>NC_065438.1:4375000-5000000 GCF_024364675.1 Aethina tumida
CTAATATTATCTTAACTTGAATCAATGAAAAAATAATTTAATTAATTAATTTTTTAGGGTAGAATATTATTAGTTCATATTTCAAATTGTCTATGAATTTACTCGATTATTCTCGACACAGAGTCCAGTATATGTGAACTCTTCAATTACTCAATGATACTCCAAATTAATTTTGTTTTATTAGTTTATTGGACGTGTCAACACCACTGGCGAATAAACAATGTTATTGTACGCATATACATTAACAATTTTATATGCAACATACGTAACACAAGTTTGTGCTACTTTAGATTTCATGTCCTTCTCAAATTGTTGGAACTTGTAAACCATCAGTTCCATACAAGCGAATGCATCTTCGAGACTATCATGTTCACCCATTTGTATTTGACGTCCCAAACATTTTTTAACCAAATATTTCAGAGACGCCTTCCGAGTTTCAGAAAATGCGAATACTTGAGATGTATCGATGATCTTCGTATGACAAATCTTTAAACCGATTAAATCATTCTCCAGTGCATGCCCTATTAGAATTGTGTCACTGTGAATGATGGACAACAATTCAGCCTGCATTGTGGCAAAACTTACAGCATCCCGCATGTGCTCCTCAGTTACCCCCGAATAACGAGTGTTGAAGTCGACGATTTTGTTAACGGGCATTACGTATTTGTTATACACTGGTCTACCCATGAAGTCTACTACAGATACTTTGGCTATTTCAAGTCCTTCGATCGTGTACACCATTTCACAGTCCAATCCTAGGACTGTTGGTGGAACAGCAGTGGGCCTCGTTGGTTGGAATCCCTCGTAAGAGTAATTAGCTGGCTTCTTAGGCACGTGACAGTCGGCCACACTACAACCCTGGGGTTGCATGCAGCAACTATATATTAATTGCCCATAACCGGGCAATGGTCTTCCACTGTGATATACGCAAGGCCCATCAGTCATCTCTTGTTTACATCGGTTGCACGTTTTTTTCTCTTCGCTGGGTCTCCCCACACTTTGAAAACGACGGGCCCAGTCAGGGTATCCCAGTCTTTTCATGTCTTCGTAGGTTAGAAGATTTTCTAGGAGGAATGATACAAAGAGATTTTTTGTAGCGGCATCCATGGTTGGTTGTTTCAATTGAGACTTGAGGAATATTCACAATTGTAATAATTTGGATATAATTATTACTTCCTTATATGTATATGAATATTCCTAAGCAAGTACCTGTCATTTATATACAGGTAATCATGTTAATAAATTAATATGGATTAATTTGATTATTTTTAATACTTGAAAGTTTTTTTGTAATTAATCTTTGAAACAAAGGTAAATAAACATTTTGCAACATGTATTTTTGCCATACAATTTTATTTTTTATCAGAAAAAATATATATTTATTTATTATTTCTTCTTTTTCTTTTGAAGAATTAAAAATTGTTGAATACGCAAAATATAGAGGTGTAGGTAAAGTAATATTTTAAAATTTTGGTGGACACACAGATCAATCTTGAAAACATTGTGTTCTATTCTATTTTAAAAAATATATATATTTTTTAATCCCATTCTTTTTACATAGAATATTTTTAAATATTTAATAATAATATTTTGAATCATATTTTAATTTAGGAAATAAAATATTTTAATTATATTTAAATATTTGGTGAATGCGATGCTTAATTTTATATGTCAATATAATATACGATTTTCACTTAATTCATCCCTAAATTCACATTTTTAATAGTTACCGCAGTGAAAAGAGTATGAAATATTTATTTATTTGTGACAAAAGTTACTTAATATTTCTCCAATCTGTTGCAAATCCGAACAAATCTAATTTAATCGGTCCAATAATCAATAATAATCGAATCATTATATTCACAGGCTTTTAATTTTTTAATAAAAAATCAATTTAGTTTCGGAAAAAAATGGAATATTATATTAATATTCATAAAAAATAAACAAGTCAAATATTTCAATATTGTATGACGTAACCTTAGCCTTCTATCACTGCTTGGCTTCTTTTAAACATAGAATCTACCAGTCTCCTTAATATGCCAACAGGAATTTGTTGCCACTACTCCTGTATGGTTTGAGAAAGCTCTTGTTTCCTTTTAATGGTTTTTGTTAGGATGCTACATTCTAATACTTTACAAAGTTTACTCAATAGGATTTAGACCTAAATAATTATTTTTTAGTTTGTTACTATAGAATATTATTGGTCCATATTTTAATTGTGTATAAATGTTGGAGAATTATTCAAATTCTAACTCAGAGTACAGTAT
Source organism: Aethina tumida (assembly GCF_024364675.1). Taxonomy (NCBI): domain Eukaryota; kingdom Metazoa; phylum Arthropoda; class Insecta; order Coleoptera; family Nitidulidae; genus Aethina; species Aethina tumida. The sequence continues at coordinate 4,377,268 of NC_065438.1, forward strand.
ATGTGAACTCTTCAATTACTCAATGATACTACAAAATAATTTTGTTTTATTAGTTTATTGGACGTGTCAACACCACTGGTGAATAAACAATGTTGTTGTACGCATATACATTAACAATTTTATATGCAACATACGTAACACAAGTTTGTGCTACTTTAGATTTCATGTCCTTCTCAAATTGTTGGAACTTGTAAACCATCAGCTCCATACAAGCGAATGCATCTTCGAGACTATCATGTTCACCCATTTGTATTTGGCGTCCCAAACATTTTTTAACCAAATATTTCAGAGACGCCCTCCGAGTTTCAGAAAATGCGAATACTTGAGATGTATCGATGATCTTCGTATGGCAAATCTTTAAACCGATTAAATCATTCTCTAGTGCATGCCCTATTAGAATTGTGTCGCTGTGAATGATGGACAACAATTCAGACTGCATTATGGCAAAACTTACAGCATCCCGCATATGTTCCTCAGTTACCCCCGAATAACGAGTGTTGAAATCTACGATTTTGTTAACGGGCATTACGTATTTGTTATACACTGGTCTACCCATGAAGTCTACTAAAGATACTTTGGCTATTTCAAGTCCTTCGTTCGTGTACACCATCTCACAGTCCAAACCTAGGACTGTTGGTGGAACAGCAGTGTGTCTCGTTGGTTGGAATCCCTCGTAAGAGAAATTGGTAGGTTTCTTAGGCACGTGACACTCAGCCACACAACAGCCCTGGGATTGCATGCAGCAACTATATATCAGTTGCCCATAACCGGGCAGTGGTCTTCCACTGTGATACACGCAAGGTCCATCAGTCATCTCTTGTTTACATCGGTTGCACGTTTTTTTCTCTTCGCTGGGTCTCCCCACACTTTGAAAACGACGGGCCCAGTCAGGGTATCCCAGTCTTTTCATGTCTTCGTAGGTTAGAAGATTTTCTAGGAGGAATGATACAAAGAGATTTTTTGTAGCGGCATCCATGGTAGGTTATTTTAATTGGAACTTGATGACTATTCACAATTGTAATAATTTGTACATAATTATTACTTCCTTATATGTATATAAATATTCCTATAAACATGTACCTGTTATTTATATACAGGTAATCATGTTAATAAATTAATATAGATTAACTTTATTATCCATATTAATTAAAAGTATTTATTGTATATTTAATCTTTCAAACAGATGTAAAGAAAATAATGTTTTTAGTAGCAACTAAAAATTACAAAGTAATTTATCATTGTCATAATATCCATGTAAATTTTGCAATCCCATCATTTATATCCATAATTAAAAATCATTTCATTCCGCCTCATCCCAAAACACTTCCTCATCTTGGTATTTCTATTAATCATTATCTTTTTTCATGCTCAATTTCCTTCGTCCTGACTTTCCTCTATAAATCTTACATCGTTTGTCAATACGTTTTTTTTTTGTAACTGCTTCCGGCACATTAATCAACTTATATTAATTTTTCTTTAATTAAACATTTCACCTGTATCTCCCTAAATATTAAATAACGTCGTAATCCAAAAGAGGCAATTATTTTTCTCACCTAGAAAATTACGACAGTCGCTTTCTCATTACCCGCGCCTAGAAAATTAATATCAGCCTCCCGCCGACCTTTGCAGATGCGTCAGCGCCGTTTCGGCGACATTTACAAACGAAAGTACGCGGCTGATGGAACGCACCCCGGAGAGAATTTGCATCCGAGAACGCGAAATCGACTCGGGGACGCGCCCCGTCGTTAAATATTAATGTCGCTTATCCGAAAAGGTAACGGATGAAAAAGTCGAAACGCCCCCCCACCCGATACGAATACGCCGGGATAAGCTCGAAAACCAATAAAAAAATAAAAGCCGAATTAACTTCCACCGTTGACGTGGCGGGGATGAAGGAAATTAAGTGGTGCCGGTGTGAGAAGCCGACGGTTCACCTGTGATGTCGTGCACCCCGGAACGCGGGGGCGTGTGTGCTGACACGGGTGCACATTAAAGGGATTTCGACTCATTTAAAACGAATAAATGTATATAATCTTATAAATAAATATTTTTTGTCTACGTTTCCTTTTCCAGAATTATATTTTCTGTATTTTTTATATATTTTTGTACTTCTGATATTTTCTTTACACGTCTTTAAAACAAAATATTCATTTATTTATTGGTAAAATATCATTTATTTAAAAAAAAAATATATTATAGTATATTCATTTTAGAAATTTTTGATAAACCTTTCATAAAATATTATTTTTTAAATAACTTTATGGACTTTAAAGAGTATTATACTAATTAAAATCTTTATTATTAATTCAAATTAAGTTTTTTGTTCAAAATATTCATATTTTTTCTAAAATTATTAATATCAATTATTTTAAATAAATTATTATTTTTTGATTTGTACACATTACTTTATTTATAAATATTAATATTAAAGAATATTATATTAATTCATATTTTTATTATTAATCCAAATTAAGTTTTTTATTCAAAATATTCATATTTCTTCTAAAATTTGTGATAAAATATTCACAAAATATCAATTATTCCAAATAAATTTTTATTTTTTGATTTGTACACGTTACTTTGTTAATAAACATTAATATTAAAGAAGATTCCGCTAATTAATATTTTTATTATTAATCAAAATTAAGTTTTTTATTCAAAATATTCATATTTTTTCTAAAATTTGTGATAAAATATTCACAAAATATCAATTATTCCAAATAAATTGTTATTTTTTGATTTGTACTCGTTACTTTATTAATAAATATTAATATCAAAGATGATAAAGTATACACGAAATATCAATTATCCTAAAAAAATTATTATTTTTTGATTTTTACACGTTAATTTATTAATAAATGATTGATTTTAAAGAGTATTTTACTAATTAATATCTTTATTATTTATCCAAATTAAGGTTTTTATTCAAAATATTCATATTTTTTATACAATTTTTGATAAAATATCCACGAAATATCAATTATCCTAAATAAATAATTATTTTTTGAATTATACACGTTATTTTATTAATAAATATTTATAAAAAATATTTATATAAAGTTTATATATATATATATATATATATATATATATATATATATATATTTAATTAAAATTTAATTTTTTTTCTCAGTAAAACTTCAGAATTTTATAATAAACCGTTCAAGAATTTTACGAAGAATAAATATTATAATATTATATCAATTAATATTTTTCTTATTAAGCCAAGTTAATTGTTACTTTCAAAATATTCATGTTTTTTATAAATTTTTGATAAACCATTCATAAAATATTATATTTTAAACAACTATATCGATTTTAAAGAGTATTATGCTAATTAATATCTTTATTATTAATCCAAATTAAGTTTTTTATGGAAAATATTCATATTTTTTTAAAAATTTTTGATAAAATAATCACGAAATTATAATTATTATATTATTTTTTGATTTATACACGTTATTTTATCAATAAATAATTATAAAAATTATTATTTACATAAAGTTTATATATTTTTTATTTAAAATTTACGTTTCTTTTCTAGTAAGACTTCAGAATTTCATAATAAACCGTTCAATAATTTTAAGGAGAATCCAAATTAATTTTTTTATTCAAAATATTCATATTTTTTCTAAAATGTTTGATAAAATATTCATGAATTATTAATTATTCAAAAAAATATATCTTATTTTCACTTAAATATTACAAAAAATTCTTTTAAAAGACATTTTTTAAACTAAAGATGAGATATTTTAGAAAAATAAAAGCATTTTTAATACTTTTATCAATTCACATCGTGTACCTATTCGGCCAAAATAACACAATCCGAAACTCCAAACAGTTAATGAAATCTGAGGCGTGATTAACAGTTACATTATCCCTCGGTAATTACCGGGGGCACCTTGCTAAAATTCGGATTCGTTCGAATAATAAACGACTAGGAAATTAGGGGGCCGATAAGGCCCGACCCCCCCGGCAACCAGGAAGCAAGACGTCGGACGGTGGAAGGAGGAAGATTAATAATGGACGCGCGGCGGCTTCTTCTTAAATTATCGGGCCCCAAACCGTCACCCCCGCTTTTGTGAACGTGCCTCTCTAAGTAATATTGATGAGGGGTGAACGGATCGCACTCCTTTTTTTTTTAATTACGCAGGTCAATCCGGAAGATTAACTTTTCGGGGACGTAGTGTCGGCGCTGGATTCATCTATTCTCTCCCGGTTTTATTGGCTGTGCTTCTCTGATGTTTCGTTTTGGGATGAGGATTTTTGAGCTTTGTGCTTTGTTTTATTTGCTGGTGAGGCAATTAAAATCATTTTGAATTAATCTCCGGAGACATGAAGTTGTGAAATACAAACGGTTTGTTCTAAAAATAATTTGTAATTCTATCCTTGACCCTAAGAGCACTCCAGCCATTTGACTCCGCAAGGGAAAGGGTGTCATTCGTTTTTCCTTTTAAAAAATTGCGTCTCGTTCAAAAGGCGAACGTAAAGAACTGGTGGGCTGTCTCGCCGAAGTCGTTTGAACTTTTGCTTTCAACGAGACAGAAGTTTTCCGCTGATGGAACGAATTGAAATCACGAATTTCTGTGGTGATCGTACGAAATAAAATATAACCCTTTTACTTTCGACAAGGCGTTTGAGGTGGGACGTCTGTGGGGGCTTCAATTAAAACCGGCTCACGAGTGGCAATATTTCAAGGTACATAAATATAAAGGAGAGCTTCGTGAATGCGTTCTGCTTAGTCGACCCGAAACAAGATAATACTATTGAATTGGGTCCGTGGAGTGAGGGACGGTGTTTTCGAGCCGATGGGTCAGCGGAAAACCTACAAATGGAAAATATAAAACTCCATAAAGGAAATCAGATATTCTGTTTTCATATTTTCACATACAAAAATTATACATTTTGCACAAGCAACTTCTATCGTTTCAATTATTTAATTAAGACACAACTTTTCAATTATTAAGTTTTTAGTAAAACTTATAAAGTGTCCTTATTAAAATTCAGAGTAGAGATCGCAGCATAAAATAACAATAAGACGTCTACTTTTTAATTAAATTCTGTTTAAAAAAAAATGATGAGTTCAAGTTTATTTTCAATTAGTTTAACCTTCTTTATGCATTCCTTTATAAATTATACATTTTCACATTTTTTATAGAAGAAAATTTTAAATTGTGTCCAAAAATATAAGTTATACAGTCAAAAAATTGTGCTTTTCAATATATTTTTTTACGAAAGTCCTCCTGAATTCAAAAATAAACAATTACAAGAAATCTAGAAGGAAAATTATCATCGATTATCAGAATATACAGTCAAATAAATCAATTTTGACATTCTTGTAGTAATTAATGTAAATTTATAATTAATATAGATGTAAAAAATAGCTCTTAAGAGTATTTAAATGAGATATAAAATCAAATATTGTTCTTTTCAATATATTTTTTCAGGAAAGTCGTCCGGAATTCAAAAATAAACAATTACAAGAAATCTAGAAGAAAAATTAACATCGATTATCAGAATAAACAGTCAAATAAATCAATTTTGACATTCTTGTAGTAATTAATGTAAATTTATAATTAATATAGATGTAAAAAAAAGCTCTTAAGAATATTTAAATGAGATATAAAATCAAATTTTGTTCTTTTTAATATATTTTTCCAGGAAAGTCGTCCTGAAATTCAAAAATAAACAATTACAAGAAATCTAGAAGGAAAATTATCATCGATTATCAGAATACACAGTCAAATAAATCAATTTTGACATTCTTGTAGTAATTAATGTAAATTTATAATTAATATAGATGTAAAAAAAGCTCTTAAGAATATTTAAATGAGATATAAAATCAAATATTGTTCTTTTCAATATATTTTTTCAGGAAAGTCGTCCGGAATTCAAAAATAAACAATTACAAGAAATCTAGAAGAAAAATTAACATCGATTATCAGAATATACAGTCAAATAAATCAATTTTGACATTCTTGTAGTAATTAATGTAAATTTATAATTAATATAGATATAAAAAAAGCTCTCAAGAATATTTAAATGAGATATAAAATCAAATATTGTTCTTTTTAATATATTTTTCCAGGAAAGTCGTCCTGAAATTCAAAAATAAACAATTACAAGAAATCTAGAAGGAAAATTATCATCGATTATCAGAATACACAGTCAAATAAATCAATTTTGACATTCTTGTAGTAATTAATGTAAATTTATAATTAATATAGATACAAAAAAAGCTCGCAAGAATATTTAAATGAGATATAAAATCAAATATTGTTCTTTTCCATATATTTTTTCAGTAAAGTAGTCCTGAATTCAAAAAGAAACAATTACAAGAAATCTAGAAGGAAAATTATCATCGATTATCAGAATACACAGTCAAATAAATCAATTTTGACATTCTTGTAGTAATTAATGTAAATTTATAATTAATATAGATATAAAAAAGCACTTAAGAATATTTAAATGAGATATAAAATCAAATATTATTCTTTTCAATATATTTTTTCAGGAAAGTCGTCCGGAATTCAAAAATAAACGATTACAAGAAATCTAGAAGAAAAATTAACATCGATTATCAGAATAAACAGTCAAATAAATCAATTTTGACATTCTTGTAGTAATTAATGTAAATTTATAATTAATATAGATATAAAAAAAGCTCTCAAGAATATTTAAATGAGATATAAAATCAAATATTGTTCTTTTCAATATATTTTTTCAGGAAAGTCGTCCGGAATTCAAAAATAAACAATTACAAGAAATCTAGAAGAAAAATTAACATCGATTATCAGAATAAACAGTCAAATAAATCAATTTTGACATTCTTGTAGTAATTAATGTAAATTTATAATTAATATAGATGTAAAAAAAGCTCTCAAGAATATTTAAATGAGATATAAAATCAAATATTGTTCTTTTCAATATATTTTTTCAGGAAAGTCGTCCGGAATTCAAAAATAAACAATTACAAGAAATCTAGAAGAAAAATTAACATCGATTATCAGAATAAACAGTCAAATAAATCAATTTTGACATTCTTGTAGTAATTAATGTAAATTTATAATTAATATAGATATAAAAAAAGCTCTCAAGAATATTTAAATGAGATATAAAATCAAATATTGTTCTTTTCAATATATTTTTCCAGGAAAGTCGTCCTGAAATTCAAAAATAAACAATTACAAGAAATCTAGAAGGAAAATTATCATCGATTATCAGAATACACAGTCAAATAAATCAATTTTGACATTCTTGTAGTAATTAATGTAAATTTATAATTAATATAGATATAAAAAAAGCTCGCAAGAATATTTAAATGAGATATAAAATCAAATATTGTTCTTTTCCATATATTTTTTCAGTAAAGTAGTCCTGAATTCAAAAATAAACAATTACAAGAAATCTAGAAGGAAAATTATCATCGATTATCAGAATAAACAGTCAAATAAATCAATTTTGACATTCTTGTAGTAATTAATGTAAATTTATAATTAATATAGATGTAAAAAAAGCTCTCAAGAATATTTAAATGAGATATAAAATCAAATATTGTTCTTTTCAATATATTTTTCCAGGAAAGTCGTCCTGAAATTCAAAAATAAACAATTACAAGAAATCTAGAAGGAAAATTATCATCGATTATCAGAATACACAGTCAAATAAATCAATTTTGAGATTCTTGTAGTAATTAATGTAAATTTATAATTAATATAGATGTAAAAAAATAGCTCTTAAGTATATTTAAATGGGATAAAAAAAATCAAAAATTGTCCTTTTCAATATATTTTTTCAGAAAAGTCGTCCTGAATTCAAAAATAAACAATTACAAGAAATCTAGAAGGAAAATTATCATCAATTATCAGAATAAACAGTCAAATAAATCAATTTTAACATCCTTGTAGTAACTAATGTACATTTATAATTAATATGGTCATAAATAAGTTCCTCTTAAAATATTTATATGTAAGTTACAACATCAAAAAATGTTCTTTTCAATATATTTTTTCAAGAAAGACGTCCTGAATACAAAAATTACAAGAAATCTAGAAGTAAAATTATCATCGATAATCATGTATTAATTAATGAAAATTTATAAATAATATACACGTAAATAAGTAGTTCTTAAGAATATTTAAATATGAGATATAAAATCAAAAGTTGTTCTGTTAATATCTTAAAATAGTGTATCGATTACACCTTTGTAATAAAATTAAGATTCGAGAATTGGTCTAAAGAAAAAAATTAAACATCTTTAAAATTTTTTACAAAAAAATTGGCAGTTTAAAGTTTTATTCCCCTTCGTGAAGTATTTCCTAATAAAAACTTGAAAACTTGTGTTTGTTGTCAAAGAGACGTTGATCATAAATTCGTTTTATCAAGATTCAATGTCGAGAGTTCGGGAGCATAAAATAACCAAAAGACCAGCTTTGCACTTCGTGCAAAATATATTACAACTCTTCAAATTTCCGACACCCACACACTCACACACTCAGCGGGGTGGGTAACGAAATGCGTGGGTCGACTCGCACAACGACCTACCCACCTGACAAACCCTCCGTCAAACCCGAACTCATCCCAAATCCTAATCATTTACTATTAGGCGTAAACGGCTCCTAACCGTTTCAATTCCGTGCCCAATTATCAATTATCATTTCTACTTCGAAGTCTGCATGATTAAATCGCGTCGACGCTTCCGGCGCCGTTATCCCTCCGGACTGCGGGGCGGCACAAGTATCGTTTATCCGGTGAAATAAATACGCGACATTGAAAACACGACTCGGAACAATTTCCACTCTATTTAGCAATTACGGGACGCAACGACCGAAAGGGAATCGTCCCGTCATTATTTTTTCGACTTTGAAATAATAGGGTGAACTTGGGGGGGCTGGGGAGTCGTTGCGGCGCTTTGTTTTGTTAATTGAACACCTACCGATGCTTTTTAAAGGAGTAACACAGAAAACACGAGAGGACGTGCATTCGGTTCCGGTTCGTTCGGGCGTTTTATTTGTTTCTTTAAATTATTACATTAAATAAACTTTAGGTATGGGGGAGCAATTGTTTTTTCGATTCAGAGGAAGGTCAAAAACTGATCTTTGCTTCAATTTGAAGAAACCAGAATTTGTGAAGCAATTTACTTTACTCCCCTTAACTTTGAATTCTTTTAAACTTTATTAAATCACTAATTTTGTTTCAACATTTTCAAAGTAAGAATTTGGACAAATTTTTTCGTATTTTTAAACCCCAACAACAAGTTAATTCAGGTTAATCCAACGACTTATTAAAAAACAATCAATCGAAACTGGGTCATCCGGTTATTGGGACCCGAAATCCCAGACACGGGGGAAAACAACCCCTAAAACGGGATTTTAAGAAAGCGGCTTGAATGGGTGCACGCGGTCTCGGGCACTCATTTAATTAAACTCGACTTTTGACTGATCGTCGTGCCGTAATTAAGCACGGATTTGCATATTTATCTTTTGGGTCCGCATCGAAAAACAATTTGCGTTCCGAGGGCTGTTGTGTAAACGGCCAATGATGCAATTTTTTCTGTTGTCTATTTATTCGTTTTATACTTTTAATGAACTTGTTCTGTTTATGTAACAGTAGCTGGGTAATTAGCAATTTTGTTAATTGATTAATGAATATTGATTGAATTACAAATTTAGCAGAAAAAATTAATTAGATAAATCCTCTACGTTTTCAAATAGATTTTTATGTTTATAAAAATATGTAACTCAAAACGAAACATAAATATTTAATACATACAGTGGTATAATAAAATAAGTCAAAAATTAAAAAATTATTTAAATCCTGACTCTGAGTTTGATATATAAACTCTTCAATTACTCAATGACACAAAATAATTTTGTTTTATCAGTTTATTGGACGTGTCACCACCACTGGTGAATAAACAATGTTATTGTACGCATATACATTAACAATTTTATATGCAACATACGTAACACAAGTTTGTGCCACTTTGGATTTCATGTCCTTCTCAAATTGTTGGAACTTGTAAACTATCAGCTCCATACAAGCGAATGCATCTTCGAGACTATCATGTTCACCCATTTGTATTTGACGTCCCAAACATTTTTTAACCAAATATTTCAGAGACGCCTTCCGAGTTTCAGAAAATGCGAATACTTGGGATGTATCTATGATCTTTGTGTGGCAAATCTTTAAGCCGATTAAATCATTCTCCAGTGCATGCCCTATTAGAATTGTGTCGCTGTGAATGATGGACAACAATTCAGCCTGCATTGTGGCAAAGCTTACAGCATCCCGCATGTGCTCCTCAGTTACCCCCGAATAAGTGATGTAATCAACAATTTTGTTAACGGGCATTACGTATTTGTTATACACTGGCCTACCCATAAAGTCTACCACAGATACTTTGGCTATTTCAAGTCCTTCGATCGTGTACACCATTTCACAGTCCAAACCTAGGACGGTTGGTGGAACAGCAGTGGGTCTCGTTGGTTGGAATCCCTCGTAAGAGAAATTGGTAGGTTTCTTAGGCACGTGACACTCAGCCACACAACAGCCCTGGGGTTGCATGCAGCAACTATATATTAATTGCCCATAACCGGGCAGTGGTCTTCCGCTGTGATACACGCAAGGTCCATCAGTCATCTCTTGTTTACATCGGTTGCACGTTTTTTTCTCTTCGCTGGGTCTCCCCACACTTTGAAAACGACGGGCCCAGTCAGGGTATCCCAATCTTTTCATGTCTTCGTAGGTTAGAAGATTTTCTAGGAGGAATGATACAAAGAGATTTTTTGTAGCGGCATCCATGGTTGATTGTTTCAATTGGAACTTGAGGAATATTCACAATTGTAATAATTTGGATATAATTATTACTTCCTTATATGTATATGAATATTCCTAAGCAAGTACCTGTCATTTATATACAGGTAATCATGTTAATAAATTAATATGGATATTCTATTTTAAAAAATATGTACATTTTTTAATTCCATTCTTTTTACATAGAATATTTTTTAATATTTAATGATAATATTTTGAATCATATTTTATTTTAGGAAATAAAATATTTTAATTATATTTAAATATTTGGTGAATGCGACGCTTAATTTTTTATGTCAATATAATATACGATTTTAACTTAATTCATCCCTAAATTCAGATTTTTAATATTTACCACAGTGAAAAAAGTATGAAATATTTATTTATTTGTGACAAAGGTTACTTAATATTTCCCCAATCCGTTGCAAATCCGAACAAATCTCATTTAAACGGTCCAATAATCAATAATAAGCAAATCATTATATTCACAGCCTTTTAATTTTTTAATAAAAAAATCAATTTAGTCTCGGAAAAAATAGAATATTATATTAATATTCATAAAAAATAAGCAAGTCAAATATTTCAATATTGTGTGTCGTAACATTAGCCTTCTATGATTGCTTGGCCTCTTTTAAAAATAGAATCTACCAGCCTCCCTAATATGCCAACAGGAATTTGTTACCACTACTACTGTATGGTAAGATAAAGCTCTTGTTTCCATTTAATGGTTTTTGTTAGGATGCTACATTTTAATACTCTTTCCAAAGTTTGCTCAATAGGATTTAGATCTAAATAATTAATTTTTTAGTTTGTTACTATAAAATATTATTGATCCATATTTTAATTGTGCCTAAATGTTCGAGAATCATATAAATTCTAACTCAGAGTACAGTAAATGTGAACTCTTCAATTACTCAATGATAATACAAAATAATTTTGTTTTATGAATTTATTGGACGTGTCACCATCACTGGTGAATAAACAATGTTATTGTACGCATATACATTAACAATTTTATATGCAACATACGTAACACAAGTTTGTGCTACTTTGGATTTCATGTCCTTCTCAAATTGTTGGAACTTGTAAACCATCAGCTCCATACAAGCGAATGCATCTTCGAGACTATCATGTTCACCCATTTGTATTTGACGTCCCAAACATTTTTTAACCAAATATTTCAGAGACGCCTTCCGAGTTTCAGAAAATGCGAATACTTGGGATGTATCTATGATCTTCGTGTGGCAAATCTTTAAGCCGATTAAATCATTCTCCAGTGCATGCCCTATTAGAATTGTGTCGCTGTGAATGATGGACAACAATTCAGCCTGCATTGTGGCAAAACTTACAGCATCCCGCATGTGCTCCTCAGTTACCCCCGAATAACGAGTGTTGAAGTCGACGATTTTGTTAACGGGCATTACGTATTTGTTATACACTGGTCTACCCATGAAGTCTACTACAGATACTTTGGCAATTTCAAGTCCTTCGCTCGTGTACACCATCTCGCAGTCCAAACCTAGGACTGTTGGTGGAACAGCAGTGGGTCTCGTTGGTTGGAATCCCTCGTAAGAGTAATTAGCTGGCTTCTTAGGCACGTGACAGTCGGCCACACTACAACCCTGGGGTTGCATGCAGCAACTATATATCAGTTGCCCATAACCGGGCAGTGGTCTTCCACTGTGATACACGCAAGGTCCATCAGTCATCTCTTGTTTACATCGGTTGCACGTTTTTTTCTCTTCGCTGGGTCTCCCCACACTTTGAAAACGACGGGCCCAGACAGGGTATCCCAGTCTTTTCATGTCTTCGTAGGTTAGAAGGTTTTCTAGGAGGAATGATACAAAGAGATTTTTTGTTGCGGCATCCATGGTTGGTTGTTTTAATTGGAACTTGATGACTATTCACAATTGTAATAATTTGGATATAATTATTACTTCCTTATATGTATATGAATATTCGTATAATCATGTACCTGTCATTCATATGTAGGTAATCACTTTAATAAATTAATATGGATTAATTAATTTTATTACGTTTATTAATTGAAATAATTTTTTATAACTAATCCTTCAAATAAATGTTTATTTTGTAACATGTGTTGGTACCATATAATTTTATTTTTATCAGAAAAAATTTAAATGTATTTTATCATTTTATAATTGTAAAACTTCTTGAACAGGGGAGGTTAATTAAGTGTCTAGGTAAAATAAATGTAACATTTTATAGAATAAGAATATAGTAGTTAGTATATTAATATTATTATAACAGCTGTAAATTTAAAAAGTTGGTTAATGCTAGTAATAAATTATCCAGATTGTAGAGGATAAGGAATAAAACGTCGCAATATGAGAGCAAAGATTTATCATCTCCTTTTCATCATTGTAATTGTAGTTGCAATAACTATTCCTTCTTTTTGCAACCTTTTGGTGAAATTCTTAGACAAACATTCCGACTTCCTAGTGAGTAATGATAATTGCATTTGCCTTTGACAAAAGGCAAGAGACGAACGTCTCTTTGTTCCTCCGACACTAAACCCATTGTGTGACGCGCGTGTTACGGGACACCTCACTTAAGAAAACACAACATGATCGAGGACCCACCCTCCATCCCAACTCCGACGCACACACACCCATTACAAAGGACGCGTCGCGACGAGGCTCAATTCGAATACAAATTTATTCGCGGGGTTAATCAAGGGACCGTTTTTCAATGCGGAACGGCCTCAAAGGCGTTAATTCGCAACTGGATCCATTATTGAAAAGATTACGGGACGCAATGAGGTCTCTTTTTAAATTTAGCCGCTCTGGCGGACCGTTCGTTTCAATTACCGCCCCCGTAAAGGGTGTTTATCCTTTCGGTGCGATCGGCCGACGGAATGCTGCAAAAACTACTTCATTTGCACCGGATTAGGGCAGCGGATTTAAGTCTTTTATTTGGTTCATTCCTAAAAGATTGTTTAAGCTTTTTAAGACACTTAATTATTGTTAACAGTATTACCTTTAAACAATATATGGGGTATTATATACTACTTGAAGTCCTTCTTGTTGTTCTTTTATTAAAGTTTGTTAAAACTAACTATTACTTGGTTATTGACCTCTTTTAAGTAAATATTTGATTTATGCTACATCAAAACTAGTCAGGCAAAGAGTGAGTGTTGTAATCCATCTTAAGAAGCTCCTCTTTACGAGGCTGTCGGTGTTGTTAATAAGAAACTATCCGTTAAAACCTGCAGTTTCGTCTCGCTTATGTAAAACTCATTAAAGAAGAATGGAAAGTCGTGTTGGAAACATTTCCGGTAAACATTCCCGTCTTTCCACATTTACGCCCAAGAAACGTAAACTTAGCCGGGATTCGCGACGTGATAAAGTGCCGGAGTCAAAAAGAGACTACATGAATGTCCCATTAAGTAACTAAAGAAGTGACGCCGCGTATTAATCAACGCGGCACTCTTTTCCTTACAGATTCCCATCTTTCCCGACCCAAAGCGAGTTCCGACCGGTTGCAGGTCGACCGTGAAATTAACACCTCCACCTAAGACCGAAACTGCCACGGTCCGGCGGCCACTTGTTTCCCACCCTCGGTGGTTTTCGCATAATTGACGCGTAAGGACGGCGGGACGTCGGGTGTAATGAAAAATGTGAATGGAAGACGCCGCACAAAGGACCGTCTTTGTGGCGAGTGCCCATTTAAATGTCTGGTTCAGTTGTGTGTGCAGTCGGGACGCTGGAGGATGTTGTCACTTGCAGACGTCGCAGCGAAAAAGTCCGCTGTGTACACGAGACGTGGTGGCGCAAGGAACGTGACCGTTGTCGAATGTGAAAAAATTGGCTAGGTTCTATTTTTAAACTTGGCAATGGTTTTTTCCTTTGTTGAAGGGATTTAATTTGTTTTGGGGTTTATGTGAAACAATGCTTGTCTGGTTGTGTGAAAAATGGTTGTTGGGGAAATTAAACGATCAACGCCGACTGCTTTGAAACGTAGAAATGTCAGGTCGAGTAAACATTAATATTAATTAATTAGTATGTTTTTATTTACTTTTCAAAAGTATAAAAGATTAAATAAAAAAATGTTTTATGTTTAGCAAATTGAACTCTCCTAATTGACAATTAACGGGACTAGGAACATAAAGCTCATCTTTATGTTTACTAAACATTTAAGGCAGAACTTCTCTGAAAACACAATAATTTATAATTTCAGATGAAGAAGTATTTATCAAGAGACAAACTTTATTAATAAAGACTACAGATTTAATAAATAATATATTACTGTTTCTACTTATTACGAGTCTAAATAATTGAACTTAAGAAACTTGTTTAATACAAAATTTAACTTTCTGAAAACAATTCTGCACCATAGATTTAATAAAATATATATTATAGTTTCTACTAGTGAAAAACTCAACAAAATTAACTTATTGGCATTAGAAGATTTTAAAAATTAGAAATTTACACTTAATACTCTTGAATTATAAGTACATGAAAAATTTCAGGACTGAAGTTAGTATGAAAAATAATGCAGGTTTTGTAAAATATATATTATAGTTTCTACTAGTCAAGATTTCGACAGAATTGGCATTAGAAAATTTTAAAAATTACAAATTTGCAATCACTATTCCTGAATTATAAGTACTTGAAAAATTTCAGGACTGAAGTTAGTATGAAAAATACTGCAGGTTTTATAAAATATATATTATAATTTCTACTAGTCAAGACTTCGACAGAATTGGCATTAGAAAATTTTAAAAATTACAAATGTACACTCAGTATTCCTGAATTATAAGTACTTGAAAAATTCCAGGACTGAAGTTGGTATGAAAAATACTGCAGGTTTTATAAAATATATATTATAGTTTCTACTAGTCAAGATTTCGACTGAATTGCCATTCAAAATTTTAAAAATTACAAATGTACACTCAGTATTCCTGAATTATAAGTACTTGAAAAATTTCAGGATTGAAGTTAGTATGAAAAATACTGCAGGTTTTGTAAAATATATATTATAGTTTCTACTAGTCAAGGCTTCGACTGAATTGGCATTCAAAATTTTAAAAATTACAAATGTACACTCAGTATTCCTGAATTATAAGTACTTGAAAAATTTCAGGACTGAAGTTAGTATGAAAAATACTGCAGGTTTTGTAAAATATATATTATAGTTTCTACTAGTCAAGACTTCGACAGAATTGCCATTAGAAAATTTTAAAAATTACAAATGTACACTCAGTATTCCTGAATTATAAGTACTTGAAAAATTTCAGGACTGAAGTTATAGTATGAAAAATACTACAGGTTTTGTAAAATATATATTATAGTTTCTATAAGTCAAGATTTCGACAGAATTGCCACTAGAAAATTTTAAAAATTAGAAATTTACACTCAGTATTCCTGAATTATACGTACTTGAAAAACTTCAGGACTGAAGTTAGTATGAAAAATATTGCAGATTTTGTAAAATATATATTATAGTTTCTACTAGTCAGGCTTCGACAGAATTGCCATTATAAAATTTTAAAAATTACAAATGTACACTCAGCAGCATTCCTGAATTATAAGTACTTGAAAAATTCCAGGACTGAAGTTGGTATGAAAAATACTGCAGGTTTTGTAAAATATATATTATAGTTTCTACTAGTCAAGACTTCGACAGAATTGCCATTCGAAAATTTTAAAAATTACAAACGTACACAGTATTCCTGAATTATAAATATTTGAAAAATTTCAGGACTGAAGTTAGTATGAAAACTACTGCAGGTTTTATAAAATATATATTATAGTTTCTACTAGTCAAGATTTCGACAGAATTGGCATTAGAAAATTTTAAAAATTACAAATTTACACTCAGTATTCCTGAATTATAAGTACTTGAAAAATTTCAGGAGTGAAGTTAGTATGAAAAATACTGCAGGTTTTATAAAGATATATTATAGTTTCTGCTAGTCAAGATTTCGACAGAATTAGCATTAGAAAATTTAAAAAATTACAAATTTACACTCAGTATTCCTGAATTGTAAGTACTTGAAAAATTTCAGGACTAAAGTTAGTATGAAAAATACTGCAGGTTTTATAAAGATATATTATAGTTTCTGCTAGTCAAGATTTCGACAGAATTAGCATTAGAAAATTTAAAAAATTAGAAATTTACATTCAGTATTCTTGAATTAGAAGTACTTGAAAAAATTCAGGACTGAAGTTGGTATGAAAAATACTGCAGGTTTTATAAAATATATATTATAGTTTCTACTAGCCAAGATTTCGACAGAATTGGCATTAGAAAATTTAAAAAATTACAAATTTACACTCAGTATTCCTGAATTGTAAGTACTTGAAAAATTTCAGGACTCAATCCAGTTGATTGAAATTTGTTACACGAAGTAATTCTACATATTTTTTAACCAGTCCGACTTGAAGCGTGCATTAATCTAAAAATACCGAAAAAAACACTTTATAAAAAGGATATGCCGTATCGATAAGACCGGGCTGGGTAGAAAAAAGAGGAAATTAAATCCGGGACACAGACGGCATCTGAAAAGTTTCGTTTATCGTCCCTTCAAAGGAGGACATTAAATTTTGTAAGGAGACGCGCAAACATTGAATATAAGCGTCGCAGAAAATCACTACGTCTGCCGGTTATCGAAATACGTACGCAGGTAAGAAAGACCCGGCTGCTCTCGATAATATTCGATTAGAAAAAACTACGGGGCGCCTGTATCTGTGGATGCACAAGGAGAAATCGACGCGTCGCGACGCCGAACAAGCGACATACACACGCGACGTCGCTGCTTACGGGAGATGGAGATCGCCCCGTATCGGAAATATGTCACCTGAAAATGGTACATCCGCCGATAGATTTCAGGCACCAGTTATTTCGACGGTAAATATTTGCGACCCGGGTGCCTTTGTAAATTTTATTTATCGAAAAACGTCGACGCCTTAAATCCCGCGTCAAAATTCTGAGCGGGGCCGGTTTAAAAAAGGTGACGTCGATATTTCACAGGTACGAAACTCCTTAGGAAATGATTATTTGTATATTACTTTCACTAGTTTACAGCCATTTAGACTCATGGTATTTGTAAGTCATTTTTCCTGAGTGGAAATGAAGTCAAATATTAAAAATACAAACGTTTTTTAAAAAAGTTTCACTGAATTTTAGATATTTATTAAAATTAATTAAACGTTTAATTTCGATATCTAATAAAAAATCAAAACAAAACATAATTTTCAAGAAAATTTCAGTTTTTTCATCAAAATTTCAGTTTTTTTCAGGAAAATATCAGTTTTTTTTCAGCAAAATTTCAGTTTTTTCAGGAAATTTTCAGTTTTACAGCAAAATTTCAGTTTTTTCAGCAAAATTTCAGTTATTTTCAAGGAAATTTAAGCTTTTTCAGGGATATTTCAGCTTTTATCAGGAAAATTTCAGTTTTTTCAGCAAAATTTCAGTTTTTTTTTCAAGAAATTTTCAGATTTTTTCAGGAAAATTTCACCTTTTTTATGAAAATTAGAAATGCCTTAAAATAACACTGATATATAAATAATCAATAATAAAATGAGAGCCCTTATGGTCAGAATAAGTCAGAACAAAATATTTCTGTGCACAATTTAGTTACATAAATTTTTCAGGTCTCTGAAATATCGATATACAAAGTGGTTCTAAAAGAGGTGATCAAAAGTCGACAGTAGTTAAAACACGTCCAGTAATGAAGAAAAGTTAAATAAAATTTTGTTCTAAAGTTTCTCCTAAAGAAAATACAGCCCCTTAAATTTAAAATTTAAAAATTGTTTTTTGCTCATATTTTCCTAACCAATGTTTCAATCGTGTTTCAATTTGGTATAGATTATCCTAAAATACATACACACAATTCAATGTATTAAATTTTTTCTATATTGTTACAGTGGCGTAGACTCTGGGGGTTCCCCCTTTTTCACCTCATATTCTCTACTATACTGAATATTTTTTTAAACTATTAAGTTCTTCGGATTCTTTGGACAATTTGAAAGAAAAAAGGTGCCCTCGATTAATATTGATTTTCATACCCGTTTTTAAGATATTTTAGTTTCAATATCTCAAGAAAATTAAAGTGAACATTAAATCTGAAATATCTCGAAAACGGATGTGATAATCAAAATTAATGAAGAGATCTTCTTCGTTCCAAATTGTGCAAAGAATATAAAAAGCTTAACAGTTTTAAAAAATATTTAGTGACGTAGAAAATAGGAGGGGCAAAATGGTGGACCTCCCATAATCTACGCCACTGTAACAATATTAATAAAATTTAATAATAATTAAATTGTAGACGTGTATTTTAGGATAATATAATCCAAATTTAAACACTTCCGGACCAAAGGTTAGAGAAATATGAGAAATATACAATTTTTCGAAATTTAAATTTGAAGGACTTTTTTTTTCAGGAGAAACTTTTGAAAAAAAAATTAGATTTTGCCCATAGTTGAACGTGTTCTGACTGCTCCCAAATTTGGACCACTAAATTTAGGAACACCTTGTATTTATTTGATTTTTATTTATTTATTTATTCTAATTAAAATTAATGGTAATTTATTTTCCTAATTATATTTTTAAATTAGAATATTGGGTTATATACAAATATATATTTTTATTTATATTTTTTTTACGAAAATTTCTGAAATAAAATGATTAAGTTAGAAATTATTTTCAAAAATATATTTTGTCAATAAAGCTGTCTTTATTGAATGAACTCTTATCTGTTATAAATGAAAAAATCTATTATTCTATCTATCTAAATTAATTCAATTCAATAAAATATATAAAAATGTAATATTTTTCTTTTAAATATAATGTAACATTACCATTTTTAAATTGATTTTAGGTTTCTACTTTTTAGGAAATAGATTTACCTTCAACATACAAAAGAAAAACAGAAAAAATATTTTTCTTAACGTAAATTATAGTTAATTAATGATTAAAAATTAATTTTTTACAAAAAATTTCATAAAAATAATCCCAAAACAACCCCTAAACGGAAAATCAAACTTGAAAATATTAAAATAACTTTTCAGTTGGATAATTACTACCACCACCAGTGAAGTTTACTTTTTCAAATCAAATTATGAAAAAATATATCACTATATCAAAAACAGTTCGAATTTCTTACCATTTGACCCCATTTCCGAATTAGATCATTAGGAATTGCTTACCTGTAAAAAAATAAAACAACAAATTCATTAAAGGTCCTAATTACAGTATGAAAAACAGTGTTTCTTTGGAGTAACTTTCAGTTGAATGGAATTTTTGTGTAAATTAACTGTAAACTGTGTTTTTTAACCTTTTTACTTCATTTACATATTTTTAAAGGGTTGCCTTATGAAAAAATGGATAAAACACCGAGATTTTAAAGTACTTTTCAGCCATTTGAGCTTAAATAACTTCAAAGAGGAAATACAAACAAACCCTTTAAATAAATTCAAATAAATCGATAAAATTTACTTTTACTTTTACATCACGAATCGTTTACCTGTAAACAACAAAACAAACATCTAATTACACATTAATCAAACGTCTCAATTACACGCACTCAAGGGGGTAAATAAACAAACACTCGAATCAAAGTAGCTACCCTATTTTGGGATTAAATCGGATACCAATTACGATTGAAATTTCACCGAATCTCATCATCAGCACACCATAATTAACGTGATATAATGAGCTACACGCCGATTAAACGGACAAAATACAGAAATTGTCGCCGTGGCGACGTCCGCGAACAATATACGGGGAAAACAGAAACGTCTGGTAAATGGTGGAACTCCCGAAAGCGTATTAAAGCCCACGGATAAGCGGCTGCACACTCCCGCCCGGTCACCCTGAATAATTCACCTCGGCGAGCCCCAAATTGAAATTTATACCCACCTAAAGCAGCGAAACTATTCCCCATCAAATTATAAAGTTTCGATTTCGGAACGGGGCAAACCGGTCCGCGTAATCGTCCCACGACGAGCCGGGCATTTGTTACGCCACAAAAAACACAATCGAAGGAAGAACGTGCAAGACAACGCGGGCCGGGATAATTGCTTTAAACTAAACAAATGGAAGCCAAGAGCCCGTACGAAATTCCGGTCCCCCCCGTAATCAAATCGCGAACGCCAAGAGGCCGTGGAAGATAAAAATAAATTAGTCGATGCGGGAGACGGGAGTCAATTGTTTTTTTTTTTCTTCTTCTCGGTCCCTCCCAGGTTTCGAAAACGTTAATTTATAATTGCGCCGAAAGGGAAAGAGGAGAAAATAACTACGACGGAGAGATGGAATATAACGAGCGTTGGAAGGAGGTCGGGATTATTTGGATTAATTACTGGAAACGGACACTAGATGCAAATTCCCGGATCGAGGAACACGGAAACCGACTTAACATTTCTACGGAAATCATTTATTAAACGAGTTGTCTATTGTATAGGGTTGGAAAGTTGCACTATTTTAATTTCTAGTCCTCTGGGAAATTTCTCACATCTGTATTTAATCCCGTACAGAGAAAAATAAATATATAAATTAATTAGTTTAAATTAAGTATAATAAAATTTTAAAAAATAGTTCTTCAATTTTACATTTATAATAATAAATATAAATACATTATATTAAATTTAAATTAATTAGTTAATACTTAACTTACTTACTTCAGTTTTATATATATTTTTTAAAGTTTACAGAATTTTGTTAATTATAATATTTTATAATAATAAATTTAAATATATTCCATTAAATTCAAAATAATTAGTTAATATTTAATTTCAAAATTTTAAAAAATAGTTCAATTTTTTATATTTTTCTAAAATTTTATAGAATTTTATTAATTATACTATATTCATGATAATAAATTTAAATATAATTTATTAAAATCAAATTAATTAGTAAATATTTAAATTAATTAGTCAATATTTAATTTCAAAAATTTAAAAAATAGTTCAATTTTTTATATATTTTTAAGTTTACAAAATTTTGTTAATTATAATATTTTTTAATAATAAATTTAACCCATTAAATTCGAATTAATTAGTTAATATTTAATTCAAAAATTTTAAAAAATACTTCATTTTTTTTACTTTTTTAAAAATTTATACAATTTTATTAATTATATTATATTGATGATAATAAATTTAAATATAATCTATAAAGTTAAAATTAATTAATTAATATTTAATTGATCAATTATGTATTAAATTTTAAAAAATAGTTTTTGAGTTTTATATATTTTTTTTGAAATTTGCAGAATTTTATTAATTGTAATATTTTATAATAATATATTTAAATATAATACATTAAATTCAAATTAAAAAATAGTTCAGTTTTTTTTAAAGTTTACATAATTTTGTTAATTAGAATATTTTATAATAGTAAATTCGAATTAATTGGTTAATATTTAATTTAAAAATTTTAAAAAATAGTTCAATTTTTTATATTTTTCTAAAATTTTATAGAATTTTATTACTTACACTGTATTCATAATAATAATTTAAATTCAAATTAATCAGTTAGTTCAATTTTTCATATTTTTTAAAAAATTTATACAATTTTATTAATTATATTGTATTCATGATAATAAATTTAAATATATTCTATCCAATTAAAATTAATTAATATTTAGTTAATCAGTTATGTATAATAGTTTTTCAATTTTCTATATTTTTTAAAATTATAGAATTTTATTAATTACAATATTTTATAATAATAACTTTGAAAATAATAAATATATTAAATTTAAATTAATTGGTTAATATTTAAATTTCAAATTTTTTAAAAATAGTTCAATTTTTATATTTTTTTAAAAGTTATTAATTATACTATATTCATAATAATAAATTTAAATATAAACTATTAAATTAAAGTTAATTAGTAAATATTTAATTAGTTATGTGTAATATATTATTTATTAATTAAATTTTAAAAAGCAGCTTTTCAATTTTATATATTTTTTTAGAATTTTGTTAATTATAATATTTTTTAATAAGAAATTTAAATATAATCCATTAAATTAAAAAAAATTTGTTAATATTTAATTTCAAAATTTTAAAAAATAGTTCAATCTTTTATATTTTTCTAAAAATTTTATTAATTATATTATATTATTATAATATATTTAAATAATATATTAAATTAAAATTAATTAATTAATATATAATTAACAAATTATGTTTAATATATTATTAATTTAATTTTAAAAAATAGTTTTTCAATTTTATATATTTTTTTAAAAAGTTTACAGAATTTCATAAATTTAAATACATATAAAATTCAAATTAACAAGTTAATATTTAAATTTAAAATTTTAAAGAATAGATCAATTTTTTAAATTTTTTTAAAACTAGAATTTAATTAATTATATTAGAATCATGATTCATAAATTTGATATTATTAATTAAATTTTAAAAAGTAGATTTCAATTTTATATATATTTTTTAAAAGTTTACAGAATGTTATTAATTCCAAAATATTTATAATGATAAATTTAAATATACAATTAATACCAAATTAATTATTTAATATTAATTTTTTATATATATTTTGTTTAAAGTTTATAGAATTTTATTAATTATATTCATGATATATTTTTTTAATCAATCAATTATATGTAATATATATTTAATATATTATTAGTTAAATTTTAAAAAATAGCTCTTCATTATTATATATATTTAATAATAAATTTAAATATAATAATCTATTAAATTAAAATTAATTAGTTAATCAATTCAATCAATTTTGTATGTAATTATGTCATATATTATTAAATAAATATTTAAAATTTAATTCAATTTTTTATATATTTTTTTAAGTTCATTGAATTTTATTAATTATATTCAGGGTAATAAATTTGAATATAATTTATTGAAATAAAATTAATTAGTTAATATTAATTTTTTTAGACAAGATTTATGATTTAGTAAGTTTAAAAAAAGTTATCAATTTAATAAAAAGCAAAAAATATATTTTGTAACTATATATATATATATATATATATATATATATATATATATATATATATATATATATATATATATATTGTTAACATTGTTCCCATCCAACATTAACGAGCCGAATTTAGCGATGAAAAATGCTGTATTAAAACGGGTTAATGCACCGAAATAACTGACCGATATTTTCTAGGGTGAGATACAAAAGTGGCAATTTACCACTTCATTTAATAACCGCCTAAAATTCTCCTGCTCCGTCGAAAATGGATTCTCCAACGTATCGAAAACGGCCAAGAATATGTTATGGAGATTTCCGATTTGTGAGTAAAATGTGCATTTGAATTTATCGACGAAAAAAAAAACGCCGTATGCACACACGAGAAAAGAGAATCAGCATAGATTTGTCGGCGTCCGAAACTGCGAAAACTGCCGTCGACTTTTATTTTGGAACGGCGGTTTCGGACTGGAAAGGCAGTCCGGGACGATGGGTTCGAGATAAGTTCGGAGTTATTCCGGATTCGTTTTATCGGCTTCAATCCAGACGCAAGACAATTAGAAAGTTAGTTCATTTTAAAAGTGCAATCAAATGAAGCGACTTAAATGCCGCGGTCCCAAGAACAAATCCACCCAACTTTGTTGAAGTATAAGTCGTTAAGAACTTCGATAATCCACTATTTAATGCAATTTTACAATAACTTCGGATTAATAACTTCCAGAAAGTATTAATAAGATGAATAAATTTCAATAAAATTACATTAATAACATAAAAATATTATTTCTGTTGATTTTAAAGGATAAATAATGAATAATGTCATATTAGTGTAATGTGGGTTGCATAATAACAACACAATCAATGTGGCGACATCTTAGGGATATAAATCAAAACAAAAATATCTTAAGTAACATTAGAAGTAAAGACATTTACTGGTTTTTATTTTTATTTATAATTATTATAGTTCGTTGATGAAATGAGCTTTATTTAGAACAATTTGCTTAATCAACATTGGCTGAATATCTGATAAACTAATTGTTCCTTCCGACGTGCGTAGGTTAATGTGTCAAACAAACGGCCAATTAGACAAGCTACAAAAGCGACGACATCAAAGCCATTAATTCGCAACCGCCGCACAACTTATGAGTCCGGGACGACACAATTAACCGGACCCGATCCGAGTTCGATTGTTGCGTGGCACGAATCAATTTCTCGATCACCCTCGAACGCGGCTCCGGGTCCGGCCCTGTCCTTAATCGAAATTAATTAATTTCGAAAACACGGAACGCAACCCCGTCTAATATAAACAACACTAATCGCACGATTAATTAAATTATTCCGGATTATGTGGCTTCCTGTTTCGACGTTCGGTGTGCCGCCGCCGACGCCGTTCACTCCCACGGCCGCAACTTCGGCCCCGTGTTTTTCCTGGTGAGGGCGGGTTGTTTGGTTTCGCTTGTGCGCTTCTTAATTGTTTTTGTTTCTGTTTCGTGTTTTCTCTGAGTTGACGGGACAGGGGGGCAAAAAATCACCCCCCACGCAAAGTGTACATTATAACCAGACTGTTTGTCTCATTCGATTGTTTCACAGAATAAACACTGAACATATTCATCAATGCAATGTGGGTTGCGTACCATCGAAGGACTATAAGAGGCGACATCTCGCGGATATAAATTATATTAGAAGAGTAAAACGTTAATAAAGCCAATATGAAGGGCAAAATATAAATTATAAACAGTTTATTCGTCATATTAGTGTTTCCCAACTAAAGTTTATTATAAATTTTCTGAATAAAAATATCAGGAAACTTCTTAATATTAAAATACTGTCAACCAAAGGGCTGCATAGTCATACTAATTAAAATGGCTCGTTGTTTAAAGTTTATATTAAAAAGAACGGCACTTAAAAACTTTCCGGGGTGCACTAAAATAAAAATAAAATATTTTCTGTCCGGCCTGAACAAGTTTAATAACGCCGCAACTTTTGGCGGTCATTAAAATTAAAATTCGTCCTGTTCAAGTGAAAGCGGACGCGATAAAAATATCAAATAAACATTTTAAAATGTGTTTTCGTTACAGAAATAACCTTTCGGAATGGAAACGCCTAAAATATTCATATTCACCGATCGAATTGCAATTTTTAAAAACACGCTTCGACGTCTCCCACGTTCCCGGAGTGGCGTGTACATGACACAAGTGAGTTCCCGTTCAATTTTCGACGTCACATTAGAAATAATGATTTAATTTCCATGAAATATTTCCCGTTTCCTTTCGCCCTAAAACCCCCCTCGCCGTATTGTTATTCGGTCCGCTTATTTCCCAACCATCAGACTGTCTAATTTCCTGTTACATTAGGCCCACCATAATCTCGTTTTTTAAATGTAATTAACGTTTTTCGTTCGAATAAGTTATTGCGGCCCATAAA
Organism: Aethina tumida; assembly: GCF_024364675.1. NCBI lineage: Eukaryota > Metazoa > Arthropoda > Insecta > Coleoptera > Nitidulidae > Aethina > Aethina tumida. The sequence continues at coordinate 4,403,437 of NC_065438.1, forward strand.
AGTGTTTGGATTGGGCGTATAAACGTGGATTTATTGTCACTGTAAAAACAGAAGGTGAACAACGTGAAATATGCAACCTGCAGCGACTTCATAACGGAGCTTATGGGCATTTATTATTCTAAGTGAAAAAAGAAACAACCATAATATGTATATCAGTTTTTTTATCCCAACAGTGAGGTAAATTGTACAACAAAAATGAAAATTTTATGCTCACAATGATTTATATGAGTAGTTAGCAACGTGGGCTGCCTAACAACAATATATTGAAGGTGGAGCCATCTAGCTGATTTATATTAATTTAAATATAATTAATTAATCCGGAACCCGGACACGATTTGGCCATTGAATAAAAATCCTCTTTCAAAACATAATCCAATGCAATTAAACAAATTAAATCAGACATGGACGTCGGGCCGAGAGATTAAAAACCGTCGATAACGGAACACGGAGGGTGTGCTGTAAATTTTTATCCGGTCGTGGATCGACAGCGGTGGCATGTGTTGCTCCACGAGAAAATTGAATTGGATTCGCGTGCAGAGCGAAAAACGCCGAATGTGTCGTAATTCAATTACCGGGGAAAACAAGTTGATTAAAATGCAAAAGGCGGCGGCAAAGAAGTCGCCAATTACGGATAACGTATGTATGCACGGGCAGAGGCGGAAACAATGCGACCGGATGTACAATTGACTCATTAAAAAATCCAGGTCGACTGTAAATTTTTCTTGTTGAATTTTAAGCATAAGAATAAAATGTGTGAATGTGTGTTAAGAGTCTCCACACCTCGGTTTATTGTTAATTTTGAATATTTAATTATCTAAATATTGTTGAACAACATGTACATTCCTAATCAATCCAATTCCAAGGTTAGTGTAATGTAGTCTGCATAACATCAAACGATTCATAGTGGCGACATCTCAACAATATTAAACGAAATTAAAGTATTTTACAAGAGTAGAATGATAATTATGTCAATACACAGGACAATATATGTATTTTAAACAGATTATTCGTTTTATTCGACGTTTCTAACCAAAAGTTTTTTATAAATTTTCTGAATGTAACTCCACAACCATTCTAAGAGGCCCTACCACTAGTTTATTGTTAATTTTGTATATTTAATATGTTTAAATGTTGTTAGACAGCACGTACATTCCCAACCAACCCATTACCATGTGCGACATCAATATTCGTTGGTGTAATATCGGTTGCATACCATCGACAGATTCATAGTGACGACATCTCCGCAATATTAAACGAAATTAAGATATTTTACAACAGTAGAATGTCAATTATGTCAATATACAGGACAATATATGTATTCTACGTAGATTATTCGTTTTATTCGACGTTTCTAAACAAAAGTTTTTAATAAATTTTCTGAATGTAACTCCACAACCATTCTAAGAGGCCCTACCCCCTAGTTTATTATTAATTTTGTATATTTAATATATTTAAATGTTGTTAGACAACACGTACATTCCCAATCAACCCATTCTCAGGTGCGACACCAATATTCGTTAGTGTAATATCGGTTGCATACCATCGACAGATTCATAGTGGCGACATCTCGGCAATATTAAATGAAATTAAGATATTTTACAACAGTAGAATGTTAATTATGTCAATACACAGGACAATATATGTATTCTAAGTAGATTATTCGTTTTATTCGACGTTTGCAAACCAAAGTTAGTCTGCCTAACCAATAACAATAATATTAACATAACATTAACAATAAACTAAGGTCTCCTCACTACCTGGAATATTGTTAATTTTGTATATTTAATGTGTCTAAATGTTGATAGAGAACACATACATTCCTAATCAATCTATTCCCATAGCCAATAATCACGTATATGTAACGAGGTGTAAACATTAATTTTACATGGTCCATACACATGCAACTGACCGTATTATAGTTGCTAACAGCCAATCTTGAATAACAATCACTCCCCCAGTTTAATTTATCTTCATTGTTCTTACATCGTACACTGTTTTAAATTCAAGCAAAACAACAATTGGAAACATGGAAATGAAAAAGGTTTCCTTGACTAAAGATCCACCGACGCGGAATTATCTCTCAAAGATTAATTCCCGTATTATGTTTAAATCCGGCGTCATTGTTCATCCTCTCTCTCTCCCTGATTAATATTTCGATTCGGAATGTCGGAGCACATCAGAAAGTGATTACACGCCTCCTTATACAATGCAAATCCACATTATACATGTGGGCTGATCACTGGTTCGGATTGCGCCGAACTGCATCGATTCGGAACGGTTGTTAGTCTGTATACGGCTGCGGCAAATCCGTCTGGACCGCGGCGTTGATTTTTAATCGGTTCACGGATTGCCGGATGTTTTAATTACCGGATAAGCGATGCGCTTTAACTCCCCGACCGGGTCTGAGTCGAGATATCAAATTATACCAGGTTTTAATTAGCTCGTTATGTTGAAATGTAAATTGTGTTGTGAATCTCTACTGTTTTCATGTTTCTGGCGCAGTTTAGACGTGTGGGTTTTTATTTATTTACGGGGCTCGCAGCTCTGTCGTAAAGCGGGTGCATTTAATGAAAAAATTTAATTAGTACACTACATGCAGCTTAGTTTTTATCTACAACAATAAAAAGCTTATTTCATTATAAATTAGCTTGGAGAATTATTGTTTTCTGGTGTCGGAGCTTTGCTAGATCATCTAACTCATCATCACCAGATCACAACTCCAGCTCATCTTTCTTGGTTCTTCATTCCCAAACTAGTTCTCTTCAAAGCCCCCATTTATCATCTCTTATTTATGAACGTTAATCCTAAAGTACTTTTGAATCTTCATCCCCACTTGATTCTAATTCATCAGATTTCTAGTCTGAAGACTCCAAATGTATTGGGACTTAGTTCTCATATGCTCTCATCCTTTAAGCACTCTTTGGTGTTAACTCTGTTGCCTATTATTAGTATGACAGCTTTTACATATCAGATCATATGGAATATTCAAATTATTGACAGCACCAGTAAATGGGATATTTTCTTTATAAATTACCTTAGAGAATCATTGTTTTCTGATGTCGGAGCTTTGCTAGATCATCTAACTCATCATCACCAGATCACAACAACTCCAGCTCATCTTTCTTGGTTCTTCATTGTACTCTGCTCCAAAACTAGTTCTCTTCAAAGCCCCCATTCATCATCTCTTATTTCTGAACGTTAATCCTGGATTACTTCTGAATCTTCATCCCCACTTGATTCTAATTCATCAGATTTCTAGTCTGAAGACTCCAAACGAATTGGAATTTAGTTCTCGTAACTTCTCTTCCCATAAGTTCCCTTCTGGCAGCTTCTCTCCTCATATGTTCTCATACCTTAAGCACTAACCCTCTTTGATGCTAACTCTGTTGCCCATTATTAGTGTGACAGCTCTCACATATCAAATCATATGGAATGTTCAAATTATTGACAGCATCAGTAAATGGAATATTTTCTTTATTAATTACCTTGGAGAATCATTGTTTTCTGATGTCGGAGCTTTGCTAGATCATCTAACTCATCATCACCAGATCACAACAACTCCAGCTCATATTTCTTGGTTCTTCATTGTACTCTGCTCCAAAACTAGTTCTCTTCAAAGCCCCCATTCATCATCTCTTATTTCTGAACGTTAATCGTAGATTACTTCTGAATCTTCATCCCCACTTGATTCTAATTCATCAGATTTCTAGTGTGAAGACTCCAAACGTATTGGGATTTAGTTCTCGTAACCTCTCTTCCCATAACTTCTCTTCTGGCAGCTTGTCTCCTCATATGCTCCCATCCCTTAAGCACTAACCCTCTTTGGTGCTAACTCTGTTGCCCATTATTAGTATGACAGCTCTCACATATCAAATCATATGGAATATTCAAATTATTGACAGCATCAGTAAATGGAATATTTTCTTTATTAATTACCATGGAGAATCATTGTTTTCTGATGTCGGAGCTTTGCTAGATCATCTAACTCATCATCACCAGATCACAACAACTCCAGCTCATATTTCTTGGTTCTTCATTGTACTCTGCTCCAAAACTAGTTCTCTTCAAAGCCCCCATTCATCATCTCTTATTTCTGAACGTTAATCCTGGATTACTTCTGAATCTTCATCCCCACTTGATTCTAATTCATCAGATTTCTAGTCTGAAGACTCCAAACGTATCGGGATTTAGTTCTCGTAACCTCTCTTCCCATAACTTCTCGTCTGGCAGCTTGTCTCCCCATAAACTCCCGTTTCTTAATCGCTAACCCTATTTGGTGTTAAGTATGTTGCCCATTTTGGTGTGCCAACTCTCTCATATCAAATCATATGGAGGCATTCAAATTGTAACAATAAAATTGCATACAAACTCACTTGTGGGCTTTTCCTGGACGGATTAGGATCTCGTCCAATTTATTTTAACGTATTCCGACAAATCTATTCCAATTACAATCTATCCCGTCTTGGAAAATGACGAACGTCGAATTTATTCACATCAGGAACGAAACGGACAAATACAAAATACAATATAAAATTGAGACCTGTCCGGGGAATCGACCCGGATTTATTTATTTACGACGATACGTCGAGAATATCGGAGGGAGAAAACCCCCCGAACCCGGACATATTGAAACGGTAATAAATAAAATCCAACAGATTATGCATTCAAAAGTTCGAATCGATTTAAATTTGAAAATAAAAAAAAAACATGCTGGCTGCAGGATTGAATGGGTGATAATTTTGATCCGGACCGCAGACCGACACGTGACGTATTCTAATAGAATTATCTGTTTGTCCGGCGACCGGGGGAAGGGACGTTGGCCGCGATCGTTCCTGATGGACGCATTGAAACGCGCTCGGACGTGAAACTAATGGACGGTCACTTCGGATCTCGATGCCCGGTCGATTGTTTGGCACCTGGCAAGTGTCACGTTTCGCGTCCGGGACCTCGAATTAGGCGTTTTCAATTAACTCACCATTCACGCTCCGGAGTCGAACAAGAACCGACAATCAAACTGTTTGCCACATGTCCACTTGGTTATTAAACCATAATTAATTTTGGAAATAAAGGTGACACAGAAAACTCTTCAATTATAAGAATCCTGTAGTAAAGATTGATCATTGATCAAAAACAAAATTTATTAAATATATCATAATTAAATAAGAATAAAACTGGATATTAAAAAGATTATTATTATATTTTGATATATTTTGATTTTCAGTCAACTCTGAGTTAACTGTGTTGCCTATATTTATTATGTCGAACGTCCTGCCATCTACCGTTTCGTATGTTCAAATTATATATATATATATATATTTAAAATAAGGAATAAATTAATACTTACATATTAAGAAAAATTAATATTAAAATGAGAATTTTAAACAAAATTATACATTAAAGTATTGAAACATTTACTATTTAATACAAAAAATATTAAAATTTATATTGGTATCAATATAATATATATAAATATAAATGTTTATTAAATAAATTTAAGTTGCTTTTATTTATGTTTATGTAGAAAAATATTAAAATCTGTAAAAAGTCTTCTTTATTCATAATTAAGTTTGTCAAAATTCTAAATGGTAGTAATACAAATCCAACTGAGTTTTTCTGTTATGATCTTTTGTCAATTCTGAGTTAACTGTGTTGTCTATATTTATTATGTCGAACGTCCTGCCATCTACCGTTTCGTATGTTCAAATTATATATATATTTAAAATGAGGAATAAATTAATACTTACATATCAAGAAAAATTGATATTAAAATGAGAATTTTAAACAAAATTATACAGTAAATTATTGAAACATTTACTATTTAATACAAAGAATATTAAAATTTATATTGGTATCAACATAATATATATATAAATATAAATGTATATTAAATAAATTTAAGTTGCTTTTATTTATGTTTATGTAGAAAAATATTAAAATCTGTAAAAAGTCTTCTTTATTCATAATTAAGTCAGTCAAAATTCTAAAGGGTATTAATAGAAATCCAACTGTGTTTTTCTGTTATGATTTTTAGTCAACTCTGTGTTAACTGTGTTGCCTATACTTATTATGTCGAACGTCCTACCATCTACCGTTTTATGTGCTCAAATTATAAAGACTCTTTTAAACTGAGGAATAAACAATTTTAAAATCATAAATAAAAAAATAATTTTATAAACTACTCATTAAAAATATGTAACAAATATAGTAATTTTAAAATTGTATGAAAGGGGACATACGAATAGTTATGTTTTTTAATTAAATAAATTGTACTATGCCCATATAAAAAGTAACAACCGATAAAACTTAAAAGGCACCCCATTAAACGCCACTCCACTTGAAAGTTCACTGACCATATTCACCGATAAAAACCCCGTCCGCAATCTCGGTTTTACAACCTTTCACAGAACCGGTCAATTAACAGGTATTTCCCCGACGGGGTGCGGCGGTGAATTCTTGAGCTCAACGCGACTCGAAACCAATTACGGAGGTGGCAACCGATAAACCGGCGGCGAAGAGCCGGGACGCTTGCGGCGAGCCTGCACCTAGCCGGACGATTGTGTTGCATTTCTGGGATTGCGAATTGCCACGCGGTCAACGCCAGATAAGTCTCAATTTGCGGCCACCGATTAGGATTTATTCGACGAAGATCGGCGGTGTATTTTGTGATTTCGTACCGGACGATGTGGTGCCTCTATTGTTGCACAATGAGTCGGTTTAACTAGATTAAAATGGCAACAATTGAGAAAAATTACAACAACCAACGTCGCTTTCCAAATCTCCAAACAAAAACCAGATAAAAAGGCTGAGGCTCAATCACTTAGTTCCCTTCACAAATTTAGCGTCCGATTGTTTCATTTTTATTTGAATTTCCATCGATGATTCGACGAACGGATCTTTTATTTAAAAATGAAAATTCATTCGCACCATCAATTTGCCATTGGAAAAAATTTACGTCTCACCTGATACGAAAGCAGATATTTAATACAATCGAATAACGACGGCTTTAGCAAATAACGTGTCCGAAAGTAAAGTGGGTCCTTTGAAAAATTGATACCGCAAAAAAATAGAGCCGACGACAAAGAAATACATTTATTTCGGGCCATTTGCAGTCCAGACAGATAGAACAATAATATGAAATAGTTGGGTGTAAAAAAGACTATAATGGGAGGCTGGTGATAATTGGAGAACCATTTGATATAATAGTCTTATTTTCACATCAATAATAACTATAAATCCAGATGTTAATTGGGTCAAATAATATTTAACAATTTTTACCAATTCAACTAGACATAAAGATAACTGTTGTGTAAACTATGTTGCCTAAACTTTATGCAGCTAATGTGCCGCCATCTATGTTACATAAATCGTTTTATAAACTCAAATAATATGTAATAGAAGATGTAATCACGATAAATCATTTATAATTTAACTGAATTAATTAAGACGTTAATTAACCTTAATTGGAGCCTCAAGGGGTAAAATTGTCTTATTTTCACATCAATAACAACTACGAGTACAGATTTTATTTTATCATTATTTTAATTACGTGAAACAATGTTTAATATATTTTTAAGAATACAATGAAGTATAAGAGTCCAGTATTAAATATAGAAGAAAATATAACAAACTTTGATTCATTAAATTAATATAATATAATTAAATGTTAATTCAAATTAAAATAACACGTTTAAATTACCCAAATAAGACTGTTATATGTAAACTGTGTTGCCTAAACTGCATACAACTGATATGCTGCCATCTATGTTTAATAAATTGTTCTATATACTAAAATAATATAAAAATTAAATATGTGATCATACTAAATCATTTCGACTTTTGTGGAATTATTTTCACATTAATTACATATCAAGTTTTTATTTTAAAGATATTTTATTTAGTTTTCACAGAAAATTTATAGTTCAGATATAAGAAAATATATCAAAATAATCATCAAATATCTTTAAAAACTAGGAAATTATAGAAATAGTACTGTTTTTGTATAAATTTAGCTGTCCAAAGACATTATATCTGAGGTGCCACCATATACGTTCAATAAATCGTTTCATACATTAACTGACAAATTGGAACGTCATAAAAACTTAATTTGAGAATGTTTAAATATAACTGTCTAATTTTCACAAGTCAAAAATTTATTTTAATATTTACATCCTGTCATAGAATATTTAACAATTTTTTTTTTAAATTCAGTTTAGTAAGAGCGATGACCATTCAAAATTTTAGGAAATATAGTAGAACTCCTTCATTAAAACGTTCAATAATAAATAGTTTTAAACATTCATTTCAAAATAAAACCAGTAAATAGGAGAAAAAGGAGTTTTACTGTAAACTTGGTTGCCTAGACTGAGTACATCTGGTGTGCTGCCATCTACGTTAAATAAATTGTTCTATATACTCAAACATTATAAAAATTAAAGATGAGATTTTTTTAATGATATTTTAATTAATTCAAATAATATTTAATATATTTTTCAGTTAGTTACATAGAAAGTTTACAAATCATATATAAGAAAATATGTCAGAATAATCATCATGTATAAAAAAACTAGGAAATTATAGAAATAATACTGTTTTAGAATAAATTTAGCTGTCTAAAGAAATTATAATTTAATCAGAGAACTACTGAATATAATTGTGTAATTTTCACAAATCAAGAATTTATTTTAGTATTTTAAACCCGTCAAGGAGTGTTTAACCAATTTTTTTCAAATTCAGTTGTGTAAATATGATGCCTATTCAAAATTTTAGGAAATATAGTAGAATTACTTCATGAAAATGTACAATAATAAATTGTTTTAAACATTCATATCGAAATAATACTAGTAAATTGTAGAAAAAGCACTGTTTTAGTGTAAACTAGGTTGCCTAGACTGATTACATCTGATGTGCTGCCATCTATGATAAATGAATCGTTTCATGAGCTTCAATAGCATAAATTTCAAGATGCAAACCTACCAAAACGTCTAAATCTTCGGCCGTACAAATCGGAACAGCACGAAGGTAAAATAACTCAGACTTTAGCTTGTACCGGTCATTTCCACCTGGAAAACCGAAACAAAACAAGTCGGATACACCCCGTGGCCTCAGATTGATGCGCCGATCGTTCCCGCGGTCTCTTCCCGCCTTTGGCCGGCTTCACAACCGAGACGCGATAAATCCGTCCCTTCACCTGGCCAAACGACCCCTATCGAATTTATGCGCTGCGGATTCGTGACAAATCGTGGTCGAGCTTACGGTGGTGAGAAAGAAAGAACGGTTTTAATTAAGCCACCAACGGCGTCGATAACAGATAAGTCACTTTTGGTAATTAGGAAATGCGTTTCGGATTTTATTGAATGGTTCCGCACGCTTTGAAGCCGCCGGAAGTGCGATTTTGTAATTATCGTTTCGTATTAAGCGGACGTGCCCCGCAGGGATGTTTTTGTCGTTTTTGAACGGGGTAGTTTTAGCTATTCATAGTCGGAACGGCGGCGGCAACGTTGGGAATGATGGGATTAATAAGGCCTTTATGCTCATTGAATGAATACATAAAGGGGCTTTTAAAAAATATATTGTATATTTACGTAACCATTAAACGAATTATTCGGTGCATTTTCGTGATTGTTCAACGAATAGATGGATAAGGAAATTCTGAAATAACAAAAATTAATATTCCAGAGATTTTTATATTGTTTCAGACTGATATGTTCTATGAATATGTATTTAAACCAATAATAAATGTATTTATATCGATCTAATGTTAATTAAATGAATAATAACTACAATTTTATTAAGAAAATATATTAAGAATGAGATTTGTATCTAAAAATTTATTCGTAGTAAAATAATTTTATTATATTAGGTACTGGAAAAAGTAATTAACTGTTTTGGTTCATGATTTATTTGAACAAATGTTCGTGTATATATTACTTGAAAGCTTTTTCTTGATTTTTCTTATTGATAAAGTCACTATTTATTAATAAATAATAATATATATTGTCACCTTAGACATAAAAGTTTGTGGTACAATATATTAGGAAAAATAAAAAATGTAATAATTAACGTTTCAATTAAAATAAAACGAGTGTAATATGCTGTTTTGGTGTAAACTGAGTTGCCTAACAGATAAGTATGTATGTTATGTGTAAACTGTGTTGCCTAAACTGTATACATCTAATGTGTTGCCATCTATGTTAAATAAATCGTTCTAAATACTCAAAAAACACAAAATTTGAAATTCTAATACTGAAAAATTTGACTTTTAACTGAAATACATAATTGTATACTTTGCCTTTGGGAGTATTTATAAATATGTTAGTATTTTTGCTAGCCTGATTAGGATTAATTATTTTAATTAAACACTCGGACATCTTGCAAACCCATTTCAAACAACCGGACCGGACAACGTGAAACGGTGGCTGTCTATTTACCATCCAGTTACCCTATTTGTTGATCAAAGTGAATAGTATATACACGCATGTATGTATATGCGTGTGTTGTTTGATCAATAGTGTACGACAAACAACCGGTGAAAACATTATTTTGCCAACGTAATCATAAACCACAAATTCCCATAATCGGTCGTTTTAAATAACTTTAAACTTTAATAACAGCCCCACAGTTTTGTATATATCATTTCTTTTAATTACACAACAATTTAATTGCCAATCACACTGAAACAAATACTGACATCAACGAAATGACTTTAATAAACTCTCCAGTCCTATTTGGCAGGTTATCAAAATTGATATTGACCGATCAATCGGTGTGTCGAAGAAAGAAAGTTCGTAGCGAAGTTAATAGAGAAAAGTTCCCTGGCCAAATCAACTAAAAGATAACTAATTTAACAAGTTCTTATCCTGACGTTTTGGGCAAAGCGGTTGGAAACGTTTTATTTGGTAGCACGCGATTCGTCACTCACCCTCAGGCTTTGGGTCTTTAGTGCGTAAGTGTTAAGTTTGTTTGCCAATTTTGGGGGTTATCTGATAATTCAACGTTTCAACGAATATTGTCCTGCTGGGATATTGGATTTGGAATCAATATTTTGACAACTTTAACATAAACAATATTTTATATTTATTTCTTATATATTATGTTAAATTTTTATATATTTATAGAATTTTTACTTACTTACTTAACAAATAATTCAAATTTTAAGACATTTATTGTTGGTCAATCCAGTAAAACTGTAAGAAAAATTATAATTCAGCCTTACCAAGACCAAGAGAAGCAAGAAGATTTGGCTAAGAGTTTAGGGGTAGCTGGCCAAGTGGTAGCTACGAAAAAATTTGTCTGAATTTGAAAAACTTGAAAGCAAATCGATAACTGGATAACTCGAATGTCAAAAAACAATCCAATCTTATCGTCAACTGAAATTAAAGCCAATCTAGGGGAAATGGGACTTGCTGAAATTAGTTCAAGGACTGTGAGAAGGTTAGTGGATGAGGGTTTGTTTGACCACAGATCTACAAGAAAAACTCTGGTTTCTGCTAAAAATGTGAAAGTCCAATTTTGACTTTGGATTACATTCACTGAACCACAGAACAGTGGAGACGAGTGGTTTTTAATGGCGAATCTAAATTTAATTTATAAAAAAATGATGGTTCTACTTATGTTAAACATCCTACAGGGACAAAACTACATAAGAAGTTTGTTATACCCACAGAGAAACATGGTGGAGGTTCAATTATGCTTTGGGGATGCTTCAATTCTTCTGGGGTGGACCCCCTTAGACTGATTTATGTACAAGGATATGTTAAACAACTATTTGCTTCCATATATTGAAGAAATGATGCTCTTAATAAATGTGATTCAACTTGAAAACGATCCCAAACACAAATCCAAAATTGTGATTGATTGTTAAAAGACCAAAGCATCGAAGTTTTGTCTTGCCCATCCCAGTTTCCAGTCATCAACCCTATAAAAAACTTGGGGGATCTCTTTTATAACCAAATTCGACATCACAGCAAATCAAGAAGTTTGAAGGAACATAGACTTGTCGTATATTAGGTAAATAGTTGAGTCTATGCCACAGAGATGGGCCAAAATTATAAAACAAAAAGGATATTATACAGTATTAATGTTAAATTAAATAACACAGATTTAATCATTACAAATCCCTTTCAAAATTAAAGTTGCCTTATTTATGTCCTGCTCAATTCATAAAAATATACGAAAATTTTAAAAAATAACAATTTTTGTAACACTGTATAAAACAACAATAGTAATTTAATATTATTTTAATAGTTCACATTAAATAAAAGAGTTATGGCCAAAATATTAAACATTTTAGAAAGTTACCATAATAATGGCCACTACAGTATATATTTTATTTGAAAATTTTTAATACTCTATATAAATTCTTAAACTTTTATAGTAATTTAATATTATATAATATAATATAATAATTTATATTTCTACTCTCAAGTTATTTAGCTTTAGTTATTAATATTTTTATGATTTTTATTAAAATTAAATTTCAAAAATGAGAACCATTTAGAGGCATTATTTATGTAACTTAACGGGCTTTATGTATGTAGTACACCAACATATAAATTTAATGTTTATGTTTATAAACAAAAGCTTCAAATAAAAACACTGACAAAGGTTTTTATTCAGCTTCTGCTTAAAACAAATATAACAACAAACTAAATTACTTCAAAATTATTATTTATATTAACTGAATAAATATAAAAAACCACAAAAACCATTTAAAATTAATCCCACGAACACAATAAAGAGACGTTGAAAAGGGTGCCACGTGGAGCCCCGATTAACGAGTTGAAAAAAAAAAATGGAAAACCCCAATAAATAAATCCATTCTTGTGTTTCATAATTTGCCAAAGCCGAAAATCACTGAGGCCACCGACATATGGATTTGCCGGCGAAATAACTGCCGACACTCATCCCATATATTTTTTTTCATTTCGCGAAAAATGGCCGAAATGTGTTAGGCCGTGATTTGTCCTCGGCATATATCCGTCGCGAACGTGCCACGTCGTAATTTCTTCATTGTTTCCGGCCAATTTCGGGACGATTTGTGGCCGGACTAAAAGCGTCCTCAATACAATATAAATCTGGACCGCAGTGCCACTGAAGGATTTCGGCGGTGCCGTTATTGTCCTTAATAGATAACCGTTCCAACTTTTGCAGTTATATTTGATCAATTGTCCGTGAAATATAGATATTAAAAGGGTAATTAAGTCGCTGGTCTGGATTTTACAGGCAACGATCACGCAATTACTTAAATTCTGGGCCGCTTTTTAGGCGGCGGGGTCACGCAACCCCTGAAAATTTATGTTTTACAGACATTTACATTTAATACTACCACGTTTTACAATGTACTATAATTATTTGCGAGGCTAATTAAACATTTATATTTGGTTAAAATGTCAGAATATTTAGAGGTATATAAGAAAAATAAAATTGAAATTAGAAAAACTGAACAAAAAATGTTTAATTCAAAATTTTAATACCTAAAATAAATTAAAAATTTGAGAAAAAATTAAGAAAAATAATATATATTTGAAATTTAATATAATTATTGAATATTTTTTAAAATATTTGTGTGTTTGGGGGTTGAAAATGTGCAATATTCGTTTTACTGCCAACTAAGTGGAATTTATCGACAATTCTAGTTGATTACTCGTTTATTCTACGAAAACAATTTTATTTAGCGAAACGATACGATTCCCGGTAGCCCGAGCTGTGAAAACTTATTTCACCCCCCATTAAAACGAAAGTCAAATGATCCGGGCCGCATGAAATCCCGCCCAGTTAATTTTTATTCAAACGGCCATTCTCACCGCCACCCGAGAAACGATTACGAACCCGCCGACCGTTTTATAATTTTAGTTTCTTTCACAAACCCCCATACGAGACATGTGTTTGGCAACCATTTACTTTTACAGTCCGCGAAAAACGGCGTTAACACTTTGGTTGCGGCCATAAAAACCTGCAACTGGCCGCGTGGCGTCTTTGGACCTGCGGGGGCGTTTACGGTTCCGGTCGTCACGTTCGTCCTGTCGGTTTTGGGGGACGCGAAAGGACGTACTCGAAAAAAAAAACCGTGTGTGTGGGTGACGGTCATAATTCAAATGGGGACATCATTTTAAAGTGTCGTAAACATTTCTGCCTACAGACCTCGGGATATGATAAAAACGTGATAAACGCGTGGTACGAGCATATATTAGTTTATGCGAATTATTCAGTTATATGGGAAAAATGGGCACGGACTGAATGAATTGCGGATTTATTGTTGTGGAAGTGGGGTTTATTGGTGTTTGTCGTATGATATTATTGCAAATGTAGTTTTCCAATAAAAGTGCTTTATGACTATCAATAATTGGAAATGAATTTGGTAGATATTTTCATTACCTAAAGGTTTTTTAATAATCTGTCAATGAGGGTGCATACTCCATTTTTGGATATATTCCGAATTAAAACATATTAGAAACCACATTTTTTAATTGTTCTTGTTTTTAAATTGTTTTGACAAAATTTCCAATTTTTGGCAACGTTTAAATATTTTTCAAATTATAATAAATATACTTTTAACTTAAATCTTAGAATTTTAGGCAATATTATCTTAATATTTGGATATTTTTGTTCCAATTTTTTCTAATTTCCATTTTATATTATTAGAAAATATTTAATGAATTACAGATTATGTAAAATTTCATTTTTTATGTATTCTAATTAAGCATTCTAATTAGAATTGTTAGTAAATTTCATGTAATTGATACTAAAATGATTATTGCAAATTTTTTAACCTCCCACGTATGAACAAATGTACAAAAGTTCATTTTTTAATCTCATGTTTCTCAATTCTTTTGATAAAAATGTATTGGCAACGATAAATCTTTTTAAAATTATAATAAATATACTTTTAAATTAAATATTAGAATTTTAGGCAATATTATCTTAATATTTGAATATTTTTGTTTCCATTTTTTCTAATTTCTATTTTAAATTATTAGAAAATATTTAATGAATTACAGATGATGTAAATTTACATTTTTTATGTATTTTAATTAGACATTTCAATTAGAATAGTTAATAAATTTCATGTAATTGGTGCTAAAACAAATATTGCAAATTTTAAAACATCCCCCGTATGAAAAATGTACAAATGCTCATTTTTTAATCACCTGTTTCTCAATTCTTTTAATAAAAATGTTGTAGCATCGATAAATATTTTTAAAATTATAATAAATATACTTTTAACTTAAATATTAGAATTTTAGGCAATATTATCTTAATATTTGGATATATTTGTTCCAATTTTTTCTAATTTCTATTTTAAATTATTAGAAATTATTTAGTGAATTACAGATGATGTAAAATTTCATTTTTTATATATTTTAATTAAGCATTTCAATTAGAATTGGTAATAAATTTCATGTAATTGTTGCTAAAACAAATATTGCAAATTTTAGAACATCCCCTGTATGAAAAAATGTACAAAAAGCTCATATTTTAATCTCCTGTTTCTCAATTCTTTTAATAAAAATGTTGTAGCATCGATAAATATTTTTAAAATTATAATAAATATACTTTTAACTTAAATATTAGAATTTTAGGCAATATTATCTTAATATTTGGATATTTTTGTTCCAATTTTTTCTAATTTCTATTTTAAATTATTAGAAATTATTTAGTGAATTACAGATGATGTAAAATTTCATTTTTTATATATTTTAATTAAGCATTTCAATTAGAATTGGTAATAAATTTCATGTAATTGTTGCTAAAACAAATATTGCAAATTTTAGAACATCCCCTGTATGAAAAAATGTACAAAAAGCTCATATTTTAATCTCCTGTTTCTCAATTCTTTTAATAAAAATGTTGTAGCATCGATAAATATTTTTAAAATTATAATAAATATACTTTTAACTTAAATTTTAGAATTTTAGGCAATATTATCTTAATATTTGGATATTTTTGTTCCAATTTTTTCTAGTTTCTATTTTAAATTTTTAGAAATTATTTAGTGAATTACAGATGATGTAAAATTTCATTTTTTAAGTAATTTAATTAAGCATTTCAATTAGAATTGTTAATAAATTCCATGTAATTGATACTAAAACGAATATTGTAAATTTTAGAACATCCCCCGTATAAAAAAATATACTAAAGGCTGATTTTTTAATCTCATGTTTCTCAATTCTTTTGATCAAAATGTTTTGGCAACGATAAATATTTTTAAAATTATAATAAATATACTTGAAACTTAAATATTAAAATTTTAGGCAATATTATCTTAATATTTGGATATTTTTGTTCCAATTTTTTCTAATTTCTATTTTAAATTATTAGAAATTATTTAGTGAATTACAGATGATGTAAAATTTCATTTTTTATGTATTTTAATTAAGCATTTCAATTAGAATTGTTAATAAATTTCATGTAATTTATACTAAAACAAATATTGTAAATTTTAGAACATCCCCCGTATGAAAAAAATGTACAAAAGCTCATTTTTTAATCTCCAGTTATTCAATTTTTTTAATAAAAATGTTTTGCAACGATAAATATTTTTAAAATTATAATAAATATACTTTTAACTTAAATATTAAAAGTCTAGGCAATATTATCTATATATTTGGATATTTTTTTTTTAATTTCTATTTCAAATTATTAGAAAATATTTAATGAATTAGAGATTATGTAAAATTTCATTTTTGTGCATTTTAATGAAGCATTTCAATTAGAATTGTTAATAAATTTCATGTAATTGGTGCTAAAACGAGTATTGTAAATTTTTAAACATCCCCGAATGATAAAACATTCAAATGTACAGTTTTTAATTTCATATCTCTCAATTTTTTGACAAAATTTACCATTAAATTATTTTTTAATATCAGTTTTATTTAATATTTAATTAATAAACTCAACAAGAGTGTCGAGTATTTCTTAATATCAGTTTTATTTAATATTTAATTAATAAACTCAACAAGAGTCTCAATAAATATAATATTAATTTAAATATTTGAATTTTAGATGCCTTAAAATAATTGCACACCGAATTAGTCATATTTCGGAGCATCCCCCGACTGAAAACACGATCAAAAACTCAATCAAACCTAATGAATTTTTACGTGTACCCCGCCAGACCGTTAATTAAGCGACAGTCCCCAACAAAGATCGAACACCACCCCGGAACGCGTTCAAACGCGGGAGCGGTTCCTGGAACGGGGTAGTTTTCGCGGTAATTCCAGCTTATCGTGTTTGCACGTGCAACTAATGACGGATAACGTGCAAAAAAATGGTGTGGGAAGAAAAAGTGTGCCAGGGCTATAACAATAAGGGTGCCGATCGATAGGCACCCCATTAATTATTTGTTGCATTTAAATGTGGTGACTGATTTTTGGCTGTAAATTTTCCCATTAACGGCGCCGAAGTGCGCAAAGTTTCGGCATTGTTGTTGATTGGTAAACTATACAGAAATTGGATATAATTATTTGACGATTTCAGTCTGTTAGTGCGGCTCAATTATTCGTTACACGCATAAATCATTGCAGCTAAAAACTTCAATTCATTCGGCGTTAATTTCCGGATAATTCGATGGCTGAAAATCACTGAAAACCGTTCGATGCCATAAAACTCGTGAATCAATAATGACAGAATAAACAACAACTGCTGGATGGCCGTTTTACAATTAAAACGATAATTCATTGTCAGTTTAACATTATCCCAGTTACTGATAGAAAAACGGCTTTAAATTTAAATCACAGCATTATTTTATGAATTTAGTCAACTTATTTTAGTTCCAAAGAACAAAATATGACCATTTTTTGTATTCAAAAACCTTCACCCTTAATAAAATTGCCCAAAACTCACCTGAACAACAAGAATCCTAAAGCGGTGACGGCAGCACGACGAACATCATCATTGACATCGGAGACCTGTAAAAAAATTTAATTTTGAATGAAAAAAAAAATTACAATAAGTTTGAGAATTTTAAATATAGAGACAATACTCATAATTAATTAAATTTGCTTTGTACAAATTAATAATAACGTAAATGAAAATGAAAAGAAGAGAATTTTTAATATTTTTTATTATATTTTGATCACGACTTTGTTCTAAATTAATGATAAGAGATTGTAGTTACAGTTGTTTCTTACTCCTAATATATCATTGACATATTCTTTGATGAATAAATGATCCCATTATGCCAAATTCAATTACAAACATTTCAAGCCAAGAAGGAAATAAATAATGGAAAATTAGAAATTTAGCCATAAATTTAAATACTAGTCGTTTGTTTTTCCTAATATAACATAAATATATTTTTTGATAAACAACTGCTTTCATTTATAAACACTCCAAGCTTTAGTAGACCAAAATTTGATGAAAAATAAAAATGTTAAGGTCACAAGAAGAAAAGAGATAATGGAAAATTAGAAATTTAGACATAAATTTAAATATTGGTTGTTTGTTTTTCCTAATATAATAACATAAATATATTTTTTGATGAACAAATGACCCAATTTCGGCTAATTTTTCAATTTTAATCGATGGTGCATTCATTTACAATCACTTCAATCTTTAGTAGACCAAGATTTGATAAAAAATAAAATTGTTAAGGTCACAAGAAGAAAAGAAATAATGGAAAATTAGAAATGTAGCCATAAATTTAAATACTAGTTGTTTCTTTTCGCTAATATAACATAAATATATTTTTTAATGAACAAATGGCCCAATTTCGCCCAATTTCTCAATTTTAATCGATGGTGCATTCATTTACAAACATTTCAAGCTTTGGTAGACAAAAATTTGATGAAAAATAAAAAAGTTAAGGTCTCAAGAAGAAAAGAAATAATGGAAAATTGGAAATTTAACCATAAATTTAAATACTATTTGTTTGTTTTTCCTAATATAACATAAATATATTTTTTGATGAACAAATGACCCAATTTCGCCTAATTTTTCAATTTTAATCGATGATTCATTCATTTACAAACACTTCAAGTTTCAGTAGACCAATATTTGATGAAAAATAAAAATGTTAAGGTCAGAGGAAGAAAAGAAATAATGGAAAATTAGAAATTTAGCCATAAATTTAAATTTTTTTGATGAACAAATGACCTAATTTCGCCTAATTTCTCAATTTTAATCAATTACAAACATTTCAAGCCTTACTGGACCAAGATTCGATGAAAAATAAACTTGTTACGGTCACAAGAAGAGGAAAATAATGATAAATTAGAAATTTAACCACATTTCCTTTTTCCTAATTAATATATTCTTTGATGAACAAATTATGACATATTTCACAATTTTAGAGGATAGTGTATTCCATTACATTGATATTGATGATATTATTTAAGCCTTTAAAGGCCAAATTCAGATGAAAAATATTGTTTTTATGATAAAATGAAGAAAAATATAAAATATAGAAACTTTAAAAATAAATTTTAATTAATCATATAATTTTCATATATTAATAACTATAAATGGTTCCATTATGTCACATTTCACAATTTAAATACAAAATTATTATTCACTTTATATTTATCAATTTATTTTTAAATAAAAAATTCTATACAATAAAAATATGTGTCTAATGAAACTTATAATTCACATCAAAATCTAAAATTATAGACCAGTGAAATGGAATAGATCAGGGTAATTCGGTAGTAATTTTATATTTAACACACATGGCACCAGAACTAATTTATTAATTGCTTTCATACCACATTTGTATTTACAAAATGCATTGATGTCCAAGATCAATCAGTGCGAATGGCAAGAAAACCATACGCTTCAATTTAATTTAGCTGATTTGAAAACGCCGGTTCGTTTCATCCAAAGCCCGACCCGTCCGAACGTCGGTCATCAAGGGATGGAAAAACCACACAAAAATGAACGAGACGAACGACCATCATAATTATGATTCGACCGGGGGCTCCGATACAATTTTAATTAATACTTTTTACGGTGTGCAGGTATTGTTAAATTTAATTGTGCTCCCCATTGTTTGGGCCGTATTCCACCGCGGATTACGCACAATTCAGCCCTCGCCGGCCGATTCGCGTCTAGACCCATTACGAGCCGATAGAAAAAGGCCAGAATTGAATTATTTATCGTCCGTGTCGTACAAGAAAGTTCGGTGTTTGGTCGATTTTTGCGTGCCGTTTAAATAAACATTCCCCGTTCTCTAACGGCATAGTTGGCGTGGCGGTAATTAAATTTAACCCGGGTAACAATAACTTTTCCTTCGAGATCATCCAGAACTTTTTTACACACTTTCCCGGCTCGACGCGACCAAAAATCCCGCCCCCGCTTTATTAGTTTATTAATTAAGTCGATTAATGAAACTCGAAAACAAGATTCCGCCACCGGAGATCAAAGGTGGTGTCGAGCGGAATAAAAAAAGAAGTAGAGTAGCAAGTTCATTAATAAAACATTAGGAGGCGGCATTAAAAGTTGACGATCGGGAGCCGGAGAAAAAAAAACTCCACTCGCGGATTGGAAAGTTCAGGCGGGAGTTTATCATTTTTTTTTTTTTCGTCGTCGTCGACGGATTTTTCGCCGCGGTCGTGCGAATAAAGGATGTAATTATTTCACCGAAGGGTTCGATTGCATAAACACTTTTATACGGACTGTAAAAAATAAATGGGGCGACGAAGTTCCTCGGGAATTTCATTTAAAAGAATTAATTTGCATTTGTTAAAATTTGTTTGTAAAAAAGCCGTCTAGAAAACAGTCTTAGGGGCGGTAAAAAGGTTGCATGTTGGCTTGGAGAAAAATTATATTTATCTGTATTATAACGAGGTTTTTAACAATTTGTTGGGCTGTTTCGTGAATATAAATTTGAGTTGCAAATGTAGTGTTTATTAAATGGTAATTTGGAAACAATAATTAATAACGTTATGACAAGTATTGTTCCTTTTTATTGTGTTTTTGTTGATATGAAATCAATACAATAAAAAATATTCATAAGCCCACAATGAAATAATGAATATTATCAAATATTCCCACAAATGCATGGAAATTTATTTACTTTACAATGAAAAATTCTCGTTTTTAGCATAAAATTTTTAATTTTTGCCCAACATTGGTCTTCCAAAATTTGAGACTTTCTTCAACGAATATATCAATGTTATATTAGGAAAAAGAAACAACTACTAGTATTTAAATTTATGGCTAAATTTCTAATTTTCCTTTATTTCTTTTCTTCTTGTGACCTTAACATTTTTATTTTTCATCAAATCTTGGTCTTCTAAAGCTTAAAGTGTTGAATGAATGCCCCTTCGATTAAAATTGAGAAATTGGGCGAAATTGGGTCATTTGTTCATCAAAAAATATATTTATGTTATATTAGGAAAAACGAACAACTAGTATTTAAATTTATGGCTAAATTTTTAATTTTCCATTACTTCTTTTCTTCTTGTAACCTTAACATTTTTATTTTTCATCAAATCTTGATCTACTAAAGCTTGAAGTGTTCGTAAATGAAGACACCATCGATTAAAATTGAGAAATTGAGCAAAATTGGGTCATTTGTTCATCAAAAAATATATTTATGTTATATTAGGAAATACAAACAACTAGTATTTAAATTTATGGTTAAATTTCTAATTTTCCGTTATTTCTTTTCTTCTTGTGTCCTTAACTTTTTTATTGTTCATCAAATTTTGGTCTACCAAAGCTTGAAGTGTTTGTAAATGAAAGCACCATCGATTAAAATTGAGAAATTGGGCGAAATTGGGCCATTTCTTCATTAAAAAATTTATTTATGTTATATTAGGAAAAAGAAATAATCAGTAATTAAATTTATGGCTAAATTTCTAATTTTCCATTATTTTTTTTTCTTCTTGTGACCTTAACATTTTAATTTATCATCAAATCTTGGTCTACTAAAGCTTGAAGTGTTTGTAAATGAATGCACCATCGATAAAAATTGAGAAATTGGGCGAAATTGGGTCATTTGTTCATCAAAAATATATTTATGTTATATTAGGAAAAAGAAATAACCAGTAATTAAATTTATGGCTAAATTTCTAATTTTCCATTATTTTTTTTCTTCTTGTTACCTTAACATTTTTATTTATCATCAAATCTTAGTCTACTAAAGCTTGAAGTGTTTGTAAATGAATGCACCATCGATTAAAATTGAGAAATTGGGCGAAATTGGGTCATTTGTTCATCAAAAAATATATTTATGTTATATTAGGAAATACAAACAACTAGTATTTAAATTTATGATTAAATTTCTAATTTTCCATTATTTCTTTTCTTCTTGTATCCTTAACTTTTTTATTGTTCATCAAATTTTGGTCTACTAAAGCTTGAAGTGTTTGTAAATGAAAGCACCATCGATTAAAATTGAGAAATTGGGCGAAATTGGGTCATTTGTTCATCAAAAAATATATTTATGTTATATTAGGAAAAAGAAATAACCAGTAATTAAATTTATGGCTAAATTTCTAATTTTCCATTATTTTTTTTCTTCTTGTGACCTTAACATTTTTATTTGTCATCAAATCTTGATCTACTAAAGCTTGAAGTGTTCGTAAATGAAGACACCATCGATTAAAATTGAGAAATTTGGCGAAATTGGGTCATTGGTTTATCAAAAAATATATTTATGTCATATCAGGAAAAAGAAACAATTTATGGCTAAATTTAAAATTTTCCATTATTTCTAAATTTTTTTGATAGTAAAATTTATAGTTTTTATCTACACTCAATTTTTAAAGTTGAAACTATTGAATAAAAACGTGAGTATATTGATAAAAATGGATAAAACGTCAAAATGTTCAGAGAATCTAAAATTTTATTAACCATAACTCAGCTATTTTTGATAGGATGGAAACGAATCGTGTACCGTTGGCCGCATAATTCAATAATCCTCCAAACGAAATTCACCTCGAATCAAAATAAAATCCCAAATGATCCACCAATAAAATGCACATAACCGTGACTTAAAATCACCATTTGCCCAACACTTACCGCTACGTGAAGAAGCTTCCTTATCGCCTGATTGTGTCCCGTTCCGCAGTACGCCATCGCCAACGTGTACATGCCGGAACGACGCAGGATCGGATCCTTATCGGAGGTCAGCTGTTGGATAAGAGGATCGGCCTCCTCGAGTCTGCCGTACATCGTGAACGCGATGCCCACGGCCAAACCTCGGAGGATCTTCTCGTGCTGACTCTCCTGTGCGTACTGTAACAACAAAATTAAAATAAATAAATTAAGGAGACAAAAGAGATGGATTAATCCACATCAAAGAGATTAAATTATTCCTTTGAACAAATTCATAATCGTGCTACTTCCGGGGTTAAAAGTGCCCGCAGGATGCTCCGGACACTTGGCCGTTAACACACGCCAGCTGCCCCGGACAGCTCCGGTTATCATTTCAATTTTAATATCCAGCCACCAAAGCCGGCAATTATCGAGATGTATCAACGTTTCGGACAAACACGACGGCGAAAATCATTATGCATTGATACTGCGAGGACGGGAAAGGCCTTTGTACGGGGAAGCATGTTAAATTAATTAGCATTATTCAGCAAAGCGTTCGCAGCTGTTTCAACTCCGCAGGTAATTGATCGAGAGCATGCACTTTCCGTGTTTTGCGCCGCCTAAATATCCATCGATGCCGTTCGTACAGGGAGATCATTAAGTAAATTCAGTTATTTCTGCTAATCGAACAGTCAGTTTAATCAAGATCAGTTCACCCGGAAAATTTCCTTCGGATTTTTTTTAGTAAATGAACGGCGGTACGTAACGGTTTGCATAATTTCCGCTGCTTCTCTCAGGCATTTCCATATTATTCGATGAATTGAAATGCAATTTACCCAGGTGAGAAAATAAATTAGGCGTCCCACACGTGACAAATGATTTACACTTTTCATTAAGGCATTTCCTTTTAATGCGGGACAATGGATGCAATAATAAATCAATATTGCTTGCAAATTTTAAAAGGTCGCATACGTCTTGCACCGTTTAATTGCATTGTAAATTTAAAAGGGAAGCACCACCAAACGATTGGACTTAAAAAGGTCAACGTAAACTGGTGCTGTAAAATCCAAGATCATCCTTTTTAACAACAGCACACTAATAGGGGAATAAAATGCTTAATGACACACAAAAAATATTACTACTTCGGTTTAATTTTGAGCTTTTAAGCTTTTGACCAGGCTACAACATACAGTAGTGGTCATTATTCTGGTAACTATCTAAAAAGTTCAATATTTTAGCCATAACTCTTTTATTTAATGTAAACTGTTAAAATTACTATTCTTGTTTTATACAATAATATAAAAGCTGCCATATTTTTATTTTATAAAATGTTACGTATATTTTTCTGAATTAAGCTGGACATAAATGAAATAACTTTAATTTTAAAAGGGATTTTTAATGGGTAAATCTGTGTTATTTTACTTAATATTAACATGGCATAGACTCGACCATTTTCCCAATATTCGACAAGTCTATGGTCCTTCAAGCTTCTTGATTTGCTGTGATAAGTTCATTTAAATTTGTAAATTTTTTATGTCGAATTTGGGTATAAACCGGATCCTCCAAGTTTTTTATAGGGTTGATGTCTGGAAATTGGGACAAGCAAGACAAAACATTGATGCTTTGGTCTTTTAACCAATCCATCACGATTTTGGATTTGGTTTGGGATCGTTTTCATGTTGAAACACATTTATTAAGAGCACCATTTCTTCAATATATAGAAGCAAATTGTTGTTTAATATATCCCTGTACATAAATCAGTCTAAGGGGGCCTATGCCAGAAGAATTGAAGCATCCCCAAAGCATAATTGAACCTCCACCATATTTCTCTGGGGGGTATAACAAACTTTTTGTGTAGTTTTGTCCCTGTAGGATGTTTAACATAAGCAGAACCATCATTTTTTTATAAATTAAATTTAGACTCGCCACTAAAAACCACTCCTCTCCAAGACCATAAATCAATTAATAATTTTGTCCACTGAAAAATAAAAAAGTACATACAGTTTTAAAAAACAAAATTAGATTGGGCAGTTGCACAGTAGATACAATAATAACAGAAAAAACAATAAATATTACAGCTTATATTTTTAATATATTTCAATAAATTGCCATAATAATTGTCATGTATATCGAATATTCATTTTAAAATTTATAAGCCCCATTAATAATATGTCACAGCATTTATACATAAACTTGTTTTGTTCCATGTGGTTGCATTACTGCAATAATAAATAAATCAATAAGGCATTTGCAGTTAACAGGATTCCTCCTTCATCGTACTAAATATTTTAACATAAGTAATCCACGAAACACGTCCAAAACTTAACTGACAAACTTTATATTACTTTACACAGATTCACAAAGTAAAATACTTGAACACATGCTTTTTGGCGAAGCACATAAACTACAAAGTTATCCACCCCTTAAGGGTATGTACGATAAAGTGAAATATCTCCCCCCAAAAACGAATCACAGCTATTTGACAAATTCCCCTTTTACGTATAAGCAAGTAGTTAATATTAAATAAAAAGACCATAGAATAATTTAAATGTGTAACTTTTGTGACACCAGTTCAGCGGTGCATGTTTTGCAGTGCGCTGTCAAGATTCACGTGTTACGTTGGAAATTTGCCTAAACTTAATTTAAAGTTTCCCCCCCAGTCGTGTCTTTGGATTATTTGTCTTCGCGTCCTCGATATTTAGACAGAAATTGTGCACTGTCTTGTTGCAATTGGTTAAATTTATAATGCAATTTAGCACTGTAAGACGGAGTTAAAATGTGTGAAAGCTGGCGAGATTCTCGGTCGGTATTGATTTGTTATCGTAGTTTATGTAACGTCTTGGGTAATTACTGAATTTATGCCTTACTGCTTAATTAATATTCTTCTGTTGACGTACTACAAATCTGATTTGCTCATCTTTGTTTCGGGCTTAATAATAATAGGATACTCTTGGCTGTATTAAATAAATATTTGAAAGCTTTTTATGATGTTTCTGGGTAATTTATATTTTCCTACCCTATATTTAGAACAATTTTGGAGTCAAAATGATGTATTCAAAAGCTAGAACTCGAATTATTCGAATATTCAACTGTTTAAATATTTTTTATACTAATTTCTTAATTTAAAATATACTTTGACGTAATTTAATTCGTTATTTCATTTGATTTTGTGTTAATAGTTTGAAATTGGTAATTACAAAATTTATACTTTACAGCTTAATTAAATATTTTTTTGTTGTGTCTTCCTAATCTCATTTATTCATCTTTGTTTCAGGCTTAATAATAATAGGATTTTCTTTGCTTTATTAAAAAAATATTTGAGATTTTATTTTATATTTAATATTAGATACATAAAAGTTTTGGTTCATGCCTCATTTTAATATTATATTTGGAAGCTTTTATGTTGTTTCTGTGTTATTTATATTTTTCCTTCATTATAATTAAAACAAAAGAACTGTTTATTTTTATGTTATTTTAAATAATAATTTTATTTTAAAATATAATTTAATTCATTATTTTATCTGAGAGTGTGTTAATATTTAAATAATAGTTTAAATTCAAAAATTTATATATTTTAATATTTTTATAAGCAGAATATTAAAGTAGTTTTATAATCATATTGATTTCTAAGAGTTAATAATTAATTTTGTTCAAGTTTGGACCATCAAACAATGAATGATGCAGGTGATGAAGCAGCATAAAGTAACGACAACGTGAGTTACCATTTGAAATAACAGTATATTTTATTAGTTTGGCAAATAAAACGTGTCCAGAATATATCTTGAACATTCTGCGATCTGTCCAAGTTAGTTTAAATTTTATCGAAGCAAATCCGAGTATCCGAGGCGATATTATCCATCTGCAGATTCTCGAAACTCGAACTGGAAAATGCACTCACGTCACCTTTAAGTTTGAACTATTCGACGGCGATCTTCCGTCTAAATTTATAATGCAATTGCATTGCAAGACGACGTCAAATGCATGCGACCTTACTAAATTCAGGACGCGATATCGATTTGCCTCAGCATTTAACTGATAATTTTTTAAGTGCCCGGGAAACCTAACACCGAAAGACAATTAATTTTTATAAAGAATTAAAATGGGAACTACACGCAAGAGAGGAAAATGGCAGTTAATCTAGAATTTCGCCGTTACAATTAAATTAATCTTCGCAATTTTAGCGAGGCCAAAACCCCTCTCATACATTTTACAGCTTCTTACCGACCTTTCGCGATGCCAGATCAAAGGAAACCGTAAAAAGTAAAACCTTACATAATCCCGAAGCTCTCTGCGTACCAAGAGGGGCTGTATAAAAGGGATCATAACATTTTCACCAACAAAAAAATTACACAATTCATAAAAAGTAATCTGCTGTGTATAATACGCAGTTAATTATTTATTAAATAATGTACTGCGCATCCGAAAAACATTATTTAGTTCTTTCACCTCGGCAAAATTAAATGGCAGCCGAAACAAATTCGGTTTTAATTTCGGATCTGGTAGGTCAACGAGAGCTTTTCCATCAATTTAATGCTCTGGAGAGGTTTTCGATTAATTTCTTCGTCACGGTTAATTAAGGGGGAATGGGATTTTGACCCCTCAACAATCATATTTCAATTTTCTATGCAAATAACGCATTTTCAATCGGGTTTTTGATTTCAAATTTATCATTCTCATGCTTAATTTAAGTGGAAGTGATTTTGAATAAATTTTCAATTTCTCCTGAAGAAGCAAATTTAATAGAGATTATTGTATTACTAACAGAATACTTGTTGTAAGAGTAATTTCCGATTCCTATTATGAAAATACGTATAATATCCATTATTTGAAGTAATAAAATTATCATTTTATCATTTTAAAGGTAGCAATTTTCCACATCTCAATTCTTTGTACATCAGAAGCTTGATGAAACGTATTTATACGCCAATTTAACACAAAATTGATATTAAAATTGAATTGAAGGGTTTTTAATAACGTTACATGGCTCCAGATAAAGATTTAGCTATTATTCTCTGGCCAAAACGGAATGAAATTTAATCAATGGCAGCTTACTTCCCCTTAACAATTTGCCATATTAAAATTTCAAGCCTACGTCGGATATTCCCTCTAATTAGCGCCAGGGCAAACAACGAAATAAAATAAACCTTATTAATGAGCCTAGCCCAGTTTCAACATCAGAATTTATGAATTCAAGGGGGCGTAGCATGATTAAACCGGTTCGCCGTCGTTCATTAATTATTAGACAGAAACAAATTTAATCTCATTGATGAATTTAACGCAAATTAACGGACTTACCGAAACCATATCCTCGATACTCGTGTCGTTCTTCGAGCCCAGCATGACCATACCCATTGCGATACCGGCAGCCTCGCCAGTATTGGCATCGTCTTGATACAAGTTGAATTTGAGCTGGTCGTATACATCTTGTCTGTGAGTTCCCATGGCGGCCAAGCCCAAGCCCAGACATCCACCGTGTCTCACCATCTGTAAAAAACAATTCATTCATAATTATGCTTTACAATAATAATATTTATTATAGAACCTCATTCTGGGCGTCTTTGAGCTGGGTGAGCAGATAGTCGATGATATTGGCACCGTGATTGGCGTGGATCAAGCCCAAGGCGTACAAGCCGCCGCCCTCCGAGTAGCCGGAGCTAGGTCCGACCTCCTTGGGCAAATAGCTCTGCATTAAAGTCAACGCTTCGTGCTCGTGTCCCCTGTGGATGACGCCGAGTGAAGCTGTGGCCGTTAACTTGGCCCAGTTGGTCGCCCTCGCCAACCACTCGAGGTTGTCCCTCAGGAACTGGTCGCTGGTGGTGCCGCTGTGCATGAAGGCGTTGGCAATAACGGTGGCTGTGTGGCATATGCTCACTCTGACTGTTTCTTTAGTTTGTTTCAAAATGAGGAGGTCGGCGTGGTTGGATCTGATCAGGAATTGGAGGTGCAGCTCAATTGACACTTCCCCAGACAAAATTGTGTGGAGTTTTTCGATTCTGGCTTGGTGCTCCTTCTCTTTCTCACCCTGCAACAAAACAAATTATTAGTAATATTTGAAACTATGTTGAATTAATTGGGACATACTAAAGACTCCAACGTTTTTTCTTCTTTAACTTCTGTTTTAATTTCAGTTGGTGGTGCTTCTCCTTCAGTTGCGGCTGCGGGAGTTTCAGTTGGTGGTGCGATTTTGGGCTTAAGTTTTTCCTCCAATAGGGAAGGAATGGGTGCTGTTCCTCTGAGAGCTACTAAAACTTGCTCCAAATATTGTTGGGTGGCTGATTCATACAAGTCAAAAGCAATTTGGTAGGCCATAAGTTCACTTTCTTCTTGTCCCTGCACTAATTTATCCAAAATTTCGGCTACCGACAACGGGTCTTCCAAGAAAATGAGACACTGGCACATGTTAACGTAATCTGGAGTGGCTAAACCTCTGTACAATCCAACCAGAGATCTTAATACTGAGTTTCTGAAGCCTCTGTTTTGGATCAGGCTCATCGCCACCTAAAATGCAACAAAATTTTAGTATAAAGACAATATTAATTAAGGTAATATAAAACTTACTTGAAAGGCATAACTCAGCATGGCAATATTGTCATCAGATTGGACAATGGATGCTTCAAAGATGTCCATTCTCCTGGTTTCTAAAGCCAACCCCATGGCCTGGCGATATTGACCATCGTCCAAACATCTCTGGAACATTCTATTGACAATGGCCTCCAATCTGGAGTCAATTGGTTTTGCGTCTGGGCTATTGTCAGCCAGGGCGATTCTTTGTTGGGTGTAGTAGTCAATACACTTAGCTGTAAAATATAAAATATTTAAATTATAAATCTGTTATCAATTTGATTATGAAATCTATAACCCATAAATAATAAATGGATAATGTTGCAGTTTAGACAGATTTAGGAAATTACATACTATTATTTCATATATAATATTGATAAAGTACCCTCTATTCACTTACATATTGTATTAACCTGTTGGTGGAATTAATATTTCAATTTGAATTTATTATTAATAGTAAATTATTAAGCAATGTGAATAAAACATTTTACTTCAACTAAAACTATAATATTATTATCCAGTAATACAATTTCACCTTCCTTCACTGCAACATTATCAAATATTACAAGAACTTGTTATGAATATAATAACTAAAGAAAGAATATTCAATTTTATTTACATGCTTGTCTATTAGCCAATATATTGGAACTGTACACTATTCTTGACTGTTTTACTATTTTTCCGTAATATAAATTGTAATTCCTTTATATTAAAACTTACCCAAAGTAGTTTCAACATATTCAGTACGTGCATTGACATCAAACAATTCTCCAGCACCAAGAGCATAAGTGAGGGAGTCCTCAAAAGACCCTAAATGGTAGTAAACTTTACTGGCCACCAAAGCAGCCAATTGATGTTGTTGAAATACTTTGTCTTCATGTAAGATTTCACTGGAAAATAAGTCGTCACAAATTTGTAAGTCATAAAACCAACTAACTTACATTTTCTCGATAGCTTCCGAAATTTCCGGCCAGAATTCATCAACAATGTTGTCGAGCTTTTTCAGGGCGAAGATCTTTAATTCTGGTCTGGGTTCCTCGAGTAGGGAGATAATCCCCGCTAAAACAAATTGGTTTTTATGTTTGTAAACCGGTCATATGTGAGGTTATGTGCGAAATTATTTTTTAATAATGATTCAAATTTAATAATACTAGGCACATTTCTTCAATGATTTAAGCTTTATTGAATACACTTAAAACGGATTTGATATAATGATTGTTATTTGCACAAAATAGGAAAATGTTTAGGGTGTTAAGTTGATGACTTGCAAAACGCATGTGCAAAAATCCAATACGATTCAAATTTTAAATGCGTTTTCATTGTGGTTTATTAATAATGATTTTCTTGATGTACCTGCCGAAGTAATATTCATTTTGAGCTGTTTGTATTCACTGATAGTCCGCAGAAAACAACCGTTTATAAACACAAAGCTCTTTTAACAAGTCACCGTTTTGCGAAGTAATTTTGACAGATGTTAATCAGTGTTGCCAACATTGCCCCAGTACCAACCTAAACTAAACAAAAATACTAGTGTAAGCGCAACTTTTTTTTATAATTTAATTATATATTTTATAATTTATTTATTATTTATTTTATTTCATATTATATTATATTTATTTATGTTATAATTTATTTATTTGGTTTTTATTGTTCTGTTTCAACATATAATTAAAACAGAATTAAGTATATTTTATTAATTCTTAAAATTGTTTAAATAATTACAAACACATCAAATCCGTTATAAAGGAATAATAATTAAAAAAGAAAATATTTTTTAAAAGTGTTTATTGATAATACACATTTATAAAATCCACAAGGAATTTATTGTTGGTGCGACTTCAAAAAGTGATTCGACAACGGCCCTTCGTCAGCGTAACCAGCTATTTCTTGTGGAATTATGGCACTTTCCTCAACTCCTGTACAAGGACGACACATACACTCCAAAGGCGCTTTTGTTGTCACCTAAAATAAAAATTAAGGTATTATATATACAGTGTGGCCCTTTTGAAAGCGGGATAAAATGTGTGTTTTTTGTCCAATTTTGACGAACTTTTTTTCAATTGTAAAGTATGAACATATGCAGTTAAAATTTCTATAAAAAAATGATAGTATGCCTTCTTCAATTTTAATTCCGAAAAGTTACCTTGCAGGTTTTGATTTATGGTTAAAAAAGCGACATTTTGTCTAGAAGTACATATTTTCATGCTTTACAATTGGAAAAAAGTTTATTAAAATCGGACAAAAAATTTTATGAGACCACACTGTATACTTAATATTCTTTTTAATAAGTGTACTAAAAATATCATTTTATCAGAATAATAATAATGGTGATTAGTAGTTATTTTTTTTTAATTAATTCTTAATTTGAAATTTGAATTTATTCAATTTCCGTATTTTCCGCGCAGGAACCTTCTTTACCGACACGTTAAGCTTGTGTTTGTGGAAAATTTTGACGTTTGAGTGCCATTGTGTGTGATCTGCGAAAACTCTCGATCAACGGGGAAACTATTAATAATCCAGGTCCAGTGAGTCACGCCGATTAAATATACAAACCGCCCGTCATGATTCAAGGTATGTTTCATTCGTTTTCGCGATGGTCGCGTTTAACCTTTGTTATGATCGTCGTTACCTTAATGAATTTTCTCTCTCCCGGTTTGGCTTTCGGACAAAACAGTGAGACTGAAGCTTCTCGTTCACCAGATTCTTGACAACACATGCACGATCGTTCCATTTGCCAGATTTTACTGCCGGAGACCTAAACAATAAACCAAGTCACCTTCAAAGAATTTTGAAAGCATTCCAAATTGCCAACCTGTATGTAAGAGGCACATCTTCCGATGCACGCGAAGCTAGGAATCGGTTTGGGGACGCAACCCGGGTATTGCAGGACGTGTATTACTGGGGTCACTTGACATTCATCAGTTGTGCTCGTCCCTGACACTTCCAGGGTCCCCCTCGACAGTCTGGGGTCCATGCACATGTTGCCAAGGATTATGAAAATTGTCGTTATTTGCCATAACCTTTGCGGAACTGATTCAAAAACAATTTTAATTATTCTATATATAATGCATAATAATAATTATTATTAAAAAACTATATTATCATTGTTTTGTTCAAAGTTAATTACAGAAAAAATTGTTTATGTTGCTACTTTGAAAGGTAATAATTACATTATGTAATATTATATTAGTATTCTATGAAAAAGCCATTGAAATACTGATAATTATTTATTTACATTCACGAATATTAATTATGTTAATGTTTCTATGTTTAATGTTGTTTATGTATAATAATTGAATGATTATATGAGCAATTTCAGTATAAAACAAATAGATAAACAGATTTTTAATATTAAATGGGAATAAAATCAGTTTCTTAAGACTTAAAAATGGAAATATTTTTTATTTTGAAATTTTCCTAAACCTTGAAACATATTTATTCACTAGTAAACCAATTAATAAGCAATTTAACCGGAATCGTATTGGAAAAGCTTTAAAAAACAGTTGTTAAAAGACAAACCTATGTCGAGAATTTGACGTAACATCCCCCTTAAATCGTACGACCTAACCACTGCACAACGCTGACCGACACTTGCCGTTTTTTCCTCAAATCCCCCATTTATAAAAGCTCCCAGAGACGCAAGAAACGCAGTTTTGATACCGTGCCACCCTTATGTTACGTCCAATTGTTCATTCTCTTTTTGCCGCCGTTTTTTACCCCGGTTTTATATGCGAGTTTCATGTTAGCGGCGACCCGCAGCGTGAAAACACGCCGCCACTTGTGGAATCGGCGTGTGTCCGCGTCGGGTGGTGGGCGATTTACTTTTTGCATGTGTTTAGACTCCGTTCAAACGCCCCAAGAGATGTGCAAACTGAAAAACTGTGTTTTGTGGCCGCCTAAATGGTGTTTTCGCTTTGCAGCCTCCGAAAGATGACAACTTAAATGGACCAGAAGGCTCATAAAAAGACCGACAACAAAGAGAACCTGCCACGTTCCGAATTGAAGGCGCTGCACGAGCGGCTGGTCAAAGAGAACGCCGACCTCGACGTCAAGATCGATGAGTACAAGTCGCGGGGCGTCAGCACTGATCTCAGGCCTCAGATGAACGCTTTACACGAGTACAACGAGATGAAAGACTTGGCGCAGGTCGTGTTGGGGTTCCTGGCCGATGCCGAGAATGTGTCCATCACCGAGTTGCACCGCAGATACAATTTACCTACGGATTAATTGTTTTTTATATAGGTAAATCCGTCAATAAGATGTAATATCTATGTACTATCAAGTCGCCTTGCGTTTAATGTCAAAAATGTTTCTGTAGTGAGGTAATAACTAACTAACAACTGCCAGAAACTGTCAAGAGACGTTCCAAATTAGTATTAAAAGTTCGATTTCAAAAATGTCGAGTAAACAGCCACTGAAACAATGGACAACGTTAGATAAAATGGCTTTGACCATTGCAGTCTCCCAATGTGGCAACCAAAACTGGACGGACATCAGTACGTCCCTGAAACAAGTGGTGGCACCAAACCGACCGCACGACTTGTTCCAGCCGAAGTACTGTGCGGCCCAGTACGCCCTCCTACTGTCGACTGTGGACGTGCAATCGTTGAGGATTAATCGCAGTTATTCCGGTAGGGTGACCAGCGTTGAATCGCCCGTAAGGGTTATATTGCGGAGGCTCGCGGCCGAAAGGCTCATCGAAATGTTCGCTGAGGGCGACGGATTTCAAAAGGTTCAGGAAGATATTGCCGTTTTACAGTCAGAAATCGAAGTCAGAGAGAAAATATTCAATAGCTAGCGATTAATTTTATAATTACTCGTCTCCAAAAATACGATTTGGGTTATTAATTAATGAAAATATGTATTACTGGGTCAAAAACCAGTAAACCCTATGTAAAAGTTAATGAAAATAATGAAAATAAAATATTTATTGGCAATCACTTTCATGCAGTAAGGGTTAACTGTTTCAAGTTAAAATTGTTTATGCAAAATGACCCATTTTTAAGCTATAATAGAGATAGGACTCTCTCAGAACTACTAAAGCTTGTTCCAAATATTGTTGAACCATTGACTCGTACAAATTAAATCCAAATTGGTGCCCTAAAGATCTCATTCTTGTCTTTACTACTACTAACAATAGGTATTCCAGAAAAATGGGTTAAACTAACCAATCTCTTAATATTTAATTTCTGAAGCCTCTGCTTTGGATTACACTTATAGAGACTCAAAAAGCTACAAAATTTTGATATATTAAAAGGTTTTCTTTCTTGTCCTTCGAGTAATTTATCCAAAGTTTCAGTACTAACAATGGTTATTCCAGGAAAATGAGTCAGTGGCACATGTAAACATAAATTGGAAAGGCCAAACCTCTATACAAACTAACCAAGGACCTTAATATTTAATTTTTATTACACATTCAAGCCAATCTTTATTTAAAAACCTGAATAATCGCAGTGGCAAACGTTTTCGTTTCTAAAATTGTAAATATAATATTAATAACCTTTCTTGGCAACATTCATTCAATAAGGGTTATGGTAACGTCTGTAAAAATATAAATTTATTCAAAAGAAAGCACTTAATGAAGTGAGACGCATGTTAAACTAAAAATATATTTTATTATGAATTCCTGAATACAAACGGGTAAATTCTACAATAAAGCAACAACTACATGTTTCTATATAAAACCGTCGAACGAAACTCATGTATCACAAATCGCGGGTGCCTGTCATAACAAATACGAATTATAAAATAAAGCACGTCGAAAGTTATTATCGGCTGAAGTCGCCGCATTTGTAGCATTTGCATTCGGTCGGCTCCCGCAGCTTGATGTCCATCGCGTTGTTGTGCTCGCCGGTTAGACGTACGCCGTCCGGATCGTAGCAGTGGGTCAGCGTTATGATCCTCTCCCTTAGGTAGCTCTCACGACAACAATAACACTCCTGCAACAAAAACCGTCGACATTCTCGTCTGTGCCTTTAATTGGGGGACTTGCCTTCAAAAATCCTGTGGGCGTGATGACTGAAGGCTGGACCTGGCTCTTGCAGGAGCCCTCGCACTTATTTACAGCCACTTCGCCGTTGCACGTCCTCTGAAGTCTTCCCAGCTCGTCGTACTCCTCTGCAAATTCATTTTTTGGTTGTAAATTTACACTACTAAGTAAAGTTAATACCTTTGGTTAGGTGCAGATCCGAGGGTATCGTTTCGCATGTCTCCTCGGCCAAGTCCGACACGCAACAAACATAATAGAACATCATGCAGGCGAACACGATCCTGTGGAACACTGTTATTGCCATCGTGGAGACTTACTAAGAATGGACACACGTGCCACACGCTTTTATACGGTCCAGGGAGAAGGCAATTTTGATTCGTTGACGCCTCCGGATATGTTGCCCTATGTTAATACTTCCGATAATCGGATCTCGATCATTTGGGTTCGTTGTCGAACACGTTTTTCCTTGACATAGGGCATGCACCCTATCATACGATATATTACTTTGCTAAATGAGTTTTTTGGTAATGAACCCCCGTTAGCGCCTCGTTTTTAATGAAGTGGTGGTTGACCCTCGAGCAACGACCTGGGGGAACCCCCGCAGGCTCTACACGGTTTCTGTTTTATGCTAAAATTCTGCTCCACATCGGCAATTTTAAATATTTCAATCATTTCAAGTGGTTATCCTTGTAATAATTGTAAATTATCCAGAGAAATTAATAAAATTAATGATTTTTGCGGAAAACTATTCCCACAACCTTGTTGTACAGTGTACTTAATGATTTTGTAAGTGTGTCATAAAAATCATGTCACATAAGAGATATCAACTCATAAACTAACTCAATAAAAACGCCAGGAATATTTTTAAAAGCTTGTGATTTATTGTTTTATCCAAATACATATTTAAAATGTGTTGTTTTCGTTTCAGGATTAATTCATTTAGTTAGTTTAATTTCCCATTGTTGTGTGGAGGATGTCAGACACGTCCGAGGACACGATCCAAGGCGATAGACAGTCCGAAAAGGATGAAAGCGTGTGCCGCGACTTCATACGCGGTATATGCGATAGAAAGTTCTGCAAGTTCAAGCACGAGCACGAATCTAAAATGTTGAACTTTTGCCACGACTTCCAGAACAGCGTCTGTCCTCGACCTCACTGCAAGTACGTACTTTAAATGTGTATTAATTCTGTTTATTTATTTATTTATTATGTTATAGGTTTATACATTGTTCCCCAGAAGAGGTGGAGGACTACAAAAGGACGGGCGAGATGTCCAATCAAATTTTGGCGGAGGCGACGAGGAAGAACCAGCTTCCTGGCACTCCACCGATTTGCAATCAATTCAAGAAAGGGTTGTGTCGAAGGAACTTCTGCAAGTTCAGGCACTTGACGAAGGAACAGGAGGAGGCTGAAATCATGGAGCTGATCCAATCTAACGTACAAAGACGCTCTCAGATGGTCTGCAACAATAATGTTAACGAGCCCCAGCTGGCCATCGTCAACAACACTAATGGTAATACACTTCAATTAAGTTTGCCACCATTTTACTGTATGTAATAATGTAATGTTTCAGGTTTAAATAGAAG
Organism: Aethina tumida; assembly: GCF_024364675.1. NCBI lineage: Eukaryota > Metazoa > Arthropoda > Insecta > Coleoptera > Nitidulidae > Aethina > Aethina tumida. The sequence continues at coordinate 4,440,550 of NC_065438.1, forward strand.
AAATGGTGTTAATTTCGAGGAGTACCAGGACGTGGGGTTGCCCATGGCCAAAAGAAGGTTCCTGTCACCTCAAGACGACCTCGAAATCAATCCTATGGACCAAAACAGCGTCCGTTCCCTCGGTTTTAAGGGCTACTTTACCGGTAATCCTCCGCCACCGATGATCAGCCGGGCTGACGCCCGGACTATCATGCTCGAAGAAGAGAACAGTCTGTTGCATAAAGAAATTGCACAGCTCAAACGTCAGGTGTCGGATCTGACTGCCACCAACGAGTTCCTGCTCGACCAGAATGCCGCACTGCGGGTTTCGGGAAAGCGCAACGGCAGCGTTAATGTGCCCGCGGCGGTCACCATCACCAACTCGAATGCAGCCCCGCAGCAGCAACAAGTGATTAGGACGGTGACGGCAAGTGTGGGCTCTGTTCCCGTTTCTTTGGCCACAGTGTCGACTTGTAATCCGGTCTCCGGCAACACTGTGTCCATTGCCGCTTGTCCCGCCGTCAGTATTGCTTCGCCTGCTCAACTGCTGGCTTCTAGTCAACAAATTCTCGGTGAGTACCATATTGATTTTAGTTTCATTTTCTAACAAATGTTTCTATAGCAATCTGTATTTAATAGAACAGATTCTATTATTATCGATTGTGTTTCAGTTACCACGAATCCTCCGTCGCAACTGGCAATAGCCAACAGTTCCCAGGCCCAGCAACTGGCTATCGCCCAGCAGAACCTCGCCAACAACCTGGCCCAACAAGCTCAACCGCAATTGACCTCACAGGCGCAGCAGCTGGCCCTGGCCACGACGACCCAACAGCTGACCTCGCAGGCGCAACACATCGCCAATCAGCAACTGGCGCTGGCCACCACGCCGCAGACGCAGCAAATCGCCCTGGGCAACAACCCGCAGCAGCTCAATCCGCAGCTGACGTCGCAGGCGCAGCAGCTGGCGCTGGCCAACTCCACGCAGCAACTCACGTCTCAGGCGCAGCAACTGGCTTCGTTGGCGAACACGCAGCAGTTGACGTCGCAGGCGCAGCAGCTGGCGATGGGCAACACGCCGCAAGCGTTGGCGGTGGCGAACGTGTCGCAGCAACTTGCCCTGGCTGGTACCAATCAGCAGTTGTTGGCCCAGCAAAATCTGGCTGCGGCGGCCGCCTCTAATCAGCAGATTGAGTTGCACCGGACCAGTCAGATGAATGCCATTAATACCTCACAGACTATAGCGATGTCTAACGCGTCGCAGTCCATGGTGTCGTATCCGATAATGACTCAGAGTATCAATCATGCTCTCACACACTGAACTTTATTGTGGTACTCGGTTTCTATATTGTGCGGTGTTTTGGAGTTGAAGAACTTGTTAATTATGGTCATGCTTTCTATTTTCGATTGACTATACAAAAGTTTAGAGTAATCAAAGACAAAACAGTACCTGCTTTATACGATTTAGTATATTAATCTTGAATTATAAAATAAAATTGTGATTTTTTTAATTTAATCATTAATTTTTTCCCTGAGACAATCACATTCTGTTTTAAGTGTCTTCCAATTTTAATTTTGAATACCGGAATTAAGTCAAATTTGGAATAATCTTGAAAATTTGGAATTACTATTTAAATGTTGAACATACTGTATTTTGAGGCAATAAATATATGCATTGAATCACAAAATGTCAGCGCTGCCACCGTATATTACTGTGGTATATGTAGTTATAAATGTGATGTAATATAAAAGACTTCAGCATCCAAAATGCTACTGTGAATTAGATCTTAGGAATTGTTAATTTATTTAGTGCGGAATGCAAACATTTGTAAATAATATGGAAATAAATTATTTATGTGATAAATGTTTTTTTCCTATCTAAATTCTTTGATAATTACTTTAATAACAGATTTATCTATTGTTTTATATTATTTGAATATAATTTACTAATACTATTGCAACAAAACAGTAAAATTTATTTTATTTAATTAAAAATAGTTCTAAACCCTAGAATTGGACATAAACATCTTTTATATTAAATTTTAGTTTTTTTCTAATCTAATGTAACTCAAAAGTTAGGGGAATTACCGCTTCTAATAGGCAACACTGATTGCTTATGAGTAATATGTGTTGCCTATACATTTATTAAAATGGCGCGAAATATTATTGTCTAACCTCAAAAAACATTCAAATTAGTCTTGTTGGTGAAGACTGTTGACAAAAACAAACAAATGGATTCGCCGTCAGTGAAACGAAGCACTCGCCAAAAGAAATTAAGTTTAAAAGCTCAGGAGTCCGAATACTTAACAAGATTAAGTCGTTCCGGTTATGTAGCAAACATAGAGAGTGATGAAGATCCCAATTTCATCTTCAGCGATGACAACGATGTGGAAATGTGTGAGGTTGAAAAGCCGAAGCTCCTTCACGACGATGAACATGTACACGGTGAGGACATCTTTAAATTTCAAACGAGAAAACAGAGGTTCAGCCTGGCAAATAAAGTGGCAGAGGCGAAGACTCCTCAAGTTGATAGGATGAAAATGAGGAAGCTTATGGCTGAGAAAATACGGGAGGAAGAGTCCGGGAGTGAATATGAGTGCTCATCTAGTGATGATTCTGAATCAGAAGGAGAAGACAGTTCAAATTCTGGCAGTGAATCAGAGGAGGACGAGGAAGAGACTGTTAAACCAAGGGCCAAGATACAAGTTACCAATATTAAGCCAGAAGTCCACACTAGGAAAGGCAAAGGTAAGAATATTACATTAATATACATATTAATTTATTAGTTTGTTTAGTGGATGTATAGTTAATTTGGTTTAATTTTTGCTTTGCTTTTCTTACATTTTATATTTACAGCAACGACCAATAACTACACCATCCAAACTGATGATTACTTTGCAAACACTGGCAAAAGTAAAACATCCAACAACACACTAGACAAATTAGAGACTCCAAGACTTCCTCAATATGAGCTGCAAAAAATCCTTGCCAATATGAAATTATCAAAAGACCATCAAAAGGCTATTAATAATTTAACAACCAAAAATAATTCCCAGTTTGAAAAATGGTTATATATACTTAATGAAAACTACAGTATTTTATTATTTGGGTTAGGGTCAAAAATTAATATTTTAAAAACATTCCACTCAAAGTACCTGAAAGATTTGCCTGTAATTGTTGTAAATGGATTTTTTCCTACATTGTCAATAAAAAATGTGCTAGATGCAATAATTGATGACATGTTAGAATTAAAGGAAAATCCAGGAAATGTGTATGAAGCCTGTGATCTGATAAAAGAAGAGTTTGAAAAAATGCCAGAAACTCATTTGTACATAATAGTTCACAACATTGAAGGTGATATGATTTGCAATGGCAAATCACAAAATGTTTTAGCACGATTAGCGGCAGTCCGCAACATTCACCTGATAGCTTCAATAGATCATATTAATGCACCTTTAATTTGGGACCACTCAAAACTCAGTAAATTTAACTACATCTGGTGGGATGTTACATCATTTTTACCTTACTTGGAGGAGACTTCATTTGAAAGATCAATGATGGTCCAAAAGACTGGCTCTTTGGCTCTGTCATCATTGAGGAATGTGTTCATGTCTCTCACAACAAATTCAAAGAGTATATACTTAATAATAGCCAAACATCAACTCGCCAACGTCAAAAACCAGATGTATCAAGGAATTGCTTTCAAAGATTTGTACATGTCTTGCAGGGAATCATTTATTGTAAGTTCAGATCTGGCTTTAAGAGCTCAACTTACTGAATTCGTCGATCACAAAATGGTAAAATTAAAACGCTCTTATGATGGTTCTGAATATTTAATGGTTCCACTAGCTAATGCTTTATTACAGAAGTTTGTAGATGAACAGCAATAAATTTAATAAAATATTGTATTTATGTAAATTGAGTTTATATTAGACATCTATCCAACAACCATAATACACACAGTTAAGGATTGAATTATCATGTTAAAAAATCATAATTTGTAAAATGAACATAATGTATAATATACCATAAAGATTTACAATATCACAATAAATATGAACATTAAAATCAAATGTATAAAAAAGAATAAAAGTAAATTGTATAAAAATTACATTGAGAGTTTCATGTTTCAATATAAAACATGAAAAATTGGTATAAACAAAATAAAGTATTGCCATAACCAAATAAATCTTGATTTTGTGTAAATTAAATGTGATTTCAGAAAAACAAAATAGTTTAGGTACCCATCTTCAAGTTTAAGAAGAATTAAAAATGTAAAAAAATATAAATTTAAACATAATATTGGGGCTTTTTGATGCTAATGCCAAATTCAGCCAAAGCTGGTGTCAAGTCCTCCATAGTCAAGCAATATCTTCTGTCTTTAGATCCTTTGGAATTCTAAAACACAAACACTGAATCTATGTTTACAAACACAACTAAGCAATTTACCTTTGAGCTTCCATGACTGCTTGATGAATTGCTGGACCTCATTTTACAATGTTGTAATGCATCATTGGCAATGTCTGATATAAATTTTTGGGCTGCAATGGATATCAAACGTAAAAGTCTCGGATCTTTTGGCTCAAACCCAGATGTACGCAGAAAATACGCCGTAACTGCATCTGGTATCTAAAACAAGGAGAATGTGAGTCTTCAGTTTATGTGTTATTAAAGGTCTACCGTTGGATTGTAGTCCTCAAGCTGTAGTAGGAAATCGCTGAGTGGTTGCCCCAATGTTATACTCGAACTATCGTCCATAATTTTGTCGTTTTGGTTCATGTTATTGTAAGAATTCCAAACAATTTAAAGGTTGAGGTATAATTGTATTTTTATATATGTATATTGTGTCAAAAGTTTGACAGCGCACCTTTGCCACATTTCATTTAGAACTAATCTATATTTTATGTTTTTAATAAAATAATTGTCTATAATATTTAATGGTGCAAATATTTACATGATTACACTGTTTAAATTCAATTTTGTTAATCAACATTACTGTTAATTGACATTTTTAATATATTATGACAGATAATTGGCAACTGTGTGTGTATTACGCAGTTTCGCCAATTGTAAACTATTTATTATATTTAAATTTCTTGCCTAAAACAGAGAATGTTAATAGTTAAACATAAAAAAATATAATACTTATTAATTATAACATTGTTTGACGACCAAATTAATTAAATTAAATGAAGATATTTCCTTAAATATGAAATAAAGTTTATTTAAATGTTGGCTAACCTGTATGAAATTTGTAAACATAACCAAACGTCAGTGTCCTTGTTTTGACTTTGAAAGATGCCAATTTTAAAAATAGGTGCATAGCACCTAATGTGGGTTATTAAATAAAAAATGGTCATGAGGAAGTAAGCAAATATAAAATTGTAGTAAAACAAACTAATTGTAAATTTTGTAGGCTTACAAGGCAAAATAGTGTTTTGGATGACAACATTTATTTGGATCAATTTTTAAAGGTCTCTAACTATGAAGACACTGTTAAACAGCTCGATATTTACTATGGAATGGGTAAAATTCCACTAAACTAATTAAATTTTATCTAACAATTAATTTGTAGTTAAAAGACAGCTATTGCGTTACCAAAGTCCTATCACTGGATTATTCCCAGTTCTATCCTCTGACACAGAAATAGGAAGTGTCAGGGAGAGTGTTTATTGTGCTGCTGCTGTCTGGGGCTTGTACCAAGCTTACAGGCGGATTGATGATGACAGAGGCAAATCCTACGAGTTGGGCCAATCAGCTGTGAAATGCATGCGAGGAATTCTACAATGTTGGGTCAAACAGGCACAAAGAATAGAGCTGTTCAAAAAAAATCAGTGTTCAGCTCATGCTTTGCATGTCAAATTCCATTTAACAACTGGCAATATAGTTTATACAGATGATGAATACAACCACTTACAAATTGACGTTGTTTCCATTTATTTGCTGTTCTTGGTGCAAATGATCACTTCTGGTCTCCAAATCATCTATACTCAGGTGATGAATGGGCTAAAATTTCATGCATGCTTAAACTTTTTTATTATTTTGGAACTAAACAAGCTTTAAGCAGTGGCAGTTTCTTTGTCCCGTTTTTGTTAAAACACAAATTGGGAATTTTTCATATTAATAAATACTTACGTGTTATTATTATGTAATGAAAAAATCTGCAGGATTAAAGACTGACATCACTGAATCCATCAAACATATACAAGTAGTTTTTGAAACTGAAGAATCGGCAATATTCGGGAATTTCGTGTCGATATTTGGAGTTATCTCATTGGTTGCAAGCACGTCTGGGCTTCCCTACTATTGGAACAATAACCTGACTTAATGCGCATGCGCGAATGTTGGGACCCAATTAAAATATTGGCGAATTGGCGCTAAGAGGCACATTTAAAAGTGCCTCTGGAGAACTTGCGCACAAAATATTCATTGAAATTTAATATAAAACTGCTATTGCTTGTTTAATTGTTGGTTTTATCAACATATTATGATATCTTTGTTTAAATATTCTATTTTAAAGAAAAAAAATACTATTTTCATAGATGAAACACTAATCAAATCAAATTGTTATTATTTAATTATTGTAGGCAGAAGTTGCTTTTGTACAGAATTTAGTTTACTATGTCGAAAGAGCGTACAGAACTCCCGACTTTGGCGTTTGGGAACGGGGTAGTAAATACAACGACGGAACACCAGAAATACACGCCAGTTCAATCGGTTTAGCCAAGTCGGCGTTGGAGGCTATAAACGGTTGCAACTTGTTCGGCGAACAGGGAGCGTCTTGGAGTGTTGTTTACGTTGATATTGATGCACACAATAGAAATAGGAGTATTTTCGAGACTATGTTGCCGAGAGAGTCTTGTTCTAAGGTACAAATTCACAAAAAAGTAGAATGAATAATTAATTTGAAATTAATTTAGGACGTGGACTCTTCCTTGTTGCCTACAATATCGTTTCCTGCTTTCTCCACACACGAAGATTTGTTGTATACTGAGACCAAAAATAATATTGTTAAAAAATTAAAAGGGCAATACGGTTTTAAAAGATTTATCAGGGATGGGTATAAAACTGTTATCGAGGATCCGAATAAAAGATACTATGAAAAGTGCCAGCTCAAAGATTACGAGAACATAGAATGTGAATGGCCACTCTTTTACATATTTATGATAATCGATGGTGTTTTTAAATCCATGCCTGATCAAATCACTGAATACCAGGAGCTTCTCACGAAGAGGATATTCGTCGACTGTCACGGAGGTAAACTGGAACTTACCAGTTTATAGACAAATCTAAATTAATAATTGTTTTTATTGTCAGATCCAATCATACCAATGTACTATTACGTACAAGAAGAATACATCGAGGCGGAGAGGCAGGAACCGAATTCTGCCCCCAGAACCGCTTATTCGGAGGGTGGTCTGTATTTATGGAATCAGGCTATGTTTATTTTAGCCCAGTTATTAACAGCCGGGTTGTTGCACATTAACGAGTTAGACCCTATTAGAAGGTATTTACCCTCTTACAATAGACCCAGAAAAGGTGGAAGATACTCTGCGTTCCAGGTATGTTGTATTACTGCGGGTTGCATACTTACATACAAACAACGGCCCTTTAAAAAAAGGATTTATCATTTAATGGTCAAAATTATATAACTTTTTCCAGCTTCTGTACACGTCTTATTTTCGTAAATACATTTATATTATGTGTAAAATAGTGTTGGGGAAACACTAACTGAAATTTTTTTTGTGTTTCACGCTTACAGGCAAAACCATCGGTTGTAAGTAATACATTGTGTGATGCTCGAAACTAAACTAATTGGCTTTCGTATTTTCCGTCTGCATCTAAATTATCGTTTTATATCTTGAAGCTTTTGAGTATGTCTTCTTACAGGCTTATGCCGTTTCTACCAGGAATAATTTACTGTTTTACCTTCAGTCTCACGTAGAATTGTTGTTGTTAGACTTAGATTAATGACTCTATAACTCTTTTTAACTATTGCACGATTTCTCACTTTCTTTTCTCTAAAGTAATATTATTTATATATAGGGCACGGCTACTGATTTAGTTGTGCAGATCGTATTAATAGCTGAAAGCATGAGACTGCAAGCTATGATGGCAACTTATGGTATCCAAACTCAAACCCCGCACGAAGTGGAACCGGTACAAATATGGTCTTCCACTCAACTGGTTAAAGTTTACCAAAACTTGGGGGTGAATCACAAATTAAAACTGCAGGGGCGTCCTGTGAGGCCCATAGGTAACAACAACCTTACAAACTTAAACAATTACTTTAACAATTAACTTTAGGCAGCCTGGGCACAAGCAAATTGTACAGAGTGTGCGGCGCAACCGTTCTATGTTACCCCTTAATCTTCGAAGTCTCCGATTTCTATTTGTACAGAGATATGGCCCTACTGATCGACGACATCAAAACGGAACTCCAATTCGTCGGTAGATACTGGAGGTTGTCGGGGCGACCCACCGTTTGCCTTTTAATAAGGGAGGAGCACATGAGGGATCCTCAGTTTAAGAAAATGCTAGATTTATTGGCCATGTTGAAAAAGGGTTACTGTGACAGTGTTAAAGTCCGCATTGGGAGGCTGCAAAATCTCATTTCCAGCTCTTGCGTTGAACATTTGGACTTTATGAACGTTATGGAATGTCAGACGGATATTTTCAGTCATTTTAAACAGCTGGAACATGACTACATTGGTTACCAAAGTTTAACAGATGTACCTCGAGTGTTACACTATCAAGAGGAAAACAAAGACTGCTCAGTAAGTTAATTTATGACTTAAAATAATCAGTTACTGATTTGTTGTGTTGGGATAGATTTATGTAAATAAATCCACTGGCGAGATAGTGGAAGCAATTAAGTCCATGGACAATTTGTACGCCAAATGCCAACTTTTTGGCATCCTCCTGAAGCGTGAAGGAAAAAACTTTAAGGTGGACAAGAATACTGTCCAGGAACATTTACAAAGTCTCTACTATAAAGCTGGAGGTGTCAGGCATTGGGCTGCAGTCAGATACACCAGCAGTTTGTTGCACCACAACGTCGACTCAATTAGTCCCTTTATAACTGCTGTTTTAGTTCATGGAAAACAGGTACAAAACTAAAACATTGAAATTTCAGTTCAGTTGTATAATATTCTTCAAATTTCAGTTGACTGTAGGGGTGATAGGCCAAAAAGAAACGGTCTTCGACAAGCCTATGACACCAAGTGAAATTCAGTCAGTAGTCTACAACACCATCCAACCCTACGACGTAATCCAAGCAGTACTACAACAAGAAGTCATACTTTATTGTGGCAGGTTAATTTCTACCAACCCCGAACTATTCCGGGGAATATTAAAGATACGAGTTGGTTGGGTTTTGGAAGCCATCAAGTTTTACTTGGAAATATTCGGTAAAACTAAGAAGAAGATCGAGGAGCACAGCCCCTATGAAGTTAGACAGCTTTTATATAAAGTTCTGTCTATTAAAGAGTGGGGCTCCAAGGATCAGTAAGTCAGACATTCCTTGGGTGAATGAAATCACGTTAAATTGTTCCAGATTGACGCCTCGGCAAAGGAGACAACTGGAAGGTTGTCTGTGTAGAGTCCCGTCCTCGTTCTACAATGAAGTATGGGATGTCATGACTAGGACACCTCAGGGCATTAAAGTTGCCAGTAAAATTATTCCTCAGCAACCTACGTTGTCTAACATGACCAGATCTGAGCTCACTTTCTCACTTTTGGTGGAGCAGGTCGGTATTTCCTTTGATTTAGTTAGTTGTGTGTTGTTAACAATGTTTCGTTTTGTTGTGCTATCAGATAATATCGGATACAGTAAGTTAAAAACTAACTTTAAATGTTCTTTGACTGATTTCATTGTATAATACTATGAATAAATCTTATCTTCTATTTTAGATGTTGAACCACATACAACAGCCGGAGTACAGACAACTGATTGTAGAGTTGCTGACGATCGTTTCTACGATTTTAGGTAGAAACCCCGAATTAGTCTTTAATCAACCTCTAGAACTAGAACAACTGGTCAAAGATGCCGCCCACATGTACGCCAAGGTAATTTACTACTTAAATCAATGATTTTATTTCAAAAATCTAATTAATGCCTATTTTAGGATCATGATTTGAAGGAGGATAATGTGGTAAAGTTGTTGGAGATCCCCTATTTACAATCCACCGGATATTTAGCCAGAGCTGTCGTTAACAACGTCTTGAAAGGCGGTCAACTCTCGGCTGACTTTGAAACTGATTCTGAATCTTGTAAAATCTCGTAACTTTAGTTCTATGCAATACAATTTAAGCTTTACTCGTGTTACTAACTAATAAATTGTTTAATAAATAGTTATTTAGTTTTACACTTTATTAGATCTGTACATTTCAATACTAAAATTCAGCAAATTCATCCTCGTACAACACGTATGTGCTTTGTGGAAGATTATCTTCGCCGCATTTGTCAAATTGTGATGCATCCTCCGGACCTTTGACGTGGGGTTCAAACGGCGGTTTTATTTTTCTCATGAACAATTTAGAGTAGTTAATGCTGTCAAACCACCTGTGATGCTTTATGTCACCTACTCCGTCTTTTAAGTTTCCGTATCTGCGACAAAGGGAGAAAAAACATTATTCACCCTATACTTGAAGCTCAAAAAGGATTTGCCCGCGTAAAAACTAATTAATATGACTTTACTTAATAGTTTATTTTATAATAGAGAGTACATGTCAGAATTTTAAAATATATTGAATTGTTCTGGGTACAAATTCTCAGAGAATTCGTTTAATTTGCTTTCCGATGACCGAGTGAAATTTGTCACATCGCCCGAAGAACGTACTACTGGTTTGTAGGGTGCAGGAAAGCTGCGCAAGAACAGCCTTGTAAAACTAATGTCGACAAACCAGCTGTGTGTTTTGATGTCGGCTACTCCGCCCCTTAAGTTCCCGTATCTGAATAGGGAAAAGTATGTTAGATTTCGTACTTAACTAAATCGTGACTCTAGACAACTCACTTCATTTCCCTAACGGAATACTTAAATTTGGCACCAATATATTCTTATTTAAACGTCGCGAACGTGTCTTATCATATTCGAATAATATTTTAATGAAAACAAAAGGAACCACCGAAGTTTATGCGGAAAATTAAATACACAAGCCACCGAATTACCTTCTAGACAGATCAGTCTGGAGAAGATTAGTGATCAGATCCCGCAGCTCCAACGAAAAATTTGAGGCGTGACGGTATTTGCATGCGATGATCCTTTCGTAAATCTTCATGGGATCCGACGACGTGAACGGCGGATATCCGGCGCACATTTCGAAACACAACACCCCAAAGGACCACCAGTCCACCGCGAAGCCATAGCCCTTAGACAATATGATTTCAGGCGCGATATATTCGGGTGTGCCGCAAAGTGTCCACGTGCGACCGTTTATGATCTAGGCACAAATTTATGAATATTTGATTGGTTTATATAATGAGGTTGATACCTTGCAGAAGCCCAGGTCGGCTATTTTGATGTAGCCTTTGCTGTCGATCAGTATGTTTTCAGGTTTTAAGTCTCTATAAATTACCTTACAGTGATGCAAATATTCTAAACCTAGGACCACTTGAGCTGCGTAAAATTTCCCCAAATTTTCATCGAATTTACCGAGTCTAGGAAAAAATTAATATGTATATTATGGTTCTTTTTGTTGTGCCAGTTTGTACCTTACTTTCTTAAATGTGTGAACATCTCCCCGCCATTAATAAAAGGCATTACAAAATAAATGTATCCGTTATCTTTGAAACATGCGTCCATGGATATGATGAAGGGAAAATGCAACGACATTAACATTTTCTTTTCATACAACGTGTGCTCCACTTGTTTCGTTCTAATGAGTTGTTGTTTAGAAAGCACCTTCATTGCATGGTAGGTGTTTTTCGTTTTGTCCTTAACTAAGAGGACTCGACCAAAAGAACCGGTGCCCAAAGTACGAAATTTCTCATAATTATCTAGACCTTCTGATGAAGATTCTTTGTTGTTATTGAACCGTTCTTCAAACTGCTTCCTAAGTTTGTTCAGAACGGCCTCATACTCTTCCTCTCGTTTCTTAGACTGAAAATAGTTTGTCGGAATGTGGCTCAAAATTACTTTTACTTTTTTCTTTACCATTAAACCTGTTGCTTTTAGACTTCTATCGAATTAATTATTATATTGGACCATCGATGAAACAAAAATTATGTACTTTCAGATACGTCATAGTTTGACACTGACACTGACTTGATTTTCAACGATTACTTAAAAATTATCATGGGTACAAACATAAATATTTTGTTAATAAAAATGCTTTTTACACAATTTTATTATGGACTAGGCTTAATAGGAAACATTTCTATTTATTAAATATTCATTGAAAAGTATTTAAGTTTGTCTATTAACCATTAATTAAAATTTTATCAAAATGACTAAGTTATAAGACGGAAACTATTAAAATTTCAAATTAGTAATGATAAATTCCTCAATTTAATTATTGAATAAAAACAAAGTTGTCTTTCATTGATTAAAAAATAGTTTTTTCACCCGAGGGGCACTTTTGTGTCTTCATAATACAAACATAAATTAAAAACAGTATTGAATATATAAATTTGAATACTACAATCTAAATTAGTTTACGCATTTTTAATTAACTAATTATAGAAAATCAATAAGTAAAACGACTGTAATTTATAAAAACAATTATTTTTATCAGCAGTCGTCTTCGTTGTGACCCGGGGGTTAATTAAAATTTCTCAACTGCCACTATAAATACTCTTGCATTCAGGGTGAAGTCATTCATTGTACAATGGCTCCAGTCATCGAAATTCTAACCGAACGGGCTACCTTGGGAGAGGGTCCCCATTGGGACGAGCCCACCCAAAGTTTGTACTTCGTGGACATCTTCGGGCAGACCATCAACAAGTTCGTGCCGGCCACTGGGGTTCACACCAAAGCGAAAATTGGTAAGTTCGTACTAATATTTTGTAAATGGTCTAAACTTGATGGATGTTCAGATGGTGGAATGGTGACTTTGGTGATACCTGTTGATGGTGCTGACGATACCTTCTTGGTAAGCATTGGAACCAAACTATTCACCGTCAAATGGGATGGAGAGAGCGACAAAGTTACAGAAATGAAACAAATATTGGAAGTGGAGAATGAACCTAAACTTTTGGGCAACAGGTTCAACGATGGGAAAGCTGATCCAACCGGTCGTTTGTGGGCAGGTAAACATATTTACCACTTATATTTATCTAGTGATAATGAATTTTTAAAAAGAGTAGTTGCCGTAGATTGTATGAAATTTCACAATAGTTAATAAATTAGAATAACATCTGATAAATCAATTAAAAACTACAATAATCAAAGAATTAGGAAATTTTATAATAGTCACTAGAGATAAATCACTTAAAAAATAAATAAATATTTCAAAATAACTTTATAGTTAATTATTTAAAAAATAGGAACAATGGGGCCGGAGCCAGAAATAGGCAAACTGGAAAAGGAACGTGGCTCCCTTTACACCTTGGTTGGCAGAAACAAGGTGAAAACTCACTTGACCAAAGTGAGCATAGCTAACGGGCTAGCCTGGAACGTAAAATTGAAGAAAATGTACTACATCGACTCCCCCAGAAGAACGGTCGACCAATATGACTACAACATGGAAAAGGGAGAAATCAGTAAGTCAATCTTATGTTGTTCAACTCTGTACAGTTCTATAAATATAACAGTTCACATAAACAATCATCTTTGCCAAGTTCATGAACTAGGTTAAAGAAACTTTATCGGTTATTGCGTAATATTATGCATACAATCATGTGATTACAAGTACTTTTTAAACAGGCAATAGAAAACCGATATTTAATCTGGATGACCATGACATTCCCGGAGTGCCAGATGGTATGACCATCGACACCGATGGCAACTTATGGGTAGCAGTCTTCGATGGGGGTAGACTCCTCCATGTCAACCCCAACACGTCCGAATTGATCACCACCATCAATTTCCCAGCCAAACAAGTACGATTTAAAATGTCCCAAATAAAATTTAGTAACCAGTAAATGTTTGTAGATTACTGCAGCTGCTTTTGGCGGTCCAAACATGGACGAACTGTATGTCACTAGTGCACAATTAGTGGTTCAAGGGCAGAAACAACCACATCCCGCTGGTGCCCTCTTCAGAGTCACCGGTTTGGGGGTTAAAGGGGAGCCTGGGGTCAAAGTTAAACTTCCGAAATAAATTTGTATGATCTGTAGATGTCCAATAAAAATATAATCAGTTAATTTTTATTTCATTTCTAACTAACTTAAAGAAACACTAAATAAATATTGTTTATTAAAGTGTCACTAAAGAGTATCGTCGGTATACAAACATATTTATATGTATATGGAAGGGATTAATCAAGAGGTTGTGATTGTGTCAAGCGATATTCTCAGTAGTTAGTGCAGTTAGCATTGTGCAGGTCCGTTATCAGAAAACTGGTGATTAGGTACTAAATAATATTATTTATGTTCTTAAATATAAGTTATTTATTTATCTTAGTAGAATATATTTTCCAGATTCTGTGTTAACTTTAAACAAAGATACATGTTTGTTTATTAAACACTCCAAAGAAAATATTAAAATAGATTAGATATTTATTTTATACTATATTAATTAATTTAGATTATGATGTAATTAACTGACTTTAAGTTTAAGAAACATGGCTCCAGTAGTTGAAAGGGTGGTCCCAAGTATTGAAATTGGAGAAGGGCCACACTGGGATGCAAACACTCAATCCTTGTACTACGTGGATGTCTTCGGAAAAGCCATCCACAGATACGTCCCAGCCACCAAAAAACATACCAAAGCTGTAATAGGTATGGGTCACCATAATTTCCGACTTAAATCTTACTAGTTAAATTTACAGGGACCGACTGCGTTTCTTTTATTATACCGGTAGAAGGCCAAAAGAATAAGTATCTGATCAGCATTGGAAGAAATTTGGCTGTCGTGACTTGGGATGGTGAAAGTGATAGAGTATCCAACACGGAAGTAATTGCTGAAGTCCACAACCATCCGGATACCATGGACAACAGATTCAATGACGGGAAGTGCGACCCATCCGGACGTCTTTGGGCAGGTTCCATGAGTAGTGAGGCTATTAACGGAGTGGTGAAGGGAGCGCTTTTCTCTTTGGAGAACAAAGAGATCAAAACTCATCTCACTGACATTGGTATGTCCAACGGTTTGTGCTGGAGTTCAGACCACAAGACCATGTACTACATCGACTCCCTTAAGGAATACGTGGAGCAATTCGACTTCGACATCAAAAACGGTACTATATGTAATGGTAGGGTTATTTTCACACCAGCCAAGCATGGAATCGACGGAGTTTTGGACGGTATGACCATTGACACAGATGATAACCTGTGGATTGCCATCTTCAACGGCTACAGAGTCATCCAAATTGATCCCAGAAAGCCTGAGACACTTCTTCAAACCGTTCCTATTCCAGCCAAACAAGTAAGTACTCAAACCCAAAATTTACTACTTAGCCGGGTTAATTATTAACGTTTTAGACAACTTCAGTAGCATTTGGTGGACCAAATTTGGATGAGTTATACGTAACTAGTGGGGCATTAACCATAGGGGGTGTGGTATTGTCGCCACCTGATCATGGGGCCACTTTCAAGGTGACTGGAACTGGTGCCAAGGGATATCCAGGTGTTAATGTTAAACTGTAATAAAATGTCACCATTAAATAAACAAATAAAAAGCCACACCACATGTGTAAAAGTTTGCTTTAGGATTACCAGCTTGGGGGTTAAAGGGAAGTTCCCAAATATATATATTAAAGACTTAGATTTAGATAAGCCAAAAAATAAATATTTGATAAAATGTCACGTTTTGATAAGTAAGTGTTCCTGGTTTTGTTGTTAAAATGGAGGAAAGGTGTCTTAGATAATTGGATTAAATTAATTACAAGTGCTTGGTTTTGTGGATATTACAATTATTACACGTGTTGATTTTAGACTTTTATCTAATTAACTATAATATTTGGTTAATAAACATTTACTTTCATATGTGTCATAACTTAATACTGATGCAGATTTGATTTTATCATTGGCGTCAAAATAAAACTGATATAACAAAGTTCCTAAATAAACAAGTAAAAAATGATATAATCTCTAGACCACTAATAGATTAAATTTTTTTATTTATTTGAATGTTTTCAATTTAGATAAACTTAATTAGAGATTTTACAACAGAGATTATTCAAAAATCAGATTAAGAATTATGTTTTCAAACCTAATTTAAATTTCTTTCATTTGAACAAATATTAGAAATTTTATTTCCAATGACCCTAGAGTTTATCGTAGTTTTACACATACAAACATATTCAAATCATAGTGGAAGGGATTGATCTAGAGGTACTGGCAGTACCGTTCAAATGGTCAGTCAAATTTTAACTCCGGACCTGATCAATTGTAATCAAGGACATTAGTTAGATAAACCGCTCAATGTATATAAAGTGTAAATTGTTTCAAGCGGTATTCTTAGTAGTTACTTACTGCTTGTTACAGTTTGGTTCGTGTACAGAAACATTACAAGAAAACCGGTATGTATTTAATAAAAATAAATATATTATTAAGTGTAATATTAAACAGGGAAGCAAATGCTAAATTTGTGTAATTATTAATTATTCATGAATGTGGAAACTTTAATAGTTCTGAAGACTTTGGGTTGACCTTAGATATAATATGAGTACTAATATTGATTAGAAAAAATATAGGCAATAAAAAATAAATGAACTATATGTTTTTGGAGAGGTGTAATTAATAATTTTTAAAAATAAATGCTTTGTTGATTATTTTAAGAACAATGGCTCCAGTAGTTGAAAGAGTAGCCCCCAGTGTTGAACTTGGAGAAGGCCCACATTGGGATGTCGCCACCCAATCCTTGTACTACGTGGACATCTTCGGCAAGGCCATCCACAGATACGTACCAGCCACCAAGAAGCACACCAAAGCAATAATCGGTACCAGCCATTCTAACTCATCTCTCTACAGAATTTAATCGAATAAACTTGCAGGAACCGGCCCCGTCTCCCTTATTATACCGGTGGAAGGACAAAAGGACAAGTACTTGATCAGTATCGGACGTACTTTGGCCGTCGTGACTTGGGACGGTGAGAGCGATAAGGTGTCCGACACGGTGGTACTGGCAGAAGTGGACAACACTCCGGACACCCTGGACAACAGGTTCAACGACGGAAAGTGCGACCCCTCCGGTCGCCTGTGGGCAGGTGATACTCTCAAATACCCCTATAAATTGTCTTTTAACATTTTCATGCAGGTACTATGGGAGGAGAACCCGTTTTGGGACAAGTAAAACAGGAAAAGGCGGCACTATTTACGTTGGACAACAAACAGATCAAGACCCATCTCACCAAAATCGGCATCTCCAACGGCTTAGCCTGGACTCCGGACAACAAAACTATGTACTACATCGACTCCCACAAAGGATACGTGGAGCAATTCGACTTCGATATCAATAAAGGAACAATATGTAATAATTGACAACGCAAGTCGTTTATTTTATTGATTATTTGTATTATAAATTTTACAGCCAACAGCAAGATCATCTTCACACCAGCCAAGCACGGAATCGACGGAGCTTTGGACGGTATGACCATTGACACAGATGGTAACCTATGGATTGCCATCTTCAACGGCTACAGAGTAATCCAAATCGACCCCAGAAAACCCGAGACGTTACTTCAGACCATCCCCATTCCAGCTAAACAAGTATGAACAATACCCAAAACAAAAATTTACAATTATTACTTAATGCTTTGGATTTTAGACAACTTCTGTGGCTTTTGGTGGTCCTAACTTGGATGAATTGTACGTAACCAGTGCTTCGTTCACGGTTGGAGGCGTTGAATTGCCCCCACCTGATCATGGAGCTACCTTCAAGGTGACAGGAACTGGTGCCAAAGGATATCCAGCTGTCAACTTTAGACTTTAAGACTGCATTTTGATATTATTAATATTATTTTTATGTTAGTGTTTAATGAAGAAAATAATTAGAACTCAGATTATATTTTATTAAGAATTTTAACTCCAACTACAGTTTTTCAATTAACTAATTGGGAACTAACTAATACACTTAAATTTACAACTACAAATAAATTGGAATTTTCAAAAAAATGGATTGTAGTTTTGAAAGCTTGCAAAGTGGAATCCTCCCTGAGACTCGTTTGGCTTATTATTGTCGCCAAACATATTTATTTCTTCTTCGTCTTCTAAAAAAATTACATTTATTTTAAAAACCATTAATAGATATTTAATTTGATTTACCATCTGTTAATATTTCAATTTGGGAATCACCAAGTCCCTCCAAAGACTGATATTGGGATGTTTCAGTTGTATTTGGATTGGGGGGACCAATAAGTTTGTTATTTTCATTTTCGGTTTTGTTGGTCTAAAATAATTGATATCAAAATGGGTTATTAATATTCGAATAAAATATGTTACATCATTGAAATCCTGGGAGACCACAGTGGAAGGTTTTTGATTTTTGAAGTATGTACTTGACGTTTCTTTTGCGTACTTTTTTGGTTGAACTAAAAGAGAAAATTATTATTAACGAATAATCTATTTGATCCACTTTATATTACTTTTTGTTTCAGACTGTCCGCCATCACCAAAAGTAAAGGTGTTTTTATTCTGGGGAACACCTAGATTATCCGTATGTGAAGGCAAATTGTTGTCCTTAAATGGAGCAACCTTCTTAGATGTTAGATTATCAGCTCCAAGTGAAGTGCGCCGCAATTTACGTTCAGGGGTCACATCCTGTTTTTCAATTTTGATAAATGGCAATGTCTGAGGAGCAGTTATGGTATTTTCAACATTCATGTCGTTCTCTTGACCTTCAGTGGTGTTTGTTGGTTGGATGTTGGCTGTCAACTGGGATTCGTTCTCACAGTACTGCGATGGGAGGGAATAATTGGAATCCAGGCTACTGTCAAGGTCCGTCTGCGAGTTGCTTCTGCTACTCATATTACTCTTTGAGTTATGTCTTGTCAAATACTTGCTGCAGACTCTTTTTATGTACTTGGATGAATTGATGACAGATTTCAGTAAGGTTGATTGGGTGGATCTTCGTTGGGGGACATGGGGCTCTCTTGGTGCTAAGGTGATGTCACTCATAATTCTTACTTTCGATTTAGAGGAGTTATATTCCAAAATCGTTTGAGGCTCCTTAAATGGATGGGCGGGAGTACTTAACATGTTGATCATCTCCCCTAGGTTGGCATCTAATTGTAAAATTATTAAAAATGTGTTGAAAAATATAAGTAAATTTTATTTTACCAGAAGTAGTTGGGGCAGCAACAGATTGTTCCTGACTCTGGTTAGCCTAAAATCCAAATAAATAAAAGGCATATAACAATTATCACAAAGTATTTTACCTGTTTAGGTGCCCGTATCCGATTTTTAACAGCTGCAAATAAAATTATACTTTAATAACCAAAAATATTCAATTAGTTTACGCACCTTTAGTTTGTGCCTCCTTTAATTGCAGGAACAGTTGAGTTTCCAATGCTCTGGACTTCTTCAAACGTTCCAACGCGTCTCCAGTTTTGTAGTAAGTGTTGAAATTTTGAGCTATTTTAATAATATCTCCGTTAAATAATTTCCTGTGAATTTCTTTGCGTTGCTTATTGAGTTTTTTACGTAAATTAATTTTACATTTCAAATAGCGGCAATTAAAATTCGCACGCTTGAGGCGCTTTTGGTTTTCACTCAATTCCTGATATTGTGGGGAATTTTTCATCAACTCATTTTTTTTGTTGTCGGTGTATTTTGTAAATCGGTTAATAATATCGTTTTGTTTCTCTACAACCGACTTTGTATCGGCTTCAGCATATCGATTATAGAGATGTAGATAAGTCTTCGTTTCCTGGCTCACTTCAAGCACCTCTTCGTGTCTGAAATTTCAAAATATTTGATCTATTTGAATTATAGTAAATTATTTTGATTTATGTACAAAATTAATAATAATAGAAAGAATGTAATGTAATTATTTTAAATAAAAATAAAATATTTAGATTGCATTTAATTAGAAGTGTGTATTTCTTAATTTTCTGATCCACACTGTATATGTATATACCATATTAAACTTGTTGAAAGATTTCCCTTAAATTCATTAAATATAATTATTATAGTCTACATGAAGCTTGATAAGTGTAATTCCTATAAGTGCCCCCAAAGATAATTTTAATTTTTATTTTATCTAAAAATTTAGAATAATTTTGTTTAAAAAAAGGTGCCATATTGGCTATTCAAACCCTGTCAAAAACATAAATACCTTTGATGAAGTATATCCAATTTTTCGTTTGCAATTTTCAGTGCGACAATCTCCCTCTCCATTTCCACATTCTCGCGACTTGTTTTGACGATTTCCTCATGTAGTTTCCTGGCTTTCCCGAGGTAATCTTAAATTTCCATCCATTAAAAATTGACAGAAATTTCAAAAAAATTACTTACAATTCGTTTGCGCCTTCATTTTGGCCAATTCCATGTGCTTCTTGTGAACCGAAGACCTTAGAGTCTCCATTGAAGTTATTTCTTTTTCTTGATTCATTGTGTGAAAATCAGGAATACGAAATTGTGACACAGAGAAAATGTAATTGTCTAAAACGGACTGAATAATTGATGAAGACGTTCACAGCCACCTTATTTAAATTGTAATTAACAGGACTAACAACTTACTTTGGTTTTAAGTTGTCCCTCCTGATTATTCAAATTATTTATTACGAAATTTAAAAAATACAAATATATTATTATTATTATTATATATTAATAATTATTTGTTTCTTTGCTTTTTCACTATAATAAATATTAATTAAACTTTATTTAAATGGTACTTATGGTAATATGTCAGGGATAAATATTTATTAATAATTTTTTTTAACATTTTATTCTCATTATTTAAATAATAGAAAGTCGTTTCTATAGAAATTCCATACTTTAAAATTGACTGTCAGTATTAAATATTTAGATTACTGACCTGAACAAATATATTTCATTCCATTTCAAAGATGGCGCCAATAACAGAAGTGATCGCCCCGAAATGTTCATTGGGGGAAGCCCCGTATTGGGGCTTAAACTCTTCATTATGTTAACATGATGGCAGAAACCATTCACAAGTATGTTGTGCTACTAAAGTGCACGCTCAAGTTGTTGTTGCTAATAAAATTGCTTTTGAATTCACAGGGGCACTAATAATTAAATTTTGTTTTTTAGGGTCTGACATTACATTTATAATTATACCCGTTTATGGTAACCTGCGGCAGAAAACTGACTGTGGCTACTTAGGATGGCCAAAGCGACACAATTCGGATATGGAGTAATTTACTTAATCATCTTGTGTGTTTAGCAAATGGAAAAGTAATATTCACACTTGCCAAACATGGATTAGAAGGTCTTTTGGACGGTATGATGTTATTCAGATAGATCACAAGAAACCAGAAACTTTGCTTTAGAAAATTCCAATGCCAGCCGAACAAGTAATTAAACTAAATGATGAAATTTTTATCAATTAACAGTTTAAAATTTTAGACTACATCTGTTGCTTTCAGAGGACCTAACTTGGATGAGCTTTATGTAACTAGTGCATCTTGGCTTACTGATGGAGAGGACCTGTCAGCTCAAAAACATGGAGCTGTCTTTAAAGTAACAGGTCTGGGGCTAAAGGGGTTAGTTGGAGTTCCAGTGAAATTATGTGACTGTAAACAGTAGATATTAATATTCCTTTAGTCTCAACATCACATTTATGGAGTGTGGCCAGTGTTATCAATTGTTTATTAATGTATATTATAGGTGATAACATTTTATTGATAAATATAATAAGTTGCTGAGCTGTAGCACCACTTCATTAGACAAAAAAGAGATAGTTAGACACAATGTAAAGACAAATAAACTCTAAAACTTGTTATAAGTATTTCATGCTGTGTAACTGGCTGTCAGTATTAAGTAATTATTTCAACAATTAACATTTACAATTTACATTGATAACAAATCATTTATTGATTTGCATTGCTAA
Source organism: Aethina tumida (assembly GCF_024364675.1). Taxonomy (NCBI): domain Eukaryota; kingdom Metazoa; phylum Arthropoda; class Insecta; order Coleoptera; family Nitidulidae; genus Aethina; species Aethina tumida. The sequence continues at coordinate 4,462,641 of NC_065438.1, forward strand.
ACAAGGTATTTTTATACTCTTCTATTTATATAAATATAGATATTGCAACTGATTTTGGTTTACTTTTAGGTATTCAAGTATATTCTAGAAATGGTTCCAATGATAGAAAAGATTGCTCCAAAATGTACATTGGGTGAAGGGCCACATTGGGATGCAGCAACCCAAAGTCTTTACTATGTAGATGTTATGAAAAAAGCAATTCACAAGTATGTTCCATCTACAAAAAAACATACTCAAGTTGTTGTGGGTAATATATTAAAGAATATTTAAATAGTACTAAGAACTAAGTATTCGTATTTTAGGGCCTGACAATACATCTATAGTTATACCAATTGAAGGCAAACCAAATAAATTCGTTGTCACCACCGGTAGAAAACTGGCTGTTGTCACATGGGATGGCCAAAGTGACAAGATATCAGATATAGAAGTATTGGCTGAGGCCACTTCTGTTGGACCATTCAATGACGGAAAGTGCGATCCTTCTGGTCGTCTGTGGGCAGGTAAATTTTAATTAACAACTTACTTTAAGCAATTAAATCTATCTGATTATATTATCAGGAACATTGGGTCATCCTATTGACAAATTAGAAGTAAAAAATGCCAATGGATCTTTGTATAGTTGGTCAAATAATGAGCTTAAGGCGCATTTGTCTGGAATATCCATTGCCAATGGTTTAGCCTGGAGTATGGACAAAACTTTGTTTTACTACATTGATAGTAGCAAAGGATATGTTGAGCAGTTTGACTTCGATGTCAAGAATGGAAAGATTTGTAAGTAAATTCTTTTCAGTATATAATTTGGTTGAAGAACTTGTGTTTCCAGCAAATGGAAAAGTAATATTTACACTTGCCAAACACGGATTAGAAGGAATTTTGGATGGTATGACCATCGATACCAATGGCAATTTATGGATAGCTGTTTTCAATGGTAGTTGTGTTATTCAAATTGATCCCAGGAAACCGGAAACTTTACTAGAAACGATTGCGATGCCAGTTAAACAAGTAACTAAAAGCTAAACAATAAAATTGTTATATAATAATTAATTATTAAAAATTTCAGGTTACATCGGTCACTTTTGGTGGTGCAAACTTAGACGAGCTTTATGTTACAAGTGGATCGTGGTCTATTGATGACGAAGATCTTTCAGCTCCAGAACATGGGGCTACTTTTAGAATAACCGGGTTGGGGGTTAAGGGATTAACAGGAGTCCCAGTAAAATTATAAAGCGTTTTATTGATTTTAACAGAATCCAAAATTTCCTAATTAATTTTTATTGTTAACTATGGTTATACTCGTATATTATAGATTATGGATTATGCATGTTTGTTTTGTTTCTTTCCACTAAGGCTAATTTCTCTTTTGTAATCGTTAATTAATAAAAATTTGTTGTATTTTAATAAAAAAAATGTTTTCACTCATTACAAAATAAGTTATATTAAATGTAAGTGAAATAAAATACAAATTACATGTATTTAATATTTGAAATGATTTTGTCAAATTTTTTAAAGGAATTGTATCTGTAAAGACACCATTAAATAAAAATATATACTTAATAAATATATGTTTTGTTTCATTTTTCTCATTATTTACCTAATTTAAATTCACTGTCGAATATTTTAAAAGACCGATCGTGTTATTGATATATTTTATTTCAAAAATAAATTAAGAAAAATTCTCTAATCTTGAATTATTTAATATTTAAATGGGAACCAACCTTAACGTGCGATAAAAAAGAAATCTGTAACGCGTAATATCAAGTTCAGCATACGACCAATAGATGTCACCACCATATAACGCAACTACTTGGCTAGTAAAACAATGTTCAGAAATTTATTTTCAAAGAAATTCAACAGATTTTGCGATTTTGTATCAGGATCACAGAAATGCGAGGAGGTATTTTCCCGCCAAAAAAGTATCAGGAGCGTTCCCGCCATTTTTTAAAAATTTGAATTTCCCGCCTTTTTTGTATTAGGAGCAACACACCTCCTCGCATTTCTGTTATCCTGTTACAAAGTTAAAAATTTCAGTTTTCTCACAAATTTTTACGATTTCGCGATTTTGTATCCGGATCACAGAAACGCGAGGAGGTATTTTCCCGCCAAAAATGTATCAGGAGTTTTCCCGCCTTTTTTTAAAAATTTGAATTTTCCCGCCTTTTTTGTATTAGGAGCAACACACCTCCTCGCATTTCTGTTATCCTGTTACAAAGTTAAAAATTTCAGTTTTCTCACACAAATTTTTACGATTTCTCGATTTTGTATCCGGATCACAGAAACGCGAGGAGGTATTTTCCCGCCAAAAATGTATCAGGAGTTTTCCCGCCTTTTTTTAAAAATTTGAATTTTCCCGCCATATTTGTATTAGGAGCAACACACCTCCTCGCATTTCTGTTATCCTGTTACAAAGTTAAAAATTTCAGTTTTCTCACACAAATTTTTACGATTTCTCGATTTTGTATCCGGATCACAGAAACGCGAGGAGGTATTTTCCCGCCAAAAATGTATCAGGAGTTTTCCCGCCTTTTTTTAAAAATTTGAATTTTCCCGCCATATTTGTATTAGGAGCAACACACCTCCTCGCATTTCTGTTATCCTGTTACAAAGTTAAAAATTTCAGTTTTCTCACACAAATTTTTAGGATTTCGTGATTTTGTATCAGGATCACATAAACGCGAGGAGGTATTTCCCGCCAAAAATGTATCAGGAGTTTTCCCGCCATTTTTTAAAAATTTGAATTTCCCGCCTTTTTAGTATTAGGAGCAACACATCTCCTCGCATTTCTGTTATCCTGTTACAAAGTCCAAAATTTCAGTTTTCTCAGCCAAATTTTTATGATTTCGCGATTCTTTTTTAAATTTTAAAGTTTTTATTTTTTTTATTTACTTACCTTATTTAACTTAGGTTTATGTAATAATATTAAATAAAACACTAAATTAATTTTGATTTTTCTTTATTTTATACACAATACACAGAAATTAACAATAAACTGTTGTAAACCTGTATAAATCTGGCAGCAGTAGATCTACCAGGAGTATGGATATGAAACCGCTCTGTTATTTGAAGGGTTCTAGCGGACTGATTACAATACAAACATTTTTAGTCAGAAAATCTCCAAAATAGTTGTTGTAATCCTGAAGTTTGAAATTTCATTTCAGTTTCAGAAACATGGAATTTTGCCCTCTATAGATAACAGACTAAATTAGAGACAAATTAAAAATGGAATCTGTAATGCGTTGGTAATTAATAACAGAATCCTGTATAAAGTTTTCCAATAGTTTAACGTATTTGCAGTAGGTGGCGCTGAATTAATAACAGAATCCTGTATAAAATTTTGCAATAGTTTATCATATTTACATTAGATGGCGTTAAATTTATAACAGGATTCTGTTTAAAGTTTTGTAATAGTTTAGCGTATTTGCAGAAGATGGCGCTGATCACGTATGACTATGTGGGAATATTAAATGTTTAAAATTAGCCGTTTTTTATTAATAATTTTCTGCTATCTTTTAACAAAATATGAAATTTCAGGATTACAATATAATACATATGATTAATATTTTAGAATATACATAAAATAATGTGATTGTTGACAATATTGTGATAACATATGAGATCAACAAATTTGTACATCAGTTCTACTCTATCAAATGTAAAATAATAATGGAAGAAACACAAAGTATAAAAGACGTTCTAATCTGATGGCAATCTCATGGTTTCGCTGTTGTTTTATTTTCCCCTCAGCTCCTCCACCTGAAACAAATGATTACATTAATTAATGGTTCAGAATTAACTAATCCCTCATACTTCTTCGAAATAGATGGAATCGTTCTCATTGTCGGACCCGTGCAAACAACCGAATGGGGTGGATTTACTGTTGCTCGGCGAAGGCGGTCCCGAAAAGGATTTAGGGTACTACAAAGTACTTAATGCTGAAGAAATTTCCTCTTTATAATCCGAATATGCTGCTGTCAAAACCTTCGTCCTCCCTTATCTATAATACAAAGAAAAAATTGGTTATTTTCTACATGATTTAGGCCAAAATTACACTTACGACTCTCAGATTCCTCCAGTACTGCTTCACCTGCCTCATCTGAGTTGCCCCCCCTGATTTGAAGAATATTTTGTTACTGATTAATGTTCTCAATTACTAAATATACTACATAACCATTACAATGCAATAATATATATTGATAAGCATCAATAAATAAACAAATCATTATGTTGCCACTTCAGTACGTTTAAAATAGAAAAAAGACAGAACATAGAGATGGAAAAACTGTATAAAGCAGTCTCAAATCTATCACAATCAGTATTAAACAATTCATTTAAGGCTTAAGTTATTTGTTGGCTGATTTCTTTCGCCGTTGTTGTAGTTACAATTTAGGGACTTATATATATTCCAGAAATGGCTCCAGTAATAGAAAAAGTAGGTCCGAAATGTATGTTGGGTGAAGGCCCACATTGGGATGCTGAGACTCAGACTCTTTATTATGTTGACGTTGGGGGAAAGACCATTCATAAATATGTTCCATCCACAAGAGAACATGCACAAGTTGTTGTGGGTAAGTTGTAGGGCTATAATGTGCACTCGGGATTACAATTTTTTGTTGTAGGATCTGACAGCGCCTCTATAGTTATACCTGTCGAGGGTGAACCTAACAAATTCGTAGTGACCAGCGGTAAAAAATTGTCTGTGGTTACATGGGATGGCAAAAGTGACACATTATCGGATGTAAAAATATTGGCTGAAGTTACATCTCCTGGGGCGTTCAATGACGGGAAGTGTGATCCTTCTGGTCGCCTCTGGACTGGTAAACCTTTAAAATTTATCGATGGCCTTTATGCGTTTTATATTTTATATTTTTAGGGACTTTGGGTCATCCTATTGTCAATTTAGAGGCGAAAAACGCTAATGGGTCTTTATATAGTTGGTCCAACAACGTGCTTAATGCACATTTGTCAGGACTATCAATTGCTAATGGATTAGCTTGGAGCTCAGATAAGACTTTATTTTACTACATTGATACAGGCAAAGGATATGTTGAACAATTTGATTTCGACGTGACTAAAGGACAAATTTGTAAGTAACTTCTTCTCAGCTAATAATTTAGTTGACCAACTGGTGTTTCCAGCAAACGGAAAAGTAATTTTCACACTTTCCAAACACGGAATAGAAGGGTACTTAGACGGTATGACCATCGACGCCGACGACAATTTATGGATAGCCATCTTCAACGGCAGCTGCGTCATCCAAATCGATCCCACGAAACCGGAAACTTTGCTTCAAAAAATTGACATGCCTACAAAACAAGTACTTATATAAATTAATTGGCGAAATGAATATCAATTACCTGTTTATAATTTTAGATTACATCGGCTGCTTTTGGAGGTGCAGACTTGGATGAGCTTTATGTAACCAGTGGGTCTTATGCTTTTGGTGGAGAGGATCTTTCAGGTCCAGAACATGGTGCTACTTACAAAATAACCGGTCTGGGGGTTAAGGGTTTGCCTGGAGTGTCTGTAAAATTATAAAATATTAATTCTTAGATATTTATGTCATATAAAATCAATAAAAGAGTAAAAATATAAAATAATTTTATTAGTTTTAATGCCTTTATAGGTTGTATGAATATTTGTAAACTCTTTTGAAATATTTCAAATAGTTGTGTAACTTTTCTCAATAAAATATAAATAAATCATCCAAGTAATTATAGATAACTCAGATAATTTTCAAGTATTTATTTTGGTTTATTTATAAAAGCAATGTCAAAATATTACATAATTTGTAGAAAACAATTTCGACCACTTACATTTATTATTTTTCTCATTCTTAGGAAATATCAATAAAAAGTTTTATATCTACAGAATACTGATAAAAAAGCAGCGTGAGAAGACCCATTCCCCTCTACATTATTCGTTATCCAGTGTATACAAATGTATAATATTGGCAATACAAATAGCAATAAATTTAGACCAGTTTAGTGAGCCAGACAGTTTATATTGTGTTTGTTTATTAATTAAAACCAGAATGGCAAAGGTGGAGACAATCACACGATCTGCATTTTTAGCTGAAGGTCCTCATTGGGATGCAACAAATCAGTGCTTGTACTTCGTTGATATCTATGGAAGGTCAATCAACAAGTATTTTCCAGCCACCAAAGAACACACCAAAGCAGTCATTGAATCAAAGAACCCGTCTGTCATTGGTATGTCAGTTTATTAATGCAATATCTGAGGTTTGAGAGCCACTGTTTTGTTATCAGTATCGTACTAGCACAAATTGCACAGCATGGTAATCTGTGTCATGATCGTCTACCTCTTTTTTATACAGTAGAATGTACGTACACTATCTCAAGGTTTCTGGGTACTTGCATTTGAACTGAATATGTAGTTTAATAAAAAGATGCATTTGCATTCTCAGTGAGAATGATTTGCTCAAAATTTTTCTTAAATACTGAGGCACCATGACTTTTTCTAAACCAGCATCTGATTTTTTTAATTTCCTAGGCACTGACAGTGTGAGCCTAATAATACCAGTTGAAGGACAGAAGGATAAATTTCTGATAAGCATTGGAAAAGACCTCGTAGTCGTTACCTGGGATGGCAAAAGCCCTAAGGTTTCAAATATTGAACGATTGGTGACTGTGGAAGGTGGAGGAGCAATAAATGATGGAAAATGTGATGCTACTGGAAGATTATGGGCTGGTTAGAACCGGTTACATTAGTAGATTTACTCCATGTGCTTCTTGGTGAACTTTTAGGAACATTGGGTGGCGTTTGGAGTGATGAAGGAAAATTGGAGGGGAAAAATGGCATTTTATTCACGTTAAACAATAAGCAAATTAATACACATCTGACTGGTATTAGCATCTCCAACGGTCTGACTTGGAGCTTAGATAACAAGACGTTTTATTATATTGATTCATCAACTGGTTGTTTGGAACAATATGACTGTGATATCTCAAATGGAACCATAAGTAAGATATTTAATTTATAAATTAATTAATTCTAATAATTACACTTGGAATAGCTAACGGTAAAACTATACTCACACTTTCCAAACATGGTATTCCCGGCCACTTCGATGGCATGACAATTGATTTGGATGGAAACTTGTGGATTGCAATTTTTAATGGAAGTAGAGTCATCAAAGTCAACCCCAGAGAACAAGACTCAATTCTACAAACCGTCAACATTCCAGCTCTTCAAGTATGTTGATCAAATCACCAAATCTTTGAAGCTAATAAGCTTATTTTCTAAAAGGTAACGTCTGTAGCCTTCGGTGGACCCAATTTGGATGAGTTGTACGTCACCAGTGCAGCCTTACCGGTGGATGGTAAGCCCTTAACAGGCTCAAATGACGGAGCCACTTTTAAAGTTACTGGATTGGGAGTACAAGGATGTACAGCTGTAAATTTTAAATTGTAAAGTTTATATTGTTATTTGTTGAACAGATTAATTGGAAATTTTTTCAAATATTTATTTGGAAAAATACAATAATAAACAATTAATATTTGAGATAAATAAACACGTGAGATAGACAATCTTATTTTTCTTTGATTATTTTTATTTCATGTATAATAAAACTATATCAATAAGCAATTAGTTGCATAACATTGAATGCGATAGACAAAATATCAGTGATTTATCAGTATAGTTTATATTATTATATTAAACAGACTTGGTTTGGTATCACAAGTTTGTAGTACACGAACGTAAAATGACAGACGGACTGAAAATTAGTCTAATTTCTGAAACTTTAGAAGTTGGAACCAGACCTTGTTGGGATAGTGAAACAAACTTATTATATTTCGTCGACGTTCCCACCTCTTTAGCCTACAAGTACAATCCTGCCAATGGTGAAGTTGTAAAAACAAAAGTGGGTATGTAATATTATCTTATTATTTTCTTATGACTGAAACAATTGGTAAATTTTATTAAATTATGACAAGTGACATGTGACAAGTCGAACACTTTTAAATTATCTTTGAAACCGAGGCAAAATGATTCTCAAAACCAAAAGAGACTGCGATTAGTACAAGAATGGACAAAATTTTCCGTTTCTCAAGACACATTATAAATGGCAGAAAATTGTACAGCAAATTCACAAAACCAGTAGCAATATCGTTCCCATCACTGGCATCAACACCAAAATATGTGATTAATTTCTTTAAAAAGCCCGTAAACTTAATCGGGCTGGCCATAACGTTGAAACAGATCCCCATCACTATATGTCCGTTGGATGGGGAGAGCTTACGACACGGCGGACGGCCGTTTTGGGATGAGGACAGACAAATTCTGTACTTTATCGACGTAGACACGTGTGCTGTGTACAAGTACTGTTACAACGGCAACAGAACCACCCGGGCATGTGTGGGTAAAAATTCGAATCCTTGTTACATGAAGGTAACTTCAAAGTATACAATTTTAAATGTGGTTTTAGGTAGTGAACCTTTGGGGTTCATGATCCCAGTTGAAGGTGAGGATAACAGATTCATAGCTGGTCTTGGACGAAAGTTGGTGTTCATTACTTGGGATGGACGTTGTAAGAATGTGCAGAAAATCGAATACATCACTGAAGTCGACTGGGAGGAGGGCATGACCAGCAACAGGTTCAACGCAGGAAAGGTCGATCCTTATGGTCGATTATGGGCAGGTACCACTCATACTACTTTATTATATATTTAAAAAAATAACTTCGTTCATCAATTATTTAAGGTACAATGGGCCCAGCTGGGGAAGACGGGGAAATAATGCCCGGGAAAGGAGCTCTGTACAGTTACTCAAAAGGACTGCTGATAAAACATGAAGCTAACATAGGAATTTCCAACGGCATGGCATGGGACATCAAGGAAAATAAAATGTACTACATCGATACTATGTGTCCCGTCGTTTTCCAATACGACTACGACCCGGAAACCGGCACAATTTGCAATAAAAAGTCAATACTCGATTTTGAAAAGTATCGTATTCCGGGCAAACCGGATGGTCTAGCCATTGACAAGGACGGAAATATACTGGTGGCGTGTATTTTTGGTGGTTACATCATCCATTTCGACCCTAAAGAAGAGAAAGTACTTCACAGGATTCCCCTTCCAACATCACAAGTTAAATTTATTTATTTAACAATTAATGAAATAATAAAAACCTCAATTTTAGGTAACCGCTTTAACATTCGGCGGTTTTGAACTGGATAAAATATTTGTAACCACTGCGAAGATGCCCGAAGAAGGTGTAGTACCAGAAGAACCGGCGGGTTCCACTCTTGTTATTGAAGGACTGGATGTATCAGGGGTGGGCGACTTTAAATACAGAGCATAACTTTAACTGTAACAGAATTTTGTAACGAGTTTCATGTAGTTATTTGGTACAAAACACAATTCTTCATATATAATTATATATTTGATTTGATAAAAAGTATATTATATACATTTTTTATTCTTACTACCATAAACAACATATTAAAAATATTTAGCGTTAGTAAAACAGATATTACTTAACAATAATCAATCAGTTTGATCAGCGCCAAAAAAAATAGGCAAGTGGGTCTTATTAACGACAGCCACTACAAGAATTACATGATTACATAGTGTATAAAATAGTGAAACGTTTGTGGTTAATATTTTTTCTTGAGCTCGTTAAATCTCCTAGTCAGATCATCGAAGTCAATGTCGCTTGAAGTATCTGATGGGGCTCTAGCTGGTGGTAAATCTGAGGGAACCGACGGTAAGTCCGGTAAATCATTCATCTTAGTCCTTGGCATTGGTTTTGGTCTATCATTCTAAAAAATGTGACTTATTAGCTGTGTATAAAATCAATATTGAAATAAATTATCTTAATAAACAGCTTTTTATATGAAGTTTTAAATGTGTTATATTATTAAATAATAATCAAACCTACTGATAAATAATAATACTAATAATAAGTGATTTGTGAAGTTGGGAAGACACTTGTCAATTTAAAAACCTAAAAATTACAATTATAAAGATAACAAAAATATTTGTTAGTAACATTTAACTTTTCTAAATTAGTGTTAATTGAACACCTCTTTTTAAGGACGTAAATCGTGCACTGTTTAAAAGTAAAAATAATTAATTAGTAACAAAAAAGCAAAAAATGCCACCTAAAATATGTGTTATTCAACTGTTGATAAAAAAACAAAAATTAAGAATAAAAAGCTGCATGAAAAGCTTGATGACAATATTCCCCTTTTGATTGTCATACCTCTAAATTGTCATCATCAGAGGGTTTACCTTCATCCAACTCCTAGAAATACAATTAATGAACAATAGCCGTTAATAGAATTATTTTATTACAGTAATAGCAGATTTGTTCTAATTATCTAGAAGCATAATACCTCTAAATCATCTGCACCATCGAAAACCGCATCCTTTACATGCAGCATTGAGAATAAATTGAAATATTTACGTCAAATAAATTAGCGTATACTACAAATATGTTCCCGAAAAACCAATAACTATTACCTGCAAATTGGAATTGGGATAAAGGTTGTTATATTTCGGTAAACTATCCTAAAATAAAAATAAAAAAACTAAATACTGAACTAAAAAGAAACTAAAAAAGACGTGTAACGTAAATAAATCCCATTGACTTACCATGTTGGACTCCTTGGAATCATCCCCAGGTGGAATGTTGTATGAAAATGCTGGAGGGGGTGCTGAAGCTCCCATGTCTAAGGTGTCTGGTTGTGCCTGAGAGAAATTATTATAATAATCATTGCAGTAATAAAAGGCAAACACTTACAGGGTATGAAAACGGCGCCGGAGGCATTTGGAAGTTGGGCAAGGCAGGGGGCTGAGGGTAGCCAAAAAATCCTGGTGGCTGGGGCATTCCTCCACCTCCCAAATTATTTTTATTGTCTTGGGAAAGATCAATCAGCAGTGCATCTTTACCTAACAATAAATTATCAGTAAATATAATAATAATAATGGGGAACATTCAATTAATACCTGTGTCTGTGGACATTACTTGTGGGTCAGGCTCATAAGGGATGTTAAATGCATGTGCAATTTCTATTACATATTTCTCCACCAGAATTTTAGGTGGGGACTGAATGGACAGTTTCTGTTTAAGTTTTGCACTGATGGTGTCAACAGATTCATTCCTGCAGCACTCTGCGTAATTGGGGCCATATTTTGATGCCAACAAGTCACCAATTATTTTCAACTCCTGTAATTTTCACATTGAATCAAAATTTCCTTTATAATTTATAGATAAAACACTTCAATTTAACTGCTAAATTTTGAGTAAACAAGGATTTTATTTTGGTTGAATGAATATGACCTCGAACTATATCAATAAAATTAATTAACCTGACAATCAGACTGCAACCTTGGGGCCACCCAAATTAAACTTGAAACGGCTTCCGCAATACCATCATCCAGTTCTTTCATATTCGTAATCATCCCAAACCTGGCTAATAATAGATCACAGTACATTTCAACAATTTCCAACGCCTCCACTAAGTAATCCTCCCTGAAACCGTCCACAAATATTATTCACTTTTAATTCACAAACACAACAGGATCAAAACTAACCGAATGATGTATTCAACACGTATTTTTGCCCTTTCATGTTTCCCATTAGCCAGAAAATCAGCGATTTCACGTCTAGACTTCTCAGTTTGTTCAGTTTTTTTCTTCTCCAACAGTTTCAGTCGCGAAATTGACAAACGCAAGTTTGTTTTTAGTTTATTGTAGTTGGGCGAACTCGAGAACATTTTTGTTTATAGATTACACACTGATAAAAATACAACGGTGATTCATATTTTCAAAACGTCAGATGTTTGACAGCTTTCACCTTCGTTAAGTTGTATCTACCGTCATCAAATTTTGTGGTCTGGAACAGAAACTATATTAATATTTTTGTTTATAATGTGACAAAAATAAACAAAAAACAACAACAAATGATATTGAACTAATAAAATTTCATATAAATTACAATTGTATTGCACAGTAGGTCTAATGTACCAAAAATCTATCTTCATTAATTTAAGTTGGCAACACTGAAACCGCGAAAAGTTTTAAGTATGATTTTAATTTAATTATTGTGTTGTAATAATTAGTTTATACGTATTTAATAATATTAATAAACTATTTCTGATTGTGCTGCTGTAGATTTACTTTGTTTCATATTTACTTAAGTTTATTTGGCCAAAAGAAAAGAAGTTTCTCTTTGAAATTTATTTTCTTAGTCAACAAAATATTTTTAATTATTTAAATTACTTATTTGCAACATATAAGTAGGGAAATATTAAAGGTGTACTTGAGGGTCCATTATCCTGTTTTATTAAAGTTATTAGTGGTTTATAATTGGAAAAAACTTAAATAATCTATTCTATAAAATATAACGTACTTAAAATAATTTAACCAGCAACAGATACTAATTTAGGTTGCTCAGGTAAAAGCTGAGGAAGAGTATAACATGATTCATATCCATGTTCCTTATCAAATTCCCTTAAGAAATCGTCATCACTTATAAACAAACTGTCGTCTTTTTTCAAGATGTCGGAGACTGCGGTGGTATCCAGCGGAATTTTGGGTCCGTCAAGTGTGTCAAAGACACTTTGGTATTCGCCCTCCTTCAGACTTTTTACCATGTACGGTCCCTCCAACTCGTAACCCAGTTTTCGGTAATAATTTCTGGTACCGACCCCCGAAATTACAGCTATCTTAGTGGATTTGTGTTCTTCAATGGCGATACGCTCGGCCCTTTCCATTAGCAATCCACCATAGCCCTGATGCTGGAATTTCTTGTCATCTCGACCGCTTACTGGTACCACGCTTCCGTAGACGTGTAACTCCCTCACAACTGAACAGTCTCCCTGTAATTCTGGTCGGAAGGTTGTTTCCTTTGTACACTTCCTCAACCTACAAGTTAATATGTGTAATAATCGACTTGAAAGCAACTTTGAAATGGTACTGACCTAAGGAGGCCAATGAGAATATCCTGTTCGGGATCCTCGAAGCTGAGGAACGTCTCCCATCCACCGTTGGCGTAGTAATCCCTACGAATGGGCTCCACTTCGTTGGGTCGCACTTTTTCGTGTATCTCTGTAATACCCACTTCTCGCGTGCGTACATCCCTGCATTTCAGACCTAAATCCTTCATTCTAGCCAGAGCCAGCTCCCTTAAATTACCGTGCTCCACACCCGAACTACACAGAAAGAGTTAATTTAATTAAATTGTTAATAATTGTTATTGACTGAGTTGTAGTACCTTACAAGTGGCATGGGAATGTCACGTTGTACTCTGTAAACCCTCGTCCATGGAGGAACAAGTGCCAAAATCTTGGCAATCAGATCGACCAACACGGACGGAGGGTAACTCTTGTACCTTCCAGTCTTCCACAGTTCGTACAAGCCTGTACCTCTGATCACCAACGTGGGGTAAATCTTCAAACCGTCCGCCCTGAAGTCGGGGTTTTCGAAGAACTCTATGAACTGTTCGATATCCCTTTCGAGATCCACGTTGGGCAAATCGGGCATCATGTGGGTGACCACTTTGAAACCGGCATCTTTAGCCAGGTTGAAGGTCTCACACACTGCTTTGACTGTGTGTCCTCGGTTGGTGTCCAACGCCACGTCTTCGTAAATCGACTGAACACCTATTAAATTAAATAAAAATGTAATAAAGTATTAAATAAATGGTTTAATGATTTAATACCGATTTCAAGTCGGGTACATCCATACTTGAGCATATCAGACAAGTGCCTCTGCAGACAATAATCGGGACGAGTCTCAATGGTAATACCGATACATTTAACGTTAGCCCTCTCGGAGTATCTAACAGCTTCCTCCACACTGCTGCTCTTGTGCCCGGACAAGGCGTCGTGCAAGTTCCTAATGAAATAATCCCTGTAGTCCTCCGGCAAGCTCATAAACGTGCCACCCATCACAATAAACTCCACCTTATCCACCGAGTGGCCGAGCTGCTTCAGCTGCTCCACCCGGTGTCTGGTTTGTAGGTAAGGGTCGTAGCGGGCACGAATGGCTCGCATCGACGTCGGTTCGTAGCCGGTGTAACTTTGGGTTGAGTATTCGAAGTCGGAGTCCGGACCGCCCGGGCAGTAGACGCATATGTTGCCCGTCATGTTGATGTGGGGGCATCTGTGGGGCTTGCACATCACCGCCACCACGGCGATCTGTTCGTAAATTAATTAAAATTTATTATAATTTATATTTATTTAAGACTTTACTCAGAAGATATTTATTATAATGTGTAAAAATATTTCAATGGTGTTGTTGAGACAATTATAAAAATTGAAAAAATTAAGATTTATCTAGAGTGCTAAATTTTTAATAGCAGGCAGTTGTTAATAATTGAAGCTGCGGTTGTCAAGGAAATTATTAAATACGTTTCAACAAACATTTAAGGCTTGGATACGACCTGTTTGTATTCAAAGCTTTGCTTACATAAAGTCAAGAAATTAGAAGACTTTTCTGGTGTGCACAAAATACTCTACTAAGAACATTTGAACTGAATAAGCAGGTATCATTATTATGTAAATGAAAAAATCAAAAATTGAGCTGATAACCTAAAGTGTTGTGAATACACAAAGGCGACACACCAAACAACAGGTAAGTGATCTTAAATTATAAAAACATTAAAATATGATTTGCAACATAATAATTATATTCTTTTGTGGGAAATCATATTTTAATATATATTTTATTTCAATAATCCTAATTATTTCAATAATTTTAATAAAATTCTGTGAATTAATCATCTAAATATTACTGAAGATGCAAAATTTATATAAAAGCTTTTTGCAGGAATGTGGTTCTCAAATAATTATAGTCAAAAGACTATAGAAGCATGAGCAACAGAATCAAGTTAAAATGTCTAAAAAATTCTATAAATTTGAAGTATTTCATTTGTTATAAAATAATTTTTCATATATGGATCAAAGTGTTTTAATATTCAGAGTGTACATAAATCAAGTGATTTGTACATGTTCAAAAACAGCAAATATTTTTTAAGTTTATGTGATTACTAATACCTTAAATGGAAAAATATGAAGTTTAACCTGTTTTTAAGAAAAATGAATAATTTCAAGTTAGTTATAATTAACTGAGACAGTAACTTTTAAACCTTTTACATTGTTTTCCTTTTTTCCATTTTCTGGTCTTAGAAATTAAACATTTATCTTTATTTGTCTTAAAAATTCAATGTTAATAAAAGTATCATAAAATTAATGTCATCATAATGTTAATGTTAATAAAAAGTAAGTAAAATAAACGTTTGTTTTCATAAATATTTGATGTACTTACACCACTGGCAGTTCTAATAGGTTTAGCCATCAATTTGGGTACCAGAATCTTCTTGTATTCGGTTGGCACAGCAGCGATGATGTCCACAAGCTTAGGGCTGTTTGGCATGCCATATTTCGACGCGATTTTGTGCTTTAACGCGTTCAAGTTCACATCCCTTTTCTCTTCGTGGGCTTTTATCAAGCACTGCACCACTTCTGTGACTGTTATTACCTTACGTTCTTCGAGGGTTAGGTGGGAATACTCTAAAATATGTTTTTTATTATACGGTGACATGTATGTATTTAATAAGTTACCGTTTTTCTTCTTCCCCATTTTCGTCGTACACACTGGTCAGTTGTAAAATACCAAGCAAAATTGCGTTTTATTTGTCAAGCTTTCAATGAAGGAAACAGAACACACCGTCAGAAAGCATGTTACATTGATGCCACGTGTATTGTGTACGGCAGTTTACTTCCATAAATTGGTTCTATTTGATCAAAATATGTTTTTAAAATAAATATAACAAAAATATAATACTAAATCTAGTTATTTTGTGTAATAATTTATTATTTATTCATATTTCGATATGTGTAAGTATAAAAAGTTTGGCAACGTGGCGTTACAGATCTCTGTAGGTGCTTAATAGTCTGACCGCATAGTTTATACTGGCGTGGAAATCCAAATGTTTTTGGCATTTTTCTCAGTCAGCAAATGGCGTCTAGGCGGAGGTGTACTAAATTTTCACGCGTAAGTGATGAATGAATTGAGTTGCGTGTTTCCCAACTTGAATTTGTGAAAAATTAACGAAAGAGCGCGGTATGTATTTACCTGTGGCGGAGCCAGTGCAGCTCGAAAACTGGTCGCTAGCCTGAAATCCAACTGGAATCAAACAATAATAGACCCAGGATTGAATTGTAAACAATGAACGAAGAAGTCGAGGTAAAAGTGCCCGACGAGCGACAGGTCTGGCCGCCCGTCGATCCGGCTAACGTGAGCCCCATCCCTTCGCAGCACATCTCCATGCCAACAACGCCACAAGGTGCCCCCATCAATCCCAACACCGAGTATGAGCTGCCATTCGAGCTGGTCCAACAGGGCTGGAAGAAGTTCTGGTCGAAAAGGGAGAACCGACCGTACTTTTGGAACAAGCTCACTGGGGAGAGTCTCTGGGAGATGCCCATGATTAAGCCGGCATTCGACCCCATCACTGATCCACTTGGTGAGTCCCACCACTGTTGTCTGTTTATGCTGTTTTGACTCGTTGGCACGCTCATTAGTCGTGCAAATGTTATATATGTATGTTATTTTAATTTATTTAAATTTTTTGGGTGACTTGCACAATTATCAATTGTTTGGTGATTGTACTCCTCTTACAATGTTGTCTAATTTAGTTAAAATTTGTTATTGTATTTTGACTATAATATATTTTAATGTTCAGGAATATGTGCACCACCGCCGCCGATGCACCTGCCGCCTGTGGCGTCTCCGCTGCCGGTGGTAAAGCGACGAGCGTCCGAAGACATGCCGGGCGGTCCCCAGGCTAAGAAATTCGTCCTGGCTGGACCGTGGGACCTGGACGTGCCCACCAACGTTATAATCCTCGAACGGAGCCCGTGCTCGTACATGCACTCGCACCCGGAGGTGGAGGCGTACAGATGCAGCCTGCTGTCCAAGTTGCGACAGTGTTACCAGGAATTGTGCCATTCAAGGGAGAGCATAGACGCCCCAAAGGACTCGTTCAATCGGTGGCTGATGGAGAGAAAAGTCATTGACACAGGTTATTTCATTAATTGAACTTGTAAATCCTTTAATATTATCACTGGAACTATTCTTTAAGTGAGGAATCAAATACCCGTCATTGAGTCATACTGATTTATTACTCAATGCAATGTAATATATCTATTACATATAGAAAATAGATTATTTTGTTTATGAAATCGAATATGCATAATAAAACTGCCTTCTTACCAGATAAAGCAGGTGAGGCAGTATCTCACCTATAAATATATATACAAGGTAGAAAGGTAATATGTTGTAAAACCGACAATTAAATAAGCGCTAACAATTTTACATTAAATTTCAATGAATATTGTGTTCAATTCACAAGTAAATCTTGTTCCAATATTCGTTTCAATGGTAGGAAGCTGAGGCGTGCCTCTAGTCAATTAGAACTCCTTATATAGTGAAAAGTATTTTGAAATGTATCATTTCGTTGGCACAGGTCTTGACCCACTGTTACCCAGCAACTGCTACCCCGAAATCTCCCAAGCCATGTACAAAGAAATAATGAACGACATCCCGATAAAACTGGTCCGGCCGAAGTTCACGGGTGACGCCCGCAAACAGCTGAGTCGGTACGCCGAAGCCGCCAAGAAAATCATGGAGTCCCGCAATGCGGAGGCTGAAAGTCGCAAGGTGGTCAAGTGGAATGTGGACGAGACGTTTCAGTGGCTTAGGAAAACTGTGGGTGCCACCTACGACGACTTCCAGGATCGTTTGGGTCATCTAAAGCAGCAGTGTCAGCCTCACCTCACCGATACCGTAGGTAGTTCCTGTTGTTAAGAGGCAAATTGTAATTGTGTGTTTTTTAGGTGAAAACTTCTGTGGAAGGGATCTGTTTGAAGATCTACAACCTGTCTTGCGAGTACGCGAAGAAGGTGCGAGAGAAATCAAGCAGCATCCTCAAGGAGCATAACATGGAGTTGCCACCTGCCATGATTATGAACACCACCCGCAAAGTTTGGTGCTACCCTGTACAATTTGCCATTTGCTGTCCCCGCCTACCCGTTGTCGAATATCTGCCCGACAGAGACCAGAGTTTGCTGCGGTACCAAGGCGATACTTTAGCCATTAATAATTCCCATCTACAGAAATTGGTAATAACAATTAAAATAAATGGTTACAGGCTATTGTCCATTAATTAGACATATTGTGTTATACGAACAATGAAAAACCCATTAGTTGTTTTCTTTACCGTATTGTTTATGTAAAAACTCGATTTTAGGAACACCTGTACAGGCACAGTTGCTTCGACGACAAGAAGTTCGAGTTGTTCGTGCCGCGTGTCTGGGTGATGCTGAAACGGTACGCGACGTATTTGGGCGTGAACCCCTCGTCGTCGGGCGCCGCCAATTCCGACGCCCACGACACCCAAGCTTCCCTGCCGGTCACCGTTTTCGAATGTCTGAACAGGACCTTTGGCGTCACGTTCGAATGTTTTGCGTCGCCCCTCAACTCGTATTTCAAGCAGTACTGCTCTTCGTTCGCCGATTGCGACTCATACTTTGGTAGCAGAGGGTGAGCATAATTACATTTACTTGGTTTCAACAGTACTTGCGATAAAAATAATTATGTACGCTTTGAGAGGTTCTGTTTTTAATAATAATTAATAATTACGCCCCCTGTAAAGTAAGGGAGCATTTCCAAAAATTGCACTCGCGTATACGCGGGTGCGGGCAATTTATCATTGGTGTCAGCATGAGCAGCCTCACTAAAAGATCACCGACTACTCAGCTCCCCAAGACAAGGAAGGACGAGTAATAACGTCCTTCCCTATTTATCCGCTTTTTTGGTTATAACGTTGGTGAGACGTAACCTCTGGCGCCATCTCTTACAGCATTTTTAAAACGTGTTGGGGAAACTGCAAGTAATATTTTGTTTGTTAACTCAGTGGCGGTACGTAGATATCAATTTACTGATGACCCATTTCGATTTTAGACCGTTCCTGCAACTCAAGGCAGTCTCCGGCTCGTTCGAGGCGAACCCGCCCTTCAGCGAGGAACTGATGGAGGCTTCGGTGAACCACATGGAACGACTGCTGACCGACAGTCCCGAACCGCTGAGCTTCATCGTCCTGATGCCGGACTACAGGGACCCGACACCCGTCGCTCTCGACCGTCTCGAATCCAGCCAGTTCAAGCGGAAACAGGTCACCGTGCCCGCTTACGAGCACGAGTTCCGGCACGGGTTCCAGCACGTCCTCAACAAGTAATTACTTGCTCTTTTGTTTAAAACTTAGTAGTTTATTCTTTGTTCTTCTGTGCAGGTCTGAACTGAACGTGCGGTCGGCCCACGGCACGGTGATAGTGTGGCTGCAGAACACGACAGGTCACCAACGCTGGGAGCCGACGGAGGACCGGGTGCAGGCCCTGTTGGAGGCGTTCAGGCCGGGCAGGGAGCGAGAGCGGGATCGACAGGAGTTGCTGAGCCCCACGCGACAAGGCAGCACCTCCTCGGACAAGGACGTAATCGTGCACTGAAGATTTACTCCGCTATACGTACCGTTTCGCATTACAGAAGCACCTGTCAACGAAAGAGCGGTGTCTTCTGAAATAGTGAATTTCTAGATAGGGTAATTGTTCGTTCTCCACACATGTAACCTGATGTTGTTTGATATGGAGATGTCCACTTGTGTGTTATTTATTTTGATCCATCTCTGTTACAGTTTTATTACATCTATCATCTGAATTACTTAATTAAAATGCATGCGTTTTTCTTTACTCTTTGCGAACTCCGTTGCTCTTCACCTTGTTGTATTTACCCTTACTTCCATATAGATTTTTCGTATAATGGAAGCTAAAAAATATGTATATAAGGAGATGCTCAGATGAGTTTACAAGGTTTAGAGGGGAGAGTTAGCATTCCTTTTAAAACAAATCGATATTAAATAATTGTCACATCATCTCCATTGAACGCGGCGTCTCTAACTCTTGTAAAACAAAGTTGGTCAGTGATAGTTCCCTGTGATTCTATTAGTCTAATTTTATTTTCGAAGAGGTTTTTAAGTGCGGTTGCACTAATATTTAGGTCTCACTGATCGTTGTTGCGTCTGTCTATTAGCGTTAACTTCACTTTTATAACAGATATACATGAAAACTAAAAAATAGTAACATTAGGTACTAATAGCTATCGAAAAATGTGTTTTGTTTAACCTGTTTGTGAGAAGGAACTTGCCTTAATGTACTACATAATCGTTCTTGATGGATTTTTAAATGTGATAGGTATAAATAAAAATCGTAATTTATTTACTTATATTAAGTATTGAGGCTAATCAGTTACTGGTTGTAATATAACTTATAGGAAAATTTTAATTATTGTGAATTTAATTCATGTGCAATTTTTATTTTTATTGTGGAAAGCTTTTTTTGTCGAATTTTTAATTGTGACAGCTATAATTAAAGCAAGTTTTTTCGGAGCTTGTTTGTAAATTTCATTGATGCATTTACATTTTTATACTAGTTATTTGGTTTACCGATTGGTTTACATCACTTAATGTAAAAGTACCTGAAAATTGCATAATTTTTGTCCATTTTATGTACATTTTTTAGGATGGTTAAAAAGTATGATTTGGTAATCGCAAAAAATCTCATTTTTATAACTTATTGTACATAAATTTATATATAGATAGATTTTATTATAAATGTAGATAGGTTTTATTACTGTATTATAGTATAAATTCTTTTGTAATATTTTTGCTTTTGTAAAAAGCATATATAAATAGATATTTTGTTGTGTAATTTTATTGCTTGTTTTATATAATTTAAATCATACAATTTATATAAGTTATACAATATTTTCTAAATGAGATTGAGAATATACAATATATTTAAAAAATAATTGTTTCATTTATATCAACCTAATGAATATTAATTAACATTATAATCAATTCGTGGAGGAAGAGTAATCGATATTCCCTCTATTTTTTGCTGTTTCCGTTGGAGATAAACATCGGAACGTCGATTAACATTAAGTTTCAACGCGAATCTGTCACAAAAAAACACGCCGGCGTTTTCCTCCGCATCCAGCAATATAACAAATCGCCGTTTTTCGTGATCGGTGGCACTTAAGACATGCTCCGCGAGTTTACTGACTATTAATAAAGGCAAAAACTGTTTTCTTATTAAAGTTTGAGTTATACGCTACCGAGATAGCCATCTTTAATCTTGTCTCTCTACGCTGCATTCGTCCGCGTTTGTAATTTTTTTTTCCAGGGTTGTAATTTTAAATTACATTTACGAAATTATTTTCCTATTTGTATAACGATCGGCCAGCACGATACCCACAATACTATTTCATTTTTAATGGGGCTGAAATTAATTTCAGCACAAGTACCGAGAAACAATTATAAATAATTAATCGAGGCGCATTAATTAATTCATTTATTTACTTGTTAGTCGGGACAAATGATCGAACACATTGCTGATTATTCCAGGTTCAGCTTTGCGTTTCTGTGAAATTGCGCCGAGGCCTTGCAAGGGTGGGGCCCAGCTCTTGATTTATTTATGAAATAATTACTAAATATATACACTGTGTAGATATAACAGACTGTAAAGTCTCAGTTAATAATTAGAATTGAAACACTTCTTCTAACTCATATAATCATATACAATAAAGTTAATATTTTGAATTGAAAGTCTTTTTAGCTCATTGGAACTTTATAAGAAATATGTAAAAGACTATGTTAATAATTAGAATTGAAACAGTCCTTTTAACTCATTGAAAATTTATAAACAATATGTAAAAGACTAAATTGATAATTAGAATTAAAACAGTGCTTTTAACTCATTGACAATTTATAAAAAATATCTAAAAGACTAAGTTAATAATTAAAATTGAAACAGTCTCTTTAACTCATTGGAACTTTATAAAAAATATATAAAAGATTAAGTTAATAATTAGAATTGAAACAGTCCTTTTAACTAATTGAAACTTTAAAAAAATATGTAAAAGACTAAGTTAATAATTAGAATTGGAACAGTCCTTTTAACTCACTGAAAATTTATAAAAAATATGTAAAAGACTGAGTTAATAATTAAAATTCAAACAGTCTCTTTAACTCATTGGAATTTTATAAAAAAATATGTAAAAGATTATGTTAATAATTAAAATTGAAACAACCTTTTAACTAATTGGAATTGTATAAAAAATATGTAAAAGGTTAAGCTAATAATTAGAAGTGAAACAGTCTTTTTAACTCATTGAAAATTTATAAAAAATATATAAAAGACTAAATTAATAATTAGAATTGAAACAGTCTCTTTAACTCATTGGAATTTCATAAAAAATATGTAAAAGACTAAGTTAATATTTAGAATTAAAACAGTTCTTTTAACTCATTGGAACTTTATAAAAAATATATAAAAGACTAAGTTAATAATTAGAATTGAAACAGTCCTTTTAACTCACTGAAAATTTATAAAAATATGTAAAAGACTAAATTGATAATTAGAATTAAAACAGTGCTTTTAACTCATTGACAATTTATAAAAAATATCTAAAAGACTAAATTAATAATTAAAATTGAAACAGTCTCTTTAACTCATTGGAACTTTATAAAAAATATATAAAAGATTAACTTAATAATTAGAATTGAAACAGTCCTTTTAACTAATTGAAACTTTAAAAAATATGTAAAAGACTAAGTTAATAATTAGAATTGAAACCGTCCTTTTAACACTGAAAATTTATAAAAAAAATGTAAAGACTAAGTTAATCATTAAAATTGAAACAGTCTCTTTAACTCATTGGAATTTTATAAAAAAATATGTAAAAGACTATGTTAATAATTAAAATTGAAACAATCTTTTAACTCATTGGAATTTTATAAAAAATATGTAAAAGACTATGTTAATAATTATAATTGAAGCAGTCTTTTAACTCATTGGAACTTTATAAAAAATATGTGAAAGACTAAGTTAATATTTAGAATTAAAACAGTTCTTTTAACTCATTGGAACTTTACAAAAATATGTAAAAGACTAAGTTAATATTTAATTAAAATTCAATTTCATAAAAAATAAGTAAACCATGTTATAATAAAAATTAAAACAGTCGTTTCAGCTCATAAAAGACAGAATTAATAATATCAATCGAAAGAATTAATTTAATTCGTTGGAACTTGCCTTTTAGTGCTGGATTTAGTTTTAGTGTAATTTGAGTTGTATATTTCTTGAAGCAAATGGGGTCCAGTGTCGTTTAATCAACTGAAGTTTATATAATAAAAAAAAAAACCAATGCATTGTGTTAAGTATATGAATTATGGCGTTAATAAAACTGGCAAACAGAAAGTGATTGATTATAATTAAACATTAAGCATCGTGGGAGAGGACGAACGTCGCGGTTTCTAAATAAGGACGCGTGATTTTTGTTCGCGCAACGTTATTGAGTGAAAATAGGCACCGTGAATATCAATTTCCCATTTAATCGTGAAGATTTACGAGCGAAGATAAACGCGCAATAAATGAGATATTATTAGACGTATTTATGCCTTAAAAGAGTCTGGATGTACCGGCACCGTATCTGGCCACAATTATTATGTGGTTTTTGCTTAAGAAAATGCTGCGCTTAATTATGGTAGTAAAAGTTAATGAAGAGCACGTAGCTTATAGATTGGATCGGTCGCGGTATCAATTTGGCCTTATCCGTGTTGGATCACGTACTGTGTTTATCAAAGGCGACCCAAAGCAGCTGGCTGCAACCGTACCCTGATGCAAAACGCCAAAACTTGATGAACAGTACCATGATAAAGTAAATAGAGGGTTATTGTCAAATTTATTAACATCTGACATTTAAAAATAGGCTTTTATTTATAATTGCTACAAAAACTCTCAAAAAATATTGTTTTTTCTAACTTAATAAGGGGTATTTCCACCTCTTCTACGAACGACAGCCTCACATCTTCTGTTCATACTCAAAATCTGGGTTCGAATTTCATTTTGGTCCAAATTCTTCCAAATTTCAAGTAGAAGACCCACCACATCCTTTAAGTTATTCAGACAATTAGGATGGTCCCTTAAACGTCTCCCAATAATGTACCAGATATGTTCTATTGGGTTAAGGTCTGGACTGTGAGCTGGCCAGGACACGTCAGCAAGATAATTTGGGATAACATGAGCTGGATGTGGTCGTGTATTATCCTGCTTTAGTAAAAAATCTGGACCTATAAAAGAGGCTTATGGTACGACATGTTCTTCTAGAATGTCCAAAATGTAACCCTCAGCATTAAGGTTCCCGTTATTTATGACCACCAAGTCGTTACGTGCTGTTAAAGACATGCCTCTCCACACCATAATTGAGCCCCCACCAAATAGGTGGTATTTAAGAAGTTGCATTGAGCATATCTTTCATTTGGTCCTCGAAACACATGGAGAAGTCTATCCCATGTGTTTAGGCAAAATCTAGATTCACCTGTATACAGTACTCGTTCCCAATCTGCTTCTACCCAACTGACGTGCTCTCTAGCAAAATTTAGTCGGGTTCTGGGATGATCCACGGTTAAGGTCGGGCCTCTAGCAGGAACACGAGGTTGCTAATTATCTTCCCTAAGTCGTTGTCGAATAGTTTCAATACTTATTCGAAGCCCTTCTACGGTTTCTAACTTCTTGTGGTCACAAACCGTTGTTTCAAAGTTAAAAGCCTCAAAAATGATCTTGAGCAGGAGTTGTAGCAGGATTTCTACCCTGACCTGGTCTCCTAGTATGGTCACCAGTCTTCCTGTACCTTTGTGACATACAAGAAATGGATGTATGGGATAAATTGAAGAAGACATTTGTCTGAATTTGGAAGAAGACATAGTGATCTCGAGATTTCTGATGATGATCTTGAGCAGGAGTTGTTGAAGGATTTCTACCCTGTCCTGGTCTCTCACTATGGTCACCAGTCTCCTTGTACCGTTGTGACATACAGGAAATGGATGTATGGGATAAATTGAAGAAGACATTTGTCTGAATTTGGAAGAAGACATAGTGATCTCGAGATTTCTGCCTGGTTACCAGTGTGTGAGTGTCGTGAATCTCGTTATCCACAACAGAATTAATTGTTTCTATGGTTGCCGCTATTGTTTTTAAAGTGGCAACCGTAATTATGGTTATCAGCGCTTCCTACACAGGGTTCAATTTTCAAAGGAACGATGAAAAATTGCCATGATTAGTAGGTGTGAGAGCAATGAGGCCCGTTTCCTCGCGCCCGCCGGATTCTAATTTGCTGGGAGGCTGCAATTTTGCGGCGAATTAAAGCGCAATATGCACTGGGAAAAACGGCGACAGCAAATTGCCCGTCGATTAATGTTATGCATCTTGCAGCCGGTGCAACTGTGCCCGCACAATTTCCTATCAAACACCAAACTGATTAGCCATTTAATTATTCACGGTGATAAAACGTCAACGAAATCATCCAAAAACATCGATACCAGATGTTACAAAAGCTATTGAGCTACCAGTTTGGTCATTTAGTCAATTACATTAACCCGAACGACTTAAAACAGTGTCCTCATGAATAAAAACACTTAAAAACCGTGTACCAGACCCGATGGACAAGAGGTGAAATGCGTTCGGGCCTCACACACATGCATACATCCCTTGGCCAACGGCCGGGGTCCAAGTCCCAGTGAGCGGGACCGGATATGAATGTCCATAACTCAACTCGGGCCGGACTCCCCGTCGCTTTCGAGGCGGACTTTCGCGTGAAACAATAAGATTTTATTTGAACACATGTTTAAACACCTCCCACAGTCTCCATGGCCCAATGTACCACATGCAGAACCGGATTCAGATGTTGATATTAATAATAACTATTGTTGTTTATCGCCACAAGGGCAAACTATTTGCTCTGCACCTCATTTAACTCTTTTAAAAATAGGTTTTTATATATAATTGTTACAAAAAATTTTAAAAATATTGTTTTTCTACAAAAATTAACAATTAACAAAAGTTGATGTTTATAAAAAATAAATATTTGAACTTAATTTGGGGTATTTCCACCTCTACTAAGATTTCATTTTGGTCCAAATTCTTCCAAATTTCAAGTGGAAGACCCTCCACATCCTCTAAGTTATTAAATGTCCTATTGGGTTAAGGTCTGGATTATGAGCTGGCCAGGACATAGCATTAATCCCAACGTCAGCAAGATAATTTGGGACAACATGGCTGATGTGGACGTGTATTATCATGCTTTAGTAACAAATTTGGACCTATAAAAGGGGCTTATGGTACGAAATGTTCTTCTAGAATGTCCAAAATGTAATGTCCAGCATTAAGGTTCCCATTATTAATCACCACCAAGTCGGTACGTGCTGTTAAAGAAATGCCTCCTCACACCATAATTGAGCCCCCACCAAATAAGGTGGTATTTACGAAGTTACATTGAGCATATCTTTCATTTGGCCCTCGAAACACATGGACAAGTCTATTGTATGTGTCCAGGCAAAATCTAGATTCATCTGTAAACAGTACTCGTTCCCAATCTGCTTCTACCCAATTGACGTGCACTCTAGCAAAATTTAGCCGGGCTCTAAAATGGTTTACGGTTAAGGTGGGGCCTCAAACAGAAACACGGGGTTGCAAATTATCTTCCCTAAGTCGTGGTCGAAGAGTTTCAATACTTATTCGAACCCCTTCTACGTTTTCTAACTGAGACTGTAACTTCTTGTGGTCACAGTCCGTTGTCTTAAAGTTAAAAGTCTCAAAAAATGATCTTAAGCAGGAGTTGTAGCAGGATTTCTGCACTGACCTGGTGTCCTAGTATGGTCACTAGTCTCCTTGTACCATTGTAACCTACTAGAAATGGATGTATGGGACACACCAAACCTTTAGACTATTCTGGGGTAACTACAAACCTTCTTTCACTAAACCAACCAATTGGGCACAAACTATTTACTTAAAAAATAGTGAAAATGGGTGGTTCATTAATTTTATGGAACACTGTACTGGCTCAGCACCTCATAAGTTTAATTCATAATTATAGTTTTTATTTTGGTCGGTTGACTTTGACTCCAATATTGGTAATCAACTTAAGTGCCTCTAAAATTGATTATTAAGCCCCGCACGAAAAGTGTTGATAAAACATTTAATTTTTAATTTAGCCTGCCCCACATAAAACAAATATTAAAAACCCATAAATTTAAATACAAATTAAAGTCATAAACGGAGAAACGGCGCACCAATCGGTGGTATTGGAGGCACCTCATTAAAATAAAATATGTAAATTATACGTTCGGTTAATCTAAAAAACCAACGCCTCAGCTTGAGTTTACTTAGTTAACAAAATCGACATTTAAGTTATAATGCCCAGTTGCGTACCCCGTGTTTGTCCGACAAAAATTGCCGTTTAATTATTAATAAATTTTATCAATGCGCCGTCGATCCGATAAAAAAATCAATAAATGCATATAATAAGTTGGGAAATTGGCGGTGTTTACGTAAAAACCTGGGTGATAATTTACATACGGTCCATTGGCGACTAAACAGAGTGATTTCGCTCGTTAAAATGCAATTTTTCAAAATAAGCACGGCCTCAAGGCGGTGTTTTTAATTCGGTGCTGGATGAATGTAATTTCTTAGTGAGATGCAACGTATCGTGAAAACTACGTGAATAATTTTGGTACACGTGAAAACAATGGTTAATGTTCTAGCCAATTTGTGGGCTCCAAAATAACAAGGTACGAACTCATGAGAAGCAATTCTAAAAGATAACTATTAAATGGTTAGAGTCATTTTTACATAACTGGAGTTAGAAAAAGGGCAATAATATTAAACAAGAATAAAGAATGAAGACATAAAGACTTATCATAATATAGAAGAAGATTAGTACTAATTTGTGGGCTTATAGAATAGAAAAGAATGGCCAGAAATTTAACAAAAAAGAAAATTAAGAAAGTTATGAAGATAATAATTATTGAAGAACCATAAGAAAAAATTGAGAGTACAGAATTAGAGCTGGAAAAGAGACACAAACAAAAATAAAATGAAGGCATAAAATTAAATAAAAACATGATGGGCAACTATTTTACTCACATTTTCAAAAGATAAAATAGAATTAGTAGAAGAGAACTAGAAAAAAGTGACAAAATACATCAGATCAGAAGAATAAGTAATGAAGACATAAAGACTTTGGAAAAATCAAGTACACTTATTATAATATAGAAGAGGGTTAGTACTAATTTGTGGGCTTATCTTAAAAGAAAAATATTGGAAAAGTCAGAATACAATGGTCAGAAATTTAACAAAAAAGAAAATTAGGAAAGATATGAAGTTAATAATTATTGAAGATGGAAAGAACCATAAAAAAGAATTGAGTATACAGAATTAGACCTGGAAAGGAGCCACAAATATAAAACAAAAATAAAATGAAGGCACAAAACTAAAGAAAAGCATGATGGGTAACTATTTTACTCACATTTTCAAAAGACAAAATAGAATTAGTGGAAGAGAGCTAGAAAAAAGTGACAAAATACATCAGATCAGAAGAATAAGTAATGAAGACATAAAGACTTTGGAAGAATCAAGTAGACTTATTATAATATAGAAGAGGGTTAGTACTAATTTGTGGGCTTATCTTAAAAGAAAAATATTGGGAAAGTCAGAATACAATGGTCAGAAATTTAACAAAAAAGAAAATTAGGAAAGATATGAAGCTAATAATTATTGAAGATGGAAAGAACCATAAAAAAGAATTGAGTATACAGAATTAGACCTGGAAAGGAGCCACAAATATAAAACAAAAATAAAATGAAGGCACAAAATTAAAGAAAAACATGATGGGCAACTATTTTACTCACATTTTCAAAAGACAAAATAGAATTAGTAGAAGAGAGCTAGAAAAAAGTGACAAAATACATCAGATCAGAAGAATAAGTAATGAAGACATAAAGACTTTGGAAGAATCAAGTAGACTTATTATAATATAGAAGAGGGTTAGTACTAATTTGTGGGCTTATCTTAAAAGAAAAATATTAGGAAAGTCAGAATACAATGGTCAGAAATTTAACAAAAAAGAAAATTAGGAAAGATATGAAGCTAATAATTATTGAAGATGGAAAGAACCATAAAAAAGAATTGAGTATACAGAATTAGATCTGGAAAGGAGCCACAAATATAAAACAAAAATAAAATAAAGGCACAAAACTAAAGAAAAACATGATGGGAAACTATTTTACTCACATTTTCAAAAGACAAAATAGAATTAGTGGAAGAGAGCTAGAAAAAAGTGACAAAATACATCAGATCAGAAGAATAAGTAATGAAGACATAAAGACTTTGGAAGAATCAAGTAGACTTATTATAATATAGAAGAGGGTTAGTACTAATTTGTGGGCTTATCTTAAAAGAAAAATATTGGGAAAGTCAGAATACAATGGTCAGAAATTTAACAAAAAAGAAAATTAGGAAAGATATGAAGCTAATAATTATTGAAGATGGAAAGAACCATAAAAAAGAATTGAGTATACAGAATTAGACCTGGAAAGGAGCCACAAATATAAAACAAAAATAAAATGAAGGCACAAAATTAAAGAAAAACATGATGGGCAACTATTTTACTCACATTTTCAAAAGACAAAATAGAATTAGTAGAAGAGAGCTAGAAAAAAGTGACAAAATACATCAGATCAGAAGAATAAGTAATGAAGACATAAAGACTTTGGAAGAATCAAGTAGACTTATTATAATATAGAAGAGGGTTAGTACTAATTTGTGGGCTTATCTTAAAAGAAAAATATTAGGAAAGTCAGAATACAATGGTCAGAAATTTAACAAAAAAGAAAATTAGGAAAGATATGAAGCTAATAATTATTGAAGATGGAAAGAACCATAAAAAAGAATTGAGTATACAGAATTAGATCTGGAAAGGAGCCACAAATATAAAACAAAAATAAAATAAAGGCACAAAACTAAAGAAAAACATGATGGGAAACTATTTTACTCACATTTTCAAAAGACAAAATAGAATTAGTAGAAGAGAGCTAGAAAAAAGTGACAGAATACATCAGATCAGAAGAATAAGTAATGAAGACATAAAGACTTTGGAAGAATCAAGTAAACTTATTATAATATAGAAGAGGGTTAGTACTAATTTGTGGGTTTATCTTAAAAGAAAAATATTGGAAAAGTCAGAATACAATGGTCAGAAGTTTAACAAAAAAGAAAATTAGAAAAGATATGAAGCTAATAATTATTGAAGATGGAAAGAACCATAAAAAAGAATTGAGTATACAGAATTAGACCTGGAAAGGAGCCAAAAATATAAAACAAAAATAAAATGAAGGCACAAAACTAAAGAAAAACATGATGGGCAACTATTTTACTCACATTTTCAAAAGACAAAATAGAATTAGTAGAAGAGAGCTAGAAAAAAGTGACAAAATACATCAGATCAGAAGAATAAGTAATGAAGACATAAAGACTTTGGAAGAATCAAGTAAACTTATTATAATATAGAAGAGGGTTAGTACTAATTTGTGGGTTTATCTTAAAAGAAAAATATTGGAAAAGTCAGAATACAATGGTCAGAAGTTTAACAAAAAAGAAAATTAGAAAAGATATGAAGCTAATAATTATTGAAGATGGAAAGAACCATAAAAAAGAATTGAGTATACAGAATTAGACCTGGAAAGGAGCCAAAAATATAAAACAAAAATAAAATGAAGGCACAAAACTAAAGAAAAACATGATGGGCAACTATTTTACTCACATTTTCAAAAGACAAAATAGAATTAGTAGAAGAGAGCTAGAAAAAAGTGACAAAATACATCAGATCAGAAGAATAAGTAATGAAGACATAAAGACTTTGGAAGAATCAAGTAGACTAATTATAATATAGAGGAGGGTTAGTACTAATTTGTGGGCTTATCTTAAAAGAAAAATATTGGGAAAGTCAGAATACAATGGTCAGAAATTTAACAAAAAAGAAAATTAGGAAAGATATGAAGCTAATAATTATTGAAGATGGAAAGAACCATAAAAAAGAATTGAGTATACAGAATTAGATCTGGAAAGGAGCCACAAATATAAAACAAAAATAAAATGAAGGCACAAAATTAAAGAAAAACATGATGGGCAACTATTTTACTCACATTTTCAAAAGACAAAATAGAATTAGTAGAAGAGAGCTAGAAAAAAGTGACAAAATACATCAGATCAGAAGAATAAGTAATGAAGACATAAAGACTTTGGAAGAATCAAGTAGACTTATTATAATATAGAAGAGGGTTAGTACTAATTTGTGGGCTTATCTTAAAAGAAAAATATTGGAAAAGTCAGAATACAATGGTCAGAAATTTAACAAAAAAGAAAATTAAGAAAAATATGAAGCTAATATGTATCTGAATGTACAGAATTAGAGTTGGAATAGAGCTACAAATATAAAATGAAAGCACAAAATTAAAGAAAAACATGATGGACAACTATCTTCAAAAGATAAAATAGAATTACTAGAAAAGAGCTAGAAAAAAGTGACAAAATTGGGGAAAAAAATGTGAATGAAAGGTTACCGACGATCCTGATTGCAAAACATACACCGGATCAGGTGTTTCAGGTCCCATACTGTTTAGGTAGAGGTTTTATTGCGGGGTAAGTCGTTAGTACAGTCGTAAAACGCCACACGGACAAATATTTACACGGTGGCCAATAAACAACGGACGTTTGGTTAAGTGATTTTTGTGGAGCTGCCAAATGCACGGACGTGATGCAAATGAGGCACCATAAACAAGAGGAAAGGCGTGCTTGACAAGCGTTTATAACGCTCTATGTGCGCTCATCTACGTCGGCATTCGTAAAACCGGTGCATTCCGCATTTAAGTAAATTTGGAATCGACCAATTTTTAAGGCAACAATCTAACATGTGCCCAATAACACTTCAAAGCAAAAAATTTACATAGAAAATTTTAATTAATATACAGTGGTGGAAATAAGTAGGGAATATTTTTAAAAATTGGATTTTTGTCTCTTGTGTAAAGTAAAAACCTGTGAATATAATGATCATAGTGCAGTAAATGAGATTTGTTCAGATTAAGAAAATCATTGAGTAACATTTGTAACATGTTAATAAATATTCCATACTTTTTTCCACCACTGTATATAGAAAGTAAGTTTCATCAATTTGAAAATTACTTGGTAGAAGCAAAAATACAATTAAAGAATTAGAATTTGTATGAATATTTTGTATGTTAAGTTAGGCAAGTTTGAGAAGCGGAGATGAATAATGCCACATGCACCGAAGAAATACAATCTCTGCAGGCAGTTAAAAAACGAATGTTCAACAACCAATTAAAAAAATATTATTTTATGGGCTGTAATTTAATTAAAAAGACGTTGTGTAAAAAGTGCTGCTTCGCTTTTGAGCCCATACTAAACTCTCTGTTTTTCACCTCGGGGGGTAGTCCGACTAACAACATCTTGTTAGGCTCTTTATTTATCACTTGTGCGTCTCCGTCCGACCCACGTGGTTTCGCGATCGCCCTCCTTGTCCGTAGGTCTCAACCACACACTTTGCTAACAAGCGCTTATTTATTTAATTATTTATTTATTCTATAATAGGTGAGTTTGCCCACCTAGCTGTCTTATTTATGGTGCCACACACAGGCACAAATCCCGATTGAAAATCATCCGGCGATGTATTTATAGGTGGACGGTTAATATCTATGCTGATTGGGTACGGTCATTCTATAATGAGTTGTATGACTTATAATATGTTATAGATACCCGACAACGACACTTTCAATTTACCTTGATTTAATGGTGTTTGAGGAAGGCCATTTTTAAAATCCAATTTCAATTTCCGTTTTCTTATGTCCCGTCTATTAAGTTATTATCACTTTACCTACGGTTATTTGCAATCACATAAAAATGTCAAAAGCTTATATATTTTTAATATTAAAAAGTAGAAGAATTAGAAACTTTATTATAATTATAAAAAAGGAAGAAAAAGAGAAAATGTATAAGAAATTTCTTTTTTTCACCTTACTAAAAAAACTTACAGAAGAAGAGAAGAACTAAAAAAAACTTCATTTTAAGCAATAAGGATAAGAAGCAATCATAATTTACGAGTTGCAAAATAATAGAGAAGAGTGAAAAGTAAAATGAGGAAGTGAAGAAAATAACTACTGAAAATAGAACAAAATATATTTTGGGAAGAGTAAAAATATAATACAGAAAAAAGGAGAATTATTATAGAAAAACTTAATTTTTGGGTTAAACAATAAAAAAAATGAAAAATGATATTTCTGAATATAATTTCTTTTTTTGATTTTTACACTTATTTAGTTAGAAAAATATTTACTTATATTTTTCAAAAGAAACATATTTTTTAAGAAGGTCAAAATAGATTTCGTCGAGGAAGATAAAAGGAGATAATTAGAAAATCATAAATTATGAGATTCAAAATGACCAGATTGAAAAATAAAATGAGGAAATGAAAAAAATAATTATTGAAGATGGGAAAAACATATTTCGATTAGAGTAGAAATATAATACAGAAGAAAAAGAGAATTAGAGAAACTTAATTTTTGGTTAAAGCAACAAAAAAATGAAAGAATAGTACTGAAGATTATTTCTTCTTCAATATTTACAATTAGTTAGGAAAAGGTAGAAATTTAAAATAAAAACTGTGAGAAACTATTTACTCATAATGTTCAAATAAATCAATTTTTTTAAGGCCAAAATAGTTTTCTTCAATAAAGACAAAAGAAGCGAATTAGAAAATCATAATTTATGAAATTCAAAATGACCAGGCTGAAAAGTAAAATGAGGAAGTGAAGAAAATAATTATTGAAGATGGGAAAAACATATTTCGGTAAGAATAGAAATATAATACAGAAAAAAGGAGAATTAGAGAAACTTAATTTTTGGTTAAAGCAACAAAAAAATGAAAGAATAGTACTGAAGATTATTTCTTCTTCAATATTTACAATTAGTTAGGAAAAGGTAGAAATTTAAAATAAAAACTGTGAGAAACTATTTACTCATAATGTTCAAAAAAATCAATTTTTTTAAGGCCAAAATAGTTTTCTTCAATAAAGACAAAAGAAGCGAATTAGAAAATCATAATTTATGAAATTCAAAATGACCAGGCTGAAAAGTAAAATGAGGAAGTGAAGAAAATAATTATTGAAGATGGGAAAAACATATTTCGGTAAGAATAGAAATATAATACAGAAAAAAGGAGAATTAGAGAAACTTAATTTTTGGTTAAAGCAACAAAAAAATGAAAGAATAGTACTGAAGATTATTTCTTCTTCAATATTTACAATTAGTTAGGAAAAGGTAGAAATTTAAAATAAAAACTGTGAGAAACTATTTACTCATAATGTTCAAAAAAATCAATTTTTTTAAGGCCAAAATAGTTTTCTTCAATAAAGACAAAAGAAGCGAATTAGAAAATCATAATTTATGAAATTCAAAATGACCAGGCTGAAAAGTAAAATGAGGAAGTGAAGAAAATAATTATTGAAGATGGGAAAAACATATTTCGGTAAGAATAGAAATATAATACAGAAAAAAGGAGAATTAGAGAAACTTAATTTTTGGTTAAAGCAACAAAAAAATGAAAGAATAGTACTGAAGATTATTTCTTCTTCAATATTTACAATTAGTTAGGAAAAGGTAGAAATTTAAAATAAAAACTGTGAGAAACTATTTACTCAGAATGTTCAAAAAAATCATTTTTTTAAGGCCAAAATAGTTTTCTTCAATAAAGACAAAAGAAGCGAATTAGAAAATCATAATTTATGAAATTCAAAATGACCAGGCTGAAAAGTAAAATGAGGAAGTGAAGAAAATAATTATTGAAGATGGGAAAAACATATTTCGGTAAGAATAGAAATATAATACAGAAAAAAGGAGAATTAGAGAAACTTAATTTTTGGTTAAAGCAACAAAAAAATGAAAGAATAGTACTGAAGATTATTTCTTCTTCAATATTTACAATTAGTTAGGAAAAGGTAGAAATTTAAAATAAAAACTGTGAGAAACTATTTACTCAGAATGTTCAAAAAAATCATTTTTTTAAGGCCAAAATAGTTTTCTTCAATAAAGACAAAAGAAGCGAATTAGAAAATCATAATTTATGAAATTCAAAATGACCAGGCTGAAAAGTAAAATGAGGAAGTGAAGAAAATAATTATTGAAGATGGGAAAAACATATTTCGGTAAGAATAGAAATATAATACAGAAAAAAGGAGAATTAGAGAAACTTAATTTTTGGTTAAAGCAACAAAAAAATGAAAGAATAGTACTGAAGATTATTTCTTCTTCAATATTTACAATTAGTTAGGAAAAGGTAGAAATTTAAAATAAAAACTGTGAGAAACTATTTACTCATAATGTTCAAAAAAATCAATTTTTTTAAGGCCAAAATAGTTTTCTTCAATAAAGACAAAAGAAGCGAATTAGAAAATCATAATTTATGAAATTCAAAATGACCAGGCTGAAAAGTAAAATGAGGAAGTGAAGAAAATAATTATTGAAGATGGGAAAAACATATTTCGGTAAGAATAGAAATATAATACAGAAAAAAGGAGAATTAGAGAAACTTAATTTTTGGTTAAAGCAACAAAAAAATGAAAGAATAGTACTGAAGATTATTTCTTCTTCAATATTTACAATTAGTTAGGAAAAGGTAGAAATTTAAAATAAAAACTGTGAGAAACTATTTACTCAGAATGTTCAAAAAAATCATTTTTTTAAGGCCAAAATAGTTTTCTTCAATAAAGACAAAAGAAGCGAATTAGAAAATCATAATTTATGAAATTCAAAATGACCAGGCTGAAAAGTAAAATGAGGAAGTGAAGAAAATAATTATTGAAGATGGGAAAAACATATTTCGGTAAGAATAGAAATATAATACAGAAAAAAGGAGAATTAGTTGAACTTAATTTTAGGTCTACTCAACAAGAAAATGAAAGAATAATACTACTGAAGATTATTTTTCCTTCGAATATTTGCAATTAGTTAGGAAAATGTAGAAGACACTATTTACTTACATTTTTTTCAAGGCTAAAATAGATTTCTTCAAGAAAAACAAAAGAGAAGGACAGTATTAGAAAATCATAATTTATAAGTTTCAAAATGATAAGAACAGAGTGAAAGTAAAATGAGAAAGTGAAGAACATAATTATAGAAGATGGTACAAAGGTATAAAACAAAAATAAAAAATGAAGAAATAAATAATATAGAAAAACTGAGAAAATAAACAAAAATCCTATTGAAAATGGAAGAAAAATTTTAATTTCTTATCTAATTTTTAAATATTTTTAATTGAAAGTGTGATAGATGAAAATCAAAAAAGAGGAAATAAACAATGTATAGATTTTAACAGTATTAGAATTGAAAGTGTGTCCGCTGCAGAAGAAACCAAATTAACAACCCCCAATCAGCCTGACCATCTAAAAATTAATTCAGTTTGTACACGTTCCTAATTTACGCTCATAATTCAAAATTTGTCGTTCCGACCCGCGCCAGTTGGTAACAATTATACCCCTCAGAAAACCCATCGCTGCTTTATGCGGTCTTACGTATCGTGTGCTTCCCTTAATTTTCACCGTCTTGTACAGGTGTTAAAATTATCGTAATAGAATCGGAAGGGTGCGGATCGTAAATTATATCGGTTTAATCGCCCGCAATCAACCTCCAAGGCGGAAATCAGTAGGAAAACATTCGTAGGAAAATTGTTTCCTATTAATTTGTTTTTAGGTGTAATGGGCTCCGGTTGTTTATGGCGGGGAAAAAATCCATTAAGTTCGTGTCAAGTGTTTAAATGGTAATCTAAGGCTGGAGGTTTTAAGTAAATGAAATAAAATCGTGTTTATATATATTTTTGAGCACTATAAAAATACGTTTTAGGTACCGTAAATTGTTTTATTGATTTTAAATTGCCAATGTTATTTATGGACATAATAAATGTATAAAATATAGCTTCCTATTACCAATTCGATATCTATGCAGAAGCAATGGGCGATAAATGAATAAGTTTAATAGCTGGAATAATTTTACTTTGAAATATAATATGGCTATTGTGGTCGTTAATAAAACATAAATAGTAAGAACTATTAAGATGAAAGATTGTCTTCTTGTGATTAGATGAAATTTGCAGACATAAATTATTTTAAGATTTAATGTGAAACAAGTATTGATTGAAGTTGGTGTTGGTTGAAGTTAATGGGAACCATAATCCACCCCTTGGCTTAAGCATTAGCATTAAGCTCATTAAGGCACACGTGTCGACGTGTGCGAATATACACGTGTCCTCCGTCAGTTATCTCACCTGTAATTAAACCCCCCATTTTTTATAGTAATTTTGCCTCATTGAAGCATCATTTTTATAATCCAACTGTGCATTTTCTACAAAAAATTTATGTCTGTGTTTTTGATAGTAATTATCTTCTAAAACATGAACTAGACTTGTAAGTACACAGTGACCAGATGTCCTAATTTAAAACTGTTTGCCGAATTCCCTTTCTAAAAACACATAAAACACCTCTGAACATTAAAGGCAAACACCTCTTGATTGCCCAAAAGGAGCCGTCCGGGCAATTCACAGCATACCAAAAAATGTTGCCACACATATTGACCGACATGATAAAGCTGTGTAACGATTTATTAACCGAAAAACGGTAACGAAATGAACAAACAGAAAAATATCAAGTCAAACGGCCACCTTTGTTCTACATTTATCATAAATCATCGACGAATATGACCGATATGTAAAAGGCTCAAATTGGTAACATAAATACGGTATGTAACCGAAATGTTTACCATTCGAGAGTGATGCTGATTTAGCGGATATTTTTCCGTAAATAATGATCGTAACATGAGAATGACCAGAGGTATATGCTAATTGAATTGGTGATTCGATGGAAATGGAAATTAATTGAAAACACGTGAAACATGAAGCTGAAAACGGTTTTATTTATCAAAATTTTGTTTTTGTAATTGGATTGTTGTTTGATTTTTTGTTTATGCAACTTCTGTTACTGAATTACATGAAACTACTTCACAGATTCAACAAATAAAGTGTGAGTTAAAAAAAGTAATCTTTAAAATTGAATAATTTTTACTCATGTTTGTTAGTTAATTTTGGTGAACTATAGAAATTTGAAAAATATATCAAGTAGTCTCTTAATATAGAAATATTCTGCTCATTTCTACTTGAAACATTCTGTTAAGTATTTGATTGGAGCATTATTCTCAAATTTATATAATTAGGTTAATAACTTTTAAAGGAGACTTGATCATCAGGTACATTCTTGTTTTGTTCAAAGTCCTTGCTTCTGTTGTCAAAGAAGACAAGATAGATTGGTGATGTTTCTTCATCTGTTACCATCAATGATGAAGCATCTGTATGGCTCATTTTGTTTGGCAACATCAATATGGGAGAAAACAAATATAGGATGTTTTCTTAAGTACTTTAATATATACTTTCAAGGAACCATCTTACTGTAGTTACTTTTCCAGAACCTACATCACCAAGTTAGTGTCTTGTTTGATAATAAATGATCTTAGAAAGTTGTTAAGAATTTGATGAAAATGGCAAAAATTATTTTCTTAGATGGGCTGAAATAGAAATTTGAAAAATATATCAAGTAGTCTCTTAATATAGAAATATTCTGCTCATTTCTATTTGAAACATTCTCTTAAGTATTTGATTGGAGCATTATTCTCAAATTTATATAATTAGGTTAATAACTTTTAAAGGAGACTTGATCATCAGGTACATTCTTGTTTTGTTCAAAGTCCTTGCTTCTGTTGTCAAAGAAGACAAGATAGATTGGTGATGTTTCTTCATCTGTTACCATCAATGATGAAGCATCTGTATGGCTCATTTTGTTTGGCAACATCAATATGGGAGAAAACAAATATAGAATGTTTTCTAAGTACTTGGATATATATTTTCAAGGAACTATCTTACTGTAGTTACTTTTCCAGAACCTACATCACCAAGTTAGTGTCTTGTTTGATAATAAATGATCTTAGAAAATTGTTAAGAATTTGATGAAAATGGCAAAAATTATTTTCTTAGATGGACTGAAATAGAAATTTGAAAAATATATCAAGTAGTCTCTTAATATAAAAATATTCTGCTCATTTCTATTTGAAACATTCTCTTAAGTATTTGATTGGAGCATTTTTCTCAAATTTATATAATTAGGTTAATAATTTTTAAAGAAGACTTGATCATCAGGTACATTCTTGTTTTGTTCAAAGTCCTTGCTTCTGTTGTCAAAGAAGACAAGATAGATTGGTGATGTTTCTTCATCTGTTACCATTAATGATGAAGCATCTGTATGGTTCATTTTGTTTGGCAACATCAATATGGGAAAAAACAAATATAGAATGTTTTCTAAGTACTTGGATATATATTTTCAAGGAACTATCTTACTGTAGTTACTTTTCCAGAACCTACATCACCAAGTTAGTGCCTTGTTTGATAATAAATGATCTTAGAAAATTGTTAAGAATTTGATGAAAATGGCAAAAATTATTTTCTTAGATGGACTGAAATAGAAATTTGAAAAATATATCAAGTAGTCTCTTAATATAAAAATATTCTGCTCATTTCTATTTGAAACATTCTCTTAAGTATTTGATTGGAGCATTTTTCTCAAATTTATATAATTAGGTTAATAATTTTTAAAGAAGACTTGATCATCAGGTACATTCTTGTTTTGTTCAAAGTCCTTGCTTCTGTTGTCAAAGAAGACAAGATAGATTGGTGATGTTTCTTCATCTGTTACCATCAATGATGAAGCATCTATATGGCTCATTTTGTTTGGCAACATCAATATGAGAGAAAACAAATATAGAATGTTTTCTAAGTACTTGAATATATATTTTCAAGGAACTATCTTACTGTAGTTACTTTTCCAGAACCTACATCACCAAGTTAGTGTCTTGTTTGATAATAAATGATCTTAGAAAATTGTTAAGAATTTGATGAAAATGGCAAAAATTATTCTCTTGGATGGACTGAAATAGAAATTTGAAAAATATATCAAGTAGTCTCTTAATATAGAAATATTCTGCTCATTTCTATTTGAAACATTTTCTTAAGTATTTAATTGGAGCATTTTTCTCAAATTTATATAATTAGGTTAATAATTTTTAAAGAAGACTTGATCATCAGGTACATTCTTGTTTTGTTCAAAGTCCTTGCTTCTGTTGTCAAAGAAGACAAGATAGATTGGTGATGTTTCTTCATCTGTTACCATTAATGATGAAGCATCTGTATGGCTCATTTTGTTTGGCAACATCAATATGGGAGAAAACAAATATAGAATGTTTTCTAAGTACTTTAATATATACTTTCAAGGAACCATCTTACTGTAGTTACTTTTCCAGAACCTACATCACCAAGTTAGTGTCTTGTTTGATAATAAATGATCTTAGAAAATTGTTAAGAATTTGATGAAAATGGCAAAAATTATTCTCTTAGATGGACTGAAATAGAAATTGGAAAAATATATCAAGTAGTCTCTTAATATAGAAATATTCTGCTCATTTCTATTTGAAACATTCTCTTAAGTATTTGATTGGAGCATTATTCTCAAATTTATATAATTAGGTTAATAATTTTTAAAGAAGACTTGATCATCAAGTATATTCTTGCTTTGTTCAAAGACCTTGCTTCTGTTGTCAAAGAAGACAAGATAGATTGGTGATGTTTCTTCATCTGTTACCATCAATGATGAAGCATCTGTATGGCTCATTTTGTTTGGCAACATCAATATGGGAGAAAACAAATATAGAATGTTTTCTAAGTACTTTAATATATACTTTCAAGGAACCATCTTACTGTAGTTACTTTTCCAGAACCTACATCACCAAGTTAGTGTCTTGTTTGATAATAAATGATCTTAGAAAATTGTTAAGAATTTGATGAAAATGGCAAAAATTATTTTCTTAGATGGACTGAAATAGAAATTTGAAAAATATATCAAGTAGTCTCTTAATATAGAAATATTCTGCTCATTTCTATTTGAAACATTCTCTTAAGTATTTGATTGGAGCATTATTCTCAAATTTATATAATTAGGTTAATAACTTTTAAAGGAGGCTTGATCATCAGGTACATTCTTGTTTTGTTCAAAGTCCTTGCTTCTGTTGTCAAAGAAGACAAGATAGATTGGTGATGTTTCTTCATCTGTTACCATCAATGATGAAGCATCTGTATGGCTCATTTTGTTTGGCAACATCAATATGGGAGAAAACAAATATAGGATGTTTTCTTAAGTACTTTAATATATACTTTCAAGGAACCATCTTACTGTAGTTACTTTTCCAGAACCTACATCACCAAGTTAGTGTCTTGTTTGATAATAAATGATCTTAGAAAATTGTTAAGAATTTGATGAAAATGGCAAAAATTATTTTCTTAGATGGACTGAAATAGAAATTTGAAAAATATATCAAGTAGTCTCTTAATATAAAAATATTCTGCTCATTTCTATTTGAAACATTCTCTTAAGTATTTGATTGGAGCATTTTTCTCAAATTTATATAATTAGGTTAATAATTTTTAAAGAAGACTTGATCATCAGGTACATTCTTGTTTTGTTCAAAGTCCTTGCTTCTGTTGTCAAAGAAGACAAGATAGATTGGTGATGTTTCTTCATCTGTTACCATCAATGATGAAGCATCTGTATGGCTCATTTTGTTTGGCAACATCAATATGGGAGAAAACAAATATAGAATGTTTTCTAAGTACTTGAATATATATTTTCAAGGAACTATCTTACTGTAGTTACTTTTCCAGAACCTACATCACCAAGTTAGTGTCTTGTTTGATAATAAATGATCTTAGAAAATTGTTAAGAATTTGATGAAAATGGCAAAAATTATTCTCTTGGATGGACTGAAATAGAAATTTGAAAAATATATCAAGTAGTCTCTTAATATAGAAATATTCTGCTCATTTCTATTTGAAACATTTTCTTAAGTATTTAATTGGAGCATTTTTCTCAAATTTATATAATTAGGTTAATAATTTTTAAAGAAGACTTGATCATCAGGTACATTCTTGTTTTGTTCAAAGTTCTTGCTTCTGTTGTCAAAGAAGACAAGATAGATTGGTCATGTTTCTTCATCTGTTACCATCAATGATGAAGCATCTGTATGGCTCATTTTGTTTGGCAACATCAATATGGGAGAAAACAAATATAGGATGTTTTCTTAAGTACTTTAATATATACTTTCAAGGAACCATCTTACTGTAGTTACTTTTCCAGAGCCTACATCACCAAATTAGTGTCTTGTTTGATAATAAATGATCTTAGAAACTTGTTCAGTATTTGTTGAAAATTACTTCATCTACTACAGTCAATGATAAAGTATCTGCACAACTCAATTTGTATGACAACACAAATGTAGAATGTTCTCTAAATACTGTAATATATAATTACAAGGAACCATGTTAATGTATATAGTTACTTTAACAGAATCTACATCACGAAGTAGATGTTTTGTGTGAAAACAAATGGTCTTATTAATAATAAATAATCAAGAATTTGGTATTTGCAGGTGTGAAATAGCCCCCATAAATTCCATGTTGTTGAATTCAGCAAGAGTGTGTTTAGTCATACAGACAGCGGAGCCCGATTAGCATTTCGCGAGACGGAAAGAAGACGCCACACAGCAAAGCGTTGGTTATCTCGGGTCGTGTTCATGTTTGTATATTAATTATGATCGGACATTTAATCTGTGAATGTCTATCAGCGAACTCGCACGGGATAGAGAGTAGAGAGACTGGGCACGTTGTGGGCGTATGGGCGTTCCATAGGTGGTAGTGTGAATAACGGGCCGACTGTGGGCTCACAAAACCACGAAGGAATCTCAATCTGGCCAGACACATACAAAGGTGTTTGTTGCCTATCAACAATCTATAACAACACATAATGAGTAGCCGCTGCGCTGAATTGATTATGATTAATACGGACCACTCCGGAGATATGTCTGCCTGGGTGTCGAACCTTCTCTTTCTACTTCGGAACGGCTCCACCATACCGTTGCCATTTGGTGTCTTAAATCAAGACATTCACTATTTACTCAAAAGTTACTCTACTTATTTGCCGCCAACAACTTGTATTTCATCAAAGGCCCCCTCACTCAACCAAGACGTCAGACGAAGCTCCATCATTTCGTAGATTTCGCTTGAATTCCCGACCCGTCCTCCGTTCCTTTTAAATGTGACAAAAACGTTCATCGCCTCGTCGAAAATTGGCGTACGGTACGTTGGCTGTCGTCAATAATCAAATTAAAAATATGATGCGGACCGCCCACAAACGTACATCGTGCAGCGGGCTGCGTTTTTACCTGGAATTTTAATTTCGTTGCACACGCGTCATTAAATAAAAGGCCCTAATTTAATGGCCGATCAGGCGAAAACGGCTGCCACGACGGTTATTCCACGATCGGTTTTTCTTTTTATTTGTGCCCGATGAGAGTGTAGATGGTGGATTGTGTTTCACTGCTATTATTAAAAGGATCTTGCGAAATGTTGGTGGAGATAATAATGATAATGTGAGTTATGGGTTTGGAAATGTTTCGTGGGCTTATAAAGAATATATTTCAGTTGATTTTGGTCATAATTTTATAATTTAAATATAAGCAATTTCAAGTAAAATTATATTACAACATCTTCCTCAATGATTGGAGTAGTGTAGTGAAAAACAGCTTTGGGATATGGGATGGAATTTGGTGCCTCAACTTAGAACCCCTCAAAAAAAAAAAAAAAAAAATCCTACAGAATCCAACAACCTGATGCTGCAAAGGCTTCTTACTATGTGAAGTATTAAGAGAAATCTGCTCTTTTGGACAATACCACATCTTCGTCAAAGATTGGAGTAGTGTAGTTAAAGAGAGTTTTGGGATATGGGATGGAAAGAGATTGTCTTTAATTTACATTACATGTAATTGGACTACTCAGCAACATATTCAAGGAATTATGGCACTCCATTTGGTGTCTTACCTTAGAATCCTTCAAAATCCAAATTTTGAACAGGATAATGCCCAATTTGCTTACGTAAAGGTTACTTTAGAGTAAGACTAGCAAAATCTTTGGACTTATCACGATTTGAATGTTTATGGGCATCATAGACAAGAGTCTATGAAAGATTCCACTCTTGTCTTGATTAGATCAA
Organism: Aethina tumida; assembly: GCF_024364675.1. NCBI lineage: Eukaryota > Metazoa > Arthropoda > Insecta > Coleoptera > Nitidulidae > Aethina > Aethina tumida. Next base: position 4,506,816 of record NC_065438.1, read on the forward strand.
ATTCCAAGGCAATTCAACGAGTGTCTGGATCATACTGGAGATTCAACTCATTATTAGTTTTAAAAAAATTACCTATACCTATGTCCTATTTTGTGGATGCCTGAGTACATTTATTTTTTTTTAACAAAAGTTTTCTTAAAATTAAATGTGAGAATACATGATTTATTTTAATGTAATGCCACCTAATAATGTTTTTGTCATTTTTATGTTTGGCACAAAATAATTGTTATTCATACAAGACCAAACGAAGCAATTATCATTATTGTACAATAAAAGCAGCCCGTGGACATATTCACGGCCATGATTTATCTTAGGCTCGTTAGAAGTTTCGAAATGATTTACGCGCACATAAATCCAAATTCGTATTACAATTTACAGAACAATGATTTACAATCAATGGAACTGTCGTAAATTTACCGGGCAAGGACTCGCCCCGAACTGACCATCAACACCTCCCGATTTATATGGTTTTAAAGTGGTTCAAACGCCACGCTAATTGGAAATTTAATAAAACAAAATTATGGGCATTAATTAAAAGTTTCGCTAATGCGAATCCGTCCCGACCATTAACCATTAAAGCGGTGGACGTTCATAAATCAGCAGGACGGGAAGAGGTGTTCGGCGTTGACGAGAACATGCAATCAATTTCTCACATGGCTCTGTTCAGGGTACACTCTATCATTACCGACGGTAATTGTGGAGATGATATTCGATGTTATCTGGAAGAACTGCTTCATATAATACGTCCAGTTCAAACCGCAGGAAAAATGCGATACTTAATGGCGAGTATTTATAGCAGATCGTAGATCTGGCTCGAATTTTACTTCTGGTGCGTTAATAATTCACAATTATTCTATAAATTCAGCCAAGTTGTTCCTGCATCAGTTCTCCGAACACGACGGCACAACATTCCAATAAAATACGGCCGCGGTCCAATTTATAAAAAACACCGGGCAGTAAATAATTTGAGGCCATGGTATGACCACTACCAATTTTTCAACCCATCCCCTTAATTACAAACAACAATATTTACGTTGTTCATTGTTTTGATAGCATCACCAGCGAATAATTCTTATAAACAATTGTCCGATACGATCTGCGTTCCGCGGAGAACTAATTAATTCAAACTTGAAGTTGCAATTATGAGCTGGCATCATAACTTGCGAAATGTTTGTTTATCGCGGCGTGTGCATAAAAAAAAAATCGGCCCTAACAAGGAGTGCAATGATAATAAACTACGACTGACACCGGGCATAATTACGAAGTTGTTATCGTCGTATGACATGTGTAAAAGTGGTGATTTAAAACGGGCGTTGAATAAATATACTTGGAGATGGACACCAAAGAACAGTTTTGATCACTTCATAACTCAAGGTTGAGTTACAATTAAAGATTAGGTTAGAACAAGTATTTTGGGGAGACATAAAAATGTCTAAAGCATTATTAGGTGGCAGATTTTTCTGAATACTTCACATGGGAAAAAGCCTTCACAATATCAGGTTGTTGAGCATCATCCTATTAGAAATTTTTATTTTGAAGGGTTCTAAAGTAAAAGACCAAATGGGGTCCCACAATTTCTTGAATATGTTGCTGATTAGTTAAATTACAATGAAAATTAAAGGTAACCTTTTTCCATCCCATATCCTAAGGCTGTCGTTTCCTGTAGTATTCCAGTCTTTGACGAAGATGTTACAATTTCTAAAAGATAAAACTTCTTCTAATACTTCACATAGTAAGAAGCCTTCGCAATTACTGATTATTGGGCACCATCCTGTTGAAAATTTGTATTTTGAAGGGTTCTAAGGTAAGACACCAAATGGGATCCCACAAATTCTTAGGTATGTTGCTGAGTAGATAAATTATATCTAATAAAAATTAAAAGTAACCTCTTTCTGTCCTATATTCCAAAGCTGTTGTTCACTGCACTATTCCAATCTTGGACGAAGATGTTACAATATCCAAAAGATCATATTTCTTTTAATACTTCACATAGTAAGAAGCTTTCGCAATATCTGATTGTTGGGCATCATCCTGTTGGAAATTTGTATTTTGAAGGGTTCTAAGGTAAGACACCAAATGGGGTCCCACAATTTCTTGGGTATGTTGCTGAGTAGATAAATTATATCTAATAAAAATTAAAAGTAACCTCTTTCTGTCCTATATTCCAAAGCTGTTGTTCACTGCACTATTCCAATCTTGGACGAAGATGTTACAATATCCAAAAGATAACATTTCTTTTAATACTTCACATAGTAAGAAGCTTCCGCAATATCTGATTGTTGGGCATCATCCTGTTGGAAATTTGTATTTTGAAGGGTTCTAAGGTAAGACACCAAATGGGGTCCCACAATTTCTTGAATATGTTGCTGATTAGTCAAATTACAATGAAAATTAAAGGTAACCTTCTTCCATCCCATATCCTAAGGCTGTCGTTTCCTGTAGTATTCCAGTCTTTGACGAAGATGTTACAATTTCTAAAAGATAAAACTTCTTCTAATACTTCACATAGTAAGAAGCCTTCGCAATATCTGATTATTGGGCACCATCCTGTTGAAAATTTGTATTTTGAAGGGTTCTAAGGTAAGACACCAAATGGGATCCCACAAATTCTTAGGTATGTTGCTGAGTAGATAAATTATATCTAATAAAAATTAAAAGTAACCTCTTTCTGTCCTATATTCCAAAGTTGTTGTTCACTGCACTATTCCAATCTTGGACGAAGATGTTACAATATCCAAAAGATAACATTTCTTTTAATACTTCACATAGTAAGAAGCTTTCGCAATATCTGATTGTTGGGCATCAACCTGTTGGAAATTTGTATTTTGAAGGGTTCTAAGGTAAGACACCAAATGGGGTCCCACAATTTCTTGAATATGTTGCTGATTAGTCAAATTACAATGAAAATTAAAGGTAACCTTTTTCCATCCCATATCCTAAGGCTGTCGTTTCCTGTAGTATTCCAGTCTTTGACGAAGATGTTACAATTTCTAAAAGATAAAACTTCTTCTAATACTTCACATAGTAAGAAGCCTTCGCAATTACTGATTATTGGGCACCATACTGTTGGAAATTTGTATTTTGAAGGGTTCTAAGGTAAGACACCAAATGGGGTCTCACAATTTCTTGAATATGTTGCTGACTAGTCAAATTACAATGAAAATTAAAGGTAACCTTTTTCCATCCCATATCCTAAGGCTGTCGTTTCCTGTAGTATTCCAGTCTTTGACGAAGATGTTACAATTTCTAAAAGATAAAACTTCTTCTAATACTTCACTTAGTAAGAAGCCTTCGCAATTACTGATTATTGGGCACCATCCTGTTGAAAATTTGTATTTTGAAGGGTTCTAAGGTAAGACACCAAATGGTATCCCACAAATTCTTAGGTATGTTGCTGAGTAGATAAATTATATCTAATCAAAACTAAAAGTAACCTCTTTCTGTCCTATATTCCAAAGCTGTTGTTCACTGCACTATTCCAATCTTGGACGAAGATGTTACAATATCCAAAAGATCATATTTCTTTTAATACTTCACATAGTAAGAAGCTTTCGCAATATCAGGTTGGTGGGCATCAACCTGTTGGAAATTTGTGTTTTGAACAGTTCTAAGATAACACACCAAATAGTGTCCCACAATTTCTTGGATAATTTGCTGAGTAATCAAATTACAGATAATGAAAATTAAAGTTAAATTTTTTATATCCCATATCCCAAAACTGTCTTTTAACACATTATTCCAATCTTTGTTGTAATGTCCAAATGATCAAATTATTCTAAATATTTCACATGGTAAGAAGCCTTTCTTATCCTATAAATCACTGGCATGACTTCACATTGTTCACGACCTTTTCCAGACCACACTTTAAACAATACCAGACTTCGGTTCATCCGATATTTAAGCCAATAATTCACCCTCTTTCAAACTTACTTGGATGTGGTCTGAATTCTGAACTGTGACTTCAACAACATTCATCAAAACACCATTTATTGTCTTCATATGGACCAACGGTTTGTTAAAAGTTTGTTAAAACAGGACCACCGGATGATGTCATTAAATTTTGTTAAAATAAAAGTGAACATTATTTGTGTTGTGGTTTGTTTATTTCCAAACAAAAAAAACATTTATTTTAATTAGTTTTATCAACGTGAAATGTATACAAAAAAAATCAAAGGGAAACTCGTACAATTCAATTAACTAGAATCGGACTAACAAAGCTCAGTTTCGCAAATTTTAATTGCAAAGGTCTGAAATTGGATACTCACCTCGTTACCACTACATGTACCGATTGTAAAATATAATAATAAAAATTATTCTGCACAATTCCGCGTTGGCTCTTGAACAAATTTACATTGCACATTGGAAATATTAACAGACATGCTCCTGGACTTACGACAAACAGCCAACAAGATTGTAAAATACACACCACACCGGTCATTAAACATAAACTAAGTTGTGGAACGAATACATTCCGTTTTAAGTTTTAAAATATTATTATAGACATTTGTCTATAGGCAAAATAAATTATGAAATTGAAATTACCCATGCAGATACAAATTCGTTGTGCAAATCGGTTTCTTTATGTAAAAACAACTTAATAACAAATCTGAGTTGATTAATACCACATAATAATATGGTAAGAAGCGAGGCAGCGAAAATTATAAATATCTGTAATGTTAAATTATTAATCACGCTGATGGTTTCTAAAGATTTTACAGATAGATCTGCGAGGAGTCCCGACGATCTGATAACGATTTGTCAACATTAATTAAATGGCTGATTAATAGAAAAGATACCAAAAATACGTGTATGTTGTACTACGGTTAATCAACACTCAATATATTTTTAATTAAATACGATCTTGATAAGTTAAAAAGAAATTTATTTATTAATTACTTCTAATTAATAGGAAATAAGTTTCTGAAGTGGTTTTCAAGTTTTTAATAATATCTACAAAGGAAATAAAACATTTACAAATTTTGATATTTGTATCTTAAATTAAATTCATAAGAATAAATACATAAAGACGAAAATCTTTAATAGTATGTAACTATTTTTGTGTATGATTATTTTCAAAATGGGGTATAAAATTTTAATTTTAATATAATTTTTATATAATTATATTTTAAACATAAAAAAATTGAAATATTTTTGAATATAAATCAATAAATATTCATTATTTAATATTTTAAAAGCACAGTTATAAACATTTTGTATTTTCAATTGTATTTTAATTTGTTTAAATAGTTATTTGTTTCATTACAAAATTATTTTACATTATATATATTAAAAATTTTAATTTTAATATTCAAATTAAAAAATATATAAATTTGTGAAAAATATTTTGAAAAAGAGATGATTTAAATAAATCTTTATATAACTTTCTGAAATGTTTAAAAATATTTATATTTCACATTACATAAATAAATTTTATGATAAATATAAGTAAAACTTGTTTAATTTTAGATATTAATGAATATTTGTTTCTTAAAAATATATGATACAAATAAATATACAGAAAAGTCAAAAATTTAAAAAATATATTTTTAATTATATATAACTTTTTTATATATGATTATTTTTAAAATTGTTTATAAAGTCCACATTTCTGTAAGATATGTATTTAAAATTATATTTTAAATAAAAAAATGAAATATTTCTGAATATAAATCATTAAATATATACATTATATAATATATTTAATATTTTAAAAGCATAGTTATAAAAATCTTGTTTCTTCAATTGTATTTTAGTTTGTTTAAACAGTTATTTATTTCATTATAAAATTATTTTACATTATTTATATAAAAAATATATAAATCTGTGTAAAATATTTTGAAAAAGAGAATTATTTAATAAATCTTTATTTAACATTCTGTAATGTTTAAAAATATTTGTATTTTACATTACATAAATAAATTTTATGATAAATAAAGTAAAACTTGCTTTATTTTAGATGTCAATGAATATTTGTTTTTTATAAATATATAATACACATAAATATACAGAAAAGTCAAAAATTTAAAAAATATATTTTTAATTATGTATAACTTTTTTATGTATAATTATTTTCAAAATTGTCCACATTTCTGTGAGATATTTATTAATAATTATATTTTAAACAAAAAAAAAAAATGAAATATTTCTGAATATAAATCAATAAATATTTATTACAAAATTATTTTACATTGTTTTTTAATTATTTTTTGTGTTTTAAATATAAATAATAAAAGTTTTATATGATTTGTTATTAGAATTTGTAACAAAATTATATTACCTTATTATTACTTCAAAAATTTACATTTTCTTACCCATTATTAACATTATTTTTATGCATATATTATATCGTCGATGCTGAAACTGCATATAAAGCATCAATTAGATACGTAGATAAATTCAATATTATATAAAAGTTGTAAAATAAGATTATATTAAAAACATCGTATATGAACTGTTTCTTAAAAACTAATAAATTTACCAGTTCATTGATTAAATTTTACCTGAGTATCTGATTAATAAAGAATTTTAGAAAGAATGTTTAAAGATTTAAATTTGATAAGCTTTAACCAGATGTTCACAAATCTCAAGTTGATTGATTGAACCACCCGATAATAAACCACACAAATAATCAAATCGTCATTCCAATTAATCCAAATTCCGACGAAAAATCAATTAAACAACACAAAAATCCGATTCCGTCGGACGACAAAATATAAAAGTTCAAACCGTGATTGGTAGCCATAAAACAGGCTTTTAAAAATTCCAAACTTAGGTAATATTTAAAGCCGAGATGTGTTGTCTAGTTGAAACTATAAAAAAACATTTCATTCGCCTGTAATGTAGGTATCTTATTCTTTTCGAGCGCTTAATATCTTTAAAAAACCATCAGAGTGTCATGTTATACCCTGAATTTTCCTACCACTTTAACCAACAGTCAGAGTTTGCATCCTTGTCCTGTACGTTGGACGGACCGCCGTTGACCAACGTGAGACCAAAAACAATGCGTGAGGCTGGATCAGATAAGGATCGGGATAAGCGGCGTATACAAATTTGTCGAGAATTTTTAGGCGTTTTATTTCTGTGGCCGTAGCCCAGCGGGGGCCAATTGTGTGGAATATTTACACCCTTTATCCCCTAATAAATTATTTAGTGATTTTATCTCACCGATTCGGCCGTATATAACACTTTAGTTATATTCTTGAATCATCAGTTCCGAGATGAGGTTCATATGAAATTTACTGGGGAATAAATTCGGTGTAATAAACTCGCTGGCGATTGAATTAAACCGATGACTTTGATTACGACTTATAAAAATTAAATTTATTGACAGAAAAATATTTTAAAACTACTAAACTCAAAATATCAAAGTAATTAATACATTTTTCTTATTTAATTATTAATCTGAACACTTTTGTACCAATACTAATAATGTAGAATAAATTATTAGAGCCATCTATTGCACAATAGCACAACGTATTACAGAAATCTGTAATTTAATCTTCCAACCATTTGAATTGCTAATAAAACCCAATAGAGAAGAGTTTTAATCTTATTAAAATATTTCTTAATATTAATATTTTAATAACATTATATTATATTATAGCATTTTGCATTTGAAAGAATAGTTTTGTGTAAAATCTAAAAATTATATAAAAAATCGATATATTAAAATATTTTAATTGTATATTTTAATTAATTATTAACAATACATGAAAATTTTTGATATTTAAATTTTTTGATGCTTCAAAAAACTGAATAATTAATAAAATATTAAATAATTAATTATTATAAAATTTAAAAATGCATAATTTATTTGATTTTTGCGATAAAAATTAAGTAAAAATTAATATATTTAAATATATTTAAAATTTAAATGATATTTGTAATAACATAAATATTAAAATGATGATAAAAATTACATAATTTGTAAGTTGTAGATATAAATCATTATATAAAGTGTTTTATTTTATTATTACTGACATTTCAGGTAGATATTTAAAAAATATAAATGACCTGAAAACGAAATTAATGACACGAACAAACCCGAGACATATTTTACGATGCGCAAACACGATAAGTCTTCGCGGGCAATAATTAGTGGTAGCGCAAAAAGTCGAAATCACGTGACAACTGAACGTTTATTATAAACAAAACCACCGCTGCGGTTTATTAAACATAAACGGTAACCGTTTGTGAAAATTGTAAAATTAATTAACAATAAATAACGACCCGCGGAGCTTCTCAATGTTGGCTAATTGACTTTAAACAGATCGTTAGCTATTTGCATATTTTGATATATCAGAGCGGCTAGCTGTGGTTAAAAACATGGATTGAAGTCACGTTGTGGCAGTGTCAAGTGGACAAATCTTCATGTTTCATATCGCACCCTGTGGCAACCCATAAATCCTGGTGTTCTGACCGTTTTTTCCGAGAACACACACATGGTTGGAGGTGGCGTGCCTGAAGACAGTCCATCGGAAAGTGTGAACCATAAATCAGTAAGACACAGCGTCGAAATCAATCTCAAGTTTGTTAACAAACCGGTTGCTGCCACTACACCACTATATACCATTTTATTTGTTAATTAATTTTGGTACAAATTGCTGGATCCTTTGGGGTCACATTAACATTAGTAAAATAATTTATAATTATGTTAAATTTATTATATTTTAATTCTCATAAAATAACTTCAGGTCATAATGAAATGTTAGTTACTTTCTTCTTTCTTCCTGTATACAGGTAAGTCTACAAAAGATAATATATTAAGATGAAACTTGTAGAAAAAATTCTTTTATAACTGGTAAAATTCCTCTTGTTCAGAGGTTTGTAAAACTCCCCAATAAGAAGAATGATCTAACTCTTGATGTCAGTAGTTGTTCAATGATCTTTGAAGACAGTCTATCAGATATTGGGAACCATAAATCAATAAGACAATGTTCAGAAATTTACCTACACTTGTTTAACAAACTAGTTACCAGCTTATAGTAAAATTAATCAGACAGCTCATAATATAACTTAAGAAAATAATGAAATTTTGAACTTTTTCACAGTAGTAAATTCTTGTTTAATTTTACTGTAATTATAAGTCTTCAAAAGATAAAATATCAAGATAAAACTTGTAGAAAACTTTTTCTTTTATAACTGGTAAAATTCCTCTTGTTCAGATGTTTGGAAAACTCCCCAATAAGAAGAATGATCTAACTCTTGAATGTTAGTAATTTTTCATTGATCCTTGAAGACAGTCTATCAAATATTGGGAACCATAAATCAATAAGACAATATTCAGAAATTTACCTACTCTTGTTTGACAAATTAGTTACCAGTTTACAGTAAAATTAGACAAACAACTCCCAATAATATAACTTAAGAAAATAATGAAATTTTAAACTTTTTCACAGTAGTAAATTCTTGTTTAATTTTACTGTAATTTTAAGTCTTCAAAAGGTAAAATATCAAGATGAAACTTGTAGAAAAGTTTTTCTTTTATAACTGGTAAAATTCCTCTTGTTCAGAGGTTTGTAAAACTCCCCAATAAGAAGAATGATCTAACTCTTGAATGTTAGTAGTTTTTCAATGATCTTTGAAGACAGTCTATCAGATATTGAGAAGCATAAATCAATAAGACAATATTCTGAAATTTACCTACTCTTGTTTAACAAACTAGTTACCAACTTACAGCAACATTAAACAAACAACTCCACATAATATAACTTAAGAAAATAATGAAATATTAAACTTTTTCACAGTAGTAAATTCTTATTAAATATTACTGTAATGATAAGTCTTCAAACGGTAAAATATCAAGATAAAACTTGAAGAAAACTTTTTCTTTTATAATTGGTAAAATTCCTTCTGTTCAGATCCTTAGAAAAGTCCCCAATAAGAAGAATGATCTAGCTCTTGAATGTTAGTAGTTTTTGAATGATCTTTGAAGACAGTCTATCAGATATTGAAAACCATAAGTCAATAAGACAATGTTCAGAAATTTACCTACTCTTGTTTAACAAACTAGTTACCAACTTACAGTAAAATTAGTCAGACAACTCCTCATAATATAACTTAAGAAAATAATGAAATTTTAAACTTTTTCACAGTAGTAAATTCTTGTTTAATTTTACTGTAATGATAAGTCTTCAAAAGGTAAAATATCAAGATGAAACTTGTAGAAAAGTTTTTCTTTTATAACTGGTAAAATTCCTTCCGTTCAGAGGTTTGTAAAACTCCCCAGTAAGAATGATCTAACTCTTGAATGTTAGTAGTTGTTCAATGATCTTTGAAGACAGTCTATCAGATATTGAAAACCATAAGTCAATAAGACAATGTTCAGAAATTTACCTACTCTTGTTTAACAAACTAGTTACCAACTTACAGTAAAATTAGTCAGACAACTCCTCATAATATAACTTAAGAAAATAATGAAATTTTAAACTTTTTCACAGTAGTAAATTCTTGTTTAATTTTACTGTAATGATAAGTCTTCAAAAGGTAAAATATCAAGATGAAACTTGTAGAAAAGTTTTTCTTTTATAACTGGTAAAATTCCTTCCGTTCAGAGGTTTGTAAAACTCCCCAGTAAGAATGATCTAACTCTTGAATGTTAGTAGTTGTTCAATGATCTTTGAAGACAGTCTATCAGATATTGGGAACCATAAGTCAATAAGACAATGTTCAGAAATTTACCTACTCTTGTTTAACAAACTAGTTATCAATTTACAGTAAAATTAGTCAACTCGTCATAAAATAACTTAAAAAAATAATGAAATTTTAAACTTTTCCACAGTAGTAAATTCTTGTTTAATTTTACTGTAATGATAAGTCTTCAAAAGGTAAAATATCAAGATAAAACTTGAAGAAAACTTTTTCTTTTATAACTGGTAAAATTCCTCCTGTTAAGATGCTTAGAAAATTCCCCAATAAGAAGAATGATCTAACTCTTGAATGTTAGTAGTTTTTCAATCTTTGAAGACAATCTGTCTGTCGAAATTTACCTAGTTTGTTAATAATAAACTTGTTACTAGGTCATAATAAAATTCGTTATAAATAAGAAGTTGAACATTCCCACAAGTTTTTTCTAACTAATGTTAAAACCATTTACATCTGGTTCCCGCTCCATCCCGTCTCAATCAGCGATCAAATTAGAAAGCGATTGGTCCTCGGGGATGTGGTTTGGCGAGAGCATTAACTTGATTACCGTCCCCCGGGTGCCCTAACACGTCGGCGTCGGTTTTGGCGTTTGGCAGGGACACATTTCAATTATACACGCATTCATCGTATCGTTTTCACATTGCCGGTCATACGATACTTGTAATTCGGTTTGCATATTTCAACAAACAAACACAGAAACATAATATCTAGAACCCCCCCACCCCTCTCTCCTACCCCACAAATGTTTCCAATCTCATTATTATGTAAGTTATGCGTTCGCGTCATTCATTAGATTTTAAATTCGTTTTAAATTTGCCCATAAACATATCTGGTTACGGATTGGGTTGCGAATTTTGATGTATTTGGCACGGGATCGAATTATGATTTATTGGGTGGGATTAAGCACGAATCAAACGTTGACATCACTAAACTTTATTAAAGATTAATGAGTTTTTTATTTTATTAACAGTGTGACTAATTCATTTAATCTGTTTTATATATCTTGTAAAAGTGTCAAGGCAAAAAAGCTTAAATACAAATGACCCTCTGTGTAAATCCTGACCAAATTGTTAATATAAAGATGTGATTTGAAGATATTGGTTTGAGAACGATCCACTTTCACAAATTACCAATGATTTATTACGAAGTGATCACATGAAACAGTAAAGTAATAGTGTAATATATCAGATTTACCAATGCATTTTATAATTTATCGTATCGCTTTTAAACGTACAAGGGGAAATTAATATCTTATTATAGCCAATAACCTTTAATAGTGTTCACGGCGTGAAATAAATAAATTTCATTTCTATGCATTGATTGATTTAAGATTTACTGTTGTTTGTAACTGGATAATTTGAATATTTATTTGAGATAGGATTCATGGGTGACATATTGGATTGGTTAAATATGTAAATTCTATTGATGTAATTAATTTCATGTCATTAGTTATGATAAAATTGTATTGTTGAATATAGGTCAAATTTAAATTTATTCCAACGTTCCATTTTGTATTAATTCAAGTACATTAATTAATATGTTTTTAGTATAGAGGAAAGAAAAATATTAATTCTATAAATTGAATATTTTCTGTTATAAACCTTGATTTAATTAAAAATATAATTTTTTATTATTTATACTCTATATCTCACCTATAAAATTTTGTAAGTAAAATAAAAATACATATTAAAATATAATGAATTTGAAAAAAGTATGTGGAGGAGCTGGGATTTGAACCCAGGACTTTCAGCATGCGAAGCAGACACTCTACCACTGAGTTACACCCCCGATGAAAATAATTTAATCTTTACACAATTATAAGGAAAATAGTTTTAATATAATTTTTTTTATACATTTTTTCAAAATACTAAGCTTATATTATATTTAAGGTTCAGAATTCAAAATTTAAATGTAGGATTATATTTTACTATTCGAATATTGACATAAAATAAATAAATAATTAAATTAAAGTGGCTTTAAAATTATAATAAAATAATAAAATAATAAAAATTGAAATTTTAAATATACAGTAGAATATAAGAACTTTTTAAAATGTTAAATATTGTAACTTTAAATCTTTTGTTTAATGTAAACTGTTGAAATAATATTAATTAACTATTGTTTTTTCATACAATATTATAAAAACTAATATATTTTTATTCTATAAAAAGTTATATATATTTTTCTGAATTGACAGACTTCTTTTTGATTTTATAGACTTATTTGTATATATTTTGTATATTTCTATAGATTTTATTCTCGATTTTGCAGATTTTACATTTTTTTACAAATTATACAAATTCTGTATATTTTATAGAATTTATTCAGAAGATTTTACAATTATTTTATATTTTATGGATTAAAGAATTTAGAAATATGGATATTATAGGTTAATATGTTTCATCAATTTGACAGATTTTAAATTTTATACAATATGTTTTAGAAATTGTATATATTTTGTATATTTTATAGATTTTATTCAAAGATCTGACAAATTTCAAAAATTTTATGGAATAGGTTTCATAAATAACTTAGATATATACAATGTGTTTTATAAATTATATAGATTTTCTATATTTTATAGATTTTATGCAGAGAATTTTGCAATTATTTTGGATTTTATGAACTAAAGAATTTAGAAATATAGATTTTATAGGTTTCTATGTGTCATCAATTTGATAGACGTTAAATTTTATACAACATATTTTAGATATATATTTTGTATATTTTATAGATTTTACTCATATGATTTGACAAATTTTAAAAATTTTATGGATTTTACAATAGGTTTTGTAAATAACTTAGATATATACAACATGTTTTATAAATTGTATAGATTTTGTACATTTTATAAATTTTATTCAGGAGAATTTAAAAATATAGAATTTATTGGTTGACATGTTTTCATCAATTTTACAGATGTTAAATTTTATACAATATATTTTATAAATTGTATATATTTTGTATGTTTCTATAGATTTTATTCATAAGATTTAACAAATTTCACAACACGTTTCATAAATTGTACATATTTTCTTTATTTTATTGAATTTATACAGAAGATTTTACAATTTTATGGACTATAGAATTTAGAAATATATATTTTACAAGTTAATATGTTTTTATCAATTTTACAGATGTTAAATTTTATACAATATATTTTAGAACTTGTGTATATTTTGTATATTTTATAGAATTTATGACAAATTTTATTAGGTTTTATAAAATAAAAAATTACGAAATTTTTAATACATTTTAATAAGTTGCTATAATTATGTCCATTACTGTATATTTATTTATATTTGAATATCATTATTATTTTAATGTTATAATTAAGTCAATATTTAATATATTTAAATATATATTTAAATAAAGGCATTTTTTTATAAAAACTCAATAAATGAAAACTATAATTTTGTATAATTTATAATAATAATACATAATAGTTTAAAAGGATAATTAATTTGTAATGTCATCGTTTTCACACCACCTTGATATTCCAGGTGGTTGAAAACTCCCCCTATGTAATATAAAATTAAATTTGAAATAAAAATGGAATTAACTATACAAATATTTCATAATTTTATTGTACATACCAATTTTTCAATATTTTTTAAGGGGATATTATTTACTTTTACATAAATTTGTTGAAAATTAAACGTATGGCAATAGTTGTTAGACAATTAATTAATATTTAACAGTAAATAAATTTAGTAATAACTCAATTATTGATATATTGTCGAACTAATTTATTATTAAATACTTTAAAATATATTGTGGTGTTTTCATATCCCACTTTCCTCTCCTGCACTTTATCATTGTTTCAGTTCTAATAACAAATGTTCACCTGTCAGTGAAATGATTAATACTAATGATTAACGATTATGGTATTTACATATTTTTCAATAGGTTTTTTCTTATTCGACAGGCAAGTGTTAGAATGAGTTTGATCAATGTGTTTGTTGTGTAAATTATATAATAGTTTAAGGCCTAAAAATTAATCAAAATTATAATTTAATGACAGACACGATAAAATCAATATGTGTGTGGGTTAATTGAAAAAAAAATTCTTCAAATAATTTACTGAGTGTTATAATTTAATGAATTTATTCAAAGTGCTTCTGGTCATCCGAAAATTTACAGTCGAATTAATTTTTCAACACTCTTTAAACGACCGAAAATTGTTTGAAGGTTTCCTTTTAAATAATATCAATAATCAGCCATCAATTTTCTTGGACTTTCACCTCGTTGTCGTTTAATATTAATTTATTTTTGCACAAATTACGGTCGTCTTTGGTCAAAACCGATAATGACTATCATCAGATCGTGCCGGTTCAGATGCGTTGAGATTAAATTTTTCGATAATTCGTTCAAATTGGGTAAAAAAACCGTCGTTCCCCAAATACCCACCCCTCTTTTAGGTTGTTTGTTTAAAAACACGCCGCTTTTGAGAAAACGCCAGCCACTCAGCAGCGAAAACATTTCCCCGTTCCGACCGACGTCCCGGTCTAAATTTAGTCGCTCTTATTTATGTTTATTAAGTGGAAGAAGAATCGTAAAATTTTACGACATTGTTTCAAGTCGAACTATTTTGAAAGTTTATCGCGGCACCGCGGGCGTAATTTACTCGCTGTTTTGAAATATGAAGGTAAAACAAGACGGGGCACGGATGAAAAGCGCACTTCTGAAGCGGCAATCGACTGAAAAATATGCAGTTTACGGTCGGTGTAACGACTTTTGGGACGCACCGAAGATGAGTGCAATAAATACTAATGGCGTGTTTGAATTTGTCAAGCATCTGTAACGCATCAACGCGAATAATTTACTAATTGTGCGTGTTGACTGTGTTCGTGTTTAAATCATATTTGGAACAATTTATTTAAATGGCTATATTGTAGTAAATTATGGCTGGTTCCAAATTAGAACTTCTAATATTATTAATATTGCGGAAGTCAAACCCTGATTAATTTTTGAATTGCTTTTCGGATTAACTTTTGAATATATTCATAATAATTAATTAAAATATTTATATTATATACAATATATTTTAAAAATTGTACAGATTTTGTATATTTTATTGATTTTATTCAAAAGATATTTCACATTTTATGGACCTATATCTATTGATAATATAAAGATTTTAAAGACTAAAAAATTTAGAAATACAGATATTATACGTTGATATATTTTCTTCAACTTTACAAATGTTAAATTTTATACAATATGTTTTAGAAATTGTATATATTTTGTGTATTTTATGGAACAGCATTTATAAAATAACTTAAAAATATATTTTTTGTATGTTTATATGTTTTCATCCTTTGACATTTTATACAATATGTTTTAGATAATTGTATATATTTTGTATATTTTGTAGATTTTATTAATAAGATTTGACGAATTTCAAAAATTTTATGGGATAGGTTTTATAAATAATTTAGATATATACATGTTTTATAAATTGTATTTATTTTGTATAGTTTATAGATTTTATTCAGAAGATTTTGCAATTAGTTTATATTTTATGGACTAAAGAATTTAGAAATATGAATTTTAAGGGTTACGTGTTTCATCAATTTGACAGATGTTAAATTTTATAATATATTTTAGAATTGCATATATTATTTATATTTTATAGATTTTATTCGTATGATTTGACAAATTTCAAAAATTTTATGGCATAGGTTTTATAAATAACTCAGATATATACACGTTTTATAAATTGTATAGTTTTTGTATATTTTATAGGTTTTATTCAGAAGATTTTGCAATTATTTTGTATTTTATGGACTAAATAATTTAGAAATATGGATTTTATAGGTTTATGTGTTTCATCAATTTGACATATGTTAAATTTTATACAATATATTTTAGAATTGTATATATTTTATAGATTTTATACATAAGATTTGACAAATTTCAAACATTTTATGGAATAGGTTTTATAAATAACTTAGATGTATACAACATGTATAAATTGTATAGATTTTGTATATTTTATTGAGAAGATTTTATGGACTAAAAAGTTTAGAAAATGTATTTTATAGGATTATATGTATCATCAATTTAGCAGATGTTAAATTTTATACAATATGTTTTATAAATTGTATATATTTTGTATATTTTTTAGAGTTTATTCATAATTTCAATAATTTTATTGAATAGGTTTTATAAATAACTTAGATATATACAACATGTTTTATAAATTGTATAGATTTTGTATATTTTACAGATTTTATTCATTTTACAATTCTTTTGGATTTTATGGACTAAAGACTTTAGAAATATAGATTGTATAGGTTTATATGCATCATCAATTTGACAGATATTAAATTTTATACAAAATATGTTTTATAAATTGTATATATTTTGTATTTTTTGTAGATTATTCATTAGATTTGACAAATTTCATAGATTTTATAAATTACTTAAATATATACAACATGTTTTATAAATTGTATAGATTTTGTATATTTTATAGATTTTATTCAAAAGATTTTACATTTTTTTTTTTTTTGGATTCTTTAGAAATATAGATTTTATAAGTTTATATGTTTCATCAATCTGACAGATGTTAAATTTTTTATACAATATATTTTAAAAATATATATTTTGTATATTTTGTAGATTTTATTCATAAAATTTGAAAAATTTCATAGATTTTATGGAATAGATTTTATAAATAACTTATAGATATTAACATTTTTGATAGTCTCCAGTTTAGAGACGATATAATTGATATGTTTTCGTTAATTTTACAGATATTTTAAACTTTACACATATTTTAAACTTTTGTTTTAGAAATTGTATATATATATTGTATATTTTATTGATTTTATTTTAATAAATTTTACTTTATTTTAATCTTATAAACGAAATAGTTTATAATTATTAATATTTTGTACAGTTATTTTGTAGATATTTTCAATTTTATTCATTGTGTTCAGAATTTTTTTTATTTTGAATATTTTACAGATTATATAAATAAGAATTTATAAATTCTATATATATTATACATAAGGTTTTAAAGGTTTTATTTTTTTGTCAATTTTGAATGCAAAAGATTTTGTACATGTTAATATTTTATAGATTTATTTTAGAATCAAGTTTTTACCTATTTTATACAATATGTATATTGTATATTATGTAGGTTGAAACGCTTTCATTAATTTTTTAGTATATTTAACTTTTATTTAATATATTTTACAATTTTTTAATATTTAAAATTAATAATTTTGTATTCATTATTTTTCATTGATTTTAAAGGTATTATAGGTATGACAAAATATGATTTATATATTGTATATTTTTATATATTTTAAACTTCCTATTTTATAAATTTTACAAATGTTTTACGATTTATAAATTTTATAACATTATAAACTAAAGTTTTTTTTATACCTATTTTGTATATTTTATAGATTCTATTAATTCAATTAAATTAAATTTTGTATATATTAAAGATTTATAAGGTTTATCCGATTTTAAAGATTTTATTTTTATCTTAAATATTAAAAAAACATTATAATTTTTTGTTGTTTTCATCGATTTTACAAATTTCACAGATTTGCGAGAGTAATAAACAATTAGAAACATATTGGATATACAATGTTAACCAATTTGTCCACCCCATTGAATAAGTGAATCAAAACACCCAACCTGCACCACCTCAATCAAACGTATCACCAGCAATTTGTCAATCGCCGTACAAAACCCGACAAAATCCCAATTTGTACCGTCCACTAAACGAAAACGTTGGCATGTCGACCAGTTGTCTGGTCCGGTCCGAGACTCCGTGCCATGCGATTAGCCTGTCAATGGGCATTAATTCCGGACCGCTTTGCGGCACCCCACACCTCGATGGTTCCTTTATGCCCCGGTCTCCCATTGTTCGTCCAAATCAATCCAATGTGGAGCGGAGGACCCGGTTAATGAATGCGTTTAAGGATTCCCGTACCGTCGTTCACAATGGACCGTAGAGATGTTCTCGTGTTACACATAATCGGTGGTCCAATGCTACTTCATTTCGTTTAATCTGATTGTTTGTGTTGTTTTAATAGGCCTATCGGTGATGCAGGTCACCAACAAGTAATTGTTTACTTTGCTTTGTTATATTTTAAGCTGTGATGTGTGGTTTCATCAAAATTTACTTTACTGAAGGTGTTACAAAGAAAAAATTGGCTTTTTGAAAGAAAATGTGGAAGATCTAACCCTTTATACTATCAAGACTTTTATTCATCCTTAAAAATAAGATATTTTATTTACTAAAAAGATAGTTGTTGATTGAATTTTGCCTTGAATAAGAGTTTGACAGATGTTAGACATCAGTGGTGATGAATGCGAATTGTTCTTATTGAGAGTCTAGAAAGATAAATAAAGAAGCTTTCAGGGTGTATAGAAAGAAACATAATAATTTTAACTTATTACAAGTATCAACTGGTTCCTTCCTCCTTTATTATGATTAGCCTTAACAATACCGTTAGTAAGGCATAATCAACAGAAATGTCACGTTAATAATAACACAATTAAACTATAGTGACCGTATAAAGATGAAAGATCCACGAACGGTCGGAGCTGAAAGGGAACCTTCACAGAGGGTCCTATTAGATGCTGTGCGATGATAACGTGCTCCTCTAAAAACCATATAGAAGTGTATGGTCTATTTATAGCCATTGTCAATGTACAACGTTGTTCATTTTAATGTGTTTGTTTTTCTGACATGAGAGCGAAGGCGACGCGAAACGTCCCGGTCCGTCGGTGGGAGCGGGACGGAGAACACCTCTCAAAAGTATCGGGTTACGTTTGGCAGACAGCTGTTTTTAGTGTACGGACCGAGGTATTGATAGACGCAACGGCTGGAAAATAGTATGGAGTCCGAAATAAATGAGGATTTTTAATCGTCTTTAATTTTTTTCAATAAGGAAGGCTTCGAGCTTTTGAGCTTTTGTAAATTATTAGCAAAAGCAGCAAAATAAGAGTGGTGAAACAGTTTTAACATTTATTTTTTTGAAAAAATTTTATAATTTGGCTAATTAGAAGACAAGATTTGTGTTCTCAGCGAGACACTATCTACTAATGCCCCGATTCTCTCCATCATTTCAACATCAGAGTCAGTATTATGGTGTCAGGATGTGGGGCCCAAGGATGAAAGTCTTGGGGATAAAATAAATCAAAGAAATTGAACCTGTATTACTCATTTATTGGTACCTACAATGGCTTCTTTTGTAGATCAACAAAATAATTTTTAATCATCTTTCGTTTTTTTAATAAGGAAGACTTCGGCCTTGTGATCTTTTCTAAATTATCAGCAAAATAAGAGTTACGAAACCGTTTTAACATTTAATTTTTTGGAAGAATTTTATAATTTGGCTAATTAGAAGACAAGATTTGTGTTCTCAGCAAGACACCATCTACTAATGCCCCGATTCTTCCCATCATTTCAACATCAGAGTCAATATTAAGGTGTCAGGATGTGGGGCCCAAGGATGAAAGTCTTGGTGATAAAATAAATTACAGAAATTGAACCTGTATTACTCATTTATTGGTACCCACAATGGCTTCTTTTGTAGATCAACAAAATAATTTTTAATCATCTTTCGTTTTTTTAATAAGGAAGACTTCGGCCTTGTGATCTTTTCTAAATTATCAGCAAAATAAGAGTTACGAAACCGTTTTAACATTTAATTTTTTGGAAGAATTTTATAATTTGGCTAATTAGAAGACAAGATTTGTGTTCTCAGCGAAACACCATCTACTAATGCCCCGATTCTCCCCATCATTTCAACATCAGAGTCAGTATTATGGTGTCAGGATGTGGGGCCCAAGGATGAAAGTCTTGGTGATAAAATAAATTAAAGAAATTGAACCTGTATTACTCATTTATTGGTACCCACAATGGCTTCTTTTGTAGATCAACAAAATAATTTTTAATCATCTTTCGTTTTTTTAATAAGGAAGACTTCGGCCTTGTGATCTTTTCTAAATTATCAGCAAAATAAGAGTTACGAAACCGTTTTAACATTTAATTTTTTGGAAGAATTTTATAATTTGGCTAATTAGAAGACAAGATTTGTGTTCTCAGCAAGACACCATCTACTAATGCCCCGATTCTCCCCATCATTTCAACATCAGAGTCAATATTAAGGTGTCAGGATGTGGGGCCCAAGGATGAAAGTCTTGGTGATAAAATAAATTAAAGAAATTGAACCTGTATTACTCATTTATTGGTACCCACAATGGCTTCTTTTGTAGATCAACAAAATAATTTTTAATCATCTTTCGTTTTTTTAATAAGGAAGACTTCGGCCTTGTGATCTTTTCTAAATTATCAGCAAAATAAGAGTTACGAAACCGTTTTAACATTTAATTTTTTGGAAGAATTTTATAATTTGGCTAATTAGAAGACAAGATTTGTGTTCTCAGCAAGACACCATCTACTAATGCCCCGATTCTTCCCATCATTTCAACATCAGAGTCAGTATTAAGGTGCCAGGATGTGGGGCCCAAGGATGAAAGTCTTGGTGATAAAATAAATTAAAGAAATTGAACCTGTGTTACTCATTTATTGGTACCCACAATGGCTTCTTTTGTAGATCAACAAAATAATTTTTAATCATCTTTCGTTTTTTTAATAAGGAAGACTTCGGCCTTGTGATCTTTTCTAAATTATCAGCAAAATAAGAGTTACGAAACCGTTTTAACATTTAATTTTTTGGAAGAATTTTATAATTTGGCTAATTAGAAGACAAGATTTGTGTTCTCAGCAAGACACCATCTACTAATGCCCCGATTCTTCCCATCATTTCAACATCAGAGTCAATATTAAGGTGTCAGGATGTGGGGCCCAAGGATGAAAGTCTTGGTGATAAAATAAATTAAAGAAATTGAACCTGTATTACTCATTTATTGGTACCCGCAATGGCTTCTTTTGTAGATCAACAAAATAATTTTTAATCATCTTTTGTTTTTTTAATAAGGAAGACTTCGGCCTTGTGATCTTTTCTAAATTATCAGCAAAATAAGAGTTACGAAACCGTTTTAACATTTAATTTTTTGGAAGAATTTTATAATTTGGCTAATTAGAAGACAAGATTTGTGTTCTCAGCAAGACACCATCTACTAATGCCCCGATTCTCCCCATCATTTCAACATCAGAGTCAGTATTAAGGTGCCAGGATGTGGGGCCCAAGGATGAAAGTCTTGGTGATAAAATAAATTAAAGAAATTGAACCTCTACTACTTATTTATTGGTACCTACAATGACTTCTTTTGTAGATCAACAAAATAATTTTTAATCATCTTTCGTTTTTTTAATAAGGAAGACTTCGGCCTTGTGATCTTTTCTAAATTATCAGCAAAATAAGAGTTACGAAACCGTTTTAACATTTAATTTTTTGGAAGAATTTTATAATTTGGCTAATTAGAAGACAAGATTTGTGTTCTCAGCAAGACACCATCTACTAATGCCCCGATTCTCCCCATCATTTCAACATCAGAGTCAATATTAAGTTTTAGTAATAAAATAAATTAAAGAAATGTATTACTCATTTATTACTACCTACAATGGTGCCCTTTGTAGATAATCAAAATAAATTGAACATATCATAATGGAACCTTCAACCGCAAGAGGATAATCCGCCCAGACAAACTTTAATACAAAAACATAGACAGTAGCTAAAACTAAACCCCGATAACAAGATAACGTTGACGTCTATTGTTGGTTTATCCTGTTTGTGAGTACACCGACTAATGGCACCATCGGCATTACCGCCAGACAGAAAAGAAGCTTGTTATTGATTCTAACAGGTAACCGCTCCCAATCATTGTCTTAACTTACTTCTTCAACTATTGAAGTAAAAACCTCTTTCACATCTCCAAAAAAGCCTTAAAAATCACTTTCACTCATTGTCGACGTCCATGCACGTTGCTGATGGGATAGTCCTAACCCCAATCATTATAATTCCTCCGTAACAGATTTAGAAGTTCAATGAGCCATCCAACGAAAAAAATAACACAGTTATCTCCGACTAAAAAAAACACCGATCTCCATTATCTAGATCGTATAATGAAAGGGACCGGCGCTCTGCTCTTTGTAGATTCAAAAGAGCAACTAGGACGGATCAAAACGAGCCCTGATCGTTCTGACATAATAATTATTCCGAGTGCAGAAAAATGTTCGTCGGACTCGGAACCTGTGCTGCCCAAAATATCGAATATCGACGGCGGATTCGGGTTACCGAAAAAATTACGGATGATTTTCTAATTAGGAAATATTTTGACAACGACCGTCCACGGTTCTTTGTACGGTTTTATGCGTTGCGTAATTTTTTTTATCTCGTTTATGCTATAACAAGATGTGCGTGATAAATCATTGTAATGGGTATGTGAAGAGAATTTATTAAGACAGTTAATTGTTTATTTGCATAAAGGATGGAATTTTTGCACATTATTAAACGATTAGTGAGTTAACGGCCAGTTTAATGAATCGATTAACATAATATTATTAACAAATTCTAATCAACCTGGAAATGATTTCATTGTCGTGGAAAGTTCTTTATAAAAACAACCTGTGTGTTAAATTAATTAACATGTAGAGATTGTGAAAAAATATTGACTGGATTAATTGATTATTTGTCCAATGAGGAATTTAATTAGTAAATATTTTTTGAAAGAATTGGTACTAATTGAAGAATAATTTTGATAAATTTACAATACAGTTTTTGTTAATTTTTAACAAATGTTTGTTCACAAAATTGAGAATTTAATAAATTAATAAATAATGTGAGGTCAAAAATTATATTTATATAGATAAGTTTATTAATATTAAAAATGTAATACCTGTTTTTGAAACGTATGGTTCTAAGAGTTGGAAGGTATTTGTAAATGTCTGGTAAACATCAGTTTAAGGTGTTAAATAATATGTTGTGAATTTGAAGAAATAATAGTATACATAAGAGTAATATAATTATCAAAATCTCTTTAAAATTTTTCAACAAAATGTTATAATGCCAATTTGTTCGTGGTTCTAAGAACTGTATAATATTTTTAAATGACGAGAAGTACCAGTTAAAAAAGTGTTAAAAATTCCTCTTTGTAAATTTGAAGAAATAAAAGTGTATATCAGTATTAAATATAAAATGATCTAATTGAAAAAAATAATTATGAAAATCTTTTTAAAATTTTCGACAAACTGTTATAATGTCAATTTATTCATGGTTCTAAAAGCTGTATAATATTTTTAAATGTGTTAAAGATTCCTCTTTGTAAATTTGAAGAAATAAAAGTGTACATCAGCATTAAATTTAAAATTATTTATTTGAAAAAAATAATTATCAAAATCTCACTAAAATTTTCAACAAATTGTTATAATGCCAATTTATTCATGGTTCTAAGAGCTGTATAATGTTTTTAATTGAGGAGAAGTACTAGTTTAAAAAGTGTTAAAGACTCCTCTTTGTAAATTTGAAGAAATAAAAGTGTATATCAGTATTAAATATAAAATTATCTAATTGAAAAAAATAATTATCAAAATCTTTTTAAAATTTTCGACAAACTGTTATAATGTCAATTTATTCATGGTTCTAAAAGCTGTATAATATTTTTAAATGACGAGAAGTACCAGTTAAAAAAGTGTTAAAGATTCTTCTTTGTAAATTTGAAGAAATAAAAGTGTATATGAGTATTAAATTTAAAATTATTTAATTGAAAAAAATAATTATCATAATCTCTTTAAAATTTTCAACAAATTGTTATAATGCCAATTTGTTCATGGTTCTAGGAGCTGTATAATATTTTTAAATGACGAGAAGTACCAGTTTAAAAAGTGTTAAAGACTCCAAATGACAAATTGATTTTAATCAAAAATGAATATCTTTCGAGTGATTGACGACACTTCGGCCCCAGTGAATTAATCAAACATTTGAACCAAAAACTGTCCCTTTTAAAAAATGACCCCTTCTTGGAAATCCGTCGGTTCCGCATGGACTTCGTCATTTCCAACAATCATCGTAACACATGTCCGCAATAAACAGTCCTACGGCCAGCCCTGTTGAGGTTCCTCAACCCCCCGAGGAGTTTTAATAACGAGGAGGAGATCCCGAATAATAGACAGTGAACGGTAGTTTTCAATGGAGCTTGACACCAGCCAGCACCGAAGCCGGCGAGTCTCCGCTCCGGTGCTTTAAACATAGGTTTTGGATATTGCTCGGGGATTCGGGTAAGTGGCGGCTAAGGGATGGAATTATTTTGTAATTTATCTTCGAAACAGATCTAGACCGGGTGCGTTCAAAGGGTGAAAGCAATCGCCTCTTGACCTTTAGTAAATTGCTCATTGAAGTACCCACATTAAAATCAAGGTTTACTTTGGATTAAAATTTTGTTGGGTGTTTTGCAAGAACCGTGGGGCAAGTTCACACTTCGCCTTCGGTCCGTAACACCCATCCGAGTCTCATTATCGTCCTGATTTACAGCCAGTGTGGACGGAGCACAGAAGTTCAAACGCCGGTATCGGCCAATGTTTAGACCGATATATCAAATCTGGCTGATTTATCTCACGACTTTTATACGGCATTATACAATTAGAACGCATTTTAGAAAATGAATAGGCAGACCGTTGTAGTTAGTAATAATTTGTGTGTAAATTATGGCATCCGTGATATTCAATTAAATGGGTAATTTAAAATACTATCGGTTTTATGTTGATATATTGCCTCCTGACCCTAAATCGGCTCTCGCCGTGTAATAATACAATGCACAACAGACACGTTGAAAACGATTATGCCCACCAGGAGTGGATCAAGCCCAATAAAAAAACTCTATGTTTTAAATTAATAGTGTATTAACACTTTTTATGCCTAAAAACAAACACTTTTAAATTATAATCACCAAGAACACACACTAATTTTAAATATTTTAAAGAAGAAGATTAATTAATTACAATTTCTTCACATTCTTTAATAGTCATAACATTTTTATTTCTTCTAACTTGAAGAGAGTTTACAAGAGAGAGTTTTAGGACTTTTTAAATTGATTGTCCCTTCTAAATATTTTATAATAATTATTAGAGCCATGAACAAATTAGCATAATAACAATTTATTGAAAATTTTAATGAAATTTTGATAATTATTTTATCAGTTATCAGTACCAGTTTAGTATCAGTACCGAGAAGTACCAGTGCTAAAGACTCCTCTTCGTAAATAGGAAATAAAAGTA
Organism: Aethina tumida; assembly: GCF_024364675.1. Taxonomy (NCBI): domain Eukaryota; kingdom Metazoa; phylum Arthropoda; class Insecta; order Coleoptera; family Nitidulidae; genus Aethina; species Aethina tumida. The sequence goes on from NC_065438.1 coordinate 4,532,671, forward strand.
TATATCAGTATTAAATAAAAAATTATATAATTGGAATAAATAATTATCAAATTCTTTTTCAAATTTTTAACAAATTGTTATAATGCCAATTTGTTCAAGGTTCTAAGAGTTGTATAATATTTTTAAAAGACGAGAAGTACCAGTTTAAAAAGGGTTTAAGACTTCTCTTTGTAAATTTGAAGAAATAAAAGTGTATTTCAGTATTAAATATAAAATTATTTAATTGTAAAAAATAATTATCAAAGTCTCATAAAAATTTTCAACAAATTGTTATGATGCCAATTTATTCATAGATCTAAGATATGTATAATATTTTTAAATGACGAGAAGTACCAGTTTAAAAAGGGTTGAAGACTCACCTTTGTAAATTTGAAGAAATAAAAGTGTATATCAGTATTAAATATAAAATTATCTAATTAAAAAAAATAATTATCAAAATTCCTTTAAAATTTTTAACAAATTGTTATAATGCCAATTTGTTCATGGTTCTGAGAGCTGTTTAATATTTTTAAATGACGAGAAGTACCAGTTTAAAAAGGGTTTAAGACTCCTCTTTGTAAATTTGAAGAAATAAAAGTGTATATCAGAATTAAATATAAATTTATCTAATTGAAAAAAATAATTATCACAATTCCTTTAAAATTTTCAACAAATTGTTATAATGCCAATTTGTTCATGATTCTGAGAGCTGTTTAATATTTTTAAATGACGAGATGTACCAGTTTCAAAAGTGTTAAAGACTCCTCTTTGTAAATTTGAAGAAATAAAAGTGTATTTCAGTATTAAATATAAAATTATTTAATTGTAAAAAATAATTATCAAAGTCTCATTAAAATTTCCAACAAATTGTTATAATGCCAATTTATTCATTCTTCTAAGAGCTGTATAATATTTTTAAATGACGAGAAGTACCAGTTTAAAAAGTGTTGAAGACTCATCTTTGTAAATTTGAAGAATTAAAACTGTATATCAGTATTAAATATAAAATTATCTAATTGTAAAAAATAATTTTCAAAATCTCATTAAAATTTTCAACAAATTGTTATAATGCCAATTTGTTCATGATTCTAAGAACTGTATAATATTTTTAAATGACGAAAAGTACCAGTATAAAAAGTGTTAAAAATTCCTTTTTGTAAATATGAAGATAAGAAATTTAAATTTTAAGGGTTGTATTTTCTTCAGAAAAAATAGATTTTCTATAATATTTGAACTGGTTTGAGAACCATTTGTTTCCATATTTTGACCACCTATTTAAGAAACACCTTGTATAATTCTCTAAAAACAAAAATAAAGGGTCACTTTTTTATATTTCCACATTCACTAAAATTAAAAAGATGCACAGTTGAATCGTTTCAAAGTGAATAAGATATTCCAAGTCGGAGTTGGACAAATGAAGATTCAGCCCAAAACTCCGTCATCAGCAAAATTGCACCGAAGACCAAAACAGCCACACAACAGTCTCCTAACACACACATTACATTATTCCCAGTATCTCATAGTTTGTGGGCTGATGCGGCATCACACAATCGTTAAGTGGGCTTCTTCATTTTCAGCACTTCGCCGAAGACTTATTATTTGATTATTCCGTGGGGTAATTCGATCTGGAAACGAGTGTGTGTTGTGTGTGTGCAGGCTGGACTTCCTGTAAAGCAGGGGCATGTCGGGGACCAGCGATGACGCGGGAGTATCGTATGACCAGAATGGTCGGACGCTGGCTGCACTCGCGTATTTCGTCTTTTCCTACGCGTGTTTGTCTTGAGAACGCCCACGCAGGGGGCTCGTCCGTTTTCCCTCTGTGCTCAGCAAATTCGGCGGCTTTAATGGACGAGATCACTTTTCTTTCTAACAGAGCATGTAACAGTTTTTTTCTTCCAGGAATTCCCATCAAATAAATTTGTTAATAAAATTTTCTATTTAAGTAAATAGTACATTGTTTGTATCAATTTTGAAACACCCTCGTAAATGGGGGCTCAATTATGGTGTGGAGAGGCATTTCTTTAACAGCACATACCGACTTGGTGGTGATAAATAATGGGAACCTTAATGCTTAATACAGTCTATGTTGTCCCAAATTATCTTACTGATGTTGGGATTAATGCTGAGGCCTGGCCAGCTCACAGTCCAGACCTTAACCCAGTAGAACATATCTGGGACATTCTTGGGAGACGTTTAAGGGACCATCCTAACCGTCCCAATAACTTAGAGGATGTGGAGTGTCTTCTACTCCTAATTTGGAAGAATTTGAACTCAGATTTTGAGTATGAACAGAAGATGTGAGGCTGTCATTCGTAGTAGAGGTGGAAGTACCCCATATTAAGTTCAAAATTTAATTTTTTATAATCATCAAAGTTTGTTAATGGTTAATTTTTTAGAAAAACAATGTTTTTCAAGATTTTTTGTAACAATTATAACAAAAAACTAAACTACAAAGAGTGTATAAGTGTATATTTCCCATTTATTGGAACATATTGTCCTCAAGTACGAAGAACATGAGGGAACCAAAGCGAAAATTAATGTTTCTTTATTGTCATCCGAAGACTTTTTTATTGTGGTCTCACAATTTCCGTGACAGTATCATGAATAAGACAATTTTCATCTTATTATTTCCAATACACAAAGAATCAATTTTTCATCCGTCCAACCCGCCGAATCCCTATGTGAACCGTACGCACTCAAACAAGGGATAAAGACACCCCACTAGCAACGCGGAAGTCGATAATGGTTAACAACAGGAGGATCTACACCATTATTATTATTATTATGGGCGTCTCTTGCACAATGCTCTAGTTAGCGGATCGTTTATCTTTATAGTAAATTGGCAGGAGTCTTCCCAAATTTTGGGCATTCCACCCCAAAAAAATTATTACGTTCGTGCTCACCGACCGTGTTATTGCCCGTTACGGGTAAATAGGATGATTCTTGAATTTATTATGATTGGATCATTGTTTGATTATGATTTTATTTTTGTATTTTTTTTTTTGGAAATTCACACGATAACGGTCTGACTGAACCCTTTTCCAAATAATTAGTTGGATATTTTGATCTGTAACTGATACCAGACACATCACGGATGCATTTCCCATACGTCAGGTACTTGAAAATTCGTTACCTTCCGCCATATCATGTTCCAAATGTAGGAGAAAGGGTTGAACTTATTCCTAGAGTGATCTGACACATTTTGGGCTTCCATTGTGATTAAAAAGTAATTCATAATCCTTGTGGTTGACGAGCTGCTTTTATTTGAAGGTGGTACGTCAGTCATACTAATCAAATTGTTTGTTAATGGTTTAATTAAACGCTAAGACTGAATGTTGAATGTTAATAAGTATTTTTCTAATGCCAATTAATAATAAAATATAGAAAACAAGATAATGTGATTAATAATCTCTGTGGGAAGTTCAAATCCAGTCACATTCATCTTAGATTTAATTAATAGATAGTTATTTAATAAAATAAACAAATTTAAAACATGTTTTTTGATTAATCACTTAATAAAACATCAATAATTAAACAAGATTCATTTAATAACTCAAAAATTAACCTCATTCAATAGTTCTTTAACTGTTCCCATATAATAACAGTGATATTTTGATCCAACAGCCCAACAAAAACCTAATTTCCCATACATCAGGTATTTGAAAACATTTTACCTTCCGCCATATCGAGTTGCGATCACGGTAAAAAGGGTTAGACGGTGCCCATAACGTCATTGTCCCGCCGGGCTTCCGTCATCATTAAAAACAAATTCATAATGCGAGCAGTGGACGAACGGGAAGTGGCTGAAGGTGAAATATTAGAAAAACACAATGCTGACCCCCTTTCCACCTTTTCACGTTCCTCAGCGTCCATTTGTGTTTATCGGGCGTCCGATCGGAGTGGTAATAAAGCAAAGGGTTCACACCTTCTGTCTTTTATCTAAGGCTCTTCGGGCATGTTTCTAAATGCGAGACTGTTATCAGATCCCGAATAAATCTTGGTGTCATTTCGCGAAAGGTGTACGCTCCCTGAATAATTTACCCGAACGAATTTTACCAACTTAGTTGGAAGGTAATTGTTTTAAACGGTCTTGAAAAACGTGTGTGGGTACTTAAGGTGGAACATGTTGATTTCATTTTTTCCATCAACCACCCAAGAAGTAACGAAGTAGGGATCAGATAAAAGTAATTAATACCGTCATAATTCAAGAAATGTGTACAAGTAACATGATAATACGAAATCATCTTAGATAAGTTCATATTTTTTATGTGTAATTCAAACTAAATGCAACACCTCTCGACAAAAAGTATAAAAAATTGTATTTATGACTTTCGTGTTGGTAAACACGTCCTTTTAGAAACACCAAAATATCCAGTTTTGGTATTATTTTATAGAATACGTCATAAACTATTAGATATAATTTTAAATTCTAAAATTGTAAAATAAAATATGTGTTTTTATAAACATTTTTCCATATTTCATATTCTTTAAAAACACATAAAATTACTTTTATAAAAAATAGTATTGTATAAAAACTACATATTTTCATACTTAGCACCAAAGGGTTAACTTACTTGAAAAATCACATTTGGAACCTGAAAAATAGAGAAGATCAAGTTAAAAATAGGATATTAAACATATTAATAAATATTGATGAAGTACTTTTATGAAAAACGTATTTTATACCTTCTAAAAACAAAGAAAATATTCAGTTTTAGTACTACTTTCTGGATTATGGATTACTGTATTATGTTATGTTATGTTAATGTTTTTATAACCTATTTTAAAACAGACTTATAAAATTTATCCTACAATATAATATTGAATATATTATATATTTTTGGGATAATAATATTCAAGTATATTTAGCACTTAAGTGCTAATAATTAATAATTTTCAAAATTGTAAATGTTATTTTGAAAATCATTTAAAAATATTTAAAATGTATTAATCATATGAAAAAAATATTGTATAAAATCTGGAGAATATTTTTTTCAAGCTTAGCACTAAAGGGTTAACTTACTTTAAAAATCACAATTAGCACCTTAAAAATAGAGAATATAATAAATAATTTTTAAAATTGTAAGTGTTATTTTGAAAATCCTTTAAAAATATTTAAAATTTATTAATCACACGTATGAAAAAAAATTGTATAAAATCTAGAGAATATTTTTTTCATGCTTAGCACCAAAGGGCTAACATACTTTAAAAATCACAATTAGTACCTTAAAAATAGAGAAGATAAATATAAAAACAGCTAATCAAATATTTTATTAAATATTGATGATATACTCTTATGAAAAAACGTCTTTTATACCTTCTAGAATCACAAAAAGATATTAAGATTTCGTATTACTTTATGGAATATGGATTACTGTATTATATTATATTTTAAAATCTAAAATTATAACATACAAATATATTTTTATACACTTTTTTACTACAGGTTTTTAAAATATATTCTGCAAATTAATATTAAATATATTATGTCTTTTTAGGATAATAATATTAATGTATATTTAACACTTCAGTGGCAACAATTAATAATTTTCAATATTGTAATTATTCCTTTAAAAACCATTAAAAATATTTAAAATTATTTTAATTACTTTCATGAAAAAGAGTATTATATAAAAAGTGGAGAATATTTATTTTCATGCTTAGCACCAAAGGGTTACCTTACTAAAATCACAATTAGTACCCTAAAAATAGAGAAGATGAAAATAGCTCATCAAAAATATTAAAAAATATCTATGAATAAACATATTTTATACCTTGTAAAAACACGAAAGAAAATATCCAGTTTTAGTGTTAATTTATGGATATGGATTATTATATTAGATTATATTTTAAATTCTAAAATTATAATATAAAAATATGTTTTTATAACCTTTTTTTATTACACGCTTATTAAATTTATTTTGCTATATAATACTGAATATATTATGTCTTTTTAGGATAATAATATTAATGCATATTTGGCAACAATTAATAATTTTCTAAATTGTAATTGTCTTTTGGGAAATCCTTTAAAAACATTTAAAATTATTTTAATTACTTTCATGAAAAAGAATATTGTATAAAATATAGAGAATATTCATTTTCATACTTAGCACCAAAGGGTTAACTTATATTAACAAATATTAATAAATTGAAAAATATGTTTTATGCGTTCTATAAACAGGAAAGAAAATATTCAGTTCTGGTATTATTTTAGCACTTAAGTGCCAAGAATTAATTATTTTCAAAATTGTAATTGTTCCTTTCAAAACCCATTATAAACATTTAAAATCATTTTAATGACGTATAAAAAAGAGTAACGTATATTCTTCTCATACTTAGCACCAAAGGGTTAAGTGTTTAGAAATACGAAACTATTCAGTTTTAGTATTATTTTAATTTAATTATTTATTTTAATTAGATATTATTCAAAATAAAAGGTTTTTAAGAAATTTGAATATTTTGATGAAAGATAAACTTTATAACAGCTTTTTAAAGTAATTTAGCACTATTAAACCATCATTATTTCCAAACTACAGACATCGTTTAAGAGGTGTTGTATCTCCATCAAAAATACTTAATTAACAACAATCGACAGGTTCGAAGGTAAAAAAAAATGATCCAGGAACCTGCAGATTAATCGTTTTAGACCGTCTATGCAAAGTATGATTGACGAGCGTGTCGAACCTAATTCACTAATAAGTCCCGAAACATTAAAAAGTTAATCCGGTAACACAGGCACAGCTCTCCAATTACCATATCACTTGGGCGTTTGCTAACAAGTGGTACACGCGTGAGAATGTGTTCCTGTGGCATCCCATTGACATAATGGAGACGTGATTTTCCCTAATCTGGTAAAACCCTTGTCGTCCGATGAATGACAGATGAAAAAGAGCGTGTCGATAGGCCCCTTAATCTTCTTTCTTCCAACAGCAAACGGCCGTTCGGAGCGTCTCCGACATATGCTTTTGGTTATACGGGGGCCGGCACAATGACCGGGCACAATGCGATAAATTGCTACCTGTATTGTGTAGCAAAGTGGTTTTGAAGGGGTTTCCGTCGTTAGTTTGCATATTAATTGGGGCAACGCAAATTAATTGGATACATATTTAAATTGTCGGGTTGTTATTTGTTGCCCTGGATTTCGAATTCGTTGTTAAATTACGACTGGTACCTCACAATCTAACTAATCCCTTGTTGCCTGTAACTCGATACGATAATTTTTGTTGTGGGAATGTTTTTGTTTGTTGTTTTTCCTGTTTGTACCCAACTAAGTTGCCTTCATTAATTTTTAATTGTTTTAGAACAATTGAGAAATAAAAAAATTTATTACTTAGCACCAAAGGGTTAACTTATTTTAAAAGTCACATTTAGTATGTAAAAATAATGATAAAACAGAATAAAATAAATTTTTAAAGTTGAATAATCTATTCTATTCTTCTTTTATATTTAGCACTGAAGTGCTAACAATATAAACTGTTCAAAAAATGTTATTAAAAATCCTTCATCATTTAAAATAGTGTTTTTTGAACAAATTATTGTTCACTACAGGAGATAAAAAGCCAACAATATAAGAAAGTATTATAATTTTGACTATCTAAAATTAATGAAGTCAAATTATATATTCAATCACTTTCTGACCTATTAGAGAATAAATTTGATACTTCATTTTAATAAATTAATTTGGTATAGTCGTCAATCATACTTTGCACATTCTAAAACAATTAATCTTCAGTCTGTTTTTTTTTCTTCAATTTTATACCTGTCGATTATTAATTAAAGATTTAAGTTATGATGTAATATTTAGTCAAAGTCGTTGTGGTGCTACTAAATTTATTTAATGACATTATATATTATTTACCATAATTTATGTGTAATTTTTATTTAATTAGCCATATTATTTATATTATTATAAGTTACTGTTATTTACTTTTTAAATTATAGATATTTTTAGCACCGAAGAATTGGGATAATTAAAATAATTACCATTCAATAAGAAATATTCAAATAATTTTTTTAAATAAATTGAATTATACATAATTATAATACATTTGAATATATTTACTAACTATAATTATAGGAACAAAATTTATAATCATAAAAATGGCACTAGCACTTTAGTGCTAACCTACAATTTGTCATGTAAATGTACAATATTTCGATTATATCATAACAATTAAACTTTTTATGATGTATTTAAAAGGATTTTATTATAATTATATTAAATTTCACTCCTTAGCACTATGGGGTTAGGGTGATTAAGTCACAAAATAATATCTGTTAAGTGGTAACTAAATATTACAATGGACCCAAACAATCGAAAATAAAACGATTAAGTAACAGGACCACCCCGTTGTATAAACCTAAATTTTCCTCGCCTCCATCTTTCCGAATTTTCCCTTGACTTAACGACGCCACGCACCACGGACCAGCGACATTATTTCACGTGCACGTCATCTTTAAGTGTGACAAATAGTATGATGACTGCGGATAAAACTCCCAAGAAGTCTTTGTTGAATCGGACGGCTGCCCACTGTTTTATTGGACATGGATGCATGTCCGTGGTTGGGGGGCCTCTATCGTTCTTATCGTAATGACCCTTATCGAGAAGGATGCGTTTTGTTACGCAGGTTGTTTTTGGTCGAATAAATTTTTTTGGAGGCGGCACAATACACCAGTAAAGTCGTGCTTGTGTTTTACTGCTTCTTGTTTTTCTGGTTTTTTTGTTGGAGGGGAGTTGCCAAATTTGTACTGGATTGGCAGGGACAAATTAAAATAAAGGTGTCATTGAGATACTTTAAAAGCTGTTGGTCTTTAAATTTCATAATGACCAATGATCTAAGCAAAGCCAGATTTGGAAACTAAGAAATAATGTGACAAAATGGTAATTTATTTAGAAATAAAGAAGTCAATGATGATGGTAAAGAGCTGTTGGTCTTTAAATTTCCTTATAACCAATGACCTAAGCAAAGTCAGATTGGGAAACTAAGAGATAATGTGATAAAATGGTAATTTGTTTAAAAATAAAGAAGTCAATGATGATTGGTCCTTTAAAAACTGTTGGTCTTTAAATTTCCTAATACCCAATGGTCTAAGCAAAGCCAGATTTGGAAACTAAGAAATAATGTGACAAAATGGTAATTTATTTAGAAATAATGAAGTCAATGATGATGGTAAAGAGCTGTTGGTCTTTAAATTTCCTTATAATCAATGACCTAAGCAAAGTCAGATTGGGAAACTAAGAGATAATGTGATAAAATGGTAATTTGTTTAAAAATAAAGAAGTCAATGATGATTGGTCCTTTAAGAACTGTCGGTCTTTAAATTTCCTAATAACCAATGATCTAATCAAAGCTAGATTTGAAAACTAAGAAATAATGCGATAAAATGGTAATTTATTTAGAAATAAAGGAGTCAAAGATGATGGTAAAGAGTTGTTGGTCTTTAAATTTCCTTATAACCAATGACCTAAGCAAAGTCAGTTTGGAAAACTAAGAGATAACGTGATAAAATGGTAATTTGTTTAAAAATAAAGAAGTCAATGATGATTGGTCCTTTAAGAACTGTTGGTCTTTAAATTTCCTAATAACCAATGATATAAACAAAGCTAGATTTGGAAACTAAGAAATAATATGACAAAATGGTAATTTATTTAGAAATAATGAAGTCAATGATGATGGTAAAGAGCTGTTGGTCTTTAAATTTCCTTATAATCAATGACCTAAGCAAAGTCAGATTGGGAAACTAAGAGATAATAGGATAAAATGGTAATTTGTTTAAAAATAAAGAAGTCAATGATGATTGGTCCTTTAAAAACTGTTGGTCTTTAAATTTCCTAATACCCAATGGTCTAAGCAAAGCCAGATTTGAAAACTTAGAAATAATGTGACAAAATGGTAATTTATTTAGAAATAATGAAGTCAATGATGATGGTAAAGAGCTGTTGGTCTTTAAATTTCCTTATAATCAATGACCTAAGCAAAGTCAGATTGGGAAACTAAGAGATAATGTGATAAAATGGTAATTTGTTTAAAAATAAAGAAGTCAATGATGATTGGTCCTTTAAGAACTGTCGGTCTTTAAATTTCCTAATAACCAATGATCTAATCAAAGCTAGATTTGAAAACTAAGAAATAATGCGATAAAATGGTAATTTATTTAGAAATAAAGGAGTCAAAGATGATGGTAAAGAGTTGTTGGTCTTTAAATTTCCTTATAACCAATGACCTAAGCAAAGTCAGTTTGGGAAACTAAGAGATAACGTGATAAAATGGTAATTTGTTTAAAAATAAAGAAGTCAATGATGATTGGTCCTTTAAGAACTGTTGGTCTTTAAATTTCCTAATAACCAATGATATAAACAAAGCTAGATTTGGAAACTAAGAAATAATATGACAAAATGGTAATTTATTTAGAAATAATGAAGTCAATGATGATGGTAAAGAGCTGTTGGTCTTTAAATTTCCTTATAATCAATGACCTAAGCAAAGTCAGATTGGGAAACTAAGAGATAATATGATAAAATGGTAATTTGTTTAAAAATAAAGAAGTCAATGATGATTGGTCCTTTAAGAACTGTTGGTCTTTAAATTTCCTAATAACCAATGATCTAAGCAAAGCTAGATTTGGAAACTAAGAAATAATGTGATAAAATGGTAATTTATTTAGAAATAAAGAAGTCAAAGATGATGGTAAAGAGCTGTTGGTCTTTAAATTTCCTTATAACCAATAATCTAAGCAAAACCAAATGTGGAAACTAAGAAATAATGTAACAAAATGGTAATTTAGTTAGAAATAAAGAAGTCAATGACGATGGTAAAGAACTGTTGGTCTTCAACTTTTCTTATAACCAATGACCTAAGCAAAGTCAGATTGGGAGACTAAGAGATAATGTGATAAAATGGTAATTTGATTAAAAATAAAGAAGTCAATGTTGATTGTTCCTTTAAGAACTGTTGGTCTTTAAATTTCCCAATAACCAATGATCTAATCAAAGCTAGATTTGGAAACTAAGAAATAATGTGATAAAATGGTAATTTATTTAGAAATAAAGAAGTCAAAGATGATGGTAAAGAGCTGTTGGTCTTTAAATTTCCTTATAACCAATGACCTAAGCAAAGTCAGTTTGGGAAACTAAGAGATAATGTGATAAAATGGTAATTTGTTTAAAAATAAAGAAGTCAATGATGATTGGTCCTTTAAGAACTGTTGGTCTTTAAATTTCCTAATAACCAATGATATAAACAAAGCTAGATTTGGAAACTAAGAAATAATGTGACAAAATGGTAATTTATTTAGAAATAAAGAAGTCAATGATGATAGTAAAGAGCTGTTGGTCTTTACATTTCCTTATAACCAAAGACCTAAGCAAAGTCAGATTGGGAAACTAAGAGATAATGTGATAAAATGGTAATTTGTTTTAAAATAAAGAAGTCAATGATGATTGGTCCTTTAAGAACTGTTGGTTTTTAAATTTCCTAATAACCAATGATCTAAGCAAAGCTAGATTTGGAAACTAAGAAATAATGTCACAAAATGGTAATTTATTTAGAAATAAAGAAGTCAAAGATGATGGTAAAGAGCTGTTGGTCTTCAAATTTCCTGATGTCCAATAATCTAAGCAAAGTCAGATAGGAAAACTAAGAAACAATGTGTTAAAATGGTGATTCATTTAGAAATAAAGAAGTCAATGATGATGGGTCCTTTAAGAGCTGTTGGTCTTTACATTTCCTAATGACCAATGATCTAAGTAAAGCCAGATTTGGAAACTAAGAGATAATGTGAGAAAATGGTAATTTATATAAAAATGAAGAAGTCAATGATGGTGGTAAAGAGCTGTTGGTCTTCAAATTTCCTGATAACCAATGATCTAAGCAAAGTCAGATTGGTAAACTAAGAGATAATGTGACAAAATGGTGATTTGTTTAGACACCCTTTACAACCTGGCAATCATATCACGTCGCATCCATCAAATTAAACCAGATCATGACACACGGTGTCATCTTTCCTCCGTCAATGCCAGCGTTCCTGCGCCACCACCACCACCACCACCAAAGTGGTGGCAGCGTCAAACAAATCCAGTGTCGATTTCCGAAACAATTTTTCAAGTGCCCCACGGCACGCACCTCGAACTCCACTGATAACAACAAATTAGCACCTAACCAACGGATCCGTCTTAACGGAACGATTGAATGGAGGCGCTGGATTGGCGGCCGCCTGCCCACCGGCCCGCCCCGTGCACGGTTACCTTAGAGAGACTCCGCCCAGGCGGGGCTCTCTAATATAGGGAACTTGTTTGCTTTGGCCAGTTTTCCATGCAGCGCCGTTTCGACGACGTCTCTCGGTCTCTTCGACTCTCGATTCGAACGCACACTCACACACACACTCACACACACACGGCTGGTCGGTCGCGAATTCTACGTTTTGGGACGTTATGTCACATTTATATATAGTCGGCTAATTTTAGAGGCGGACTTCTGCGTGTTTTTGTTGTATTGCAGTGTTCTAGTGTTCTGTGGATGTTGTGGTGGTTTTTTTCTTGTTTTGGTTTCCGACGCCAAGAGCAACTGGATTGAGATCAGCTAAGAGTAAGTCATGAAACTAGCAATACTTCAATGATTGGTCTTCTGAATAACCTCTAGAATACTTCGTTTCAATGAATATTGATTGATTATGTCAGGAAGAGCTTGAACAATGTAAAATCTTCTCAAGTCTCAACTTGCAAATCATTATTTGGAGAAGATTAAGTAGTTGTAACAGTTAAATGATGATCAACAATATTTTAGAAGTAGACAGTTGTTCAAAAACACAATTTAGAAAATTAACTTTGGCCAAGCTCCAAAATTTAACAATTAATTATATTTAAAATAAATCTAAACAAACACTAACTTAATAAGAGCCTAATTTAAGGTTTTATCACTAAAAGCTTTAAGGGAAGTCTGTAAAGTTCTCGAATATTATTAATTTAATGGAAGACCAATCAATGGTCATAAAAAAGGAAAGACATAAAAAACAAGGAATAAAGTTCTATTAGACTAATTTGATAGGTTAAAAAAGTTTTACTTGACGTGTTTGAAAGACTAAAACAAGAATAAAAAATTAAGAGAAAACTAATAAAATATTAATCAACAACACTTTCCAAGTTCTTTAGTTAATAAAAGATAATTTAAATGGGAAATCATTAAAATTCAAAACATTGTAAATAATGAAAAAATTTAATAGAATAAAAGACTAGTAAAACTAGCAATATAATTTTAACTGCTAATTTCTAGTTTTTGTGGTGTATATTTAGAAAATAAAATTGTCAAAATGATAATTATTATTAATTAGATATGAAGAATTAATTAACACAATAAGTTTTGGTTTTTAAGTAAAAGTTTAGATGGAAAGGAGGCTAGTAAAACTAGCAAAATAAGTTTAATAGCTGAATACTAATTTTGTTGGTGTATATTTAGAAATGAAAAATATCAAAATTATTATTGTTACTAATTAAGGATAGAGAATTAATTAACACCAAGTTTTGGAAGCTTTCAAGTAAAAGTTTTAATGGAAAGAGGACTAGTAAAACTACCAAAATTAGTTTAACAGCTAACTGTCAGTTTTTGTGGTATATATTTAGAAAAGAAAATTATCAAAATTATAATTATTATTAATTAGGGATAAATAATTAATTAATACAATAAGTTTTGGAAGCTTTCAAGTTAAAATTTTGGTGTAAAGGAAACTAGTAATACTACCAAAATTAGTTTAACAGCTAACTTGTACTTTTTGTGGTGTATATTGAGAAAAGATAATGATCAAAATTATAATCATTATTAATTAGGTATAAATAATTAATTAATGTAATAAGTTTTGAAAGCTTTTAAGTAAAAATCTTGGTGGAAAAGAAACTAGTAAAACTACCAAAATTAGTTCATCAGCAAACTGCTAGTTTTTGTGAAATTTATTTAGAATAGAAAATGATCAAAATTATAATTACTATTATTTGAGGATAAATAATTTATTAACACAATAAGTTTTGGAAGATTTTAAGGAAAAATCTTATATTTTTATAAGCAATTAATTAATCTTAACAACACTTTAGTGTTAGAAAGGAAAATAAATTTGGAAATGATTTAAAATGACCAGAAATAATTGATTATCACATTTAGACTTACACAAAGACCAAAATATTATAATTAAATATTCCAATATGTTAATTATTTATTATAAAACATAAAATAAATTTGTCTAATAATTTACCAATTGCTTAAAAGTTACAACAATGAATATGACAAGAAACTTTCATATTATGAAATTAATATGATAATTTAAAAATTAAAAAAAATTATAAATACTTCTGAAATTCAAATATGTAGATATTGTTGCTTAAACATATTTGTTATAGATAAATATTATTATTGTATTAAAGTTAATATTTACTTTATATTTTCCTTCCAAATGTTTTTATATCTGTGATTTGATCTTATTTACTTAATGTTCATTAATATGTTTTTGCTTCTTTAATATATGTATACGTTTATATTTATTTGTTGGAATTTTTAAAACAATATTTTTTTAAAATAGTAAAATATAATAGAAATATAAATTATGTCAATATTTAAGTTTAATTATTTACAGTGTTTAATAAAAATTCCTCAATTGTTTTAAATAATCTACAATTAAATAGTAAAATGATGATTTTTTAAACTGAAAAGACTGTAATTACAACATTAATTTTGAAAAACGCAGTTTTTATAAATTAATAACAGTAATTTTAAAACCAACGTTTGTTCTTTTAATTGCCATTCAAAATGCATTTAGTTAATTAAGACTTATTGAGATCCTAGTATATTATTATTAGTAATAAAAAACACCAATTATGTTTTTATTTTGTCAACAAACATTTTGAACAGCTAAGTGACAATATTAATTTTTTTTTTATAATTGAAAAAATAAGAAATACTATTCTCGAATATTATACTTTCTTTTAATAATTAAACTTTCATTACAATATTTGTATGACAAAAAAAATTAAAAAATCTAAAAATAATATTTATTTAATTAATAAAATTTGTATTTTAATAATTAAAATTATTTTCCAATTAAAATTCAAATATTTTTAGAAATTTAAAGAAAAGAAGAAAATTTTGAATATAATTTTATCAGAAAGAAAGTTATCAAAAAAATATTACAAATTTTAGAATTTTCTTTTGAATGAATTCTTTTGTATTTAACAGTAATTTTAAATTTTTTAAAAAGACTATTATTTTTTTAATTATAAAAAATATCACTGAATTTTATTTCAAAATTAATCTTAATTGTTAAACTATATAAAAAAATATAAATATTATTCTTTATATAATTTTTTTTACTTTCTTTTATAATTTTTTCTCTTAATTAACTAATAAATTATATTAAAATGTGACATAAAAGGAAATAAAAAAGTATATTTTTCAAAATTTAAAAAATAGAAAAAGAAAGTTTGGAAAATTATTTTATTAGAAAGAAAGTTATCAATAGAATTACTAAAAAATATTTGTATAATTTATTTTTAATTAATTTTTCACTATTTTAATTTATTAAGCACATTCGAAATTAAATAACTCAAAAAATTTATTAATTAATTAATAAATTATATTAAAATGTGACATAAAAAGAAATAAAAAAGTATATTTTTCAAAATTTAAAAAAGAGAAAAAGGAAGTTTAGAAAATTATTTTATTAGAAAGAAAGTTATCAAAAGAATATGACACATTTTAGAATTTTTGTTGAATGTTTTTGAATAAATTCTTTTGTATTTAACTTAAAATTTTTAAAATACTATTCTTTTTTTAATTATAAAAAATGTCACTGAATTATGTTTCAAAAATATAAATATTATTATTTATATATATTTATTTACTTTTTTTTTAATTTTTTGTCTTAATTAATTAATAAATTATATTAAGTAAGTTTTATTGTTACTTGTCAATTATATTTTTCTTAATTTAAAGATGAGAAAAAGGATGTTTAGAAAATTATTTTATTGGAAAGAAAGTTATCAAAAGAATATTGCAAATTTTTGAATTTTTTGATATTTTTTTTAATATATTATTTAGTATTAAATTGGTTAAATTTATTTAAATTTTCAAAAATACTTCTTTTTTTTAATTATAAAAAAATCACTGAATTTTATTTGAAAATTATTTAATTATAATTTAATAAATTTCCATTTTTTTTAAATTTTTGTCTTAATTAATTAATAAATTATATTAAAATGTGACATTTTATAATATATCTGTAAATAATGAAAGTTTAATTATTATTTTTTAAGTATATTTTTCAAAATTAATAAGAAGGTTATCAAAACAATATAAATTTTCGAATTTTTTGAATTTTTTTTTAAATTAAATTCTTTAGTATTAAACTATAAAATACTATTCTCCCTTTAATTATAAAAAATATCACCGAATTTTATTTGAAAATTAATCTTGTTTTGTTAAAACAAATTTTAAAAAAGAGAAGTAGGGAGTTTTAAAAAATTGAGAATTTACATAAAAATTCTAATATTTATATTAGTTTAATATATTATTTAAGAAACATAAATAATTAAATATTTTTTTTATTAAAAATATCTTTTATGAAAACAGAATAGCACAAACTAATAATTGACATTTTTCAGATCAACCCCAACCAAACGTCCCCATACGATCCGGTGTCGCATCTCCATTTGCGTCGCGATGACGGTGAAATAACTGCGACGCCCCACGATTGGTCCGCGCGACGGTTCCCGGAAATGTTGTCCGCCGGTTTGGGATTCGGCTGCGTGGCCACCGCCACCGGCGTGCCGGTCGGCGGCGGCGGCACCGCCACGCCCCCCTACAGCCCGCCGCCCCCGGCCCGTCACAGTCCCCTGCCCAGCTTCGGGTTCACGCAGGAACAGGTCGCCTGCGTCTGCGAGGTGAGTGGGGTTGCGAATTTAATATATTTCATTTTTTTTTTTTTTCGGGCACTAATTAATACGGGATTCTAATTAAAGGAAGTCGCCGTGCATAATTTGGCTTCTGATTGTACGCAGGTGGTTTCCCTCTTTTAATAAATTCATTAAGGCCGGCGGAATTGGTCCGGCTTTTAATCTGCCATAAAGTCATGTTCAGCTGTTCGGCGGGTCATACGGAGTACGTGTGCAATTTAGTTTTAGGAATGTAATTAAATGTGGATTATTAAGGACATAAACGAATTATATGTGCATAGTAAATTGGCATTATGAATAGACGGGCAGATTGATGAGTAAGATATAAACAATTACAGTTATTATTTTAGTTATGGTAATTGGAGAAATAAATATTATAATAATGTGGATGACAATATGTATTTATAATAATTTTGATGCGGCGACGGAAATACTAAAATATCTCATTAGGGATATGTCCGTCATCGTTTCCTCGACGAAATCCGGAGTTATTGAATACTAATTTTAAGTTTATTTTACCCTTCCTATTTATAGGAATTTTAAGAAATTTTTAAACAAATCCAACATAAATATTTCACTGATATAATATTAGATCTCTATAAACTCTTTTCTCACTAGTCTTTAGATTTATTAATTCTAATAATATTAGTTTAAACTGGAATAAATTTATTTATAAAATAATACTTATTTTTCTTTATTATTTGTGTATCTTTAAATTAAAATGAATTTTTATTATTACTATATTATTTACAATTATCATTTTATATTATTTATAATAATATTTTTAAACTTTTATTGTATTTCAATAAAATTTCTAATATTTAGAAATAAAAAATATTACAAATTTTAGAATTTTATTTTGAATAAATTCTTTTGTATTTAACTGTAATTTTAAAATTTTTAAAAATACTATTCTTTTTTTAATTATAAAAAATATCACTGAATTTTATTTCAAAATTAATCTTAATTATTAAACTATATAAAAAAATATAAATATTATTCTTTATATAAATTTATTTACTTTCTTTTATAATTTTTTTTCTTAATTAACTAATAAATTATATTAAAATGTGACATAAAAGGAAATAAAAAAGTATATTTTTCAAAATTTAAAAAAGAGAAAAAGGAAGTTTGGAAAATTATTTTATTAGAAAGAAGGTTATCAATAGAATTACTAAAAAATATTTATATAATTTATTTTTAATTAATTTCTCACTATAATAAATTTATTTATAAAATAATACTTATTTTTTCTTTATTATTTGTGTATCTTTAAATTAATATGAATTTTTATTATTACTACATTATTTACAATTATCATTTTATATTATTTATAATATTTAGAAATATTATTTAAGGTTAAAATTTAACAACACATTACAGGTATTAATAAATCATAGTTATATATTAGAAGTAAAATCTTATTAAAATGTCTTCTTAAAATTAGAAATTACTGAAATATTTTGAATATTTTTTTAATTTAAAACCTTTATAATAAAAAATATTTTAGTCAAAACTGTTGAAGCAAGTTAAATTTTATTATTTTCAAACTGTCATCAATAACAAATTTACATGATAAATTCCAAATTCTTTAATATTAAAAAATATTTGTATAATTTATTTTTAATTAATTTTAATTCATTAAACACATTCGAAAATAGATAGTTCAAAAAGTTTTGTTAAATTAAAAAATATTGTTTTATAAAACTTTAATGTTCAATATATAATAAATAATGAATATATAATAAAAAAATATATATCATTATCAAAGTATGTCATAAAAAATCAATTTAAATAATTTGAAGTTGGATTACTCAAAATTTTGATTAATTGAATGAAATTGGTTAACAAAATTGGAGAAAAGTATAAAAATTGTTTTATAAAACTTTAATGTTTATTTTATAATAAATAATGAATATATAATAAAAAATATATATTTTTATCAAAGTATGTCATAAATAATCGATTGAGATAATAAATTCCATCATTTTTAATATTAGGAAATAATATTGTATTTAATATTTGAAAGTTTAAATAATTAATTTTTCATTAATATTTTGGTATTTTAAGTCATTAAATATGGTCGAAGTTGGACAACTGAAAGTTTTAATAAATCGAATGAATTGATTGTCAAAGTTAGAAAAGTTTATAAAAAAATTGTTTTATCAAACTTTAATGTTCCTTTTATAATAAATAATGAATACATAATAGAAAAAAAGTATATTTTTATCAAATTATGTCATAAATAAACAATTTAGATAATAAATTCCATAATTTTTAATATTAGGAAATTTAAATAATTAATTTTTCATTAATTTTTGGGTATTTTAAGTTAATAACTATGGTCGAAGTTAGATAACTGAAAGTTTTAATAAATCGAATGGAATTGGTTGTCAAAGTTTGAATGTTTTATGAAACTTTAATGTTCATATTATAATAAATAATGAATACATAATAAAAAAAATATATTTTTATCAAACTATGTCATAAATAATCAATTTAGATAATAAATTCTATAATTTTTAATATTAAGAAATTTAAATAATTAATTTTTCATTAAATTTGGGGTATTTTATGTTAATAACTATGGTCGAAGTTAGATTACTGAAAGTTTTAATAAATCGAATGAAATTGGTTGTCAAAGTTTGAATTTTTTATGAAACTTTAATGTTCATATTATAATAAATAATGAATACATAATAAAAAAAATATATTTTTATCAAACTATGTCATAAATAACCAATTTAGATAATAAATTCCATAATTTTTAATATTAAGAAATTTAAATAATTAATTTTTCATTAAATTTTGGGTATTTTGAGTTATTAACTATGGTCGAAGTTACATAATTGAAAGTTTTATTAAATCGAATGAAAGTGGTTGTCAAAGTTGGAATAGTTTATTAAACAATTATTTTATGAAACTTTTATTTAATTTTTAGATATTTTAAGATGTTAAATGTGGTTGAAGTTGAATAACACAAAGTTCTTACTATATTTTTTAATTTTTTTCTTCGTTTTTATATTTTTTTAAATTAGTATTGTTGTAAATGTTTAGTTTAAAATTAAAATTTCAAATACTTGTTGTTGATTAAAAGTTTTATCATAAAGCTTCATTGATAAAATATTAAAATTATTAAAAAATTACAGAATTTTACCATTTTTGTTACAATATTTTAATAAATTACACTTATAACACATAAATTTTGTTAAAATGTCTTACAAAAATAAAAATTATTGAAATATCTTGACAAATTTTTCATTTGTTTTATGATAATATTACATATTGTTGTTCTACTGATATTATTATTTTAGTAATGATAACCCCCAATCAAATTGGTTGAAAAAGCATCAAGAATAACATGTAATTTTCACTTGTTGAGTCAAGATTCGATAACTCGAATGTTTTGATAAAATTTTTTTTGGACAAAATCTCTAATTCGTTAGATTTTGATAGTACGTGTTCAAGTACTAAATTTAAGTGATAATTTGGATAAGCTGACAAGAAAAAGACCTTTAAAGGCATTCTGGTCATGGTTTGTTTTGAAGATTTAATATTTTTTATACAAGTTTAATTAAATTGTTGTGAAATTGAACGTATTTCGAAAAATAAAAACAAATTAATTGATGTTGTCGATAAAATGGATCCCCTCAAGTAAAATATACAATTAAACAATGAATTTGTGCAGTGCTAGGTACCATGGAAACAGTGATTGTGTGTTGCGATTATTAATTATCTTAGTGGAACAATGCTTGTGGAGGCAACAACGCAGAAACGCAAAAACGTAACACGATCCGGTCAACTCTAATAAGAATGATGAATGGCCGGTGATTTTTGCACGACGTGGGCGTCAAGTGTGCCGTTAACACGGGAATAAACGCTGATCCCGCAGAACGTACCGGCAACGTACTAACCCTCCGTGGAGCCCACTTGAATTAACCAGTGCCGTTTGCGTTGACGGCGAATTATTTCGTTCGTTTATTTTGCTTGAATAAAAACACAACTGACGCAATTTGGATTTTAGTTCTCGGAAGGCTTAATTAACGGCTTTCAGAATTTTTGGCACTATATCAAAAACCAATTGTAAATAAACGTAAGTCGCATTGATTCAAGTCGGTGCCGTTTTATGAGTATTATGACGGCGATTTATGCACCGCTGAAATTAGGACGATTTATCGCGTTTCAACAGTTTGTTGCACGGCGTGCAAATTGCTCAATTTCCTTAGGGAATGTTCGGTCTCTAAGTCTCTAAAGGTATTTGTTGGCCTAAATTTGGACATTTATTTTTTAATAAAAAATGGGAGACTCATCATTTTGGTAGAAACTAAAGAAAATGACAAAATAAGTTCAATAACTAATAGACAACTTCTTAAAGAACTGATAAACATGACAGAATCAGATTAAGACTTCACAGGTTTTACAAGAAGTACATATTTTAGCCTTCAAAACATACTTAATAAAAAATGACATGCCAAAAGTAACTGTTCAAATTAAAATGTTAGAAATGTCTAAGATATTTGTTGTCCAAATAGTGAAATGTAAATTGGAAACTAATAATTTTGATAGAAAGTAAAGAAAATAACAAAATAAGTACATTAACTAGGATCAAAATTAAAAACTCATCTTCCAGCATCTTCCTCTAATGGACAACTTGTTAAAGAAGTGATAAAAATGACTGAATCAGATTAAGACAACAAAAGTTTTACAAGAAGCATATATTTCAGCCTTCAAAACATACTTAATAAAAAGTGACATGCCAGAAGTAACATTTCGAATTAAAATGTTAGAAATGTCTAAGATATTTGTTGTCCAAACAGTGACATGTAAATTGGAAACTCATAATTTTGATAGAAAGTACAGAAAATGACAAAATAAGTACAATAACTAGGATCAAAATTAAAAACTCATCTTCCAGCTTCTTCCTCTAATGGACAACTTTTTAAAGAAGTGATAAAAATGACTGAATCAGATTAAGACAACACAAGTTTTACAAGAAGCACATATTTCAGCCTTCAAAACATACTTAATAAAAAGTGACATGCCAGAAGTAACATTTCAAATTAAAATGTTAGAAATGTCTAAAATATTTGTTGTCCAAACAGTGAAATGTAAATTGGAAACTAATAATTTTGATAGAAAGTAAAGAAAATAACAAAATAAGTACATTAACTAGGATCAAAATCAAAAACTCATCTTCCAGCATCTTCCTCTAATGGACAACTTGTTACAGAAGTGATAAAAATGACTGAATCAGATTAAGACAACACAAGTTTTACAAGAAGCATATATTTCAGCCTTCAAAACATACTTAATAGAAAATGACATGCCAGAAGTATCATTTCAAATTAAAATGTTAGAAATGTCTAAGATATTTGTTGTCCAAATAGTGAAATGTAAATTGGAAACTAATAATTTTGATAGAAAGTAAAGAAAATAACAAAATAAGTACATTAACTAGGATCAAAATTAAAAACTCATCTTCCAGCATCTTCCTCTAATGGACAACTTGTTAAAGAAGTGATAAAAATGACTGAATCAGATTAAGACAACACAAGTTTTACAAGAAGCATATATTTCAGCCTTCAAAACATACTTAATAAAAAATGACATGCTAGAAGTAACATTTCAAATTAAAATGTTAGAAATGTCAAAGATATTTGTTGTCCAAACAGTGACATGTAAATTGGAAACTCATAATTTTGGTAGAAAGTGGAGGAAATGACAAAATAAGTACAATAACTAGGATCAAAATTAAAAACTCATCTTCCAGCATCTTCCTCTAGTGGACAACTTCTTAAAGAAGTGATAAAAATGACAGAATCAGATTAAA
Source organism: Aethina tumida (assembly GCF_024364675.1). Classification (NCBI taxonomy): domain Eukaryota; kingdom Metazoa; phylum Arthropoda; class Insecta; order Coleoptera; family Nitidulidae; genus Aethina; species Aethina tumida. The sequence goes on from NC_065438.1 coordinate 4,555,413, forward strand.
ACAACAGAAGTTTTACAAGAAGCACATATTTCAACCTTCAAAACATACTTAATAAAAAATGACATGCTAGAAGTAACATTTCAAATTAAAATGTTAGAAATGTCAACGATATTTGTTGTCCAAACAGTGACATGTAAATTGGAAACTCATAATTTTGGTAGAAAGTGGAGGAAATGACAAAATAAGTACAATAACTAGGATCAAAATTAAAAACTCATCTTCCAACATCTTCCTCTGATGGACAACTTCTTAAAGAAGTGATAAAAATGATAGAATCAGATTAAGACAACACAAGTTTTACAAGAAGCACATATTTCAACCTTCAAATTATACTTAATGAAAAATGACATGCCAAAAGTAACATTTCAAATTAAAATGTTAGAAATGTCTAAGATATTTGTTGTCCAAACAGAGAAATGTAAATTGGAAACTCATAATTTTGGTAGAAAGTAAAGGAAATGACAAAATAAGTACAATAACTAGGATCAAAATTAAAAACTCATCTTCCAGCCTCTTCCTCTAGTGGACAACTTCTTAAAGAAGTGATAAAAATGACAGAATCAGATTAAAACAACAGAAGTTTTACAAGAAGCACATATTTCAACCTTCAAAACATACTTAATAAAAAATGACATGCTAGAAGTAACATTTCAAATTAAAATGTTAGAAATGTCAACGATATTTGTTGTCCAAACAGTGACATGTAAATTGGAAACTCATAATTTTGGTAGAAAGTGGAGGAAATGACAAAATAAGTACAATAACTAGGATCAAAATTAAAAACTCATCTTCCAACATCTTCCTCTGATGGACAACTTCTTAAAGAAGTGATAAAAATGATAGAATCAGATTAAGACAACACAAGTTTTACAAGAAGCACATATTTCAACCTTCAAATTATACTTAATGAAAAATGACATGCCAAAAGTAACATTTCAAATTAAAATGTTAGAAATGTCTAAGATATTTGTTGTCCAAACAGAGAAATGTAAATTGGAAACTCATAATTTTGGTAGAAAGTAAAGGAAATGACAAAATAAGTACAATAACTAGGATCAAAATTAAAAACTCATCTTCCAGCCTCTTCCTCTAGTGGACAACTTCTTAAAGACGTGATAAAAATGCATATAACAAAAATTAGCATGCCAGAAGTAATATTTCATATAAAATTGTTAAAAACTCACCTCCTTCTTAGAGAACGGGAACATGTCTGGAAGAAAAATTGAGATTAGCGTAAGTTATAAAGGAAGACCAAAGGTTGGCACCATCAAAGATTTGTTCGACTGAAATCTTCCTGGAAGAACCTTTGGTGCCAAGTTCCTTACGTCAACAAAAAGATTTTTGCGACAATCCACATAAATTTCCGAGGAACACAAAACGCAGAAACGAATATTAATAGGATCGTGTAAAAATGCGCCGTTCGTACATTTTTTTTTTAATTCCACAGTCGCTATCGCGTCCGACCGATGGAACACGAGATTGCGGGGGTGGTTTTGCAGCGTTTTATGAACGATGGAGTAATGAAATTCCGACATGCATACGGGCTACATTTACATTGACTAATGTGTTCGGGCGGCCTCCGTTTGTTTATAAAAAATATCGCCGATCCGCACAGATAACGATCGCCGTTTTAATAAGCGGTTTCGGATCGGACCCATTTGTAATGTTGCTAATATTGAATACATTGTTTTTGTTTGTGGAATCTGATCGCTCTAAGTGTGCCTTTTTATTTCATTCTCGGCGTTTCAGTTTCAGTTTTCACTGACGTTTAAATTAATGATTCGAATATAAATGTAACATAAAGTTTTGATGTAAAAAGAAATTCCAAATTTTTGGAAAATCATTATTAAATAAATCTGTAAAATTTGACTACACAAATATACTTTATTCACATTTTATTGTGCTGACGATTGTTTATTTGTTTTGAATTGTAAAGTAATCACAGTTAAATTGAGTATTTACTCAATCCATCTCTCAAATACGACAGCACAAAGATCACAATTTATTCACATTTTATTATGTTAATGTTTGTGATTATTATAAAGTTTTGATCTGAAAAATAGTGCCAGTTTTGTTGAAAAATATTAGTAAATAAAACTGTAAAACTTGACTGCACAAATATCATACTTTATTCACATTTTATTGTGCTGATGTTTGTGATTATTTGAAAGTTTTGAGTTCAAAAGTAATCATTGTTAAATTGAGTATATTACTCAATACATCTCCCAAATACGATTGTACAAAGACGACAATTTATTCACATTTTATTATGTTAATGTTTATGATTATTATAAAGTTTTGATCTGAAAAATAGTGCCAGTTTTGTTGAAAAATATCACTAAATAAATCTGTAAAATTTGACTGAACAAATATCATACTTTATTCACATTTTATTGTGCTGACGTTTGTGATTATTTGAAAGTTTTGAGTTGAAAAGTAATCACAGTTAAATTGAGTATATTACTCAATCCATCTCCCAAATACGACTGCACAAAAATGACAATTTATTCAAATTTTATTGTGTTAAAGTTTGTTATTATAATAACGTTTTGATTTGTAAAATAGTGTCAGTTTTGTTGAAAAATATTACTAAATAAATCTGTAAAACTTGACTGCACAAATATCATACTTTATTCACATTTTATTGTGCTGATGTTTGTGATTATTTGAAAGTTTTGAGTTCAAAAGTAATCACTGTTAAATTGAGTATATTACTCAATACATCTCCCAAATACGATTGTACAAAGACGACAATTTATTCACATTTTATTATGTTAATGTTTATGATTATTATAAAGTTTTGATCTGAAAAATAGTGCCAGTTTTGTTGAAAAATATCACTAAATAAATCTGTAAAATTTGACTGAACAAATATCATACTTTATTCACATTTTATTGTGCTGACGTTTGTGATTATTTGAAAGTTTTGAGTTGAAAAGTAATCACAGTTAAATTGAGTATATTACTCAATCCATCTCCCAAATACGACTGCACAAAAATGACAATTTATTCAAATTTTATTGTGTTAAAGTTTGTTATTATAATAACGTTTTGATTTGTAAAATAGTGTCAGTTTTGTTGAAAAATATTACTAAATAAATCTATAAAATTTGACTGAACAAATATCATACTTTATTCACATTTTATTGTGCTGACGTTTGTGATTATTTGAATGTTTTGAATTGAAAAGTAATCACAGTTAAGCTGATTGTATTACTCAATCCATCTTCCAAATACGACTGCACAAATATGACAATTTATTCACAATTTATTATGGTAACGTTTGTGATTATTATAAAGTTTTGATCTGAAAAATAGTGCCAGTTTTGTTGAAAAATATTACTAAATAAATCTGTAAAACTTGACTGCACAAATATCATACTTTATTCACATTTTATTGTGCTGATGTTTGTGATTATTTGAAAGTTTTGAATTGAAAAGTAATCACAGTTAAATTGAGTATATTACTCAATCCATCTTCCAAATACGACTGCACAAATATGACAATTTATTCACATTTTATTATGTTAATGTTTGTGATTATTATAAAGTTTTGATCTGAAAAATAGTGCCAGTTTTGTTGAAAAATATCACTAAATAAATCTGTAAAATTTGACTGAACAAATATCATACTTTATTCACATTTTATTGTGCTGACGTTTGTGATTATTTGAAAGTTTTGAGTTGAAAAGTAATCACAGTTAAATTGAGTATATTACTCAATCCATCTCCCAAATACGACTGCACAAAAATGACAATTTATTCAAATTTTATTGTGTTAAAGTTTGTTATTATAATAACGTTTTGATTTGTAAAATAGTGTCAGTTTTGTTGAAAAATATTACTAAATAAATCTATAAAATTTGACTGAACAAATATCATACTTTATTCACATTTTATTGTGCTGACGTTTGTGATTATTTGAATGTTTTGAATTGAAAAGTAATCACAGTTAAGCTGATTGTATTACTCAATCCATCTTCCAAATACGACTGCACAAATATGACAATTTATTCACAATTTATTATGGTAACGTTTGTGATTATTATAAAGTTTTGATCTGAAAAATAGTGCCAGTTTTGTTGAAAAATATTACTAAATAAATCTGTAAAACTTGACTGCACAAATATCATACTTTATTCACATTTTATTGTGCTGATGTTTGTGATTATTTGAAAGTTTTGAATTGAAAAGTAATCACAGTTAAATTGAGTATATTACTCAATCCATCTTCCAAATACGACTGCACAAATATGACAATTTATTCACATTTTATTATGTTAATGTTTGTGATTATTATAAAGTTTTGATCTGAAAAATAGTGCCAGTTTTGTTGAAAAATATCACTAAATAAATCTGTAAAATTTGACTGAACAAATATCATACTTTATTCACATTTTATTGTGCTGACGTTTGTGATTATTTGAAAGTTTTGAGTTGAAAAGTAATCACAGTTAAATTGAGTATATTACTCAATCCATCTCCCAAATACGACTGCACAAAAATGACAATTTATTCAAATTTTATTGTGTTAAAGTTTGTTATTATAATAACGTTTTGATTTGTAAAATAGTGTCAGTTTTGTTGAAAAATATTACTAAATAAATCTATAAAATTTGACTGAACAAATATCATACTTTATTCACATTTTATTGTGCTGACGTTTGTGATTATTTGAATGTTTTGAATTGAAAAGTAATCACAGTTAAGCTGATTGTATTACTCAATCCATCTTCCAAATACGACTGCACAAATATGACAATTTATTCACAATTTATTATGGTAACGTTTGTGATTATTATAAAGTTTTGATCTGAAAAATAGTGCCAGTTTTGTTGAAAAATATTACTAAATAAATCTGTAAAACTTGACTGCACAAATATCATACTTTATTCACATTTTATTGTGCTGATGTTTGTGATTATTTGAAAGTTTTGAATTGAAAAGTAATCACAGTTAAACTGATTGTATTACTCAATCCATCTTCCAAATACGACTGCACAAATATGACAATTTATTCACAATTTATTATGGTAACGTTTGTGATTATTATAAAGTTTTGATCTGAAAAATAGTGCCAGTTTTGTTGAAAAATATTACTAAATAAATCTGTAAAACTTGACTGCACAAATATCATACTTTATTCACATTTTATTGTGCTGATGTTTGTGATTATTTGAAAGTTTTGAATTGAAAAGTAATCACAGTTAAATTGAGTATATTACTCAATCCATCTTCCAAATACGACTGCACAAATATGACAATTTATTCACATTTTATTATGTTAATGTTTGTGATTATTATAAAGTTTTGATCTGAAAAATAGTGCCAGTTTTGTTGAAAAATATTACTAAATAAATCTGTAAAATTTGACTGAACAAATATCATACTTTATTCACATTTTATTGTGCTGACGTTTGTGATTATTTGAAAGTTTTGAATTGAAAAGTAATCACAGTTAAATTGAGTATATTACTCAATGCATCTCCCAAATACGACTGCCCAAAGATGACAATTTATTCATATTTTATTATGTTAACGTTTGTGGTTATTATAAAGTTTTGATCTGAAAAATAGTGCCAGTTTTGTTGAAAAATATTACTAAATAAATCTGTAAAATTTGACTGCACAAATATCATACTTTTTTCACATTTTATTGTGCTGACGATTGTGATTATTTGAATGTTTTGAGTTGAAAAGTAATCACAGTTAAATTGAGTATATTACTCAATCCATCTCCCAAATACGACTGCACAAAGATGACAATTTATTCACATTTTATTATGTTAACGTTTATGATTATTATAAAGTTTTGATTTGAAAAATAGTGTCAGTTTTGTTGAAAAATATTACTAAATAAATCTGTAAAACTTGACTGCACAAATATCATACTTTATTCACATTTTAATGTGTTGACGATTGTGATTATTTGAATGTTTTGAATAGAAAAGTAATCACAGTTAAACTGAGTGTATTACTCAATCCATCCCTCAAATACGACTGCACAAAGATGACAATTTATTCACATTTTATTATGTTAACGTTTGTGGTTATTATAAAGTTTTGATCTGAAAAATAGTGCCAGTTTTGTTGAAAAATATTACTAAATAAATCTGTAAAATTTGACTGAACAAATATACTTTATTCATATTTTATTGTGCTGATGTTTGTGATTATTTGAAAGTTTTGAATTGAAAAGTAATCACAATTAAATTGAGTGTATTACTCAATCCATCCCTCAAATACGACTGCACAAAGATGACAATTTATTCACATTTTATTATGTTAACGTTTGTGGTTATTATAAAGTTTTGATCTGAAAAATAGTGCCAGTTTTGTTGAAAAATATTACTAAATAAATCTGTAAAATTTGACTGAACAAATATCATACTTTATTCATATTTTATTGTGCTGATGTTTGTGATTATTTGAAAGTTTTGAATTGAAAAGTAATCACAATTAAATTGAGTATATTCCTCAATCCATCTCCCAATACAATCGCACAAAGATGACAATTTATTCAAATTTTATTGTGTTAAAGTTTGTGGTTATTATAAAGTTTTGATCTGAAAAATAGTGCCAGTTTTGTTGAAAAATATTACTAAATAAATCTGTAAAATTTGACTGAACAAATATCATACTTTATACACATTTTATTGTGCTGACGTTTGTGATTATTTGAAAGTTTTGAATTGAAAAGTAATCACAGGTAAACTGAGTGTATTACTCAATCCATCCTCCAAATACGACTTCACAAATATGACAATTTATTCACATTTTATTATGTTAACGTTTGTGATTATTATATTATTATATTATTATAAGTTTTGATCTGAAAAATAGTGCCAGTTTTGTTGAAAAATATTACTAAATAAATCTGTAAAATTTGACTGCACAAATATCATATTTTATTCACATTTTATTGTGCTGACGTTTGTGATTATTTGAAAGTTTCGAATTGAAAAGTAATCACAGTTAAATTGAGTATATTACTCAATCCATATCGCAAATACGACTGCATAAAGATGACAATTTATTTACATTTTATTATGTAAATGTTTGTGATTATTATAAAGTTTTGATCTGAAAAATAGTGCCAGTTTTGTTGAAAAATATTACTAAATTTGACTGCACAAATATCATATTTTATTAACATTTTATTGTGCTGACATTTGTGATTATTCGAAAGTTTTGAAATGAAAAGTATGATATATTTATTTATTTTAGAATATTACTCAAAAGATTACACTGTACATTTACATTTTATTATGTTGATGTTTGTATTATTTTTAAACTGAATTAAAATAATAAAATGAAATGATTGTGTTACATTCATATAATAATAGTATAAAATCAACTAAAAGTAAAAATTAATTTAACAATAACAGAAACTGATAGATTATAACAAAAAAATTAAACACATAAATGTAAATCAAATATTATTTGGTTATTGTCCATTTGTAATTCATCCAGTTCAGCTCAATATTCCGCAATAGGTGGATCCCGTTTCAGTTAATTACAGAAATACTTTGTATTAATACAATCTTGTTTACAGGAGAATCCGGTTTATAAACTGTGTAACTCACAGAACCAACATTTCTGTTTATTTAATATTTATTAAACACGAGATAAGTGATGTCGTGCATGTACCAGTGCAAAAATAAACGTACCCGTGTGTGTGTTTATTTAATGGTTCATTTTTCTGATATAATTTCACTGATATGAACCGAGCTGACTCGCTTTCCGTCGTTATTCGTAAATATGAAAATGTTTCTGTTTCAACATAAACAAATTGCGATTTTATGGGGCCACGTGGGCGTGAGTAAACCGCATAACATTTAAGGCACGACATTTTTCATTGTTCGGGATCGAAATTTATTTGGGTTTTTTGTCGTAATCGGGTGCGACATTTGAGTTACACACGTGGGTGGTGAAATGTGTGAATTTTAATCGTTACTGTCTAATGGGTCTGAAATTTTTCCGTTTTGGCCACTCATGAAACGTGAATCAGTGTTTATGATAAAGAATATAATTGTTTCTGGAAGGTTTTTCAACATAATCATAAAACGGTATCGCGTTACTGCCTTTATTCATTAACCAGTGAGCATTGTGATTAAATTGGAATTTTCAATAGGATAAGGATATCGACATTTTTTCTTCATAATAGTGAATCAGCCGAACGAAATGATAATAAATCACTGATATCAATTACATCCATTTCCAATAATCCAATAATTGATTTGATAACCGTGTTTTAGGTCTTGCAACAAGCAGGAAACGTGGAAAGACTGGGCAGATTCCTCTGGTCATTGCCGGCATGTGATAAGCTCCACAACAACGAATCCGTACTGAAGGCGAAGGCAATTGTGGCCTTCCACAGGGGCAACTTCAAGGAACTGTACAGGATATTAGAAAGTCACCAGTTCAGCCCCCACAACCACGCCAAGCTTCAAGCACTTTGGCTCAAAGCCCATTACATAGAAGCCGAAAGGCTAAGAGGTAAACCATCAACAACATTTTATAGTGCTTTAGATGAAGTACCGTTTGTTGTTTACAGGAAGGCCCCTGGGAGCCGTGGGGAAGTACAGGGTGAGACGAAAATTCCCCCTGCCAAGAACAATCTGGGACGGCGAAGAGACGAGCTACTGTTTCAAGGAGAAGTCGAGGAGCGTGTTAAGAGACTGGTACCAACACAACCCCTACCCGAGTCCGAGGGAGAAGCGGGAGCTGGCCGAAGCCACCGGCCTGACCACCACCCAAGTCTCCAACTGGTTCAAGAACCGGCGACAGAGAGACAGGGCGGCCGAACACAAAGACGGGTGAGTTTTCCCCCATTTAAACGTTTTCCCCCCCGTTTCCGATGACGGATTGATCGTACCTGTTCGCGGTTGTTTGCCTCCGGTGCACTTTCCCATGGTGGCTGCCGATCGATATTAATTGACTTAATCAGTTTTGAAAAGGCAGTCGAGGTACGTGCAGTCGCGGTGTCGGGTTACAACGGAAGCCGTACACCAGACCATTATTCGATACCGCGATGAGCCTCTCGACGTAAACGAGGGGGATGTTTTACTTTTCGTTTCCCATTGTTTCCCTACGTTAATCCGCCCCCCGACGGCTTCGCAACAACAAACTTGCAAACAAGTCTCGGTGTGTTTTCTATAAACGTGGGGAAACAATATTAAATGAACTTAAATGGTTTTATCAAAAATATTAATCATAAAATTAAGACTTAGAAAAACATTAAAATTAGTTTTATCAGAAAAATTTCTGTTTATATAAAAATTTATCATAATACTTAAAATTAAAACATGAAAAAAAATACAATAAAAGTATTCTGGACGTACATTTATCATATTCAAATTTTTTCAACAGGTTATTTTAAAAGTATATAAGTATAAACATAAAATAAAAAAGAAAACATTCATATATTATATAATGTAAGTTTTTAAACAGAAAATATTAAAAATAGTTTTTTATAAATATACTATACTGAACTGAATACACTTTACTGTATATGAAATATTTTTACCTATTTTAAATGTCTCAAAAAGTTATTAAAAATTATAATTAATATTAAAAAATATATTAAATTTATAATTGTTTCTTCAAATTAATTCAACATTAAATTATTATATAAGTTATGATATATTTATAATTTTATTCATTGTTTTAACATTTTGTTTTTTTAGTTTATAATTAAAGTTTAGTTTCTCTAAGTTTCTATTTTGCGATAAAATTATATAAAATTTATATAATGTACTGTGAATATTTTCTAATGTTTCTTACTAAAACACTAATTTGTTGTTCCTCAATTTTCAAATGTAAAAACTACATTTTAATAATGAAACTAGTTAATTTGAAAATATTTTTCTAAGTATATATTTTCAAGGAAGAAAAAAATTATAATAAAATATAATTAATTTAATATTGTTTTACAACCACAAATATTTAAATAGTTTTTATTTATGTACATTAATTTTATTATAAGATGATTTACATACTCAAAAGAATTTAATAAATATCTGTTTCTATATATTCTCAACATTTTAATAAAGATAATTTACATACTAAAAATAATTTAATAAATATCTGTTTCTATATATTCTCAACATTTTAATAAAATTTTATTTATTCGTGTTATTTAAATTTTATACAAATGTAGTAAAACTGAATATTAATTATATTGAATTTTTAGAATATTGAACTGAAAATAACTATTGGATATTTTATAATATATTTTATTTAAATTTATATAATATTTTAAAACAGAGTTTTATAAATACTGTATTTAATATTTTTAACTGATTTTATATTAATTTATTTAATTTCATTAATTATCTGCAACTAATTAATATTTTTCAATCTCTAGTTAGTTTATATTATAATATATTATAAATATTAATATAATTGGTATATTATTTAAACATTAAATTCAGGAAAATATATTTTTTAAATATATTAATTTTATTTAAAAGTATATATAATATGTTAATTTTTTAATTAATATTTTACAGAATTTTAAAAAAAGTTTTTAAATTTTAATAATCCATCTTTTTATTATTCATAAACTTAAAATTTACTTCATTTTATGACTTTATAGTTATAAATATATATAATTTTATTATTATTTATTTAAAAAGTATTTTTTCTTATGTTTTTTATTATAGAATTTCGTTTTATATTATATAGATATATAAAAAATATAGACTGAGAACGTTTGAAAAATTTCGTTTAAAATTATTCTTCTAAAAATATTTTTTTGTTGTTTCTTATTGAATATTTTCCTTTTGTATTATATATAAAAATATAGACTGAAAATATATAAAAATGTTTAAAATTCAAATTCTATTTCACATAGAATTGTTTTAATTGTCTGAGCATCAACTAATAAAATTTAGTTAATAATATGACGACTTTTTTTAGTTTAAGATTATTCATCTAAAAAGTACTTTTTACTTATGTTTTTTATTAAATAATTTTGTTTTGTATTATATATAAAAAATATATTCTGAAAATATATAGAAATGTTTAAAATTCATCTTACATCGAATGGTTTAAGCTGTCTGAGCATCAAATAATAAAATTTAGTTTTAAGATTATTCATCTAAAAATACTTTTTTCTTATGTTTCTTATTGAACAACTTCATTTTATTTTATATATAAAATATTATAGGCTGAAAACATTTAAAAATGATTAAAATTCAAATTCTACTTCACATCGAATTGTTTTAGCTGTCTCAGCCTCAACTAATAAAATTTAATTAATACTGTAACAACTTTTTTAGTTATAAATATGTATTTCAAGATTATTCATCTAAAAAATACTTTTTTCTTATCTTTTTTATTGAACAACTCCATTTTATTTTATATATAAAATATTATAGACTGAAAACATCTAAAAATGTTTAAAATTCAAATAATACTTCACATCGAATTGTTCTAGTTGTTTGAGTCTCAACTAATAAAATTTAGTTAATAATATAATAACTTTTTTTAGTTATAAATATGTATTTTAAGATTATTCATCTAAAAAATACTTTTTTCTTATGTTTCTTATTGAACAACTCCATTTTATTTTATATATAAAATATTATAGACTCAAAACATCTAAAAATGTTTAAAATTCAAATTCTACTTCACAACGAATTGTTTTAGCTGTCTGAGCCTCAACTAATAAAATTTACTTAATAATATGACAACTCTTTTAATTATAAATATGTATTTTAAGATTATTCAGCTAAAAAGTATTTTTTTCTTATGTTCCTTATTAAACAATTTCGTTTTATATTATATATAAAAAATTAATGTCTGAGAAACATCAAAAAATGTTTAAAATTTAGATTCTACTTAACATCGAGTTGTTTTAGGTGTTTGAGATTCCTTTCATAAAATTTCCTTAATAATGTGATAACTTTTTTTAGTTAAAAATATGTATTTAAATATTATTCTTTTAAAAAGTAATTTTTTCTTATGTTTTTTATTGAACAATATCATTATTTATTGAAATTATAGACTGAACACATTTAAAAATGTTTAAATTTCAAATTTTACTCCACGTCGAGTTGTTTTAGCTGTTTGTGCGTCCACTAATAGTCACATGTCATTAGTATACATGTGCAACTTATAAATATGTTAAGTGGACTGGTATTTATTGAAATCATTAATATTCGACAGACAAACAAGCCATTTATTTTTCGATAATGCAATTACAGATTTACAACTTTCAAAATGACTAAAAATAAACCACCATTCTCTTAAAATAAAAGTTTTTAGTACAATTGTTATAAAAGATAAAAAAATGTGTTGCCCCTCGTAGAGACAATTCTCCATAAAACGTGACGTGTAACGAAGGGAAGGGCTCGGGAACAGGGAACGAAGGATGGTGTCGTGTTACACCCAAAACAAAGCACAACGCTAAAACATCCTCTAGCCACCGACGTTGTTGAAATAACTGAGCGAACTCGGCTTTTATAAATAAATCGATGTCCATCCAATACAATATGCTATACGTCAAATTATTTTCCATAACTTGCGTCCAATTTTATCCAGTATTAGCTGCTAACAGATGTTTTGGGTCTTTGATAAAGATGTCCACAATCAAGTTACTTACTTAAGTACTTTGGGTACTTAAGTCTCTTGGTGAAGATTTCTAATTAGGTTTTGGTGTACTCATCCAACTTACTTTTGTTGTGGAATGGATAATTGGAATAAGTTTTGTCCTCTTTGAATCATTGGGTCTTCAGTAAACATGTTTATAATTAGGTTGTACTGTATTCATCCAAATTGCTTTTGTTGTGGAATCTAAGTATTGAATATTATTGTTATACCACGATATCATGTTGCACCTATTTGGCAATTACAGGTGTCAAATTACAAATTCAAAGCTGTCCCAAAATTACCTATTAACAAATAGGTAACCCAATCATCTTACACTTTGTACTACCAATGAGGCTTCTTAAACAGCATCTGAATATATTTTTGTCCTTTGTGGCAATAACAGTAAGTCACTCATGTCAAATTTGGAACCGATCCATTGTTTCACTGGTTCCAAAAGTGGCCTGGCCAAGGAAAAAATGCGGAGAGGCAAAAAATCCCGACAACGAGGTTAAGAACCCTCTTCAAATAGATTTTTAGTCAATGACTTTTCGGGCAGAGTGAGAGTGCAACAGTGTCAACACATGTGCACCACTTGTCACAGTCACGGAGCAGTCTGGGGTGCCGTCGGTCGCTGTGAAAGGCCCTAATAAGTGTTTATTTAGCCATCAATTTGCCTAACCGCCTCCTGCAGCTTCCCACCCGTTCGCGCCCATCTATTTTCGGTCTTTGTTTTAGCCACCAAAGATTTTATGTTCGACAAATATTTGTAAAGGTGCGTCGGCACTGAAGAATCCAATCCCAATAATCGGTGTGCGACAAAATGAAAATTGCAAGACTGTAACGGAAAATGTGGCCTATTTGAAACTCGTAAAGCTAATTTATGGCATCGACCGCATTAATATTTATGACATGCACTTATCCATTATCGGTCATTTTGCCGGAGCAAATACACTGTCATTATTTTAATGAAATTGCAAATTAAAAATTAACAAACTTCTAAAGCGCTACTTAATTAAGGTCACTACGCAATTGAGAGGCTATTTTTAGTTGGCCAATTTCCCACAACACAAAAACTTCTATTGTCGGCCCAAAACGACGCCTAAATGACTATTAAGTAGTCAGTGGAAGGTTTGAAACTCAAATTTGTGTCTCTATTTCTTCATTAATGTAAGCTTCCTTCAAAACCCTTCTATATTCTTTTGAATCTTCATTCTCTTCTCTATATTTGATCCAATTCATTGATGTATGTTTTTATTTTGTCAAGGAAGAGTTGTTACCAACAAAATAAAGGAAGGAAGGAGGAAGGCTTAATAATTTATTGCCTCATTCAGATTTAATCAGTCCAAAAGTCCCCATCAGAAGATGCTCTTCCGATCCTCTCAGGTGTTGACCCAAAGTGACGCACTCCTGAGTTTATTTTCGAATATCTTCGGCGCTCTCCACCGGGAAAAACTGGGTTAAAAAGTGCCGCGATTCCGGGAATGAAAACGTGGCGGCGATTCGGTTACACCGCGAGCACCACGGCGCTAAAATTAGCACATGACTCAGTACCGTGGGGGGATAGGGAGTGTGTGGTTACACGACACTCACTGGCCCGGTCTACGCAACATGTAACCTGAATAAGTTGCATTGTGCATAGAGAAACCGCAAAGCCGACCGCACAAATCTCGGTATCCCACAGGGTTTGACTTTCCACTACTGATCTATAATTACGATTGATTTAGATCGAATTGCCAAACGACCGATCGTCGGCAAGTGGTGCCCGTGTTTATCACCGATTACTTCTTGTGTTATCCCAGATAGGTTATCGAATAATTGTAAATCAGGAAATGTTATGAAAATGATTGTTCTGAGTTATAATCAACAGAAAGTATATGTAAACATTGTAGTCTATATATTTATCTATTGCTCAGATATCATCAGTAATTTCTTGATTTATCTAAGGGAAACCACAGATGATAAAATTATAAACCCATCCATTTAATAAAACGGCTGTTCTGAGCTGTAATTGGCAGAAAAGACTCTTCAAAAGAATATTTAAACATTGGAGTTTAGGTACCACTTTATTAGGTCTGGCTTTTTTGTCTAACAGAATCTACAGAAAATTATGTACCAATCTGTAGACTAATTTAATTGTTCTGAATTGTAATGATCAAAAAACACTCTTCCTAAAGAATTTGTAACCATTGGAGTTCATGTGTTAATTAGGCCTTGTTGTACTATTACACTTAGACTACAGAAAGTATAAAAAGAAGAATTATATCAGTCTTTTTGCCAAGTTGCTCCGTTCCTTCCTTTTGGTGAATAATTTATTATGTCTTGTATCTCTATTACATTGAGATCATCAATTACTTCTTGTTTCATTAAGAGAAACTACAGAAGAAAAAATCATGAACCACTCCATTTAATAAAATGGTTGTTCTGAGGTGTAATGGACAGAAAAGACTCTTCAAAAGAATATTTAAACATTGGAGTTTAGGCACCACTTTTGTTTTGTCTAACAGAAACTACAGAAAATTATGCACCAATGTGTAAACTAATTTAATTGTTCTGAATTGTAATGATCAAAAAACACTCTTCCTAAAGAATTTGTAACCATTGGACTTCATGTGGTAATTAGGCCTTATTGTACTATTACACTTAGACTACAGAAAGTATAAAAAGAAGAATTATGTCAGTCCTTTTGTCAGGATGCTCCGTTCCTTCCTTTTGGTGAATAATTTATTATGTCTTGGCTGGTTCATAATTTTACCTTCTTAAATAAAACAAGAATTAATTGATGATCTCAATGCAATAGACCTGTTGAAACGAATGAATACGTCTGAAGTGGAAATATCTGTCCATCATTAAGTCACCACGATAAAAAAATTCCCCTCGAATTTACTTTAAGACTTTAAGAGGACCCATCTTTGACAATCCTCCAAAAATAGTTGAATCCAAACAATATTTTTCTTTGGAGAAAGTGCTTGTTATGGAGGAATACCGGCAGTAAATCTCGTTCTTAGACCAGACAACAGAGAAAACGGGACACATTCAGAAAAGTCTTCCATTAGTCCAAACACAAGACCACCTACACGGTGTGTGTGTGTCGCAAACAATGCACGAATGTCGCGTAGTAATGCGGGACGTGAATGTGGACGCCATGGCGGCACAAAATGAACGAAGAGATGGCGAACGGAATATCCGAGCACGGCTCTATCATATCGGGTTTCAGCTGCGGGCAACCCGCCTAAAGTAATCCGATATCCGTAAACTTGCACGGCGCTCAACGCATTTTCCGGGGGAGAAACCCATCGATAACTTCATTTTCGGGGGTGTATTAAGCAGTTTTTTTTTAAAAAATTGACTGTTTGGGACACTGTAACAGCATTAAAAGGCTACAACAGCTTATTATTAAAGAAGTTTTGACTTCTTCCTCCCATAAAAGTTCCTCTAAAGCCAAAATTTAAGTAATGTTTTAGAAAAAATGTATCAAATTTGCATCAAAGTCATTTCTTATAAGTTTATCTCGGTCCAAAATATAGATGGTGTAGTTTAGAATGTCGGGCGTGTGGAAAATGTATCGGTGAAAAACTGGCCCGTTTTCAACCGTAAATAAAATTGTTATTGGATAACGAGCATAATTCTATTTCGAGTCGGGGTATCGGATGACGGTGTTAGCTGGACCTGGAATCTGAGAATAGCCATCCCGGC
The DNA here is from genome assembly GCF_024364675.1 of Aethina tumida. Classification (NCBI taxonomy): domain Eukaryota; kingdom Metazoa; phylum Arthropoda; class Insecta; order Coleoptera; family Nitidulidae; genus Aethina; species Aethina tumida. The sequence continues at coordinate 4,571,703 of NC_065438.1, forward strand.
GAGCTATTTTAGAAACCGACTCTCTCACACACAAACACATGATACGTGACGTCCACGGCAACATCAATTATTCCCTATACCGAAAACAATCTCGTAATTTTTACGCACCGCGTCGATTTGTCTTCGGACCACACGGTGCCGTAATTCATTCGGGCACGTCTCCGTAGGAAATTCCTACGTAGTTCGGACGTATCATTTCTGGAATGTCACCGCCGTTCGCGTTATTGTCGTCCGGAGAAGTCGCGGCGACACGTGCACGACCCATCCCGGTTCATCGAGGAATTTCGGCTAATGCGTTCTTGGAAATGGGCGATTTCGGTTTTAGACGGGGCGCGTTAAAGCCCATCCACACGTTTGATTGATGGACCCTAATTGAACGGAAGTGGATGGGAATTAGGAGCTAATTGTCATTGGCAATGTTGACATTTTATTGTGCCGGGGGTCACAAGGCAAAAAAAAACATCGAAGATGAAGAATTTCCTCCAATTACTTCTTGTTTTATTTAAGAGAAACTCAGAAGGTAAAATTATGAACCATTCCATTTAATAAAATGGCTGTTCTTAGCTGTAATGGACAGAAAAGACTCTTCAAAAAAATATTTAAACATTGGAGTTTAGGCACCACTTTATTAGGTTTGGCACAGCAATCAATTACTTCCTGTTTTGTCTAATAAAAATTACAGAAAATTAGGCACTAATCTGTAGAGTAATTTAATTGCTCTGAATTGTAATGACCAAAAACACTCTTCCTAAAGAATTTGTAACCATTGGAGTTCATGTGCTAATTAGGTCTTGTTGTACAGTTGCACGTAGACCAGAGGAAGTATAAGAAGAAGAATTATATCAGTCCTTTTGCCAGGATGCTCCGTTCCTTCGTTGTGGTGAATAATTTATTAAATCTTGTAGCTTTATTACGTTGATATCATCAACTACTTCTTGTTTTATTTAAGAGAAACTATAGAAGGTAAAATTATGTACCAATCCATTTAATAAAATGGCTGTTCTGAGCTGTAATGGACAGAAAAAACTCTTCAAAAGAATATTTAAACATTGGAGTTTAGGCACCACTTTATTAAGTCTGGCACAGCAATCAATTACTTCTTGTTTTGTCTGACAGAAATTACAGAAAATTAGGCATCAATCTGTAGAGTAATTTAATTACTTTGAATTGTAATGATAAAAAAACACACTTTCTAATGAATTTGTAACAATTGGAGTTCATGTGGTAATTAGGCCTTGTTGTACAGTTACACGTAGACCAGAGAAAGTATAAAAAGAAAAATTATATCAGTCCTTTTGCCAGGATCCTTCGTTTTAGTAAATAATTTAACATTTGTAATATGTAACTTAATATTCCTTACTTTTTTCCACCACTATAAGTTAAAACAAACCTTGTCCAATCATATTTAGATATGGTATTCCATTTATGAGGTATAGAATAAGGGATTCAAGACTTTTTGGAGGACGTTATTGATTTTTAACAAACTGGAATCTTAATTGTTAATAGATTCGTTTAAAACCACCCCCAACGACCCTTTAAATATAAAAGAGCTCATGAGTTAATATTTTTTTTTGTGTTTCAGTGGCCAGAACAGCTCGGACAAGCCGCACCTGTCGAGCGGCTCGGACAGCGAGTCGGAGGGCCCGAAGATACCGGCGTACACGCCGGCGGGGATGGTGCCCCAGCTCAACGCCTACCCCACCCTGTCGGCGCCCGGGCTCACGCAGCCCCTCTACCAGGGCTCCGGGGGCATTTTGCACGACTACCAGACGTTGTGACAATGGTTGTCGATGCCTCAGGACGCCACGAACAATCTGTAAAATTGTCGATGAATTCTAGTGATATGTGAGGTGCGAGCGGCGGAATTGATACCGGGGGGTGGGTGACGATTTGTCGGGCATGTCCGACGAAACAGAAACCGCTCGTACACTCCAAAGTGAGCATAACTATTGTATATGATAATGAATGTACTTAATACTTGTAATATTTTGTTGATATCTCAATGTATATGTAAATATGTTATATTTTATTTGAAAAAAATGACAATTGTACATTGTAATTTCTCTTAGGTTTCTTGTTACTGAAGACCGAAGATCAAACATCCACAAGACAACTCAAGCAAAGAGACTGGTGGATGTTTGATCTTCCGTCTGTTATTTTATAAACTAAAATCAATGAATTTATAAAATGAGTTTGTAAATATTAACCGCTATTTATACATAATTTTAATTATATTGTTTTTATTTTTAAACGCTTTGTTTTTATTATTACGAGTTTTAACCGAGTAAACTCATGGATCAAAAAGGAAATAATTTATTATTGTTTTTGTAACGGTTTCAGAAACACACACACATACACACACACACTATCTCGTTTTTAATGGAACATATGTTTACAGTGTGTAATATATTATTGCACAACTTAATAAGCAATAAAAAATTTAAATGCTTTAAATACAATTTAAAAGGGTTCGGCTTGTGTAAACGGGCCGAACGACATGCATTTGGTTTTATGCCAAAAACACTACGTATCCGAACTATAAGCACACGATATGTTTTAAAAAACTATTAAAACTATATGTAATATGAAATGTTTTTGTTGCAATAAAATTTATGTAAAACTGTAATTGTTTTATTATTTCACATTTGCCACAAATAAATGGGTTGGATGAGGTTTTTTTTTAAATGAATATTTAGCTGATAAAACAACTTATTTACAAAGAACAAAATAAATAAATAAAAAATAAAACCTTTTATAATATCTATTCACATATGGAAAATATTATATAATATTTGTATCATATTTCATAAAAGGATTTACTTCAAATTTTGTCCAGTCAATATAAATTTCAATGTTTTTTGCCTTTTTTTGTTACTCATCTTATAAACTTGTATGTAATTAACTATTGTTAATCTTAATAGTTAGAATTTATTTTTAGTAAGATTTACATTATTTTATTAAATAAATTCAATTCCAGAGAGAGAAAAATAATAATTAACATTTAATATAGCTGAAATTGCTAAAAATATTGAGATTCCCGATTAGTTAGCATAATCCGGGTCTAAATACAATTGAAAACTTGTGTAACGACAAGTAATCTTGATTAAAACACCAAAAAAGCATAAAATTTAGATGAATTATAGTTAATAATTGAAGAATAGTGAAGTCTCACTAAACCACAGAACAGTGGAGATGAGTAGTTTTTAATGACAAATTTGATTTATACAAAAAATTGTTTATGTTAAACATCCTACAGTGATAAAACTAAACAAAAAGTTTATATGTCCACAGTGAAACATGATGACAGTCAATTATGTAATGGAGATGCTTCAGTTCTTTTGTCGAAGGTCTCCTTAGACTGATTTATGCACAGTGATATATTAAACAACAATATGCTTCCAAATATATATAAATGATGTTCTGAATAATAGTAATAATAATCTTTATTATTTCTAGAACATATTTTAGATTTAACTTATTTCCTATTACTACTGTTACTTACTGTTAAAACAAAACATAATAAAAATATGTTTATGTACTTAAATTAGTACATTTCATTACAAAATAATTAAATTTAAAAATATAAACAAAGTTACCTGTTGAATGATGGACACATTGAGACACCATACAATTCACTAATTAGATAAAGTTATATCACAAACATAAACATTAAATTTTTAGAATAAAGAAATAAATGCAAAAGTTTTAATATTATCATTGATAAACTAATTAAAAGTCTAATTATTAACTTATACGAAATCAAATCAGGTTTGGAAACTAATAAAACTAAATTTTATTTTATCAATAGGCAACCACGTTTACGTATTAGTGTTAGTCTAGTTGTGTGATGTAAACAAGTCTGACAAAGGCACTTGTTTGTATATAAACATAACAGCTAATATTTATTTAAACTTGTGCATACAAATGAATTTTTTGATAAAGTTAATGCAGTATTAATCAAAATGTTCCGATGGATAGGTAACAACAAGAAATCGTCAAAAACTGGTACGCATTTATTACAAATTAACCTTCGTTTTGACATGCAATAGTTGTAAATATTAACAATATTATGTGCAACTTATAAACTTACGTCGCATTAAGTTAGGTTACTGATTACTCATCTCTTTGTGTTTTTTACTAGTGTAAATTCTATTTAAATATTTGACAGTACTGTTTAAGTTGGCAATAGTGATAAACAGTTATTTACTTGTCAATGTATTTTCTTTATAAACTTTACCAAAAATTCGTACGAAAACAATGAGTTACGATGTTAAACAGGAGACGCTAACAAAGGAAGACTGGTTTAAAAGTCTGGAGAGCAAAGAATTAGACAGAAAGAACATGAACAAACTAATAATGAACTACTTAGTCACTGGTAAGAAGGCAACCGTCCAAAAATTTAATGTTGTTCACCGCACACATTTCAGAGGGCTTCAAGGAGGCGGCCGAGAAGTTCCAACAGGAGTCCGGAGTTGCGCCTGCCGTCGAACTCAACTCCATGGACGATCGCATTCGAATCCGCGATGCTATAATGAACGGTAGAATACAGGAGGCCACTAGCTTCATCAACCAGCTGCATCCCGAACTTTTAGACAACGACCGATATTTGTATTTTCATCTACAACAGCTGCATTTGATCGAACTCATCAGGAACAACAGAGTGGAGGAGGCACTGGCCTTTGCGCAGAGTCATCTCAGTGAGGCCGGTGAGGAGGATCCTTCTGTTTTGTCAGAGTTGGAGAGGACTGTTGCCTTATTGGCTTTTGAGGACCCTCTCAGCAGTCCATTTGGTGATTTATTAGCTCCATCACACAGACAAAAGGTAATATTTAGATAATAAATCAACTTGATATTATTATTGAACAATTATTGTTTAGGTGGCAAGTGAAGTAAATGGAGCAATATTAAAAATGGAACACCAAGAGAACACAGCACCCAAAGTTTCCACTTTATTAAAGTTGATACTGTGGACTCAAGATAAACTAAATAAAAAGAATGTGAAATACCCCAAAATGAGTGATCTTGCATCTGCAACAATTGATGAACCCAAATAGTGTTAGGATATATGTCTCTATTTTTTGTTAGGTGAATCTTTAAATCTTGTCTTTAAGTGATAGGATGAGTGTTTTTATTTGTATATTGTAATATTGTAATTAATAGTAGAGATTTTTCAAATATAAATTTGTACCATTTAAAATTTGTTTTATTATTGGAAAAATAGTTAAAAATGGGATGTTCAAAAATTAAACATTGATTCCAAATCAAACAATTAAGAGTTATTTGTTAAAGGTGAAGTAACTGAAAGCATTTAAATAAAACTAAAGAGTACTAAATTAAAATTAAATCTGAATCATACCCATTTATATTTTTAAATAATATTTTGGATACACCTAAATCTTGTTAAATAAACAATTTAACAAGATTTAGGTAAGTATATGACAACGGTAGAGACTGCTTTTTCGTCAGCTGTTACAACCAATTGATAAACCAAAGCAGACTTTGTAGTTAGATCATCTGGAAGAGGTTGATTGTTCACAAATCCAATAGTAGCAGTTTGACTGGTTTCATTTACGGCTACGTTAAATTTGTAATTAAAATCTAAAAAACAGTTTTTCAGTATATTAAAGATACATTATTGTAAGACACTTACCGCCTTCCAAAGTAATCGTTACATCATCACCAACATCAGAAAATGATATTTCACCACCAATTTCGTTGGTTAATACTGGCAAATTGTTAACAACAGAATATGTATAAACAAAAGTGGGATTAGATAGCTTAGGTGTCACAGGCAAGCTGGCAATTGCATCAATCTTTATCAACATTTTAACTGTGGAGTTCAAACCATTTTGGACGTCATTCTAAAAATTCTCTATTATGGTTTCTAAAGTAACAACATTCATATTCTTACAATAGCAGTTATAGTATATTCTGTATCCTGGTTAAGTCTTAAGGGTTTGCTAGACTTCATTACGGCCCTAAATTCGCCTCCACTTTTCACCGTCTCCACTTCAAAATCGCTGGGATTCACCAAGAAAGCTACGTGGCTGCTGGTGGATGTTACAGCTACAGCATTATCGGGTCCAAAGAGACTTAAATCTAAGTTGGGATAAAGAGGCATTGGGACTTTGTACTCGTAGCTTGTCTCCCGGAAAACCGGTGCTTTGCTTTGCACCCTCGTGATGACAAACTTAATGTACTAAAAAGTTAAATTAGTAATGTTCTTTGGCTGTTTCATGAGTCGTACCCAATTTGTAAGAGGTTTGGAGGCATCACACTGGAACTTGAAGACGACGATTTGTCTTGATGTCGTGGTTGATGAGTCGTAATCCTCGAATGCTTGAGTCGTTGATATTGATAGGACGTTCTTATTAGTTTTCGCCGAAAAGTTCTCATTTCCAACAGATACGACAGCTGTAAAGTTATTGTTGGTTTGAATTTGTAATGTTGTGTTTTAAGTTAGGGTCTATTACTTAAGTTGCCTGAAAATTCAAAGGTTTTTATTGTAGTGTCAACCTGTGTGGTGTTCAGCTCTATAATGTAGGAGTCGTAGTCGTCTTCTGAGATGCCGTTGATTATACATTCGCCATCTACAATTAACAAAATTTAATATAAAAAAGCTTAAAGCTGACAATTTCGTACTGTTAGATGCGAATCCACTTTGGCAGAAAACACTTAATGTCAGTAATAAAATGCACACTTTCTTCGCCATTGTTGGAATTATAATGCGATTTTTTTATTCTCAAACTATATCTTATCATTTGACGATTTGGAAAAACACAAAGAGTGCTTTTTAAATGAAAAACCCAAGAGATAAATAGTAAGTGATAATTTGGTCATCAAACATTCCGAATTGTTATCTAAAGTGCATAAAGTAATATTAATTTTATATCTAATGAAAATCAAACAAGATAAAATGTTCAAAGACAATCGAACTTCGATGACTCGCTATAAAAAAATGGGTCTTTCTTATTTTTAATGCAATACTCAACTATTTTTTTCATCTATTCTAACTATAATAATGTTTATATTTTCTATTTTGTTATGAGAAAAAAATACATGCCATTTTGTAAATGTTTTATAATTTAATTCATTTTATATTTACATACATATTTACAGTTGTGAATAACGTATTTTAAATTTTATGCCAGGTTCTAACTTTTGTAAGTAGTTGCAAATATTAAAATTACCACTAGGAGAGTATCCATTTTTCAGGTAATACTAAGTAATATTTTGGGAAAATTTTACAAGACTTATTTTACAACTAAATAATAAAACTATTATGTACAATACATAAATATTCTTAAAGTAAAAAGTTACGAATGAGACGTGTTTTCCCCCTTTTCATCATCAAATTGAAGACTTGAGGGCTCAATAAGAACTTCCTCTACTTCTTCGTCGAATTTTACAGCTTTGGGTGTTTCCAAATCTTCGTCTTCATCGTCTTCAATAGGCATTCGTGTCATTGGAGCTCCAGTAGGTCTTCTTTGAGCAACTGAACTGTTTTTTGGTGTAATTCATTGTAAATATATTTGGTATAAATGAACATTAATAAAATGATTTACCTTTCCTTCGAATCTAAGTTATTAGGGTTGGTTGTCGCAGTTATATTATCTTCATTAAATCGAACTCCACTTAAAAAAGTATAAAATAACATTTGTGTTCAATTAAATTATAGTAAATTAGCATTTACCTGTTTTCTGTATCCTTTTTAAATGTTTCTTTTCTGTCAATTGAATCTCTTGAGTTATCAAATTGACTAACGTTATTCAATTTTCTACAATAGAATTAAATTATGTTAATATTTGGCTAATCTTGAAGAATTTTTATTTAATTGGTATAAACAGTACTTCTAATTTCGACACACTTGTAAAGTACTGATTATGGTATAGAACAGTACAGTATGAAGAATTTAAAAAAAATTAATTCGGAGATTTTTTGAAAAACACTTCTTCAATTATACAACAAAAAAGGGTGGGAATAAATATTTCGATTTCTAATTTAATGTTTTAAATTTGTATAAAATTGTGTATAAAATTGGGAGGTGTATAAATAAACAATACAACCAAAAAGCCTGTAAAAGTTTATATTAAATAAAAACAATCACATTAAAAAATAGCCATCACCAACAAAAATACCCATCACCAAAAGCATTTAATATTAAAAGTTGCTCCCATATATTATGTACTTGTGTTTATACCTGAATTTTAAAAAATAAAATGCAAGGAATCCACCCATTCCTGCAAGTAACAAGACCGATAATATAACGACTGCAACAATGTATCCTATAATTTGTTGGTCCTTCTTTTCAACTTCGTCATCATCACCATCATCATCGTTTCCACCCCCTATAATAATAGATTAGACACAATTCAATACTGTTTTCACACACGTTTTACCATTAGAGGGTAAGCTCACAGTGACCACCGAAGTGTCGATTACATTGTTGTCTTCAATGAGTTGTAGATTGAGTGTAATAAAACTCTTCTTCAGAATATCATCAGTCAGGTCTTTGGACTTTTCTAATTTCACCGTTTTTTCTGACCGGGATATTTTGAAATATTGTTTGTAATTCGAATCTGAAAGTTAATACGTTCAATTCCATCCCAATTTGTAGTTGGTTTAACTAACTTACCTTCAATGTTGGGTTCCACACCGTCTTTGAAGTGCTCAATATTTATACTGTCAACAGTGAACTTGTTTTCTTCGGTGTAAGTAGCAGAGTACGTTGCTTTGTCAAATTTGGACGTGTAACCTGGTAAATTCAGAATCAAAGTGGCCTTAGATTTGCCGTTCTCATTACTTGCTATGAGGTCCAGAGTAATATATTGGTTAAAGAGTACCAACTCATCTAATGGTTTTTCAACCGTAATTTGCCATTTATTGGAATCATCAATTTGTTTAGCTTTGAAACTTTCACTGTATTCTAAAATTGTCAATTTCATGTTAATCAAAACAAGTAAAAGTATATAAAGTATATAATTCTAATTTTATATTTGTAGACTACAAAGGATTTACCTCCGTACAGGTCAACTTGGGTCGGTGTATTTGTTATAGTTATTGTTTCATTTAATGAAATTGTTGACTCATCCTCGACATAGTTTCCTCTATAAGACGCCGACGAAAATTCTGGTGCTTTTTCTGTAGTTTTTTCCGGTAGAGATATTATTAAAACGCAATTTGCTGATATTTCATTTGTTGTACTTTTGGCTGATATTGTTACATAAGCGACATTGTCGAAATAACCAGTAGGGAAGTCTGAGGCGGTTATACTTAAAAGACCAGTTTTTGAGTCCAAAGAAAATGAAAGATATTGATTAATATCAACCTCTAAAAACGTCAGTATTAATATTTATAACCGTGAAATGATGATAGCTATCATTACCCTCTTGTACACTTAAACTAAATGTTACAGCTTTGAAATCTTTACTTTCAACTTTGATGTCAGATTCTAGTGAGAGGCCTGTTTCTTTGGAGTATTCTGCTTTGTATATTGAACTGTCAAATGAAGGAACGTCTAGTTCTGTAGTTTGAGGTAGTGTAATTACTAAAACAGTCTTTCCGGTGTTAGTATTATCAGCTTCTGAAACCGTCACTGTTACTAATAGTTCAGTGTTTTTCAACATGTCATCAGTAAACTCTTTAGAGGTAATCGTGCAAACACCATTTTCATCTACAGTTGCTTCCAAGTAGTCATTAATAGATTTATCTGTAAACATTCCCCTACATTTGTTGGCCTAACATTTAAAAAAACTTTACTCACCATTCCACATAAAAGATAAAGTTAATTCATTAACGTAATCTTTAATAACGATTTTATCGTGGGTAAGTTTGTGGTCATCTGTGGAATAAGATGCCTTATAATACAGATTATCGAACTTCGGTGCTGAGGAGTCATCATTGGACGGAAGGGTCAGAATTATTGATACTTTGCCTGTATTAGTATTATCTTCTTCTGTTACTTTAAGCACCAGAATTAGTTCTGTTTTACCGTCGATTTGAGTAATATCTAGAGGCTTATTGGAAACCAGATTGCATGTTTTGGCCGTGTTGTCGCAGCTTGCACTAATGTACTCATTGATGTTAGATATATCAACTAAAAGAAGTTGAAGTTTTCAAGTTGTGTAATTTGTATTCTGTGAGCCTTTTCTCACCTGAAGTTAAAGTCGCAGTGAGAGTACCCAAATCGCTATTGCTTAAAGTGATATCTTCCAGGTTTTTAATTTTTCCATCTTTGGTGTAATCACCTGTATAGTAGTCTTTAACAAACTTAGGAGCTTCTTGGTCGGAACTAGTTGGCAAGTTAATAACAACGACTGCTTTAGATGTTTTATCACTTCTATCAGTCACACTGACTGACAAACTTGCAACGATTTCGTTGATATTACTTAGGACATCGTCTGGTATAGTTTCCAGTTGGAGAGAATACCCACCATTACCATTGGAAGAAATTTTAAAATACTTTACGTCGATATTTGCTGTAATCATTCAAACAATTATTCATTGTGTTTCTCTGTATGTGTTTTGTGTTTGTGTGTGTTTTAGTGTTAATGTGAGTGTGGCCTTTTAGTGTAGTGGAACTAACCTGAATCGACTTTCGGTGCTTCAAGAGTACCAATGCCAGTATATTGAATTACTATGGAATCAAGCCCTGACAGCTCTTGGTCAGATAATTTGCCAGTATAATATGGCTTATCGAAGTTTGGAGTTGGTTGATCAATTTCGAGGATAAATGTGGTACTTGACACAGCGGTTCCGATATAAGCATTCAATCCAACAATTAAATAATCATCTGCCCCAATTTTTGTTTCATCCACCGTAACCTTTACTGTTTTAGTACTAATTTCATATGAAGCACTAAAGGCTCCCTTGGAGTCTACAAGTATAAGGTGACTGTGTAAAGATCAGTCCAGGAACAGACGACTTAAATTAATGTACGTAAAGACTTACCATCGGATACTTCGACTTTATCAGCTACTGAAAGCGTCTTGACATCATCTTTCAGTACCACCTGGTGATTTTCGTACGTTGCCGTGTAATAACTTTGTTCGAACTCCGGGCCTTTTGTATAATCCGCCCTGTTGATGATCAGCGTCGCTTCAGCCGTGTCCGAGGTGGTGGCTTTCAGGGCCACCAGCGTCGGTGAGTCTTCGATAGACGACACGCAGCTGCACGTTACCTCAATTTGCTTGTCAGATTTTGTGGCTTTTTCACACTTTACTACGCCTGGGGGAAATGAACATTATTTGACTTGATTAGATTAAATTTTAACTTACTATTATCTGCTTCAATAACTGTCTTCTCTGGATAGTGGGTTTGTATTAAAATTGGTCCTTCGGTTATGGTACATTTGGGGTCCCCATTAGTGTTCGTGTAAGAAAAAGTGTACGAAGGTTTATCGAAGTTTGGTTTATCTAAGATACTATCCTCTTTGTCTATTTCAATCGTAATTTTAGTATTGCCAGATTTCGGTTCCTTAGCACTATCCTAATAAATAAAAAATATTATAATTGTCAATATTTACTAATTGTTACGTACTGTCGCTGTTAATGTGAAAGATATTGGCTCCATCAAACTGAGTAAGTCGATTGTCTTTATAGACACAATATAATCTTTTACATTTTTTGTTGAATCCAACTCAAACATGCTAGCATATTGATCAACTTCTAGTGTCATTTTAGAGTTAGAAAAGTCTTGATCATTTATTTTAATTTCTGTGCTCATCAAAGTAATATCTACGCCTTTGACTATGGGCATGGGTAATTTCAAATTATATTCTTTTTGAGAAAATGTCGGAATATAATCATTGTGGTCAGATATAGTTATTACTGGTTGTGCATCACCGCACTGAAATGATGCCGCTACAAACTCATACTTCTCCACTATAATATGATCAATTAAGTCAAAGTTATCTTTAGTTAAAATCAGTTTTCCATTTTCAATCTTTGTTGATATCCGAAGGTCTTTTAAGAGATAAACATTCCCACTTGGCTGTATAGTTCTTAGAAATGAACAGGAACATTCGCCTGTTCCATTGAAATCTATATTATAAAATTCTCCATTTGTGTCATCAGTTTTAATTTCAGAATCAAGATTCCCACAATCTGAAAAATATCAGATTATTATTATTATTATTATTAAGTAGGTTATATGTATATGTACATAAAGAAACTGAATTTAATATAATCCTAGAACCTGTCAGAACTATTAGAAGAAAAATTAATATTTTAGTTTGAGTAAATGTACAAAAAAAACTAATTAAATAAATGGCTAATTCTGTTTTATCAATTTTTTTTCATCACACGCATAATTATTATTATCTATCAAGTGTGTATTATATTAAAAATACAATTTTTTACCTGCGTTACAGTTGTATACAAAAATCAATAGTAAAAATATAGAAGAAAGGCACTTCATTTTGCACTATTTAGACACATCACTTATAAAGCCTTAAATCCGTGTGATACACAGTGTGAATATTCCACTACGCATCGCACCTAATCATTGTATTATTTTATCAATATTATATTATCTGGGATTATCTGATGTATTGTTAAAAATAGGTTTATTTTGTTGAAATCATAATTAAAATTATAGTTATCAAGTGACGGTTAAAATTAACAAATTGAATTGGTGCTTATTAATGTTCCACATTGTTTCCATAATAAATAAAATACATTTTTTATGGAATGAGTTGGTCTAGGTCGAACACAAATTAATTATAGATCAATATTTGGTACATACATAAAAAAATTTTTCTATAAAAATTAATAACTAATAAATTCTGATATTTATAAAACTAAAAATTTCAACTTAATATTGGGTATTTCCACCTCTAATATGAATGACAGCCTTACATCTTCAGTTCATACCCAAAATCTGGATATAAATACCATTTTGGTCCAAATTCACTCAAATTCAAGTTAGGATGGTCCCTTAAATGTCTCCCAAGAATGTCCCAGATATGGTCTATTGGGTTAAGGTCTGGCCTGTGAACTGACCAGGCCGTAGCATTAATCCCAATGTCAGTAAGATAATTTTAGACAACATAGACTGATGTGATCGTGCATTATCCTGCATTAGTAAATAATTTGAACCTATAAAAGGGGCATAGGGCACGACAAGTTCTTCTAGAATGTCCAAAATGTAACACCCAGCATTAAGGTACCCATTATTTATCACCACCAACTCGGTACGTGCTGTTGTGTATGTCTCCCTACATATTTGAGCCCCCACCAAACAAGGTGGTACCGTTATGTACCGTTATAACATGGAATTTACAAAATTATAGGTGGTGTGGAATAGTGTAATAAATAAAATAATGTAAATATGTAATAAATAACTTGAATTAAATGTCACCAAAAAACAAAAACATGGATACATGTGAAGCTTGCCGAATAAATTTTTGACGCCTTTAATTTATAATTTTAACAACAATTTTCACGGCAATAAAAATCAAGAGAATAATTGCACAATTGTCCATTTCAATCTAATTTATCACCAGGAAATAAATTTTACGGTCAATAACGAATGTGGACCATTTAATGAAACAATTGCTACAGTCGTCGAAGAACATTTGTGTGTGCAGTAAAAAATGAGTGCTGTCGGTGTTTTCTTTGTTTTCACCGTGATTGTGTTGGTTCATGGGGAGGAAACTTGTGACATGACGGCCTGTGAGGCCTACGAAAAAAGTCAAATGGACCTTAGGGAGTTGATGGACACTTTGGAGGATAACAAAACCGATTCCTATTTCCAAAGGTTGGAAAGGAGGCTGAGATCTTTAGAACAACCTGGTAATAATGTGGAAGGTTTCGTGGTCTTCAGTACTAACACCGAAGTACCTTGTTTAAGTGTGGGAGATCCAGAGGGGTAATGAAAGGTGGATAGACTGTGGAACTGGTCCATGTAAGTGCAGGCCAGAAACCAAGTCAATGAATTGTTGGCAGGCCAATTTAAAGTACCTTCCCAGTGATCAAATTTTGCCACAGGACGTTAAAACCATGTAAGAGCAACACCTAAATATAAATTTTTAGTTAAAAGTTAATATTGCAGAGACTTAGGCATAAATGAGTTGACTACGTTGAACAAGAATGCATTTCAAGGTCTTTCCATGTTAACTGAGCTGGATCTCTTCAACAATAAAATCGACCATCTTCCTGATGGTGTATTGGACTCACTAGACAATTTAAAGTACTTGTAAGTACTACTCCTGAAGATATCCTATAGTAAGTTAGTTAATTCACATATTTGTTTAGGAGATTAAACAAAAATAAGTTGGAGGAGTTGCCACCTAATCTGCTTCTTAAACTTAGGAATCTTCAAACTTTTGATATATCAGAGAACAAGTTGAATGTTTTGTCAGGATCTTTGTTCTCTGGAAGTAATAATTTGATTGTGATACATTTATCAAGAAATAAACTGAAAACCATTCCGGAAAACCTGTTTGAAAACCTTGACAAGCTGGAAGACTTAGACTTGAGCAACAATTTGATACAGAATGTGCCTAAGTTTGCCTTTAAAGATTTAAAATCTTTGAAGAGACTACTACTGGCTGAAAATGAAATAATTTTACTTGCAAGCGGTAACTATTATACTTGTTTTGCTTTATTTATACAACCATTATAACCTTCCAGGAACTTTTGATAGCTTGGTCAATTTGGAGTTGCTAAATCTAAGAAAGAATCAATTGTCTCACATATCAGCAAATCTCTTTGACAAATTGGTGAACCTAAATTTACTACAGTTGACCTCCAATAAAATTGCTCAAGTAATACAACATGTCTCTAATCTAATATATATTTTTTATTTGAATGTCGTAGATAGACGAAAACGATTTCAAAAAGCTAACGAACCTAAAAGAGCTACATTTGGAGCAAAATTTTATTGGTGAAATACCAGAAAACGCATTTTTCCTAAACAAAAATTTAGAAAAGTTGTTCCTTTTCTCTAATAATCTGGAGAATTTGGGGGAGAAAGTATTTAACGGTCTGGTCAGTTTGACCACCCTTCTGATTAACAACAACATCCTACAAACAATCCACCAGAACACGTTTTCCTACGTTGGCAGTTTGCAAAAATTGTAAGTACTTTGTTTGTTATTGAATTGATTAGATAACAGTAATTTATTTGCAGACATTTAGATAGCAACAAATTCCAATTTTTGCCCGCCAAATCCCTAGATAAACTCACCGAATTGGTTTCCGTTAAACTAGCCAAAAATCCGTGGCACTGCGACTGTAACATTCTATATTTAGCCCGGTAAAATTGTCAATATTGTTTAAATTATTCAACAACTTAGCATTTTAGATGGATAAATGCCAATCGATTTAAAATTTGGGACTCGGAACCAACGTGCAGGGGACCCGGCAATCTTGGAGGTTCTTTGCTTAAGGAAATGAGCTTCGAAAGCTTGTGCGAGGGTCAGTGGGCTAGCATGGTCAATCTAGCTGCCAGGGTACCCATTAAGCATGCTGAAGCTGATGTGCTCAGCACTACCACACCAGGGACTGAAGACAATTAATTTAAACTGTTGTAAAAATGTTTCATTTTATTGCATTAGCAATTTGGCATTTATTGATGTATTAAATATGTATATAAATAACTTCATCTAGAGATAATTTTGAAATATTGATTAATTAGATTGTTTTATCTATATGTTTAATTATACAACTACAAAAAAATGAAACTAGTACTAGAACTTAAAACAATGGTTTATTATTAAAACGCCTTCACTTGTTATTAAATTGATGCTTAGAGCTGTCAAAAGTAGTAAATGTCCTAAAAAAGAATTATTGTTTCATTTTGTTCACATTGTAATGCATAACTTATCCCCCAGATGGAGACCTACAGTGGCCAACACGCCTGAACTTGTTGGCCCCTACACCTATTACCTTGACTGTGTTAAAATATGCCCCAAACGAAAACGTAAAGTAAATTTAACTTAAAATCCAACACCACCACTATAAGTCTGTCTTAACCGTTTATTTTAGAAAACTATGCGCCATTTCTGAGATGCGCCAAACTAGAACGAAGCGTCGGCAATCCCAGCTTCACCGACAAGTTTTACACCATCCCCAACACGAGAAAAATCAAGGTAACAAACCTCGACTTCAGAATCAAATCTTATTTATATATTTAAGGGTGGATCCTCGTTACAAAACAGGGCACCACGCTTCCTGGACAAAGCCGACGACCAGCCCGGGCCAGGGTTTTATTCGCCGGAAAGGGCGAAGTTTTGCAAGGACATACACAATGCCGGAGGTCGCAGGTTGTATGCCAACCGTGTGGAGTACTGTTTCGGCATATCCGCCCCTTCAATTCCGACCCGGATCGACGAGAATGGGTACGACATCGACCAGTACGGGATGCTGGCCAAGATGCCTCCGAACACCAGGAAGGATTATGTGGGACCGCAAGATTATGATATCAGGGAAGTAGGTCTAAATCTCTGCTTTTATTAGGTTTGATGTTGGTATTTTTATTTACGACCTAGTTTAATTAATGTTGTTTTTCGTAATAACATAATACTTTTTATTGTAAGAATTTTATCTCGTCGATTCAGAAGTGTGCTAGTATCTTAGAGTGACAAAAATTTATAGTGTCTTATCAAGATTATAAAACATTGTTGAATGGTATCAAAAACAAATATTGTATCATCATAAACTAATTATGTGAGTCACACAAAACAATATCAGTAATAGTTTCAGAAAACTATTCTAGTATTCTTCCCTTCTTCCATCTGCCACTAAATCAGTACAGATTTCTTTGTTGTCTTAACAGTGCATATGCTGCTCCTGTGAGCAGTACAGAGGGTGCAAGTGGTCAAAGAGCAAGACTAAACGATTCGATTACCATCTGAGTGAGAATCCAGGCCCCGGCGCTTACGAGTTGCAGATCCCTAAAGACCCGCAACAGGAGGCTATAGAGGATTACCGACAGATGGCACGGCTCTTCAGTTACCTGCCTCGCTATCTTGACCAGCAAGAAATGAGGCAACTAAGAGAGGTAAGTTCATTTGTTTCATTGGAGACAAATTTGTTTCTTATTCTTCATGAGAAATTAGTTTCCTTAATAACCAATGATTAATAATCAATCAAATGGAGATGGAAGTTCAATGACTTATGAGGATGTGTTAACTTCTTCTGAAGTTGTTGATGATATGAGCCATCCAAAACAAAAATTAATGCGCCCATCAACCTATGAGTAATTGTGCATCTTACGTCCGTCCCCGGGTGTCTGTGGTTTAGCCCCTGTCCCGGCGTTCCAAACCCATATATTTAACGCTGTCAAGTCCATCACCTTTAATAAAGGCACAAACGCTGGAACGTCACATCTTCGGTTAATTTTAATAGTCGGGAGGAAGTCCGACATTATTAATTTCGACGTGTGGGCGACCCGATTATTTTCGTTCGTCGTTGAATTATGGCTGTGAGAAATGCAATTCGACTGCCCGAAAGTCGCTAATTAAAATGAATTGCCCCGCTACTTACCTAGATGATTGCCGGATTAATGATGGAAAATAGCGCCGAATCCAGTACTAGGAACGACAAAGTCGCCAGCAGTGCTAATTCCGTTGCTTACCCAGCTCCAGCACTGTCATGTATTGCTTAATTAAGGCGTGAAGATTTATTACCTCCAATCCTCAGTTGGCAAAAAACGTTCTGAGTCATGCAGATCTTAAAATACCGGTATTTACCATTAATTTTGTATTTTAGAACTACCCTTCGCCTCAAGAGTACAGTCCGGAGAAGCTCAAGTGCAAACGACTAGAAGGGTGGACGAAAGCTCCGTTTTGTTCCACCACCAATCGGTTTAAAGAAGTCCTTGTACCTACTCCAGGACCAACAGACTACGACGTCAAACATATCAACGATATGGGTAAAATCACGTGTGGCCCCAAAAATGCCCCCCCACAAAGATTTAAACAACCATCTTTTGATGGACCAAGTATTAACTTTAATATTAGTTACAAATTATTTATGATAAAATCATAAACGTTCAGGTCCTGCTTCTTACAACATTAAGTCCCCACTTCAAGAGAAGCTGGACAGCAAATCAAACAAATATGCTGTAAGGACGGCCCCCTTTTTGATCAGCAGCCCCTTGGAGCTACCAAATCACGAAGTACGTCCAGCACCAAACGCCTACACCCTTCCGGATCCCTTTGATGTTGAGGAGGAGAACTCCAGTGTCTTCAAGTCGAAGGTCAAGAGGTTCCCCACCAAGTGTAACTTGGTCAGTGGTTATTCGAGGGATTTAATTATAATATAAGCTAATTTATCACTTTCACATAAAATATTCACCTTATTAAGGGTAGAGGTGGCTTCTCTCTCCGGAACAAGCCGGATTTTATCCCGATGGAGGCATGATTAAGATGAATCGCCTCGCCTTTACCAAGATTGATGTAAAATTAAATAATGAATAGCAAATTAGGGCGTAATTAAACATGAGGACGGCGTGTAAACTTAGCGGGAAGTGTCTGAGATAAATGATGACAAATTATTGGCAAAAATGCCGGTGTCATTATTTATTTCTATTATCTAGATAATCCTGTTTTGGTTCATTATTCACCAACATAATAATTTAAACCTAAAAATCATTTAATTGAGTGGCTTGTGTATGAGTGAGTAATGTTAATCCGTGATCAAGTTTCCCACAGCACACATTCTCACCGAAGCTGAATAAGATAATAATTGCACGGTATTCATTACACCCACAAAAAAAAGCCCTTGAAGGGTGGGTGCCCCAAGTCTCAAATTAAATGAGTATCGATTCAAACTATGCACCAGCTTTGGAAGCCTGTCAACGGACGTTTTTCGTCCGTCCATCCCCCTCAGCCCCAATACCGGGATGTAAATAACAAACAAGTAGCTAAGTGACAGTGTCGCTGGTATAAATGTTGGCATAGAGAGTAGCGTTAATTGAAATATATTGTCTAGGCGCTGATTGTTCGGCGGGCCGGGCATTTTGATCAGTGTAATGGTGCGACGTTTGCTAACCACTTTGCACCACTGCCAGAGGCCCCCCCTCAGTTTCGGCATTGATTCATGTTTATGGTTTTCAATTTTCCGCGGAACGGGGGATTAGTCGGCAACTCGTTCTCTAACTCAAATAAACTGCCATGCGTGTTGGATAAGTGTTGTTTGGGCCCGCACTCGGGGGTGGATTGTTTCTAAGCCCTCGATCTTTTAATAATGTCGACTTGTTCTTGGTGCCACGCTGAATTTGGAAACCTCCATTCAACCTGTTCAATTCGAGGTGTTTTGTGTAACTTGATGGGGAATTGAAAGACAAACATCCATCACCAAATAATGAGTTATTTAAATTGGGTGAAGTTTTTAGTCTTTATTAGAAAGAATCAACATTATTAATGGTTGATTGAAGTAAATTTATCTTAAAACAGTTTAGAAAATTAATATATCTATTAAATCAAATAAATCAGTAGCAGCACCACTCCAGATAAAACAATTTAATTAATTAAAACATCCCTTGTGCATTGTTCCACACTCCAGATAATGGCGATAATAAATCGTTACTACTAGATAAAAATTAAATTTGCTGTGTGTTGGGGGGGATCTTCACTTTTTTCAGGTCATTTGATGCCATCCAGTTTGGCGGTGCATTTGCATGAAGCACTTACGGCCCCGAAAACCGTTCACTGTTATTGTCTGCAAAGTCATAAACTCATTTAAAAGGGTGCGTTTCATTTGACGCCACCCCGCCGTCACAACAGAACCGGACTCATTAAATGGCTGTGAGGGGATGAAGGAAGTGTACACTGTCGATCATGTGTTGAGAAACAAAGTAAAAAACATCATTTTGCACGATTATTTTTGATTTAAATTAAGTGTCTACACATTTCGTACCACCCTATATAAAAATTAAGTAAATAAATATATCTGTATACAAACTATTTCCTATTTTAACAGAGGGAATACACTGGAAAGTATCATAAAAAGTCTAAAAGGATAGAAAATCATCAAAGAAGCCTTTTATTTCTACAAAAAATAGAGCAGCAAGACTACTTTTGGAAGAGAATATGTGAACAGGACAGATGGGCAATGGAAAACAATTTTGTTTTCCAATGAGAGTTGGTTCCAATTATTAAAATCTGATGGCATTTCATGGGTGAGAAGACCAAAGGATGTTACATTTCAATTTATTTACTGACGACTTCCTTCTTGTCCTCATTTCCAGCTCTTTTTATTTCCTTGATATCTTTGCCTTTGTTTTTCGTCTTGACTTTCCTCCGTGTATCTTCTTCATTTTATCTTTCTTCTCCGACATTTTGTTCTTCTCTATTTCACTGTTTTGCGTTTCTCTTTTATCTTATCTTGTAATATTAAAATAATAAATGATACTGGAAGTAATTGAATTGGCTCAACCAATATTTATCTTGTGTGAATTTATTTTTCAAATATGTTCTGATTCATCAGTAACTTCTACTTCTACTCCTTCTTTTGTTGTTCCTTATATATTATTTTCATCTTGTCTTCTTGGACTTTTGTTATTTGTCATGACTATTATTTTTTCATTATCCTGTCTTCAATATTTTTGTGTATTAATTGTCTTTATCGATGTGTCCCCATTTATAAATCCTTTACTTTTCTTATAATGTTAAGGACATCCAAGAGGAACAGTAACAACTAATTTTACCTACAAAGGATGTTAGATTTCAATTTATTTACTGATGCCTATTTTCTTCGACTCTTTTTCTTGTTGTTTCTCAATCACTTCCTTCTTGTCTTCATTTCTAGCTCTTCTTGTTCTCCTTGATATCTCTATCTTTGTTTTTCGTCTTGGCTTTCCTTTTCCCTGTATCTTCTTCATTTTCTCCTTCTTCTTCAGTGTTACCTCCGACATTATGTGTTTCTCTACTGTACTGTTTTTGTGTTTCTCTTTTATCTTATTATATTAAAATAATAAATGATGAACTACAAATAAATGAACTGACTCAACTAATACTTAACTTCAAAGAATATGTGAATTTGTTGCCCAATTATGTTCTGATTCATCAGTTTCTTTTACTTCTAGTCCTTCTTTTGTTGCTCCTTATATATTACTTACTTTACTACTATATTACTTTATTCTGTCTTCAATATTTTTGTGTTCTTCTTCTTAATTGTCTTTGGATTTCCCTTATTGATGTGTCCCCATTTATATTTCATTTACTTATCTTATAATATTAAGGACATCCAAGAGGAACAGCAACAACTAATTTTATCTACAAAGGCATAGTGGAGGAGGTTTATGGTTTGGGAATGTTTTTCTCACGAGATAATGGATCTTTTCTTTTATCGTGACACCCTGGAGAATCACATGCTTCCATTTGCCGAAGATAACATGAGTTTAAGGTGGTTCTTCCAGTATGATTAAGTTAGTTAAAGTGTGGTTAGACCTTCAAGGAGTACGTGTAATGTCTTGGCCAGTACAAAACCCAAACTTCAATCCAATTGAAAACCTTTGGGATGAAATTGATGGGACGACTAACAAATTTGAATGAACTCTACGAAGAAGTTTAAAATCAGAGGGAAGGATTATATTGGAAACCTATTGAAATCAATGAAAATTGAGTGTAAATGATCTCAGTGGAAGTACCTCACAAACTGTTTAACTTTTATTAAGGGGGCACTTCAATTCCAGTTTCAAGAAACACATGCTGATGGCTGCAAAATGTGTTTGGAGCTAATTCGCTTGGCAGTCGTCATCATCTCGTATGAATAATTTAGTAAACTCTCTGTTTGCAAGTTTATGATAAGCTGTCACTCACACTCGTACGAGCCGTGTGTGTGTGTGTGTGCAATTCGTAAGAGACACGTGGCCGACACTCGGCGATGTATTTGGCCGCTGACCAATTTAATTAGTTCCGAAATGTTTGTAGAACCTGAAAAAGAACTGAAAGGGGTTTTTCGACGGTGTTTTCACAACACACACACCTGAATTTGATAGCGGCAATTTAATTTAAGCCACTATCGGGTATTTATTTCGACTTGGAGTTACGGGGAAACATGGAGACGTGGGTGGCCTAAGTTTTTAATACGCGTCAGGAGTCGGGACAGTTTATACAAACGCAAATTTGCATTTTAAGTTGGGCACAATAAAATATGACGGAATCGTGCACACACGCAATTTATACTGTCGGACGTGTGTGATGTTTCTGATGGGTCCTCATGTTTCCCATTGTCCGACGTATTTACCCCCGAAACACTGAAGTTGTTCAGATAAAAATGTTTCCATGAATATCTAACAGTCTCACTCCCTTAAATTGAATACCACCACTGAAACATCACTTGTTAACAACACTAAAGGAGTATCTGGGACTAAGACTTTTTCCTCTTTGCTATATTATAGTAAGAAGAAGAAAAAGTTATTATTGTGTTTTCTGTTTCAGAATGATTCTTTAGACTTCCCTGATGTTCAAGGATCATTCGAGGCAAGCCAGACTAAAAAATCCTTCAACGTAAAAAACCTCCCCTTCAATCACACCAGTTATAAAAAAGAAGTCTTCAGTACTAATCCAGGTAAGCAGGTGACTTAGCCTTGTTTAAATGTTTGGTGCTATCCCTTTATTGTTTAGATCCAGGATCTTATCACTATGACCTCAGTTGGTCAGACGGAAGGACCATCCAGAAGGAGTTTCCCAGATTTAAGCAAGACAAGTTTCGAAGCCCAGGTGTGGGTGTGTATAACGTAAGTAATTTTTCTATTAATAGAACTTTTTCATTTATAATAAGCATAGACTTTAAGTGAGTTGTCAACTTTTTCAAACACACGCTCGTCACTTAAAACTTATGAAGGGTTCTTTTAATGCACTACTATTTTGGGGCCTTCAATTAGTGTCCAATCATCCGGCTTTCTCGCACCAATTTTTAGTTGTGGCTGCTCTAAAATATCATCACGTATTCAGGTCTTTAATATCAAATCGTTTTATTTTTAAACTTTTATCGTCACGCACCATAATTTCAGCCAAACATTAACAAGAAGAACTTTCAGCTACAGAGCCGGGCGTGTGAAATACAACTTTAATCATTACCAACTACAAAACGTGATGGTGTCATAATTATAAGTTTGTATAGGATTTTGCAGTGCGGACTTTTTGCAACAGGCGCGTTAAAAAACAACAACAACGAACGAAAGAACACCATCGACACAAAATCCAGTTAAAACAAGCGGAAACTCCGCTTCCCACTCTGGATAGCATTAATTTCGAACTATTGAAATAAATCCCTTGTGAGAGCGGACTCAATTTGCGATCCGAAAAAAAAATGAAACCAGGGTCTGTTCGTGTCAGCACGGGGATAATTTTCAAAATGACATTATTTTTCGATTTACATTAACTAGAAAATAGAACAAAAACTGGGTATTAGCAATTTGAGGACGGTTATTCATGATGTCGCCGTACCGGCGACAACTCCGGGGTTGTAAGAAATTGGATTGGCTTAGCTGATGACTGATAAGTCTCCCTTAGGTCTTCGAGGGTGACTAGCTTATTTTCGATATTTTTTTGTCTTTATTTCAAGCTCTTCTTGCTTCTCTTGACATCTTGGTCTTTGTTTTCCTTCTTGGTTTTCCTTTTCCCCGTATATTTTTTATTTTTTTGTTCTTTAGTGTTGTCTCCGACATTTTGTGTTTCTCTACTTTACTCTTTTTGCATTTTTCTTTTATTTTTTCTTGTAATATTCAAATAATAAATGATGAACTGGAAGTAATTGATGCTTCTTCTACTTCTACTCCTTTTTTGATGTTATTTGTCATAACTGTCCTTTTTTTTTATCATGTTTTCAATAATTTTCAATATTTTTTGTCTTTATTTCCAGCACTTCATGTTCTTCTTGACTACTTGTTCTTTGTTTTTCGTCCTGGTTTTCCTTTTCCCCATGACTTCTTTATTTTCTTCTTCTTTAGTGTTGTCCCCGACATTTTGTGTTTCTCTACTTTACTCTTTTTGCTTTTTTCTTTTATTTTATCTTGTAATATTCAAATAATAAATGATAAACTGGAAGTAATTGATGTTTCTTCTATTTCTACTCCTCCTTTTGTTGTTATTTGTTATAACTATCCTTTTTTCTTTATTATGTCTTCAATAATTTTCGATATTTTTTTGTCTTCATTTCAAGCTCTTCTTGTTCTTTTTGACATCTTGGTCTTTGTTTTTCGTCGTGGTTTTCCTTTTCACCGTAACTTCTTTATTTCCTTCTTCTTTAGTGTTGTCCCCGACATTTTGTGTTTCTCTACTCTACTGTTTTTGCTTTTTTCTTTTATCTTATTATGTAATATTCAAATAATAAATGATGAACTGGAAATAATTGATGTTTCTTCTACTTCTGCTCCTTCTTTAACTATCCTTTTTTCTTTATTATGTCTTCAATAAGAGAAGAACTGGAAATAAATGCAAGAAAGAAGTGGTTGAGGAATAACAAGAGAAGCACAAAAACCGTGAAGAAGAGGAAGAAAACAAAAAAGTCGAAAACAACAGTGAAAAAAAGAATTGAAAGAAGATGCAGGAAGAAAAAAGCCAAAACAAAAAACAAAGATCAAAATATTAAGGAGAACAAGAGGAGCTGGAAATGAAATGAGTGACGAACAATAACAAAAAAAAAAAGAGAAGAAGAAAGCTGGTGTCAATAAATAAATTGACATCCTTTGAAGGTAACAACGTTTGGATGTCCCTATTAATAGTCCAATCCGTCGTAGTTCATTATTCGTGCACAATCAATGGCCTGCACTGCTAAACACACAATTATCAGCAAATTAGCGGCGCGAAATGTTCATGCGTGTCTAGCTTGGCAAATTCACCGGGGATCGTTATCAGTTGCTCGTTGATTGCGTAATAAAGTCATATCAATTAAAGCAACAGCATCCTTCATAAACGTACTCAGACAGCTCAGTCATTGCACGATCACTCTCTGTAATTTCTGTAATTAGGCGTTGTTCCGCCATCGGTTGCCATGCTCGTTAGAAATCACGCGTGCCCTTCCCCAGTCGGAACAAAGACTGAAATAATTTTTGTCGCCGTTTTAAATCGAATCAAGCAAGTGCTCTCGCACAGAGGAAATCCGATGAAGCAGGCGATAACTCATAGATGCGGCGTCGCAATGACAAATGCGAATGCCAATAGCAGCGGCCGCAATTGTCGGGCAAAAATCGCAGCGATTCTTCTCAATTTACGGTCTTTCAGCCGCAGAAGCTCCCCGCATCGGGACCACCTACGTCTAGGGACGAATCCGGGGCGTCGAGCCACCCGCGAAGACCTAATGGAAACTTATCAGTCATCAGCTGGGCTGACCCAATTCCTTATAACCCCGGAGTTGTCGCCGGTATGGCGACATCATGAATAATCGTCCTCAAATTGCTTAATACCCGGAAATTATCCCCGTACTGACACGAACAGACATTGGTTACATTTTTTTCCTCCTGGATGTTCTTAATATTATTATTTAAGCAAAGGGTATAAATGGGGACACATCGATAAAGGAAATCCACAGACAATTCAGATGAGGAAAGCACTAAAAATATTGAAGAAAGGATAAAGAATAAAGGATAGTGAATACAATTAGTAAAGTCTAAGAAGTTAAGTAAGACAAGATGAAATTAATATAGAAGAAACAACAAAAGAAGAAATTGAAGTTGAACAAACTGATGAATCAGAACATAATTGAAAAACAAATTCACACATTCTTTGAAGATAAATATTAGTTGAGCCACTTGTTTTTCAATTATGTTCTGATTCATCTGTTTCTTCTAGTTTTTTTCCTTCTTTTGTTGTTCCTTTTATATTAATTGTCTTTAGATTTCTCTCATTGATGTGTCCCCATTTGTATCTCATTTACTTATCTTATAATATTAAGGACATCCAAGAGGAACAGCAACAACTAATTTTACCTCCAAAGGATGTTAGATTTCAATTTATTTACTGATACCAATTTTCCTGGTCTCTTTTTCTTGTTGTTCCTTAACCACTTCATTCTTGTCTTCATTTCCAGTTCTTCTTGTTATCCTTGATATTTTGGTCTTTGATTTTCGTATTGGCTTTCCTTTTCTCTGCATCTTCTTCATTTTCTCCTTCTTCTTCAGTGTTGTCTCAGACATTTTGTGTTTCTCTACTTCACTGTTTTTGCTCCTGTAATATTAAAATAATAAATGATGAACTGGAAGTAATTGAAGTGGCTCAACTAATATTTATCTTCAAAGAATGTGTGAATTTGTTTTTCAATTATGTTCTGATTCATCAAGTTTCTTTTAGTTTTACTTCTTCTTTTGTTGTTCCTTCTATATTAATTTCATCTTATCTTACTTAGCTTCTTGGACTTTGTTATTTGTCTTAACTATCCTTTTTTCTTTATCTTGTTCTCCTTGATATCTTGGTCTTTGATTTTTGTCTTGGTTTTCTATTTCCCTGTATCTTCTTTATTTTCTTTTTCTTCTTTAGTGTTGCCTTCGATATTTTTCTTTTCTCTACATGAATTTTTTGTGTTTTTCTGTTTCTTATCTTATAATAATAAATGATGAATGAGAAGTAATTGAACTGGCTTTTAGTTCTTCTTCTGTTGTACCCTATATTTTATTTTCATCCTGTCTTAGACTCTTTTTTTTATCTTTTCTTCAATATTTTTGTATCATTGTTGTCTTAATTGTCTTTGAATTTCCCTTATCGATTGTGCCTTAATTTATATTTCCTTTATCTTATCTTATAATATTAAAATTATGATAATAGATATCAAGTGGTTAATTTAAACTCAAACCTACAATATTAATGCCAAGAACGATAAGCAAACAAAACGAGTAAAGCGATTCAATAACGAAATAATGTAATTAGTGAGTAATTGCACTGGCTCAGCAAAAGTGGAAATAAAACATTCATTCCGGGACCTCTATCAACATTTCAATTACGCATCCCGCCAACGTAAGGGATAATGAGGTGAATTAACCTGAACGTTCTGCATTCGCCCGGCTCAGTAATTGATACGAGGAGTCACGGCTTGATTTCGGTTGTCCCGATTTCGGTTCGCCGCTTTACCACCCTTAGATACACGGAACGTTTTCGTGGATATTATGCCGGTAATTGACTATCCAATTAGTTTTGCCCAACTTGATTTGTTTGCGAGGTCTCAACGACTCGGATCACCTTCCTCTAAAAGTCCATCGATTTGGTTTAATTAATATCATGTCTCCCCCATCAACATGTACTTGCTTTTGTTTAACTAAACAAATTTAAAATTAAAATTTGTATGCCGGCGACATTTCAGTGCGGAATGGAAATAATTTAAAAAAATGTCAAGAAGGCGAATTGTGTCTGAGTCGCCCGGAGGAATCCGGGCGTCGGCAATTTGAAATAGTGCCGGAATTAGGTCGAACAGGGATTATTGCACGTGAAAACCCCCCGCGGATCACCATATTTTATGCGGACGAAATAAAGAACAAAGGGACCTCAAGAATTGCCACATTTACTTCGTTCGTCGCTGGAGTGGCCATTGTCGCAAAAGAAATTAATTCCAAGGTAAACAAAAAGCTCATTGTCTGTTTGGTCGGCGCACATAATCCCGGCGAATAAATCCGGCCACGCTTCCGGATGAGACGCACTTCCCGCTAACCGGAATCCAGCAGGAGTAATGGCTGATAATTTTCCATTTTCCTCGAGGTTTGGATGTGACGCTGTGGCACGGGACCGTGACGTTTGTACATTCTTAATGAAAATCTCATGCGGCTGAAAGTTTATGGGGCCCAACAATCGATCTCGGTTGTGGTAATCCTGTTGTTGAATAATGTGGCATTGTTGAACAGGAATCGAAAACATTAAAACCGTGCATATTTTATCCTTTATCGATTGTAATATGTCGCCCCTTTATGCAGAATCAATTTATTACTACGCCTATGATATCTTCAATGGCATTGTTCCGTTCTTTCAGCGCCGGAGCTATGTTAATAGATTACCATAAATCTGCTTTTGTAAGCACCTGACATGTGCCAGTATTCATATAAAAATCCTGCAAATAGTCTACTGAAATGCTTTATTAGAATGGATATTTTT
Source organism: Aethina tumida (assembly GCF_024364675.1). Classification (NCBI taxonomy): domain Eukaryota; kingdom Metazoa; phylum Arthropoda; class Insecta; order Coleoptera; family Nitidulidae; genus Aethina; species Aethina tumida. The sequence continues at coordinate 4,599,730 of NC_065438.1, forward strand.
TACTAAGGAAAACTTGTCTGTATTTATTGCGGGTCTCTATGGTGCATAATAATGCCATTCCATATAATACGTGGTTTTTAGGGATCAAGTCCGATTGATGTTATTGACAGGCGCTGAAAAAAGGGATTTTTATTTTGGACTGGGAAATTGATTTATTTTGTTATAAATTTCTTTTGGGCATAGGATAATTTAAAATTTACTTAATTGTCGTCAAGTCTCTTTATCATCTTCATGACTTCTTAATTAATCCCAGCTCCATAATTTCCTACAACTTTTTAAATAGTTGTAATTAATTTATTTTGTGATAAACCTATTTTAATATTATTGAACATTTTTTTTCTTTTTAACATAGAATAATTTAAAATTTAGGTAACTGTCGTCAAGTCTCTCTTGTCATCTGTACTTTTTGTCATCATGTCTGTTCCTTTTTCTTGTCTTTGTAACTGATTCTTCTGGTTTTTTCTTTTGTATTTTATGGTCTTCATTACATCTTAATTAATTCCAACTCTATAGTTTCCTCCAACATTTTAAATATATTTAACATCATGACCATTTATTTCTATCTTGGACTGCTAAATTCATTTATTTTGTAAAAAACCATTTTCAACATTGTAGGACAAATTTATTTTCTTTTGACCAAAGAATAATTTAAAATTTACATATTTGTCATCAAGTCTCTCTTTTCCTCTTGTATTTTAAATAGTCATTTGTTTCTATCCAGGACTGGGAGATTCATTTATTTTGTGATAAACCTATTTTAATATTATTGAACAATTTTTTTCTTTTTAACATAGAATAATTTAAAATTTAGGTAACTGTCGTCAAGTCTCTCTTGTCATCTGTACTTTTTGTCATTATGTCTGTTCCTTTTTCTTGTCTTTGTAACTGATTCTTCTGGTTTTTTCTTTTATATTTTATGGTCTTCATTACATCTTAATTAATTCCAACTCTATAGTTTCCTCCAACATTTTAAATATATTTAACATCATGGCCATTTATTGGACTACCTTGGACTGCTAAATTCATTTATTTTGTAAAAAATCATTTTCAATATTATAGGACAAATTTATTTTCTTTTGACCAAAGGATAATTTAAAATTTACATATTTGTCATCAAGTCTCTCTTTTCCTCTTGTACTTTAAATAGTCATTTGTTTCTATCCAGGACTGGGAGATTCATTTATTTTGTGATAAACCTATTTTAATATTATTGAACAATTTTTTTCTTTTTAACATAGAATAATTTAAAATTTAGGTAACTGTCGTCAAGTCTCTCTTGTCATCTGTACTTTTTGTCATTATGTCTGTTCCTTTTTCTTGTCTTTGTAACTGATTCTTCTGGTTTTTTCTTTTATATTTTATGGTCTTCATTACATCTTAATTAATTCCAACTCTATAGTTTCCTCCAACATTTTAAATATATTTAACATCATGACCATTTATTTCTATCTTGGACTGCTAAATTCATTTATTTTGTAAAAAACCATTTTCAACATTGTAGGACAAATTTATTTTCTTTTGACCAAAGAATAATTTAAAATTTACATATTTGTCATCAAGTCTCTCTTTTCCTCTTGTATTTTAAATAGTCATTTGTTTCTATCCAGGACTGGGAGATTCATTTATTTTGTGATAAACCTATTTTAATATTATTGAACAATTTTTTTCTTTTTAACATAGAATAATTTAAAATTTAGGTAACTGTCGTCAAGTCTCTCTTGTCATCTGTACTTTTTGTCATTATGTCTGTTCCTTTTTCTTGTCTTTGTAACTGATTCTTCTGGTTTTTTCTTTTATATTTTATGGTCTTCATTACATCTTAATTAATTCCAACTCTATAGTTTCCTCCAACATTTTAAATATATTTAACATCATGACCATTTATTTCTATCTTGGACTGCTAAATTCATTTATTTTGTAAAAAACCATTTTCAACATTGTAGGACAAATTTATTTTCTTTTGACCAAAGAATAATTTAAAATTTACATATTTGTCATCAAGTCTCTCTTTTCCTCTTGTATTTTAAATAGTCATTTGTTTCTATCCAGGACTGGGAGATTCATTTATTTTGTGATAAACCTATTTTAATATTATTGAACAATTTTTTTCTTTTTAACATAGAATAATTTAAAATTTAGGTAACTGTCGTCAAGTCTCTCTTGTCATCTGTACTTTTTGTCATTATGTCTGTTCCTTTTTCTTGTCTTTGTAACTGATTCTTCTGGTTTTTTCTTTTATATTTTATGGTCTTCATTACATCTTAATTAATTCCAACTCTATAGTTTCCTCCAACATTTTAAATATATTTAACATCATGACCATTTATTTCTATCTTGGACTGCTAAATTCATTTATTTTGTAAAAAACCATTTTCAACATTGTAGGACAAATTTATTTTCTTTTGACCAAAGAATAATTTAAAATTTACATATTTGTCATCAAGTCTCTCTTTTCCTCTTGTATTTTAAATAGTCATTTGTTTCTATCCAGGACTGGGAGATTCATTTATTTTGTGATAAACCTATTTTAATATTATTGAACAATTTTTTTCTTTTTAACATAGAATAATTTAAAATTTAGGTAACTGTCGTCAAGTCTCTCTTGTCATCTGTACTTTTTGTCATTATGTCTGTTCCTTTTTCTTGTCTTTGTAACTGATTCTTCTGGTTTTTTCTTTTATATTTTATGGTCTTCATTACATCTTAATTAATTCCAACTCTATAGTTTCCTCCAACATTTTAAATATATTTAACATCATGGCCATTTATTGGACTATCTTGGACTGCTAAATTCATTTATTTTGTAAAAAACCATTTTCAACATTGTAGGACAAATTTATTTTCTTTTGACCAAAGGATAATTTAAAATTTACATATTTGTCATCAAGTCTCTCTGTTCCTCTTGTACTTTAAATAGCCATTTGTTTCTATCCAGGACTGGGAGATTCATTTATTTTGTGATAAACCTATTTTAATATTATTGAACAATATTTTTCTTTTTAACATAGAATAATTTAAAATTTAGGTAACTGTCGTCAAGTCTCTCTTGTCATCTTGTACTTTTTGTCATTATGTATGTTCCTTTTTCTTGTCTTTGTAACTGATTCTTCTGGTTTTTTCTTTTATATTTTATGGTCTTCATTACATCTTAATTAATTCCAACTCTATAGTTTCCTCCAACATTTTAAATATATTTAACATCATGGCCATTTATTGGACTACCTTGGACTGCTAAATTCATTTATTTTGTAAAAAATCATTTTCAATATTATAGGACAAATTTATTTTCTTTTGACCAAAGGATAATTTAAAATTTACATATTTGTCATCAAGTCTCTCTTTTCCTCTTGTACTTTAAATAGTCATTTGTTTCTATCCAGGACTGGGAGATTCATTTATTTTGTGATAAACCTATTTTAATATTATTGAACATTTTTTTTCTTTTGAATATAAAATAATTTAAAATTTAGGTAACTGTCGTCAAGCCTCTCTTGCCATCTTGTACTTTCTGTCATTATGTCTGTTCCTTTTTCTGGTCTTTGTAACTGATTCTTCTGGTTTTTACTTTTATATTTTATGGTCTTCATTACATCTTAATTAATTCCAACTCTATAGTTTCCTCCAACATTTTAAATATATTTAACATCATGGCCATTTATTGGACTATCTTGGACTGCTAAATTCATTTATTTTGTAAAAAACCATTTTCAATATTATAGGACAAATTTATTTTCTTTTGACCAAAGGATAATTTAAAATTTACATATTTGTCATCAAGTCTCTCTTTTCCTCTTGTACTTTAAATAGTCATTTGTTTCTATCCAGGACTGGGAGATTCATTTATTTTGTGATAAACCTATTTTAATATTATTGAACATTTTTTTTCTTTTGAATATAAAATAATTTAAAATTTAGGTAACTGTCGTCAAGCCTCTCTTGCCATCTTGTACTTTCTGTCATTATGTCTGTGTTTTTTTTTTGTCTTTGTAACTGACACTTCTGGTTTTTTCTTTTGTATTTTATGATCTTCATTACTTCTTAATTAATTCCAACTCTATAGTTTCCTCCAATATTTTAAATATTTTTGACATCATGACCATTTACTTCTATCTTGGACTGGTAAATGGTAAATTAATCTATTTTAATATTATTGTACAATATTAATTTTGATAATAGGATAAATTAAAATTTAGGTAACTGTCTCTTGTTATCTTATACCTTTTGTAATTATGTTTATTTATATTTAATTACTTTGTTATAAAAATGTCTTGTGAATAGAGAGTAGGTAATTAATCATTCTTATTTTATTAGTGTTTTTTTCATTATTATTATTTGGATAATTTTTCCCTCGTAACGTTTTACAGTTTCTTTTTAGTAGTTTAGTTTTATAGTTTCTCCCCTAACTTCCTGGATTTTCTCCCCCTCGTCTCCCATCCAACTTGTTAATTAATCTGCCTTCACGTTCTTTAACTTGCGCTTTCAATTTCAATCAAAGCACCCCGCAACTGTTATTGTGTTTATGTCTACTAGCTGCTTTATTTCCCATGAACCGATAATTTAATTAGAACAGCGTCAACCGAAGTTCAAAATCGGTGTACGCCATTGGGCATCGAACAAACGACTCGACGCCGTCGAGTGTTCGAGACGTCGCCCTGATAAATGTACGAATGCCGGTGACACCCGATATATATGTAAGGATGAGTCAGTGGATGATTTGATATGGCCGAGGATCGTTTCCCTTAAAAGTGAGGGCTTCGCGGCCGCATATTGATTCCATAATGCCCGATTTCCAAACGTGGAAATCTAATAACTCAGGTTTCCGACCAAAACATGCCCAATAGTCTACGTGATCTACATGGCGGATGGCGGCACGGTGGTTGGTTTTTTTGCGATGTTGATATAGAGGAACAGTCACGCTTCGCGTTCGAGGAATAAATTCAGTTACATAAAGTGTTAAGCAGTGAATTATAAGAGCGTTGGGTTGTTTTATGAATCCCCGTTATCCGTTCCATCGATGTCTGAAGCTTCAGTAATATTCCTCAGGCACAAACCACGTTGGTGGAAGAAAAATTATATCACAAAAAGGGGTGAAAGAATTATTAATACTTATTTACTGAGACAATTTATGTACTAAAAAAAATAAAATACAATAAGATTGTGCGTTGAATTGGATTTTGTTTAGTGTCTAGTTTCACCTGAGGCCCTCCAAGGCCTCACCCTTGTACCCGCGGTCGGGGTATCACTGTAGCAAAGTCTGTGTTGACTCCGAAGCTCACCGGATCCACCCACTAAAACTAACCCGAGCGCCTCGCTCCACTCGAGACATGTGTCGTCTTGCCACTGAGCACCCGCTTTTCTGGTGCGCAACGAGACTTTCCGCCCCGTAATTAAATTACGTCCCATCTGACACTCTTGTTTCTGATACGTAACTCGTGACGTTTATTGCTGTTATGATTATGACGGTATTGGTGCTGGGTTTGATGGGTAAAACTGTCACTAATTCTTTAATAAACTCTTTAAGATGTGACGTCTTTCACGCGAACAAAGACACGTCCACAAATATTTCAATTATTTACACGCCGAATTTAGAATGCTCCGTACATCTGGCCCAGATGCGAAGCGACTGGGGACTCGTTTAAATTTAAATGGGGCGCAAGTGAAACACAAAATAATGTGTCACGCACGCAATTCACCCCGTTACAAAACGTCTTTTGCCATCCGGAATAAAAGGTGAGGTGAAACGTCTGCGGATACGGGTTTTCTATCGCGTCGTGGAGTCGCATCCACTGAAATGTTGATGAGCTGCGGAATGGAGGAGGCAGTCCGGTCGGAATTAGGCCGTTGAATAAGTAATCCGGCGAATGCGAGACGCGGAGGACGTTGGATTCTTTTTATGGCCGTTTTTATGGGGCTGGATTATTGGGGTTTTGGGTGGTATATGCGTAAAAATTTCTGGAATTTGATACAAATAGTTAAATATTAACAAAGAAAAGTTTACAGATAAATAAATCAATCAATAAAAATAATAAATGGATAATTCGAATGTCAAAAATCTTATCATTAACTTAAATTAAAGCCAACCTGGAGGAAATGGGATATTCTAAAATTAGTTCAAGGACTGTGAGAAGATGATTAGTGAATGGGGGTTTGTTTGACTCCAGACCTACAAGAAAAACCCTGGTTTATACTAAAAATGTGAAAGCCCAATTTTGACTAGCTTAAAATTACATTCACTGGACCACACAACAGTGGACACGATTACTTTTTAATGATGGTGTTTCCAAGATGAGGTTGTAGCAAACTGATAAGATACTTGGTACTCCTAGGTCATCAACATATAACTAAGCTACGTATCTTGCCAGAATGCTACAACCTCAAGTTGGAAACACTTCAACCTTTATCAAAGATTCCACTCATTTTGTTGAGATATTGAAAGGAATACATCTTGATGTAGAAGATAGACTGGTCAGTTTCGACGTAGTGTCGTCACTTTTCACTAAAGTTCCTGTCAATGAATCCTTAAACATGATATCAGAAATATTTCTCCCAGATATAGTGGATCTTTTCCGTAAGTGCCTTACTGAAAGCTATTTCGTTTGGAACAACAAATTCTACGAACAGACTGAAGGATTAGCAATGAGCAAGTTTGAACAAAAAGTGATTGAGACTTCCAAACACAAACCTTCTGTTTGGTATCGTTACGTGGATGATACTTTCGTGATATGGAAACATGGACAAGAAAAACTAGATCAGTTTCTAAAGCACCTAAACTCTCAACATAATAATATCAAATTCACAATGGAATTGGAGAAGGAGAACCAAATACCTTTTCTGGATGTCCTAGTAAAAAGTGTGGGTGAACATTTAGACCATACATTATACCGAAAAACTACACACACCGATTGGTATCTACATAAACTATCTAATTATCGTCCTAGTCAAAAACAACGGGTCATCAAAACACTAATTGAACGAGCCAAAAGGATATGTGCCACACACCACCTCGCTGAAGAACAAGAACACTTGGAAAAAACCCTACAGGCCAACGAATACAAACGCTCAGAAATAAGACATACAATGAGACCACATACTAATAATAAAGATCCACCTAGTGAGCCCACGATTGGTAAAGCTTTTCTCCCTTATATATGCAAAAGGTACCAATAGAATTGGAAAAATTTTAATAAAACATAACATCCATACTGTTTTTATACCAACAAGGAAGATTCAACAGAGTCTCAGATCTGTCAAAGATAGGAGAGACCATCAAACAGCTTCTGGGATATACCACATACCATGCTCTTGCAGGAAAGTATACATCGGTACTACAAAACGTTCAATAGGGACTAGAATTAAGGAACACAAACGAAACTGCAAACTAGGACAATCAGACAAGTCTGCTGTAGGTGAACATGCACAGTTAGATGAAAATCATAAGATAAAATTCCAAGATACACAATTGCTTGCCACGACAACTGGATATCACAACAGAGTGATTAGGGAAGCAATTGAAATCCATAAACATGGAAACAACTTCAATAGAAAAGAAGCATTTGAAGTTTGATAAAATACAGTACAGTAGCTACAATTATGGCCACTACTGTAAGTATATTTTCTGGAATTTGATCCAAATAGCTAATCCTAACTAAAAAATCTTACTTGTTAGTCCTATTTTAACATTACATAACTTGATACAGTTACTTTGTGGCAAATAATTAATTTATTCATTAATTAATTAACATAAATTATGGTACTTGATGATTCTTAATAAGAAAAATCTTACTTGTAAATAATCTTTTGTACATAATAAAATGATCATTAGGTTTAGATTTTAAAATGTAAATATTGGCTAATTTATTTGGATTATGAAATTTAATGCCTGAAACTTTGATTAGTATGAAATAAACTGCACACGTAGTAATTTCGATATTTGTATGAACACAAGGAGCCAAACACATTCAATAGAAACATCTAATGGCAACAGTTGAGAAGTTTCATAAGTGGATGCGAATCTGCAGAGTGAAATCTATTACCAATACGTGTGGGTAATTTCGTGACACTTCAGCACGAACCTCCGGATCGTTACGGGAAATTTTGATAGCCCGAAACGTTTTATATTAATGAGAATCGGTGACGACACCGTTGTAAAACGGTGCCACGACAGAAGCAATATCTGGAGCCTTCAAACAATCTACAAAACGGCTATTTTACAACGCAATAAATTACAGCCCGGGTTGAAGATTTTTTTTCGTAAAAAATAATTTGAACGGATGCATAACCAAACATCAATTCCAGTGAATCAATTAAGGATCGCCATTATTTCCACAATTCAACATCGAAACCAGTTACGCATCCGCTAAACACATAGATCATTGCACGCTGGATATGTGTGTGTGTATTTTGGAGTGACAATAAATATTTGGAATAAATTGGGTTGTCACAGTATAATTTCGCAACGTTTCAAATTAACGTTATATATCAACACTCGTCGACATCCAACTAAATTAAACTATTCCTACCACTAAAATAATAGTCGTTCCCGAAAGGGATGCCACTCCATTTAACGAGGGACACGTCCCGTTTTCTTCTTGTCACAACTATTTATTGGGCCCCCGGTTTATTTAAAGGATTTTAATCCGCCAGGAGAAAGTATGCCAGTTTATAATTCCACAGAAACCGGCAAAAGTTACCGGCTAGGAAAAGTGAAATAAACGGTCCCAGGTCCCGCGTGTAAAACTAGTTGCGAACACATAAAGATAAAATTAGTATTGAAGTTAGACAAATTTCGTTTCTGTGGGCACTTAGACTTGGAAGTTTCCGAGCCAGCAAGACCGGGGGATACGCCGTGTGGGAAAAACTTAAATTAAGTTCCGGCGAAACACCTCATAAAGACACGCCGACTTCCTCAATCGTTTTATGGGTGTGTTTTCTCGATTATTGCCCCGATTTATGGGTTATTTTCGAGCCGGAACTTTCGAAAATTAGTGCAGAAGTTTTTATAATGTTTTCGACAACGCTAACTAACCTCCTCGCCATCGGGAACTTTTTTGATGACGACGTATATTGCGATGGCCATCATGGATTGGGAACGCTTAGACAACACAAACTTCTTTACGTACTCATGATTTAATAATTTGCCTCTTTGACTCAGTTTCCCACTTAGGAAGTTATACATACAATATTTTTACAGATATTAATGGAATTTTAAGCCATTTCCACTTCTTACTGGTTGCTTTGGTCTTTTAACCAATACAATTATTAAGAGCATCATTTTTTAATATATGAAAGCAAATTGTTGTTTAATATGTCTCTGTAAATAAATCAGTCTAAGAGGGTCTACGCCAGAAGAAGCTTGAAGCTTCCTCATTCCATAATTGAACATCCACCATGTTTCATTGTGGATATAACAAACTTTTTCTGTTGTTTTGTAACTGTATGAGCAGAACCACCATTATTTCATAAATAAGATTCGTCAGTAAAAACTACTCTTCCTCACTGTTCTGTGGTCCAGTGAATGTTATCCTAGGCAAGTCAAAATTGGACTTTCGCATCCACTAACCATCTTCTTAGTCTTTGAACTTTCAGTATACTGTATGGTCTAAATGTGCACACACTCTTTTTACTAGGACATCCAAAATAGGTATTTGGTTCTTCTTCTCCAATTCCATTGTGAATTTGATATTGTTATGTCGAGAGTTTAGATGTTTTAGAAACTGATCTAGTTTTTCCTGTCCATATCACGAAAGTATCATCCACGTAACGATACCACACAGAAGGTTTGTGTTTGGAAGTCTCAATCACTTTTTGTTCAAACTTTTCCATAAAGAAATTGGCGATCACAGGACTAAAAGGACTACCCATTGCTAATCCTTCAGCCTGTTCGTAAATTTGTTGTTCCAAACGAACGAACAGAAAAGATCCACTATATCTGGAGGGAATATTTTTGATATCATGTTTAAGAATTAATTAACAGGAACTTTAGTGAAAAGTGACACTACGTCGAAACTGACCAGTCTATCTTCTACATCAAGTTGTAATCCTTTCAATATCTCAACAAAATGAGTGGAATCTTTGATAAAGGTTGGGGTGTTTCCAATACGAGGTTGTAGTAATCTGGTAAGATACTTAGCTTAGTTATATGTTGGTGACCCAGGAGTACTCATCTCCACTGTTGTCTGGTCCAGTGAATGTGATCCTAAGCTAGTCAAAATTGGGCTTTCACTTTTTTAATAGAAACCAGGGTTTTTCTTATAGGTCTGAGGTCAAACCAACCCCCATTCATCATCTTCTCACAGTCCTTGAACTAATTTTAGAATATCCCATTTGATGATAAAATTGGATTGTTTTTGGACAATCAATATTTTTACAGATATAAGTGGGGTTTCAAACCACTCCCACTACACACTGCTTACTTTATGACCAACGACCCTTGACATGTGACTAGACAGTTACAAATTCCTCCTAATCACTTCTAACAGCGATTAGGCCTGTCAACCCCCAGCGTGACCCGACACAAAAACAAACATGCCCCAGTAAATATTCAATTCATCGTCTTGTAATTTTTTATCGTCCCGCCAGTCACCGACAACGTGCCCACAGAGATGCGGTCCTGATAAGACGCACCAAGAGAAAAATTCCTCGCAGTTACGTTTCCCAGTCAGTAAAAACAGTCCGGACCATGTTTATCGCCTGTAACAAATCGCCGAGGGGTGGCATTACGGACGGCCTGAGAAACTTATCGTGTCTTGTCTATGGACGCCGCTGAAAAATCGTCTGATCCAACTCACGAAACTTTCTTCCGCACGACCGAGATGACCATGAATTTATCTTACGACAAACCTTTTACTACGGCATCAATTGAAATAGATTTTTTACGTACTTTTATTGTTGCACTTTTTATTGCACCACCGGGGATGGCCGGCCAGATTTATATCGGGGGGTGATTTGTACATGATGAGGGCGTTAAGTTGACAAAGAGATCATATCGGAGGATTAATGGTTTCCAATAATTCATCAATAATCATTTACGGATTTTAATATTGTTTCCATTAATACCTTAAGTTATCAGAATTTTAATTAGTAACATTAAAAAACTAAGGTACATAAAATGGTCGTTGTAAATTTGCAGCCAGCTAGACACAGTTTAATTCATTAAGCGTCCATCCAATCCCATTAATCACTTGTTTGCAAAACTACCCGTTAGCGTACCGACAAAAACGGCACAGCATCCCCGCTTAGTTGTGCGCCGATAAACTTTAACAGCCGCACTTGGCCGGCCATAAAGTCCACTTCCATCCGATAAAATCAATTGCATTTCCGATTTACCGGCCGCAATCAAATCTAACGCGATCACACGATGGTCTGGGATGCGATTGGAACTACTTTCTGATCTGGATATTATTCGGTTATTTGTTGGTCGTGCATATTTCCTTTCGTGGTTGAAATGTTAAAGAAAATGTTGGGTAAGCAAAACTAAGTCAGAATTACACGAATAATAACAGAAGTTTAAAGATAAGAAGCAAGAATATAACCAAACATATTTCAGAAATAGATGAACAAGAAACATTAGACAAATACTAAGAAAATAAAATATACTGGACAATATAAAACTTTTAAGTAAGAGCAAAATTTGCTGATGAAAAGGTTGGATAACCAAAAGAAAGTCAGAATTACACCAATGATGACACAAGTTTAAATATAGAAATTAGGAATATAAACAAACCAGTATCAGAAATGGATGAACAGGAAACATTAGCAAAATGCTAAGAAGATAAAATATACTGGACAATATAAAACTTTTAAGTAAGAGCAAAATTTGCTGATGAAAATGTTGAATGACCAAAAGAAAGTCTGAATTACACCAATGACAATACAAGTTTAACTATAGAAATAAAGAATATAACCAAACAAGTATCAGAAATGGATGAACAAGAAACATTAGTCAAATGCTAAGAAAATAAAACATATTGGACAATATAAAACTTTTAAGTAAGAGCAAAATTTGCTGATGAAAATGTTGGATAACCAAAAGAAAGTCTGAATTACACCAAGTTTAAATATAGAAATATAGAATATAACCAAACAAGTATCAGAAATGGATGAACAAGAAACATTAGCCAAATGCTACGAAGATAAAATATACTGGACAATAAAAACTTTTAAGTAAGAGCAAAATTTGCTGAAGAAAATGTTGGATAGCCAAAAGAAAGTCAGAATTACACCAACGCTAACACAAGTTTAAATATAGAAATAAAGAATATCACAAAACAAGTATCAGAAATGGATGAACAAGAAGCATTAGTAAAGTGCTAAGAAGATAAAATATACTGGACAATATAAAACTTTTAAGTAAGAGCAAAATTTGCTGATGAAAATGTTGAATGACCAAAAGAAAGTCTGAATTACACCAAGGTTAAATATAGAAATATAGAATATAACCAAACAAGTATCAGAAATGGATGAACAAGAAACATTAGCCAAATGCTAAGAAGATAAAATATACTGGACAATAAAAACTTTTAAGTAAGAGCAAAATTTGCTGAAGAAAATGTTGGATAGCCAAAAGAAAGTCAGAATTACATCAACGATAACACAAGTTTAAATATAGAAATAAAGAATATCACCAAACAAGTATCAGAAATGGATGAACAAGAAACATTAGCCAAATGCTAAGAAAATAAAATATACTGGACAATAAAAACTTTTAAGTAAGAGCAAAATTTGCTGATGAAAATGTTGGATAGCCAAAAGAAAGTCAGAATTACACCAACGATAACACAAGTTTAAATATAGAAATAAAGAATATCACCAAACAAGTATCAGAAATGGATGAACAAGAAGCATTAGCAAAATGCTAAGAAGATAAAATATACTAGACAATATAAAACTTTTAAGTAAGAGCAAAATTTGCTGATGAAAATGTTGGATAACCAAAAGAAAGTCGAATTATGACACAAGTTTAAATATAGAAAAAAATAATGTAACAAAACACGTATCACAAATGGATGAACAAGAAAAAATAGCCTAATTCTAAGAAGATAAAACATACTGGACAACATATAACTATTAAGAAAGAGCAAAATTTGCTGATGGAAATCACATTTTCCCTTCTTCCACCCTCGATTCGGCCCTGTTTGACGAATACAAGGGTCCGTTGAAATTAGCAACGGCAGTATTGTTATGGGTATATTTATAGCGAAACGACTGAAAGCGTAGTTAGTGACTTTTTCAGCGATATCGTAAAAACTTTTACAGTGTTTTCTCTCCACCCACACACAACACCACTATGAGTCATCCTCCGTTTTCAATTTTATGGCTTTAAGTATAATATTGTTTTGATTTCAGATTCATCCCAAGTTTGAAGTGGCCACTTACAGAGCTTGGGATACGTTTAATTTGCCATTGAAGGAACGTGTTATGAGGAAAAAGATTAAATTGAACAAAAAGGAGTCGTTCAAGGCTTGGTGCAAGTGGACGCAGAAACCCAAACAACTCAAATGGTTCCAGGAAACCCACGACTACGCTTTGCCGTTTTAAACCTTTTTTTACAACAATATATACTGTTTTCTAATACACTAAAAGTTGGTTATTGATTTTTTATACGCCAATTTGGTGAATGACATGATCTAAAATCGGCAAGCACATACAAATAACCATAAACAAAGACAATAAACTTTCCCCAACATCCCCTTCCTTCAACATTTTACAAAGACCCCGCATTGTTCGGGTATCTTGTCGCGATTTGCAAACCCCCCCCCTAAGAACGACTGACAAAAGGATTTTCAACTTCCTTGTCGCGCAGAAAACGTCAATTCATCTCGCAATTAATACGTTCCAGATTCGGCCCATTACACAGCTCCCTTAGGATCGACCACTTTTCGGACTAATCGCCCGTTCCTACATACTTTGCAATCCATTACGGTCCGATGTCCGTGACGATCCTTGTGACTGTGATGTCCTTGAAGGGGGAGTGAATCATCTTAGACAAAAGGTCCTGAGGGATTTATCGGGATTTGATATAAAAAAATCATCGCAGAATGTTATGATATGAATATCTGGATGCTTATCTCAGATTATTTTTATATATAATTCATCATTTTGATATCAGATATGTTTACATATACTTATTACTATGATTATAAATATTTAATTAATTTAACTAAGATTACGAAAATAGTTAATGTATAAATCTTTATCTTATTGGAACATTTATATCAATTGTAAGATTTAGACAAACTTGATTGAAAGTTACTAATCAGAAAGTCACGAAAATAAATATTTAGTATCTTTTTATTCTTCAAAGTATAGTTAATAAAAAAATTTCAATAGTATATATGGTATAGGGTCTATTAAAAATAAAAAAATGCAAAGTTTAAGTTGAGAGATGTTGAAAGCACATTATTAAAGATATATTGTAATTATCTGTTTAATATTTTTGAAATAAGTATAGTAGCTGACAAAAAAATGTTAACATAGTATCATATATTTATTTAGAAAAAAGTTAAGAGATGCAGAGAAAAAGTTGAAAGAAAATTATTAAAAACATATTGTAAATAACTATTTAGTATTTTTGTACTTAAACTTTGGTTAATATTGTGATACTGATGAAATAAATATAGTAGATGACAAAAAAAATGTTAACATAACAAATATCATATATTTATTTAGAAAAAAGTTAAGAGATGCAGAGAAAAATTTGAAACAAAATTATTAAAAACATATTGTAAATAACTATTTAGTATTTTTGTAATTAAACTTCGGTTAATACTGTGATACTGATGAAATATGTATAGTAGTTGACAAAAAAAATGTTAACACAGTATCATATATTTATTTAGAAAAAAGTTAAGAGATGCACAGAAAAAGTTGAAAGAAAATTATTAAAAACATATTGTAAATAACTATTTAGTATTTTTGTACTTAAACTTTGGTTAATACTGTGATACTGATGAAATATGTATAGTTGTTGACAAAAAAAATGTCAACATAGTATCACATATTTATTTAGAAAAAAATTAAGAGGTGCAGAGAAAAATTTGAAAGAAAATTATTAAAAACATATTGTAATAACTATTTAGTATTTTTATACTTATACTGTGATATCGATGAAATAAGTATAGTAGTTGACAAAAAAAAATGGTAAATATACTTAGAAAATAAGTATAGTAGCTGTCAAAAAAATGGAAAGTCCTATTCTTGATATTTTTCTGAAAATAAACTTTAAAAATAGTTTTGAATAGTAAAGAAACAAATAGGAAACATAAATTTATATCCTTCTGTTACACCATTGAAATGCATAGATTTAGTTTTCAATTGTTCGTTATATGCAGTTCCAATTGAAGGTTGTATAAGAGTTGAGAATCACTATATAAATCAACATAACGTACAGTCTCCGAGTACAGTTATCTGTGCCGTCTCCGTAAAATGTTTCATCTTTAATGGATAATAGTATCAGCATTGAATATCAAATGAACTCCGACTCTATTTTCATTTATTCCGAAGTGGACGTTTGTTATTGAAAATAAGCATCGGTCACATCTCGGCGAAGTTTATATAAATGTTCCACTCGTAACGAAAAGTGGGCCAGTCCCGTTGCCGTCATTGATTTTGTAGATAGTGTCCATTTATTTCCAAGACGGCATCTGCTCCTCAACTTCTTCCGCGTAATTCCACTATTTCGGACACATAAAACTTTTATGTTTTTGCTGAATTTTTTAAGCGGCCCAGCGATTTACGGCCGGCCGTCGTTTGTGTGAATAAAAAATCGGCCACGCGTTCGTCCATCCCCCAAATCCTCTTTGTGGGGGGATACATAATTTAAGTCTTGATCAAATACTCAAATATGTTAGATTCTAAGCTTTGGTTAATACTGTGATATTGAAGAAATAAGTGTAGTAGTTGACAAAATTAAATGTTAACATAGTATCAAATATTTATTCAGAAAAAAGTTAAGAGATGCAGAGAAAAAGTTGAAAAAAAAAAATGATTAAAAACATATTGTAAATAACTTTTTAGTATTTTTGTACTTAAACTTTGGTTGATACTGTGATACTGATGAAATAAATATAGTAATTGACAAAAAAAAATGTTAACATAGTTTCAAATATTTATTTAGAAAAAAGTTAAGAGATGCAGAGAAAAAGTTGAAAGAAAATTATTAAAAACATATTGTAAATAACTATTTAGTATTTTTATCTTAAACTTTGGTTAATACTGTGATATTGATGAAATATGTATAGTAGTTGACAAAAAAAATGTTAACATAGTATCATATATTTATTTCGAAAAAAGTTAAGAGATGCAGAGAAAAAGTTGAAAGAAAATTATTAAAAACATATTGTAAATAACTATTTAGTATTTTTGTAATTAAACTTTGGTTAATACTGTGATACTGATGAAATATGTATAGTAGTTGACAAAAAAAAATGTTAACATAGTATCATATATTTATTTGTAAAAAAGTTACGAGATAAAGAGAAAAAGTTGAAAGAAAATTATTAAAAACATATTGTAAATAACTACTTAGTATTTTTGTCTTAAACTTTGGTTAAAACCGTGATACTGATGAAATAAATATAGTAGTTGACAAAAAAATGTTAACATAGTATCATATATTTATTTGTAAAAAAAGTTACGAGATGCAGAGAAAAAATTGAAAGAAAATTATTAAAAACATATTGTAAATAACTATTTAGGATTTTTGTAATTAAATTTTATTTAATACTGTGATACTGATGAAATAAGTATAGTAGTTGACAAAAAAATGTTAACATAGTAACAAATATTTATTTAGAAGAAAATTAAGAGACGCAGAGAAAAAGTTGAAAGAAAATTATTAAAAACATATTGTAAATAACTATTTAGTATTTTTGTAATTAAATTTTATTTAATACTGTGATATTGATGAAATAAGTATAGTAATTGACAAAAAAATGTTAACATAGTATCATATATTTATTTCGAAAAGAGTTAAGAGATGCAGAGAAAAAGTTGAAAGAAAATTATTAAAAACATATTGTAAATAACTATTTAGTATTTTTGTAATTAAACTTTGGTTAATACTGTGATACTGATGAAATATGTATAGTAGTTGACAAAAAAAAAAGGTTAACATAGTATCATATATTTATTTGTAAAAAAAGTTACGAGATGCAGAGAAAAAATTGAAAGAAAATTATTAAAAACATGTTGTAAATAACTATTTAGGATTTTTGTAATTAAATTTTATTTAATACTGTGATATTGATGAAATAAGTATAGTAGTTGACAAAAAAATGTTAACATAGTAACAAATATTTATTTAGAAGAAAATTAAGAGACGCAGAGAAAAAGTTGAAAGAAAATTGTTAAAAACATATTGTAAATAAATATTTAGTAATTTTGTACTTAAACTTTGGTTAATAATGTGATACTGATGAAATGTATAGTGGTTGACAAAAAAAAATTGTTAATATAGTATCAAATATTTATTTAGAAAAAAGTTAAGAGATGCAGAGAAAAAATTGAAAGAAAATTATTAAAAGCATATTGTAAATAACTATTTAGTATTTTTGTACTTAAACTTTGGTTAATACTGTGATACTGATGAAATAAGTATAGTAGTTGACAAAAAATGTTAACATAGTATCATATATTTATTTAGAAAAAAGTTAACAGATGCAGAGAAAAAATTGAAAGAAAATTATTAAAAACATATTGTAAATAACTATTTAGTATTTTTGTAATTAAATTTTATTTAATACTGTGATATTGATGAAATAAGTATAGTAGTTGACAAAAAAAAAATGTTAACATGGTAACAAATATTTATTTAGAAAAAAATTAAGAGACGCAGAGAAAAAGTTGAAAGAAAATTATTTAAAACATATTAAAAATAACTATTTACTATTTTTGTAATTAAACTTTGGTTAATACCGTGATACTGATGAAATAAATATAGTAGTTGACAAAAAAATTTAACATAGTATCATATATTTATTTAGAAAAAAGTTAAGATATGCAGAGAAAAAGTTGAAAGAAAATTATTAAAAACATATTGTAAATATTTATTTAGAACTTTTGTACTTAAACTTTGGTTAATACTGTGATACTGATGAAATAAGTATAATAGTTGACAAAAAAAATGTTAACGTAGTATCATATATTTATTTAGAAAAAAGTTAAGAGATACAAAGAAAAAGTTGAAAGAAAATTATTAAAAACGTATTTTAAATAACTATTTAGTATTTTTGTACTTAAACTTTGGTTAATACTGTGATACTGATGAAATAAGTACAGTAGTAGACAAATGTGGGACGTTAATTTCTTGTAACAGTGTAGAATCCTTAATTAGAGAATATTGTTTCCTTATTTAACTTGAGTTGGTTTTTTTTGGACGTCTGGGGACTCATAAAACTTCTCTAATCGATTCACAACAATGAACTTCCCTCTAAGCAAAATTGATCCTTTGTCTTACTTCTTTCCTTAACATGACTTTATTTCAAGGACTACTCCAGGAACTTCTATTCAAAAATACAACAACTGATTTTACATCAAATTTTCTAAGCTTTAGCCTGTCGCGTGCTGATAAACATGTTAAATTCTCACACATTCAAGAACTGCCAACATTTTCCACAAAATACAATCCGTTTTTTTTTGTGCCCAAGCCCGAATCCGGCAAAAGCAAAAGGTCCAACAATGCCCGATCCAGAAATATCTTTATGTATACAAGAAAATAATATGACATTCACACATGTTTAGAAAACTTTACTTTTTCCCCAGCGAGGCAAAGCGTTCAATCTCGGTCCCGTCAATCCCTGTGCACTCCCATAATACGGATACGGGGAAATGCCGATAAATATCGGCATTGCGGGTGACAGCTCTCAGCCGTTCCGAAAACGCTTCGGAAATCAACGCATCTTAGTTTCCTCACCTGCTAAAGAGCTCTTCGAACGCCACTTGAAACCATTCTTTCGTGCTGTAACGTTCCTATTTGCCGTTGACAATTTAATCTGATTCCACTCGCCGAGATCAAATCAGACGGTCGGTTTATACGTGACGATTTATGCGATTTCACGTCCCGACAAAAGGTGAATTAATTTATTCACGACCCGCGACTCGAATCAATTTTATTAAATCGTCGGTAACAATTTAATCAATTCCTTTTTAAGTAGTTCGAGTGTGCGGTGAATCAAAGCACGAAGGATCTTTCAGCACGCAGACGTTTCCGGCTCATCACACCCCGGGTGGTGCATACATATTCATAGGTATTTACCCCGACAAATAAAACAGACCCAGTAATAATTAAATTACAAATTTTCGCCATTAAAACAAACTGTCACATCAAGTCTACTTATGTGAAGAATGACACACCCTCGCGCCGATTTGGTGATCCGTGAAAGGGGAAATTTAAATACGTCAAAACAGGGAAAATATCACGGAGACATTTCGGAATGGGCTAACCCTTCGAGGCCCGTTCCGATAACATCGACAGGCATGAACTGCTTT
This sequence comes from Aethina tumida, assembly GCF_024364675.1. Classification (NCBI taxonomy): domain Eukaryota; kingdom Metazoa; phylum Arthropoda; class Insecta; order Coleoptera; family Nitidulidae; genus Aethina; species Aethina tumida. The sequence goes on from NC_065438.1 coordinate 4,619,215, forward strand.
GATAACATTATCGGTTGATGTACCGACAATGGAGATGTGTTCCAGATATATTGTTAGATTTAATTAAATTATTCCCCGATTTACACGCTCCTCCGAAAACCAATTTCGATTTAACTTAATTAAATGTTTTCTGGGGACAATATCAGATTTTAATATTTAAAGATGTAGGTGGTAACATTGATATTCCAATATAATAAGAGTTTATTATAAATCCTGGACTATTCTGGTCTAACTATTTAGTATTTTTGTACTTAAACTTTGGTTAATTCTGTGATACTGATGAAATAAGTTTAGTAGTTGACAAAAAAAATGTTAACATATTATCAAATATTTATTTAGAAAAAAGTTAAGAGATGTAGAGAAAAAGTTGAAAGGCAATTATTAACAACATATTGTAAATAATTATTTAGTATTCTATACTTAAACTTTGGTTAATACTGTGATACTGATGAAATAAGTAAGTTTAATAGTTGCCAAAAATAAAATGTTAACATAGTATCATATATTTATTTAGAAAAAAGTTAAGAATTGCAGAGAAAAAGTGGAAAGAAAATTATTAAAAACATATTGTAAATAACTATTTAGTATTTTTGTACTTAAATTTTGGTTAATACTGTGATACTGATGAAATAAGTATAGTAGCTGACAAAAAAAATTGTTAACATATTATCAAATATTTATTTAGAAAAAAGTTAAGAGATGTAGAGAAAAAGTTGAAAGGAAATTATTAACAACATATTGTAAATAATTATTTAGTAATCTGTATTTAAATTTTCGTTAATACTGTGATACTGATGAAATATGTATAGTAGTTGACAAAAAAATGTTAACATAGTATCATATATTTATTTAGAAAAAAGTTAAGAGATGCTGAGAAAAAGTTGAAAGAAAATTATTAAAAACATATTGTAAATAACTATTTAGTATTTTTGTACTTAAACTTTGGTTAATACTGTGATACTGATGAAATATGTATAGTAGTTGACAAAGAAAATGTTAACATAGTATCATATATTTATTTAGAAAAAAGTTAAGAGATGCTGAGAAAAAGTTGAAAGAAAATTATTAAAAACATATTGCAAATAACTATTTAGTATTTTTGTACTTAAACTTTGGTTAATACTGTGATTCTGATGAAATATGTATAGTAGTTGACAAAAAAAATGTTAACATAGTATCATATATTTATTTAGAAAAAAGTTAAGAGATGCAGAGAAAAAGTTGAAAGAAAATTATTAAAAACATATTGCAAATAACTATTTAGTATTTTTGTACTTAAACTTTGGTTAATACTGTGATACTGATGAAATATGTATAGTAGTTGACAAAAAAAAATGTTAACATAGTATCATATATTTATTTAGAAAAAAGTTAAGAGATGCAGAGAAAAAGTTGAAAAAAAATTATTAAAAACATATTGTAAATAACTATTTAGTATTTTTGTACTTAAACTTTGGTTAATACTGTGATACTGATAAAATATGTATAGTAGTTGACAAAAAAAATGTTAACATAGTATCATATATTTATTTGGAAAAAAGTTAAGAGATGCAGAGAAAAAGTTGAAAGAAAATTATTAAAAACATATTGCAAATAACTATTTAGTATTTTTGTACTTAAACTTTGGTTAATACTGTGATACTGATGAAATATGTATAATAGTTGACAAAAAAAATGTTAACATAGTATCATATATTTATTTAGAAAAAAGTTAAGAGATGCAGAGAAAAAGTTGAAAGAAAATTATTAGAAATATATTGTAAATAACAATTTAGTATTTTTGTGCTTAAACTTTGGTTAATACTGCGATACTGATGAAATAAGTACAGTAGTTGACAAAAAAATATTAACATAGTATGAAATATTTATTTAGAAAAAAGTTAAGAAAGAAAATTATTAAAAACATATTGCAAATAACTATTTAGTATTTTTGTACTTAAACTTTGGTTAATACTGTGATTCTGATGAAATATGTATAGTAGTTGACAAAAAAAATGTTAACATAGTATCATATATTTATTTAGAAAAAAGTTAAGAGATGCAGAGAAAAAGTTGAAAGAAAATTATTAAAAACATATTGCAAATAACTATTTAGTATTTTTGTACTTAAACTTTGGTTAATACTGTGATACTGATGAAATATGTATAGTAGTTGACAAAAAAAAATGTTAACATGGTATCATATATTTATTTAGAAAAAAGTTAAGAGATGCAGAGAAAAAGTTGAAAAAAAATTATTAAAAACATATTGTAAATAACTATTTAGTATTTTTGTACTTAAACTTTGGTTAATACTGTGATACTGATAAAATATGTATAGTAGTTGACAAAAAAAATGTTAACATAGTATCATATATTTATTTGGAAAAAAGTTAAGAGATGCAGAGAAAAAGTTGAAAGAAAATTATTAAAAACATATTGCAAATAACTATTTAGTATTTTTGTACTTAAACTTTGGTTAATACTGTGATACTGATGAAATATGTATAATAGTTGACAAAAAAAATGTTAACATAGTATCATATATTTATTTAGAAAAAAGTTAAGAGATGCAGAGAAAAAGTTGAAAGAAAATTATTAGAAATATATTGTAAATAACAATTTAGTATTTTTGTACTTAAACTTTGGTTAATACTGCGATACTGATGAAATAAGTACAGTAGTTGACAAAAAAATATTAACATAGTATGAAATATTTATTTAGAAAAAAGTTAAGAAAGAAAATTATTAAAAACATATTGTAAATAACTATTTAGTATTTTTGTACTTAAACTTTAGTTAATACTGTGATACTGATGAAATAAGTATAGTAATTGACAAAAAAGAATCTGTCAAACATAGTTTCAAATATTTATTTAGAAAAAAGTTAAGAGATGCAGAGAAAAATTTGAAAAAAAAATTATTAAAAACATATTATAAATAACTATTTAGTATTTTTGTTCTTAAACTTTGGTTAATACTGTGATACTAATGAAATATGTACAGTAGTTGACAAAAAAAATGTTAACATAGTATCATATATTTATTTAGAAAAAAGTTAATAATTGCAGAGAAAAAGTTGAAAGAAAATTATTAGAAACATATTGTAAATAACTATTTAGTATTTTTGTACTTAAACTTTGGTTAATACTGCGATACTGATGAAATAAGTATAGTAGTTGACAAAAAAAGATGTAGAGAAAAAATTGAAAGAAAATTATTGTTGTCTGAAATTATCTTGTTGACCTTGGGATTAGTGCTATGGCCTGGCCAGCTCACAGTCCATACCTTAACCCAATAGAACATATCTGGGACATTCTTGGGAGAGTTTAAAGGACCATGGAGGATGTGGGGGCGTCTTTCACCCGAAATTTGGGAGAATTTGGACCAAATTGAAATTCGAACCCAGATTTTGAGTATGAACAGAACATGTGAGGCTGTCATTCGTTGTAAAGATAGAAATGCTCCAAATTAAGTTCAAATTTATATTTTTTATAAACACCAAATTTTGTTGGTGTAGTTCATTAATTTCTTGGAACAGTGTTTCAAAATGATAATTATTTCGACAATTTTGATCATAATTTATTTAACAATAATTATGGTGATTTTTAGAACTCTGATTTTATCATGGACTGTACTTAGGGAAATTATTTCAATTCATGTTATTTTACTGCCAACAACGCAAAGTCACAGTACAAGTTTAAAATTATCCAATTAAATTCCGAACTCCCACATCAATATTTAACCATTTGGTTCTTCCAGATTCAATTATTCACGACTTTAAAATTGTTTCATGAAATTTTAAGAGGTAAAATAGAGCAAAACCAAACATAACATGGCACCAATGAATCATTAACAAAAAGCAAATAATATTTTTATAAATACAAAACCACTTTGGTTGCACGAGTCGCATCGAGTGTGTTATTAAAGCGCAGACGTGTTATTTAAAATGGGGGACGAGTTACAATTTAATTCAGGCACGAATATAATTCTGGTACGGTAATGCTACATTGAATTAATAAAATAGAAAACATATTCCGTGCATATAAGAGGCACACGGTAACCGTGAGAATTCGACAGTTGTCTGGAATAACGCGAACGTCAACAAATTAACTATTTACGAGTCGATTATGAAATCAATGGCCGATTACCGATTCATAAACTGAATCAGTGAGTCTGTTGTTTTATTATACATATATGTTTTTGAGTTGTTCTGGTAACACTCCCACTTCCCACAAAAAAATATGTAGTAAGTGTAGTCTGGCAAAATTAATTTCTCTAAGAGGTTCACCGCACAAATAAATAAATAAATAATGCATTAAATTTGATGATCCATTAGTACAAGCTCCGCGATTAATATAGATGCTCGTCCAGATTCCGTTTTATGTCCCTTCACCTATAAACTGGTCAATTCCACCGATATTTATGCGCCTTGTATTATTTCCTCGAGCCGCAGCCACACACAAAAAACGCAGCCAGCTCTCTTCATTAATAGTCATTATGGGGCAGCAATTTATAGATGGCTCTAAGTAAAAATCGGCATAAACCCGTCCAATTACCATTGCAAATGTCTAATAAATGTCTTACTCGGCCGTAAAATATTGACGACTTCATAGAGAAAATTAAGCTCGTATTTTAAATCGGCGATGCACGAGAAACGCTCCGGATTCCACGGGAAACAAAAACACGAAAATAAATAGGTACTTGAATATTACACGAGGAGGAATTATTGAGTCGATCGGTGCTGCTGAGGTGAGAATGTTTTCGCAGTTTACGCAGTATATGGCTTAAGTAAGACACGGGTTAAATCTGATCAATAAGATATCAATGGTATATGTATCACTAGATGATGATGATGGTAATTATTACTTCCTACTTACTTACATGGAATGGGGAAATGATTAATACTTATTCTAAGTTCACTCACCTGTTTGTGGTAGCTGTCTCATGTTGTTCACTTGTTCTGTCTCATAAAGGCTTCTTCAATTAATTCTTTGCTTTGAACTCTTTTCTTCTACCTCTTGTGGCTGTGTGAGAAGGGTAAGTCTTATAAACGACTAAAAACCCCTCTTCGGGCACAGATCCGAAGATCATAACCAAATGGGACATATATATGAGAGCTCATATATGAATGGCAAAGGGCATATTTGGGTGTGCTGAAACAGAAGACGCATGGCTGGCAATGATGCCAGCCAACTGTCACCTGAGTTCGGAATAGCAAGACCGATATGAGGAAGATACGAGATCTTCCTGAGGAAAGATTGGACTTGCGGGGTTGGATCCGTTAGCTTCCCACTGCCACTAGTTTGTGAAGTGGTACTGAGCCCCAGGACCACGACAAGGTGGATCCATCCTGGGGATGTATTAATAAAATTTAGCAATACTTCTTCAATATTTTCACGAAATCGAATATTGGTGACATTTGTAAGATGTAATGGTATTTGGTGTAATTTTTGCTCATTTACCTCTGGTAGCTGTCTAATGTAGGAAACTGGTGAATTTTCTGTCAGTGGAGACTAGCTAACTGCTTTATAACTGATACTGATTCACTTGTCCTGCTTTGTGGAAGCTTCTGTAATATTTTTCATAGAATTGTTCTCAAACATTCTGAAAACACTTCTTATTTTATGCCATAACTTCTGACTGATCAGATACTAAAGGCCCTTAGTTTTAATATTATTTAATTGTCTTTTTCTGAATGGCCGAAACAGTTCAATGTTAAGGCTTTTATTTCTATAATTAATTTCCTATATATATGTATGAATAAAATTTAGAAATACTTCTTCAATATTTTCACGAAATCGAATATTGGTGACATTTGTAAGATGTAATGGTATTTGGTGTAATTTTTGCTCATTTACCTCTGGTAGCTGTCTAATGTAGGAAACTGGTGGATTTTCTGTCGGTGGAGACTAGCTAATTGCTTTATAACTGATACTGATTCACTCGTCCTGCTTCGTGGAAGCTTCTGTAATTTTTTTCATAGAATTGTTCTCAAACATTCTGAAAACACTTCTTATTTTATGCCATAACTTCTGACTGATCATATACTAAAGGCCCTTAGTTTTAATATCATTTAATTGTCTTTTTTTGAATGGCCGAAACAGTTCAATGTTAAGGCTTTTATTTCTATAATCAATTTCCTATATATGTATGAATAAAATTTAGAAATATTCTTCAATATTTTCATGAAATCTAATATTGGTGACATTTGTAAGATGTAATGGTATTTGGTGTAATTTTTGCTCATTTACCTCTGGTAGCTGTCTAATGTAGGAAACTGGTGGATTTTCTGTCAGTGGAGACTAGCTAACTGCTTTATAACTGATACTGATTCACTTGTCCTGCTTTGTGGAAGCTTCTGTAATATTTTTCATAGAATTGTTCTCAAACATTCTGAAAACACTTCTTATTTTATGCCATAACTTCTGACTGATCAGATACTAAAGGCCCTTAGTTTTAATATCATTTAATTGTCTTTTTTTGAATGGTTGAAACAGTTCAATGTTAAGGCTTTTATTTCTATAATTAATTTCCTATATATGTATGAATAAAATTTAGAAATATTCTTCAATATTTTCATGAAATCTAATATTGGTGACATTTGTAAGATGTAATGGTATTTGGTGTAATTTTTGCTCATATACCTCTGGTAGCTGTCTAATGTAGGAAACTGGTGGATTTTCTGTCAGTGGAGACTAGCTAACTGCTTTATAACTGATACTGATTCACTTGTCCTGCTTTGTGGAAGCTTCTGTAATTTTTTTCATAGAATTGTTCTCAAACATTCTGAAAACACTTCTTATTTTATGCCATAACTTCTGACTGATCAGATACTAAAGGCCCTTAGTTTTAATATCATTTAATTGTCTTTTTTTGAATGGTTGAAACAGTTCAATGTTAAGGCTTTTATTTCTATAATTAATTTCCTATATATGTATGAATAAAATTTAGAAATACTTCTTCAACATTTTCATGAAATCGAATATTGGTGACATTTGTAAGATGTAATGGTATTTGGTGTAATTTTTGCTCATTTACCTCTGGTAGCTGTCTAATGTAGGAAACTGGTGGATTTTCTGTCAGTGGAGACTAGCTAACTGCTTTATAACTGATACTGATTCACTTGTCCTGCTTTGTGGAAGCTTCTGTAATATTTTTCATAGAATTGTTCTCAAACATTCTGAAAACACTTCTTATTTTATGCCATAACTTCTGACTGATCAGATACTAAAGGCCCTTAGTTTTAATATTATTTAATTGTCTTTTTCTGAATGGCCGAAACAGTTCAATGTTAAGGCTTTTATTTCTATAATTAATTTCCTATATATATGTATGAATAAAATTTAGAAATACTTCTTCAATATTTTCACGAAATCGAATATTGGTGACATTTGTAAGATGTAATGGTATTTGGTGTAATTTTTGCTCATTTACCTCTGGTAGCTGTCTAATGTAGGAAACTGGTGGATTTTCTGTCGGTGGAGACTAGCTAATTGCTTTATAACTGATACTGATTCACTCGTCCTGCTTCGTGGAAGCTTCTGTAATTTTTTTCATAGAATTGTTCTCAAACATTCTGAAAACACTTCTTATTTTATGCCATAACTTCTGACTGATCATATACTAAAGGCCCTTAGTTTTAATATCATTTAATTGTCTTTTTTTGAATGGCCGAAACAGTTCAATGTTAAGGCTTTTATTTCTATAATCAATTTCCTATATATGTATGAATAAAATTTAGAAATATTCTTCAATATTTTCATGAAATCTAATATTGGTGACATTTGTAAGATGTAATGGTATTTGGTGTAATTTTTGCTCATTTACCTCTGGTAGCTGTCTAATGTAGGAAACTGGTGGATTTTCTGTCAGTGGAGACTAGCTAACTGCTTTATAACTGATACTGATTCACTTGTCCTGCTTTGTGGAAGCTTCTGTAATATTTTTCATAGAATTGTTCTCAAACATTCTGAAAACACTTCTTATTTTATGCCATAACTTCTGACTGATCAGATACTAAAGGCCCTTAGTTTTAATATCATTTAATTGTCTTTTTTTGAATGGTTGAAACAGTTCAATGTTAAGGCTTTTATTTCTATAATTAATTTCCTATATATGTATGAATAAAATTTAGAAATATTCTTCAATATTTTCATGAAATCTAATATTGGTGACATTTGTAAGATGTAATGGTATTTGGTGTAATTTTTGCTCATATACCTCTGGTAGCTGTCTAATGTAGGAAACTGGTGGATTTTCTGTCAGTGGAGACTAGCTAACTGCTTTATAACTGATACTGATTCACTTGTCCTGCTTTGTGGAAGCTTCTGTAATTTTTTTCATAGAATTGTTCTCAAACATTCTGAAAACACTTCTTATTTTATGCCATAACTTCTGACTGATCAGATACTAAAGGCCCTTAGTTTTAATATCATTTAATTGTCTTTTTTTGAATGGTTGAAACAGTTCAATGTTAAGGCTTTTATTTCTATAATTAATTTCCTATATATGTATGAATAAAATTTAGAAATACTTCTTCAACATTTTCATGAAATCGAATATTGGTGACATTTGTAAGATGTAATGGTATTTGGTGTAATTTTTGCTCATTTACCTCTGGTAGCTGTCTAATGTAGGAAACTGGTGGATTTTCTGTCAGTGGAGACTAGCTAACTGCTTTATAACTGATACTGATTCACTTGTCCTGCTTTGTGGAAGCTTCTGTAATATTTTTCATAGAATTGTTCTCAAACATTCTGAAAACACTTCTTATTTTATGCCATAACTTCTGACTGATCAGATACTAAAGGCCCTTAGTTTTAATATTATTTAATTGTCTTTTTCTGAATGGCCGAAACAGTTCAATGTTAAGGCTTTTATTTCTATAATTAATTTCCTATATATATGTATGAATAAAATTTAGAAATACTTTTTCAATATTTTCACGAAATCGAATATTGGTGACATTTGTAAGATGTAATGGTATTTGGTGTAATTTTTGCTCATTTACCTCTGGTAGCTGTCTAATGTAGGAAACTGGTGGATTTTCTGTCGGTGGAGACTAGCTAATTGCTTTATAACTGATACTGATTCACTCGTCCTGCTTCGTGGAAGCTTCTGTAATTTTTTTCATAGAATTGTTCTCAAACATTCTGAAAACACTTCTTATTTTATGCCATAACTTCTGACTGATCAGATACTAAAGGCCCTTAGTTTTAATATCATTTAATTGTCTTTTTCTGAATGGCCGAAACAGTTCAATGTTAAGGCTTTTATTTCTATAATTAATTTCTTATATATATGTATGAATAAAATTTAGCAATACTTCTTCAATATTTTCACGAAATCGAATATTGGTGACATTTGTAAGATGTAATGGTATTTGGTGTAATTTTTGCTCATATACCTCTGGTAGCTGTCTAATGTAGGAAACTGGTGGATTTTCTGTCAGTGGAGACTAGCTAACTGCTTTATAACTGGTACTGATTCACTCGTCCTGTTTCGTGGAAGCTTCTGTAATTTTTTTCATAGAATTGTTCTCAAACATTCTGAAAACACTTCTTATTTTATGCCATAACTTCTGACTGATCATATACTAAAGGCCCTTAGTTTTAATATCATTTAATTGTCTTTTTTTGAATGGCCGAAACAGTTCAATGTTAAGGCTTTTATTTCTATAATCAATTTCCTATATATGTATGAATAAAATTTAGAAATATTCTTCAATATTTTCATGAAATCTAATATTGGTGACATTTGTAAGATGTAATGGTATTTGGTGTAATTTTTGCTCATTTACCTCTGGTAGCTGTCTAATGTAGGAAACTGGTGGATTTTCTGTCGGTGGAGACTAGCTAATTGCTTTATAACTGATACTGATTCACTTGTCCTGCTTTGTGGAAGCTTCTGTAATTTTTTTCATAGAATTGTTCTCAAACATTCTGAAAACACTTCTTATTTTATGCCATAACTTCTGACTGATCATATACTAAAGGCCCTTAGTTTTAATATCATTTAATTGTCTTTTTTTGAATGGCCGAAACAGTTCAATGTTAAGGCTTTTATTTCTATAATTAATTTCCTATATATGTATGAATAAAATTTAGAAATATTCTTCAATATTTTCATGAAATCTAATATTGGTGACATTTGTAAGATGTAATGGTATTTGGTGTAATTTTTGCTCATATACCTCTGGTAGCTGTCTAATGTAGGAAACTGGTGGATTTTCTGTCGGTGGAGACTAGCTAATTGCTTTATAACTGATACTGATTCACTCGTCCTGCTTCGTGGAAGCTTCTGTAATTTTTTTCATAGAATTGTTCTCAAACATTCTGAAAACACTTCTTATTTTATGCCATAACTTCTGACTGATCAGATACTAAAGGCCCTTAGTTTTAATATCATTTAATTGTCTTTTTTTTGAATGGTTGAAACAGTTCAATGTTAAGGCTTTTATTTCTATAATTAATTTCCTATATATGTATGAATAAAATTTAGAAATACTTCTTCAACATTTTCATGAAATCGAATATTGGTGACATTTGTAAGATGTAATGGTATTTGGTGTAATTTTTGCTCATTTACCTCTGGTAGCTGTCTAATGTAGGAAACTGGTGGATTTTCTGTCAGTGGAGACTAGCTAACTGCTTTATAACTGATACTGATTCACTCGTCCTGCTTCGTGGAAGCTTCTGTAATTTTTTTCATAGAATTGTTCTCAAACATTCTGAAAACACTTCTTATTTTATGCCATAACTTCTGACTGATCAGATACTAAAGGCCCTTAGTTTTAATATTATTTAATTGTCTTTTTCTGAATGGCCGAAACAGTTCAATGTTAAGGCTTTTATTTCTATAATTAATTTCCTATATATATATGTATGAATAAAATTTAGAAATACTTCTTCAATATTTTCATGAAATCGAATATTGGTGACATTTGTAAGATGTAATGGTATTTGGTGTAATTTTTGCTCATATACCTCTGGTAGCTGTCTAATGTAGGAAACTGGTTGATTTTTTGTCGGTGGAGACTAGCTAACTGCTTTATAACTGATACTGATTCACTCGTCCTGCTTCGTGGCAGCCGTTGTAATTTTTTTCATAGAATTGTTCTCAAACATTCTGAAAACACTTCTTATTTTATGCCATAACTTCTGACTGATCAGATACTAAAGGCCCTTAGTTTTAATATCATTTAATTGTCTTTTTTTGAATGGTTGAAACAGTTCAATGTTAAGGCTTTTATTTCTATAATTAATTTCCTATATATGTATGAATAAAATTTAGAAATACTTCTTCAACATTTTCATGAAATCGAATATTGGTGACATTTGTAAGATGTAATGGTATTTGGTGTAATTTTTGCTCATTTACCTCTGGTAGCTGTCTAATGTAGGAAACTGGTGGATTTTCTGTCAGTGGAGACTAGCTAACTGCTTTATAACTGATACTGATTCACTTGTCCTGCTTCGTGGAAGCTTCTGTAATTTTTTTCATAGAATTGTTCTCAAACATTCTGAAAACACTTCTTATTTTATGCCATAACTTCTGACTGATCATATACTAAAGGCCCTTAGTTTTAATATCATTTAATTGTCTTTTTTTGAATGGCCGAAACAGTTCAATGTTAAGGCTTTTATTTCTATAATTAATTTCCTATATATGTATGAATAAAATTTAGAAATATTCTTCAATATTTTCATGAAATCTAATATTGGTGACATTTGTAAGATGTAATGGTATTTGGTGTAATTTTTGCTCATATACCTCTGGTAGCTGTCTAATGTAGGAAACTGGTGGATTTTCTGTCGGTGGAGACTAGCTAATTGCTTTATAACTGATACTGATTCACTCGTCCTGCTTCGTGGAAGCTTCTGTAATTTTTTTCATAGAATTGTTCTCAAACATTCTGAAAACACTTCTTATTTTATGCCATAACTTCTGACTGATCAGATACTAAAGGCCCTTAGTTTTAATATCATTTAATTGTCTTTTTTCGAATAGCTGAAGCAGTTTAATATCAAGGTTTTTATTTCTCTAACTAATTTCCTGTGTTTGTATTAATAGAATTTAGAATTATTTCTTTAATATTTGATTTAAATTTTTGTCTTATACCTCTGGTAGTTTCTGGTTTTGGATATTGATTGATTTTCTAGTGACTGCTTCTTACTGATTTACTCGTACTGTTGTATAAATACTACTTCAAATTATTTCATCGAATTCTTCAAATCAAAATTAAATATAATAGTATAGATACTTTTCATAGAAGTCATACAAAATATGAATCTTACAGTAAAGTCATTTAAATTTGTGTAGAAAATATCTTTCGCATTGAAAAATCTGTTGCAGTCGCCTCAATCTAAATTAAAATTCCTGGAGCTTCATTTGTGCGTCGACAAGTTGCCCGCTCACTTTGTTACAAATTACATGGCAGCGTGTGTTTGTTTAGTCTGAAATTTATTCAAGATTAATCCCCATCTCGGGTGTAATTACAGTCATCTTAAAATCAATAAGTTTATAATTGTGCGCAATCTATCGTCGGGCTAATAAATACGGCGAAACGGAATGCGAGTGCGTTTAAGTGCTGATGGACTAACATCCGTTTGATGATTACTCTCTTATACAATGTTTTAACGTTGCTATTTACGTCCTTGACGTAAATTCGTGGCGTTGAGCTCCACCGTCATTTTTCCCGTCTCCTCCAAACTCCCACAGTGACGGCTCAGGTCGTGTGATGGATTTTTCCAAAATTAATATGCATTGCGGTCGTCCGATGTTTAATAAACATTCTGACAGTACCCACACATCGAAACAAGGCGATTTAAAGCAATTATTACACATCGGTCTTCGTTTATGTCAGCCATTCACTGTGAGATCCAATTACGCCAACAAATGATACAGGAGGGGGTGGTCTAGTCATTAAAACGGCCATAAATCTAATTTTCTAGGTCTAGCCAAGTCGAATGACTCAAGAGATGAATCCTGACTTCCATTCTTCTTAAGACGTTGCCGTCCTATTTGTTTTAAGCACAAATTACGTTGCGGTATATGTTTAAATTCGTATGGAATTAATTCGTCGACACGAACCGATCAAATAAGCACGTCTGGGCCCCAATAATAAATAGAATTGCAGTTGTAGACGTGAAACAATTGCCTTTCTGCATGTAATAATCCTTAAACACATGTTACCAACCGCAGATCGTTTAATAATGACCGCACGCCTAACAAAATCGTTCTGAAGTATCAAAATTCCCTAAAGGCGTACTTATGAGTCGGGTTTTAGAGACCCCATTGTTGGTTGTTCGAACACTCGACTTATATGTGGGGCTTACATCGAGGTATTAAACCCGCAGATTTTCTACTATATCATATTCTATGTGGGACAGTTAAATTAAAATTTGGGGGTTGTTTCTGGGTCATAAGTACTGATTTAAATAGGAGGCGTGTTCCATTTTAAATTGACAGGTCCATTCTGGCCATGATTTTATATTTCAAAGGAGCTGAAATATTACGTTTCGTTTCTAAAGTTTGTTTAACTTTAACGGGAAAAAATTAATAGTAATAAAATAAAAACATTTAACAAATAATGTAAAGCAATTTTTTAGAAGAATTGTAAATAAATTATAATATAATCAATTTTTTTAATCATTCTGATTATTATGAATTTTTGTTTTTCTGAAATTACTATTTTTCTTATGTTAAACAAGATTTAAAATTAATTTAAATAATACTTAAATTTTCTTTAGGCACAAATTATAATTAGACTCAATAATAAAAAAAACTTATTTATTCTAAAAATCATGAAAATTATTATTAGAACCATCCGAGGAACCACAGATAGTCTTGATACTACCTTATACTTATCGATATATTTATGCCATCATAATTATCAATGGATAATTATATCAAAACATCTGATAATTGTCTGATTAATAATCAATTGTTGATAATTTTCAAATTTTTTAATTCTAGAAAATTATAATATGTAAATATGAATAATTTAGTGATACAAATGAAAGATTAAATCATTAGAACAGTTCGGGAAACCACAGATAGTCTTCATACTACGTTATACTCATCGAGATATTTATACATTCATAATTATCAATGGATAATTATATCAAGACATCTGATAATTGTCTGATTAATGATCAATTTTTGATAATTTTCAAATTGTCAAATTTATCATGATTCTAGTAAAATTATTATATGTAAATATGAATAATTTAGTGATAGTAATGAAAGATTAAATCATTAGAACTGTTCGGAGAACCACATATAGTCTTGATAATACATAATACTTAACGAGATATTTATACCTTCATAATTATCAGTGGATAATATATCAAGACACCTGATAATTGTCTGAGTAATGGTCAATTGTCGATAATTTTTAAGTTGTTAAATTTATCATGATTCCAGTAAAATTATAATATGTAAATATGAATAATTTAGAGATAGTAATGAAAGATTAAATCATTAGAACTGTTCGGGGAACCACAAATAGTCTTGATACTACATAATACTTAACGAGATATTTATAACATCATAATTATCAATGGATAATTATATCAAGATATCTGATAATTGTCTGATTAATGATCAATTTTTGATAATTTTCAAATTGTTAAATTTATCATAATTCTAGTAAAATTATTATATGTAAATATGAATAATTTAGTGATAGTAATGAAAGATTAATCATTAAAACTGTTCGGGGAACCACTGATAGTCTTGATACTACCTTATACTTATCGAGATATTTATACCTTCATAATTATCAATGGATAATTATATCTAGACATCTGATAATTGTCTAATTAATGGTCAGTTGTTGATAATTTTCAAATTGTCAAATTTATCATAATTTTAGTAGAATTATTATATGTAAATATGAATAATTTAGTGATAGTAATGAAGATTAAATCATTAGAATTGTTCGAGGAACCACAGATAGTCTTGATACTATCTTATACTTATCGAGATATTTATACCTTCATAATTATCAATGGATAATTTTATCAGGACATATAATAATTGTCTAATTAATGGTCAAATGTTGATAATTTTCAAAGTGTCAAATTTATCATGATTCTAGTAAACTTATAATATGTGAATATGAATAATTTAGTGATAGTAATGGAAGATTAAATCATTAGAACTATTCGGGGAACCACATATAGTCTTGATACTACATAATACTTAACGAGATATTTATATCAATGGATAATTATATCAAGACACCTGATAATTGTCTGATTAATGGTCAATTGTTGATAATTTTCAAATAGTTAAATTTATCATGATTCTAGTAAAATTATTATATATAAATACGAATAATTTAGTGATAGTAATGAAACATTAAATCATTGGAACTGTTTAGGGAACCACAGGTAGCCTTGTTTAGTTCCACCCGCTGACAATTAATATTCAAACACCCCATTCAATTAACAATGACGATCTTGGTGAAATTTTTAATGACCGGATAACCCTAAAATATTAGGGACATTAAGAAACGGTCGGGAAGATGATATATCGTCGAAAACTTTGCTCATAATTGATAAAAAAGTTGTATATCAGTGATTCTGGCGGTAGGGTGAGGATTTTCGGGGGCGAGACATAATGGGTTAATGAAACGGCACGGTTATATTTTACACGGTTTCCACGATGGAATTTAATTTACTGGCCTGCTAGCGGAACACTTTCTCTTTTATCACGCCGAAATATATTATTTCACTCGGCGATTTTATGAACAAAGCGATCCGATTAAATTGATTTCGATGCTCTAATTGAAATATTTATCATCCGATCTAGTTACGTGGGAATTTTAACGATATTTAATATGTACATTGGAACAATGCGGATTTAGTTCCCGCTGTTTTTCCGTGGGAAAATCATTAAATAAAGTATAATTAGTTTTATTGTTGGTCGAGTAATAATACAAATCAATTATTCGTCAAGACACGTTGCAAAACATCTTAGCGGGGCATAATGGGAGAAGTTACGGTTATTATCGTAACGAAATTAAAGCGTGAACCCGGAGAAATCCCACGTGTGACATATTTGCCGGCGTCGATTCGAAACGCGTCGCAACGCCATCAACGCAAACACTAATATTATGCCGGAGGCTGGCGTGCCTACGTTATGAAGATATTAAAGCTCATATTGCTACTTACCCTGCCCGCAGAATTGGTTAATGCCGCGGATTATGCGGATTATTAATGTGGGTATAAGAGGCCAGACTGACTCGATCCGCAATATCGGGCAATAATTTTAATATTGCTCAGCCACTCGAGGCGCATAAATTCGCGTATTTGGCCGTTTGCATAGGTGGAGCCTTCACTTTCGCCGGATTCCTGATGATAAAAGCCACCTACTTAGTGGGGATAATCAAAAATTAATGCCGACAAGACGTGATAATAAAATCGCCAAACTGAAATCGATTCGGACGTTAATGTATGGTAGTAACAGTTTTTATAAAGCAAAGTACTACTTATTCAACCAGTTTATTTTAAAAATTATATACATCAAATGTATACATTTTTTATCAATTAGAATGTATATTAGCCACGATTCACTGTTAATTTTCTTCACAGTTGTCATTGATAAATATCATGTTCATTATAATTAATATTTATGTCAAGATCAACCTTTTTTCTACAACAATTTATTTAAAAATGTCAATTGTAAAATTAAAAAATAAAGACTCAACTCCTTCCTTAAAATCTCTACCTAAAAATACAAGTAATATAATAGTTTTGGTATATAAAGCCATAATTATTGTTAAATTATTTATAACTCTTCTAAAAAATTCAATTTTATTATTTGTTAGATATATTTATATCTTATTATATATAATAATTAGTTTTATTTATTATTGAGTCTAATTATAATTTGTACCAAAGAAAATTTAAGTATTATTTGAATTAATTTCTCTTACATCTTCTTTAAATATGTAAAATTTCTTTAACACATACTTAGTTAAATGTATTTCGAACGAATTTTTAATAATTATTTAAGTTCATTATATTATTTTTAATGATATTTTAGAATATTAATTAGTTTTTTATTATTGAGTCTAATTATAATTTGTACCAAAGACAATTTAAGTATTATTTAAATTAATTTCTCTTACATTTTCTTTAACTATGTAAAATTTCTTTAACACAAACAAAATAATAGTTTTATAAGTACAAAAATTCATAATTGTCTGAATAATTACAGAATTTTGATTATGATTTATTTATAATGCATCTAAAAAATTAATTTCAATTATTTAAGTTCATTATATTACTTTTAATGATATTTTAGAATAATAATTGGTTTTATTTATTTTTGAGTTTAATTATAATTTGTATCAACGAAAATTTAAGTATTATTTAAATTAATTTCTCTTATATCTTCTTTAAATATGTAAACTTTCTTTAACACAAACAAAATAATAGTTTTATAAGTACAAAAATTCATAATTATCTGAATAATAAAAAAATTTTGATTATAATTTATTTATAATGCATCTAAAAAAATCAGTTTTACATTATATTTATTAAATGTATTTTGAATAAATATTTATTAATTATTAACTTTTCCTTTTTATATAGTAATAGTAATTCGATAATTACTTCTTTTCTAATTAACTTAGTCCAATGTAAAAATTACTTAAAACTTAATACGTGTCTCGTAACTTATCAGAAAAGTAATAAAATGAAAATAAAACTCCAATAAATCTTATTTAGCACAGACTTTCTTTTAAAATTTAATTCTAATGATAGAAATCAGGACTTTAATGCCCCATTAAAGGCAAGCAAAAAAATGGCAAATTGCTAATTGGCTTTATAGTAATAACATGTCTCGTTGCTCGACATATAACCGTCTGTAAAACCGTAAAGTCAGGGGCCCCACATAACGAGGACACGCGACACGCCGCCGTCATACGTGGGGCTTTCAGCCCCCTTACACGGCGGGGCGACTTAAAAGCCCAGAAATAATTGTCGTTTCATAAATTGGCTCAATTCTATTTAAACATGTTGCACGCCAGCAGCGACCGGGATGCACTCGCCTGCAAATTCCCAATTTGCACTCCGGAACTCTTTTCAATATTATCGGAAACATGTTTTGCGGCTTTTATCCGAATGTGGCTGTAATTTTGTGTTGTTTAATGACGGCAAATATTTTTCTTAGTAATTAGGCAAGATCATAACCGTCATTCCTTGTTTGATCGCCTCAAACGGAGTTTAAGCTTAATGCTGCGGAGGAAGTTTAATACCAATAGCCCGGACCAAATAAAAGAGATATATTCATTTATGCATATATCTATGAATGCAATATCCCTTCGAAACATCCTCAGTGTTTCCAGTCCAACGATTCCCGAAGACGTTCCGAAAAGCCGTACGATAAGTTTAGTATAAATATTAACGCCGCATCAGCATTTTATATGTTTGAAAACATCCGGGAGTGGGAACGTCCCCGGTTTGATTATGCCGACTAAAACCCAAGACTGATCTGGTCCACCGTAATCCACCCTCGGTGCGGCCTTGTAACGATTCGAATTCGTCATCGAATCTTTTTAATGATGCAAAATTGACTCATCACTATTTCTGCCAATTAAGTTGCATTGTGTTTTATGGGAACGCATTTATGATCGGCTTTATTTTGCGTGTGGCGATACACTGGTCATTGTTCTGATTTAATGGTGATTGATGTCATGTGTTTTCTTGATGAATGTCTTATTGAAACGTTTACAGCAGTTTATTTCATAATTATTGTATTGTTTTAAATCTTCTCTCTTTAAATTCAATCCTCCATACTTTATATTCCATAAAAAACTGTAGTTCTCTCAAGGTTTGCCTGATACTTATTGAGATATCTGTGCTTACATAATTATCATTGGATATTTATATCAAGATCTCAAAAGAAGTCTAAAAAACTAGCTAAATCAGAAATTGATAATTGTCTGAATATTGATCACCTGTTGATAATTATCAAATTGTTAAATTTAGTAATATTAATAAAAGATTAAATTAGAACTGTTCGGGGAACCACAGATAGTCTTGTCTTATACTTATCGAGATTTTTATTCCTTCATAATTATCAATGGATAACTATATTAAGACATCTGACAATTATCTGATTAATGGTCAATTGTTTGATAATTTTCAAATTATTAAATTTATCATGATTCTGGTAAAATTATAATATGTAAATATGAATAATTTAGTGACAGTAATGGAAGATTAATTCACTAGAACTGCTGGGGGAACCACAGATAGTCTTCATAAGTATCTTATACTTATAGAGATATTTATACCTTCATAATTATCAATGGATAATTATATCAAGACATCTGATAATTGTCTGATTAATGGTAAATTGTTGATAATTTTCAAATTATTAAATTTATCATGATTCTGGTACAATTATAATATGTAAATATGAATAATTTAGTGATAGTAATGGAAGATTAATTTACTAGAACTGTTGGAAGAACCACAGATAGTCTTCATAAGTACCTTATACTTATAGAGATATTTATACCTTCATAATTATCAATGGATAATTATATCAAGACATCTGATAATTGTCTGATTAATGGTCAATTGTTGATAATTTTCAAATTATTAAATTTATCATGATTCTGGTACAATTATAATATGTAAATATGAATAATTTAGTGATAGTAATGGAAGATTAATTTACTAGAACTGTTGGGAGAACCACAGATAGTCTTCATAAGTATCTTATACTTATAGAGATATTTATACCTTCATAATTATCAATGGATAATTATATCAAGACATCTGATAATTGTCTGATTAATGGTAAATTGTTGATAATTTTCAAATTATTAAATTTATCATGATTCTGGTAAAATTATAATATGTAAATATGAATAATTTAGTGACAGTAATGGAAGATTAATTCACTAGAACTGCTGGGGGAACCACAGATAGTCTTCATAAGTATCTTATACTTATAGAGATATTTATACCTTCATAATTATCAATGGATAATTATATCAAGACATCTGATAATTGTCTGATTAATGGTAAATTGTTGATAATTTTCAAATTATTAAATTTATCATGATTCTGGTAAAATTATAATATGTAAATATGAATAATTTAGTGACAGTAATGGAAGATTAATTCACTAGAACTGCTGGGGGAACCACAGATAGTCTTCATAAGTATCTTATACTTATAGAGATATTTATACCTTCATAATTATCAATGGATAATTATATCAAGACATCTGATAATTGTCTGATTAATGGTAAATTGTTGATAATTTTCAAATTATTAAATTTATCATGATTCTGGTACAATTATAATATGTAAATATGAATAATTTAGTGATAGTAATGGAAGATTAATTTACTAGAACTGTTGGAAGAACCACAGATAGTCTTCATAAGTACCTTATACTTATAGAGATATTTATACCTTCATAATTATCAATGGATAATTATATCAAGACATCTGATAATTGTCTGATTAATGGTAAATTGTTGATAATTTTCAAATTATTAAATTTATCATGATTCTGGTACAATTATAATATGTAAATATGAATAATTTAGTGATAGTAATGGAAGATTAATTTACTAGAACTGTTGGGAGAACCACAGATAGTCTTCATAAGTACCTTATACTTATAGAGATATTTATACCTTCATAATTATCAATGAATAATTATATCAAGACATCTGATAATTGTCTGATTAATGGTCAATTGTTGATAATTTTCAAATTATTAAATTTATCATGATTCTGGTACAATTATAATATGTAAATATGAATAATTTAGCGATAGTAATGGAAGATTAATTTACTAGAACTGTTGGGAGAACCACAGATAGTCTTCATAAGTACCTTATACTTATAGAGATATTTATACCTTCATAATTATCAATGGATAATTATATCAAGACATCTGATAATTGTCTGATTAATGGTCAATTGTTAATAATTTTCAAATTATTAAATTTATCATGATTCTAGTAAAATTAAAATATGTAAATATGAATAATTTAGTGATAGTAATGAAAGATTAAATCATTAGAACTGTTTGGGAAATCACAGATAATCTTGATACTGCCTTATACTTATCGAGATATTTATATATTCATAATTATCAATGGATAATTATATCAAGACATCTGATAATTATCAGATTAATGGTCAATTGTTGATAATTTTCAAATTGTCAAATTTATTATGATTCTAGTAAAATTATAATGTGTAAAAATGAAAAATTTAAAAGAAAGAAAGATTAAATCATTAGAACTGTTCAGGGAACCACAGATAGTCTTGATACTACATTATATTTATCGAAATATTTATACCTTCATAATTATCGGTGGATACTTATATCAAGACAACTGATAATTATGTAATTAATGGTCAATTGTTGATAATTTTCAAATTGTTAAATTTATCATGATTCTAGTAAATTATTATTAATATGTAAATATGAATAATTTAGTGATAGTAATGGAAGATTAAATGACTAGAACTCTTGAGGGATCTACAGATAGTCTTGATACAATCTTATACTTATTGAGATACTTATACCTTCATGATTATCAATGTATAATTATATCAAAACATCTGATAATTGTCTGATTAATGGTCAATTGTTGATAATTTTCAAATCCTCAAATTTATCATGATTCTAGTAAAATTATTATATGTGAATATAAATAATTTAGTGATAGTAATGGAAGATTAAATCATTAGAATTGTTCGAGGAACCACAGATAGTCTACGTTATACTTATCGAGATAATTATACCTTCATAATTATCAATAGATAGTTATCTGATTAATGGTCAATTGTTGATAATTTTCAAATTATTAAATTTATCATTATTCCACAAATATTCTAATATGTAAATATGAATAGTTTAGTGATAGTAATGAACATTGAAATCATTAGAACTGTTCGGGGAATTACTGATAGTCTTGATACTACCTTACATTTATCGAGATATTTATACCTTCATAATTATCAATGGATAATTATATCAAAACATCTGATAATTGTCTGATTAATTGTCAATTGTTGATAATTTTGAAATTGTTAAATTTATCATGATTCTAGTAAAAATATAATATATAAATAATCAATCATTCTATCAATGGATAATTGTCAATTGTTGATAATAAACAAAGTATTAAATAATATTTTTAAGAGGTAAGAAAGGGAAGGAAAGAAAAAAATTAATGTATGTACGACTAATTTTTGAAATAAATACTTAATTCTATATATCTAAAAAGTAGATTCTACAACAACAAATTACTCAGAAATAGTTGAAAAATCGTTGATAACAAAATTGCCTTTAGACTACGGAATATAATATTTATTAGAAATATTGATTGTCTAAAAACCAACAAATTAAAGTATTATTTAATAATAAGTATAATCCCAATCTTTTCAATCACCAACTTATCCCCCTCGTTATATAAATTAATAAATAAACTGAGGCTTATGTATCAGATTTTATTTGTGAAAGTGACCACATGTTACAAAAAACTATGTCCACCTTTAATCATTCACCTCCTGAAAGCAAAAAACACAAAAATTAATAACTAAAAACAATGATAATCATTATTTAAAAAAAAAATGATATCACATTTTTGATATTAATTCTTACTTTTCAGGTGGCCTGCATTTACCGTTGCCCATTTTGTTGTCGGCCTCCTGACACGGAACCGTCACGATCGAGGGTTCCTTCTGCACTTTCGGGGGCGGCGTGACCGACTGACAAAGCCCGACGTCCGTCCACAACGCAAGCAACAACAGAACCGCAACTGCCGGCAGGAGCCTCATGTCGAACGGTCTCACGCGTTTACCGATTAGAGCCGCGTATTTATGTTGTTCGTCTCGAACTGCCGCCGGCCGTCCTTGGGATCATAAACGATCCGATTAATTTAATCCGAGACGTTCGCCGGATATTTATAAGCCGGCCATCGGTGGATCATTAAGTAATTACTGGTGTTGCTTCAATTACCTGACATTAATTATGCGACAGGTCGACATTTTCCGTTTCCGTATTTTAAACGGCCGACGCAGTTCGTCCTGACGTGGTGGATTGATTCTTCTGTTCTGTTGAAGCTGGGAGGTGTTAATGTGTACAGGGCGATGAGCAGGATTAGCACAAGCAAACGCATCTTCGCTACCAACGGACTGACTTTAATTTTAATCAGTGTTGACCTTATATATACATAAATAGGTTTGGTAATGTAAACAATTAGTACGTCATTATTTAATTTTGACACAATTAAGTGTAATTTGAGTTTGCAGCAATTAGTGCAAATTCTATGGACCTTCAAAATGTTAAAAAGGTTATAAAAAAAAATCACTCACTGTTTTTTTGATTTTCCAATGTACGTCACAAATAGCTTAAATGACGTTGTTGTGGTTGTGTTTTATAAATATTAACTAATGCTAGAAATAAATGACTCAATAAAAACAAAATATTAAAACCAATAAAATCAATACGCATTGGCATTGGAATATCTTCTAAATGGTTAGAGTAATCGATTAACCATAGAAGACCTTTCTTGTAGTGAGTTTAATTTCCTACAAACATATCTATTTAGCACTTTATAATATTTACTGAGCTACGAGTTATAAAATTTAGAAGTAAAAAGAAACTTTTTATTAAATTCTTCAAACTTTTACCTTCGATATCTTCTAATCGGTAAGATTTATGAAAAAATTATAAGATATGTTTTTTGTAGTGTTCAATTTCCTACAAAAATATTTGTTGGGCACTTTATAATATTTTCTTATCTACGAGTTATAAAATTTAGAAGTAAAAAAGAACTTTTAGTTAAATTCTTCAAACATTGACCTCCGATACCTTCTAAACGGTAAGAGTTATGAAAAAATTATGAATACCTTTTTTGTAGAGTGTTCAATTTCCTACAAAAATATCTATTGGGCACTTTATAATATTTACTTATCTACGAGTAATAAAATTTAGAAGTAAAAAAGGACTTTTAGTAAAATTCTTTAAACATTGACCTCCGATACCTTCTAAACGGTAAGAGTTATGAAAAAATTATAAGATACCTTTCTTGTAGCGTGTTCAATTTCCTACAAAAATATATATTGGGCACTTTATAATATTTACTTATCTACGAGTTATAAAATTTAGAAGTAAAAAAGAACTTTTAGTTAAATTCTTCAAACATTGACCTCCGATACCTTCTAACCGGTAAGAGTTATGAAAAAATTATAAGATACCTTTTTTGTAGAGTCTTCAATTTCCTATAAAAATATCTGTTGGGCACTTTATAATATTTATTTATTTTCGAGTAAAGAAATATAGAAGTAAAAAAGAACTTTTTGTTAAATTCTTCAAACATTGACCTCCAAAATCTTCTAAACGGTAAGAGTTATGAAAAAATTATAAGATACCTTTCTTGTAGCGTGTTCAATTTCCTACAAAAATATCTGTTGGGCACTTTATAATATTTACTTATCTACGAGTTATAAAATTTAGAAGTAAAAAAAAACTTTTTGTTAAATTCTTCAAACATTGACCTCCGATACCTTCTAAATGGTAAGAGTTATAAAAAAATTATAAGATACCTTTTTTGTAGAGTGTTCAATTTCCTATAAAAATATCTGTTGGGCACTTTATAATATTTATTTATTTTCGAGTAAAGAAATATAGAAGTAAAAAAGAACTTTTTGTTAAATTCTTCAAACATTGACCTCCAAAACCTTCTAAACGGTAAGAGTTATGAAAAAATTATAAGATACCTTTCTTTTAGAGTGTTCAATTTCCTACAGAAATATCTATTGGGCACTTTATAATATTTACTTATCTACGAGTTATAAAATTTAGAAATAAAAAAGAACTTTTTGTTAATTTCTTTAAACATTGACCTCCGATACCTTCTGTACGGTAAGAGCTATGAAAAAATTGTAAGACACCTATTTTGTAGACCTTTAGTTTCCTACAAAAAATGTAAATAGAAATTTTCTATAAGATCAATTAATGGCAAAATATGGATGAACCTGAAGAAAATATGGAGAACTGAGATGAGGAGGACCTATTAAAATTGGAGAGCATTTATAAGGGTGATTAGTGACCAATTTTACAGTATCGGAAGTCGATTTTTTTGACACATCCTATAAATTTATCGATAATTTTCAGTCGTCGACCAAAAATCAAGCCCGTTGTCAAGCGACACAATTCAAGACCACCTCGTACCATCAGAATGGTAATTTGCCCCTCGAAACACAGACAATGGCACACGGACACGCACAGATTATCGTCGATTACAGATCGCCATAAGCATTTATTCAAATACATGACCCCGAGGGCCGTCGGGGGTGTTAGCGCGACAAAAGTGGTCACGGCGTAAGCCGAAATCTGCATCTGGGTCTGCCGGCAGAACGGGAAGGGTGACCCGGAGCCGGGTTCTTAATCGTTCAATGGCTTGTACTAAGCACGGAAATTGTTAGGTGAGGACCCTTCTACATCGGCCACTTGGCAACGTATTAAACGGCGATAAGAGTCAACTGAATATGTGTACTTGAGATTTTTACTTTTGAATATTTTATGGTACAGTGTGTTTGGGCCTGTTTGGGGGATGTGTACCTCTATTGCTGGATGAATCAGGTTCCCAAAACAAAAATTGTAATTTGCTGACATACTTCTAGTTGACGTAATGGCCACTAATGCGTTTTAACACGTGAGTGGTATCTTTGGATAATAGTTTATTGATAATTTGAATGTGCTACAAACTTGGAATGCACCACTATCAGCATATAAAAAGCCAAAATATATTTAAAATACTTCAGTATCTTTTATAAACGGTGAAGAGACTGATAATACTACAAAGTAGTGAGGTGCTTACTTTAATTGTTTCATAAAAAACGTAAAAAAATTCAAAGGATATGAAGGTTACATTCACGAAATGATTTGATAACACAACCTATTTTAGTGTTTTTCTAGTAAATTATTTTACATTTGACCTTGAAGTCCCGATAACTTTTTGTATTTAGATCTTTTGTAGTATCTAGATGATAATTTTGAACAATAAATTTTGTTTAGAACAATAAAGAAAAATATATAAAATGCCTAGCAGGTGAACTGCTTTTCTATATCTATAGTTGTTGAAATTAGAAGTTCTTTTTTAGTTCTATATTTAATAACTCGTAAATAAATAAATATTATAAAATACCCGACAGATATTTTTATAGGAAATTGAACACTCTACAAAAAAGGTATCTTATAATTTTTTCATAACTCTTACCGTTTAGAAGGTATCGGAGGTCAATGTTTGAAGAATTTAACAAAAAGTTCTTTTTTACTTCTAAATTTTATAACTCGTAGATAAGTAAATATTATAATGTGCCCAATAGATATTTTTGTAGGAAATTGAACACGCTACAAGAAAGGTATCTTATAATTTTTTCATAACTCTTACCGTTTAGAAGGCTTTGGAGGTCAATGTTTGAAGAATTTAACTAAAAGTTCTTTTTTATTTCTAAATTTTATAACTCGTAGATAAGTAAATATTATAAAGTGCCCAATATATATTTTTGTAGGAAATTGAACACGTTACAAGAAAGGTATCTTATAATTTTTTCATAACTCTTACCGTTTGGAAGGTATCGGAGGTCAATGTTTAAAGAATTTTACTAAAAGTTCTTTTTTACTTCTAAATTTTATAACTCGTAGATAAGTAAATATTATAAAGTGCCCAACAAATATTTTTGTAGGAAATTGAACACTACAAAAAACATATCTTATAATTTTTTCATAAATCTTACCGATTAGAAGATATCGAAGGTAAAAGTTTGAAGAATTTAATAAAAAGTTTCTTTTTACTTCTAAATTTTATAACTCGTAAATAAATAAATATTATAAAGTGCCCAACAGATATTTTTGTAGGAAATTGGACACCCTACAAAAAAGGTATCATATAATTTTTTCATAACTCTTACCGTTTAGAAGGTATCGGAGGTCAATGTTTGAAGAATTTAACAAAAAGTACTTTTTTACTTCTAATTTTTATAACTCGTAGATAAATAAATATTATAAAGAGCCCAACAGATATTTTTATAGGAAATTGAAGACTCTACAAAAAAGGTATCTTATAATTTTTTCATAACTCTTACAGTTTAGAAGGTTTTGGAGGTCAATGTTTGAGAATTTAACAAAAAGTACTTTTTTACTTCTAATTTTTATAACTCGTAGATAAGTAAATATTATAAAGTGCCCAATAGTTATTTTTGTAGTAAATTGAATGTTCTACAAAAATGGATTTTACATATTCCATATTTTTTCGACATTTACTGAAATATATTAAATACAAAGTAACATATTTTAATTAATATCCAAACAGCAAAATCACATTTTAAGCCATAAATATGATCCACATAACAAAATGACAAATTTAGATATTGTACATTAACGATACAAAATAAAACACGTAGCTTTACGCGAACAAACATGACGTTAAACCATCAATTTATTTTTTTTTTTCTACGGATCCCCCAATCCGTCACACACCAAACAGCCCGAAGGAATTATTTATCGGTCATATCGCGTGAGATCCGATATCCGTACATACAAATTTATGCATTTATTATTCTATTACTGTTGATATTATCGATCCCTTTGCGGTCATGTAACAATACTCGTGTGTGCATTCCCCGTATGTAATCTCTGTCTTCGTTTGTACTGCTAATTTCGTTATTTGACTTCGTGTTAGTCTGGTCCGATAACAAAATTATCTGTTAAATATACCTTTACTAATACCATAAACACGTAACGTCACTAATACAAACAAAAAAACCTTCATTTGTACGTGTTATATTAATTTAGTTCCTTCACTAATAAAAAAAAATGGAATGGAAGCCAAAACAATTTAAATTTCGCTTATTAAACGTTCTCATTGGGTCTCCTCAGCCATAATAGTTTAAAGTTCGACTACAGGCACTTTAATTGAAGCTCCAGGCATTTGAACTGCACGAGCACAACACCTGAAATGCAATTTACGTACATTATATAAACTTTGTTAACGAACTATCTCACCTCCGCCACAGTGCGGAGCGGTTGCTCTAGCCATTTTCCGAAGCATGGTAAAGCTTCTAAAACTGTGTCATATATTGTTTCCGTGTTGCGAGTTTTTGTTTCCTGTAATTGGGAAAAAATGCATGACTTTAAATGAGGGTTAAACGCTGTACTAAATTTTAATAGAGCGACTTTTAGTGTTTTAGCACTGCAAAATAACTATTTTATCTAATGGCAACTATTTTTTATATCTTCTTTATCTCTGTAACAATCTGAAGCTATTTAGTACTATCCTGTTATGGGAAACTCCATTAGTTTCTAATAAGATGTCTTTAGTCCTTTAGACTTTGAGAAGAACTGTGGTATTTAATGTTAACCAATTTCACTTCTTTGTGCCTCAGACATTGATGATGACTCTTTCGTCTATTTCTCTTAAACTTAAAAACAATATGTTTCTAAATCTTAAATTTATGTAATTCTTCTGAAGGTTTTTTTCTCTGTAACAGTCAGAATTTAATAAATCTGATTGTATGAAGAATTTTTATATTTCTTAATATTTAATTTTCTAATAATTTATTACTACCCTATTACGGGGTAGTTTCACTAAACTATAAAAGAAATAACTTTAAATAAGAAAGAAGCCCTTCATTAACCTCTAATAAAATGACTTTGGACTTTTAGTCTTTGAGAAGAACTGTGGTATTTAATGTCAACCAATTTCACTTCTTCTTTGTGCCTCAGATATTGATGATGACTCTTTCGTCCATTTCTCTGCCAACTTAAAGACAATATGTTTATAAATCTTAAATTTATGTTATTCTTCTAAAAATTTTTTCCTCTATAACAGTCAGAATTTAATAAATCTGGTTGTATGAAGAATTTATATATTTCTTAATATTTAATTTTCTAATAATTTATTACTACCCTATTATGGGGTAGTTTCACTGAATTAGAAAAGAAATAACTTTAAATAAGAAAGAAGCCCTTCATTAGCCTCTAATAAAATGACTTTGGACTTTTAGTCTTTGAGAAGAACTGTGGTATTTAATGTCAACCAATTTCACTTCTTCTTTGTGCCTCAGACATTGATGATGACTCTTTCGACCATTTCTCTGCCAACTTGAAGACAATATGTTTCTAAATCTTAAATTTATGTAATTCTTCTGAATGTTTTTTCTCTGTAATAGTTAGAATTTAATAAATCTGATTGTATGAAGAATTTTTATATTTCTTAATATTTAATTTTCTAATAATTTATTACTACCCTATTACGGGGTAGTTTCACTAAACTATAAAAGAAATAACTTTAAATAAGAAAGAAGCCCTTCATTAGCCTCTAATAAAATGACTTTGGACTTTTAGTCTTTGAGAAGAACTGTGGTATTTTATGTTAACCAATTTCACTTCTTCTTTGTGCCTCAGACATTGATGATGACTCCTTCGTCCATTTCTCTGCCAACTTGAAGACAATATGTTTCTAAACCTTTATTTATGTAATTCTTCTGAAGTTTTTTTTTTCTATGTAACAGTCAGAATTTAATAAATCTGATTGTATGAAGAATTTTTATATTTCTTAATATTTAATTTTCTAATAATTTATTACTACCCCATTATGGGGTAGTTTCACTGAACTAGAAAAGAAATAACTTTAAAAAAGAAAAAAGCCCTTCATTAGCCTCTAATAAAATGACGTTGGAGTTTTAGTCTTTGAGAAGAACTGTGGTATTTTATGTTAACCAATTTCACTTCTTCTTTGTGCCTCAGACATTGATGATGACTCTTTCGTCCATTTTTCTGCCAACTTAAGTACAATATGTTTCTAAATCTTAAATTTATGTTATTCTTCTGAAAGTTTTTTCCTCTGTAATAGTCAGAATTTAATAAATCTGATTGTATGAAGAATTTTTATATTTCTTAATATTTAATTTTCTAATAATTTATTACTACTCTATTATGGGGTAGTTTCACTGAACTATGAAAGAAATAACTTTATATAAGAAAGAAGCTCTTCATTAGTCTCTAATAAAATGACGTTGGAGTTTTAGTCTTTGAGAAGAACTGTGGTATTTAATGTCAATCAATTTCACTTCTTCTTTGTGCCTCAGACATCGATGATGACTCTTTCGTCCATTTTTCTGCCAACTTAAAGACAATATGTTTATAAATCTTAAATTTATGTTATTCTTCTAAAAAAATTTTCCTCTGTAACAGTCAGAATTTAATAAATCTGATTGTATGAAGAATTTTTATATTTCTTAATATTTAATTTTCTAATAATTTATTACTACCCTATTATGGGGTAGTTTCACTGAATTAGAAAAGAAATAACTTTAAATAAGAAAGAAGCCCTTCATTAGCCTCTAATAAAATGATTTTGGACTTTTAGTCTTTGGGAAGAACTGTGGTATTTAATGTCAACCAATTTCACTTCTTCTCTGTGCCTCAGACATTGATGATGACTCTTTCGTCCATTTCTCTGCCAACTTAAAGACAATATGTTTCTAAATCTTAAATTTATGTAATTCTTCTGAAGGTTTTTTTCTCTGTAACAGTTAGAATTTAATAAATCTAATTGTATGAAGAATTTTTATATTTCTTAATAATTAATTTTCTAATAATTTATTACTACCCTATTATGGGGTAGTTTCACTGAACTAGAAAAGAAATAACTTTAAATAAGAAAAAAGCTATTCATTAGCCTCTAATAAAATGACGTTGGAGTTTTAGTCTTTGAGAAGAACTGTGGTATTTTATGTTAACCAATTTCACTTCTTCTTTGTGCCTCAGACATTGATGATGACTCTTTCGTCCATTTTTCTGCCAACTTAAAGACAATATATTTCTAAATCTTAAATTTATGTTATTCTTCTGAAAGTTTTTTCCTCTGTAACAGTTAGAATTTAATAAATCTGATTGTATGAAGAATTTTTATATTTCTTAATATTTAATTTTCTAATAATTTATTACTACCCTATTATGGGGTAGTTTCACTGAATTAGAAAAGAAATAACTTTAAATAAGAAAGAAGCCCTTCATTAGCTTCTAATAAAATGACTTTGGACTTTTAGTCTTTGAGAAGAACTGTGGTATTTAATGTCAACCAATTTCACTTCTTCTTTGTGCCTCAGACATTGATGATGACTCTTTCGTCCATTTCTCTGCCAACTTGAAGACAATATGTTTCTAAATCTTAAATTTATGTAATTCTTCTGAAGGTTTTTTTCTCTGTAATAGTCAGAATTTAATAAATCTGATTGTATGAAGAATTTTTATATTTCTTAATATTTAATTTTCTAATAATTTATTACTACCCCATTATGGGGTAGTTTCACTGAACTAGAAAAGAAATAACTTTAAAAAAGAAAAAAGCCCTTCATTAGCCTCTAATAAAATGACGTTGGAGTTTTAGTCTTTGAGAAGAACTGTGGTATTTTATGTTAACCAATTTCACTTCTTCTTTGTGCCTCAGACATTGATGATGACTCTTTCGTCCATTTTTCTGCCAACTTAAAGACAATATGTTTCTAAATCTTAAATTTGTCATTCTTCTGAAAGATTTTTCCTTTGTAACACTAAGAATGTAATAAAATAGAACATATCTCAGATTGTTATGATAACTCTGGAACTTTTCTATGACAACTTATAGATTTTTCTATAACTACAATTGATATATTTATATAAATACAATTATTCAAATTTATTCAAATATCATAACTTTTATGCCTTTGATTCTAATTGAAATTGATGATCATCTTTTATAAACATCTTATTGAACAGTTAAGATCCACTAATTTAATTTGACGCGTCCCAGTTTTAAACAAAACTGGCTGCAACAGTCGTAAAACAAGTGCCCGTCGAAATAATACGTTCTGGCATTAATCCAGAAGGAGAAGGACGTAGAGCTTTGGACATGTGCCGCATGCATTATCTCAATCGCTTTTGTCATCGTGCATTATCACGGCTCAGCATCTCGACGGTTTTTTGACGAATTTCTATTAAAAGTGGACCGAGGCGCAAAACGCTTCCTTATACGTTATGAAAGGGAACCGTGTTATATTCTGGTCGGGTCCGCTGACAAATGACAACAGCCAGCTACCGAGATTAAAGTGTAGATTGCACTGAATTTTTCAGGGCGGCCAGCAAAATTGCCGTCATGTTTGGTTTTATCTTAAGGATTGTTCCAGTTGCTGATTTATCACATGCAATTTTGGACGGATCGTGCACTTAATTTACTTAAGATCTTATCTTGTGTGTGGGATCTATCAGGAATTGTTTTATTGCTCCAACTTAATTACTTACATACTTCCGTTACAAGTTTCGTCTTGGATCTGTATTAGTTTTCCAACTTTAAACTATAAAGCTAACTGGATTGGAGGCGGAGTGTAGTCATTTGTATGAAATTGATTGAAAGTCGGCACCGAAAATACCAAGAAATCTTTAGCCTTTGTAAAAGTTTACGACGACAATAAAATGAGTAATTTTTAAAGGTTATGTACGGGACCATATCTCCTCTTTATTTTCTATAACCCATTAAAATAGAATGCACCATTGGATGCATACACGTATCGATTGGGGTGTCCTGCAGAGAAGTCAGTAGAAACAGGGCGATTCCACGTCAATCATAATCAGTGGCAGCTTGTCAGGTTTGTGTCTGGTCTTGTATTTCTGCATGTTGTGTGTTAATTAATTTATAATTAAGTGTTTAAACATGTTGTACCTCGCTTTACAACTGATGTTCTAGAAATTTTGTTCAGTTTGTTGGCCGCACTGGTTTCCCTATTTTATCAAGCTTCAATGTTTCTTCTTTCTTGTTGAAGTTGTTTCCTTGTTTATGGATTTCAATTGCTTCCCTAATCATTCTGTTGTGATATCCAGTTGTCGAGGCAATTGTGTATCTTGGAATTGTAACTTATGATTTCCATCTAACAGTGCATGTTCAGCTACAGCAGACTTGTCTGATTGTCCTAGTTTGCAGTTTCGTTTGTGTTCCTTAATCCTAGTCCCTTTTGAACGTTTTGTAGTACCGATGTATACTTTCCTGCAAGAGTAAGGTATGCAGTATATCCCAGAAGCTGTTTGATGGTCTCTCTTATCTTTGGCAGATCTGAGATTGTGTTGAATCTTTCGTATTGGTATACAAACAGTATGAATGTTATGTTTTAATAAGATTTTTCCAATTCTTTCGGTAACTTTACATATATATGGGAGAAAAGCTTTACCAATCGTCGGCTCACTAGGTGGATCTTTATTATTAGTATGAGATCTCATTGTACGTCTTATTTCTGAGCATTTGTATCCGTTGGCCTGTAGGGTTTTTTCCAAGTGTTCTTGTTCTTCAGCGAGGTGGTGTGTGGGACATATCCTTTTGGCTCGTTCAATTAGTATTTTGATGACCCTTTGTTTTTGACTAGGACGATAGTTAGATAGTTTATGTAGATACCAATCAGTGTGTGTAGGTTTTAGGTATACTGTATGGTCTAAATGTTCATCCACTATTTTTACTAGGACATCCAAAAAAGGTATTTGGTTCTCCTTCTCCAATTCTATTGTGAATTTGATATTGTTATGTTGAGAGTTTAGGTGTTTTAGAAACTGATCTAGTTTTTCTTGTCCATGTTTTCATATCACTAAAGTATCATCCACTTAACAATACCAAACAGAAGGTTTGTGTTTGGAAGTCTCAGTCGCTTTTTGTTCAAACTTTTCCATAAAGAAATTGGCGATCATTGGACTAAGAGGACTGTCCATTGCTAATCCTTCAGTCTGTTCGTAGAATTTGTTGTTCCAAACGAAATAGCTTTCAGTAAGGCACATACGGAAAAGATCCACTATATCTGGAGAGAATATTTCTGATATCTTGTTTAAGGATTCATTGACAGGAACTTTAGTGAAAAGTGACACTACGTCGAAACTGACCAGTCTATCTTCTACATCAAGATGTAATTCTTTCAGTATCTCAACAAAATGAGTGGAATCTTTGGTAAAGGTTGGGGTGTTTCCAACATGAGACTGTAGCAATCTGGTAAGATACTTAGTAAGTTATATGTTGATGACTCAGGAGTATTAACGATGGGTCGAAGTGGTACATTATCCTTATGTATTTTGGGCATATAAATGTAATATGAGAGGAAAGTTTTACCAATCGTGGGCTCAGTAGGTGGATCTTTATTATTAGTATGGGGTCTCATTGTACGTCTTATTTCTGAGCATTTGTATCCGTTGGCCTGTAGGCTTTTTTTCCAAGTGTTCTTGTTCTTCAGCCAGGTGGTGTGTGGCACATATCCTTTTGGCTCGTTCAGTTAGTGTTTTGATGACCCCTTGTTTTTGACTAGGATGATGGTTAGATAGTTTATGTAGACACCCATCGGTGTGTGTAGGTTTTCAGTATACTATATGGTCTAAATGTTCACCCACACTTTTTGCTAGGACAACCAAAAAAGATATTTGGTTCTCCTTCTTCAATTCCATTGTGAATTTGATATTGTTATGTTGAGAGTTTAGGTGTTTTAGAAACTGATCTAGTTTTTCTTGTCCATGTTTTCATATCACTAAAGTATCATCCACTTAACAATACCAAACAGAAGGTTTGTGTTTGGAAGTCTCAATCGCTTTTTGTTCAAACTTTTCCATAAAGAAATTGGCGATCATTGGACTAAGAGGACTGCCCATTGCTAATCCTTCAGTCTGTTCGTTGAATTTGTTGTTCCAAACGAAATAGCTTTCAGTAAGGCACGTACGGAAAAGATCCACTATATCTGGAGGGAATATTTCTGATATCATGTTTAAGGATTCATTGACAGGAACTTTAGTGAAAAGTGACACTACGTCGAAACTGACCAGTCTATCTTCTACATCAAGATGTAATCCTTTCAATATCTCAACAAAATGAGTGGAATCTTTGGTAAAAGTTGGGGTGTTTCCAACAGGAGGTTACAGCAATCTGATAATAATATTAGTTATCAAGACAAATGAAAATTTCAGCAACTTTTCAGCAACGTAACCTAAATTAAACTCTTCTTTTCAATTTAAAGTAGGAGTAAGATAGTTACATTAAAACTTCTTATGGTCACAGGTAAATAGATATAGATAGATAGATAGACAGCTTAAAGAAGTTGAAAACAAAAGTGATTTTACAATGAAAGAATCACATAGATGGAATGACCCTTTAGAGAGGCTGTTCGGTCGCTCCTTCAGCTCCAACTAATTTAAGAGTATGGTTGACTTATAATGGAACTTTTCAACTGTCTAACGTAAGTTTCCGACTGCTCGCTCACTTGGCGTTACTGTCTCTCAACTGGGCTCCCGGCATTTATCCTACACCGTCGACCGAAACAAATCATCTTATTGAAGTCCTCCTCTCTACAAGGGACTTGTTTAGAACGGCTCGTTACACCCGCTATAAATTTATTTTCTAAATATGTTGTTGAGTGTCCACGTAATTTATGTGCTTTCGAACGCGGGGACTTGAAGCATTGTTCTGTTCCGCCGGGTTTTATTAGATGTTCGAATGGATTGCAACGAGTTACGGAATTGCATCGGAAAATGCGATTCCGAAGGCGATACAGATTGCTATTTAGGAACACGTCCATAAGTTATCACCGTGGACGAGATAAAATATCTACGCTAAACAAAATTTTTCCTAATACAGATAAAACATAAATTATTAACGCGTCTCTTATTGCCTTCAAAGTTTGTTTATTGCCTCCGCATGTGGGCTTATCACTTTCTTTCATCTTTATAATAAGATATTAGAAATGGAAACAATGTAAACGTTAAATTACATTTAAATTGGTTAAACTACTAAACTTTTCACCATAAATTTTAACTTATCTTTATTGTTATTTTATCAAAGAATGCTCTGTCTGTCAATAATACTTTACATGTATCTGTCTTCTTCACAATTTATTACATTTATAAATTTATTATATTATTCATAAAATTCTTAGATAAGAGTTGAAATTTTGGCTTTAATTTTAAAAAAATTTTATAGAATAAGAATATAGTAGTTTTTATAATACAGTATAAAATAACAATACTAAATAAAAGAGTTGAGGCTAAAATATTTAATATATTAAAAAGTTCCTATAATAATGACCATTACTGTACATATTCCTATCTTTACAAATTAGTAATTCTTAAAAGTGTTCATCTGTTGTAATTCCAAATATTTTTAAATAACACAGATTTAATCATTAAAAATCCCTTCCAAAATTAAAGTTACTATATTTATGTCCAGCTCAATTTAGAAATATTTATGTAAAATTTTATAGACAAAGAACATAGTAATTTTTATAACACTGTATAAAATAACAATAATAAATTAATATTGTTTTAAAAATTCGTATTAAATAAAAAGAGTTGGGGCTAAAATATTTAATATTTTAAAAAGTTCCTATAATAATGACCACTACTATACATATTCGTATTATTTAAACAAACCTTCCAATCTTTACAAATTAGTAATTCTTAAAAGTGTTCATCTGTTGTAATTCCAAATATTTTTAAATAACACAGATTTAATCATTAAAAATCCCATCCGAAATTTAAGTTTCTATATTTATGTCCAGCTCAATACAGAAAAATTTAT
Organism: Aethina tumida; assembly: GCF_024364675.1. Lineage (NCBI taxonomy): Eukaryota > Metazoa > Arthropoda > Insecta > Coleoptera > Nitidulidae > Aethina > Aethina tumida. The sequence continues at coordinate 4,655,831 of NC_065438.1, forward strand.
GTAATATTTTATAGAATAAGAATATAGTAGTTTTTATAATACAGTATAAAATAACAATACTAAATAAAACAGTTGAGGCTAAAATATTTAATATATTAAAAAGTTACTATAATAATGACCATTACTGTACATATTCGTTTTATTTAAACAAATCTTCCTATCTTCACAAATTAGTAATTCTTAAGTGTTCATCTGTTGTAAATCCAAATATTTTTAAATAACACAGATTTAATCATTAAAAATCTCTTCAAAAATTTAAGTTTCTCTATTTATGTCCAGTTCAATTCAGAAACATTTATGTAAAATTGTATAGAATCAGAATATAGTAATTTTTATAACACTGTATAAAGTAACAATAGTAAATTAATATTGCTTTAACATTTGAGATTAAATAAAAGAATTGTGGCTAAAATATAAAGTTCCTATAATAATGACCACTACTGTACATATTTGTATTATTTAAACAAACCTTCCTATCTTTACAAATAAGTAATTTTTAAAAGTGTTCATCTGTTGTAATTCCAAATATTTTAAAATAACACAGATTTAATCATTAAAAATTCATTCCTTAATTAAAATTACTATATTTATGTCCAGTTCAATTCAGAAACATTTATGTAAAATTTTATAGAATAAGAGTATAGTAGTTTACATAACAATAGTAAATTAATAATGTTTTAAAAATTCATACTAAATAAAAGAGTTTAGGATAAAATATTTAATATACTAAAAAGTTCCTATAATAATGACCATTACTGTACATATTCCTTTTATTTAAACAAACCTTCCTATCTTTACAAATTAGTAATTCTTAAAAGTGTTCATCTGTTGTAATTCCAAATATTTTTAAATAACACAGATTTAAGCATTAAAAAACCCTTCCAAAATTTAAGTTCCTATATTTATGTCCAGCTCAATTCAGAAAAATATATGTAACATTTTATAGAATATACTAATTTTATAACCAACCACTGAATATTTAAATGCAGTTTAAAATATTTTTTAAAGATAAATCAAAATTTTGACTATCATATATATTTTATTGAAGATCCATTATATTGTTTGTTTTCGTGGCCAGCGATCATTATTGAATCAAACCTATTTATAAAACATAACTCAGTCAAAGATTTTAGATTAATTGCTCCATTATTTTATTGCATGTTCACCCTTTATCTCGGCTGCGATTTGATTTAAATCCCTTCCAGCCCGTACACAAATCCATTTTGTTGATTTACAATTTCTACAGCAGTGAAGTTGTTACTGTTACGAGCAATTTACTTTCGCGTTTTATTGATTAACCAAATTAATTTTAATAATTGAACGACGGTAAGGCTCAAAGCGGACAAAATAATAGATGTCTCGTGCTAAACTTGGCGAAACTTAATAATGCGGTAATATCTTCGCAGGCACTGTGGAGAGATTTAATTGCGGAAATAAGAGCTTAAAAACTTAAACAATGTCGGGATTATATTATATTAAACCGTTTCAAAATCTCGCACACACAGAACAGTGCCTTCCATAATACCTCCATGGATATCAGCAATAAATTCACCACCACAATAATAATTATTATTATGTAAATCAACCGCACAATGATAAAATTAGCCCGAAATCTGTTTAATGCCTATTTATACATCGGTAAATTTTTTGTAGCCGCACGCATTTTTATGGATTAAGCACAGCATCAGCAAAATCCTTTAATCGCTACGCAATTATATTTTCCATGGCCTAAAACAAACAGTGCTGGATTGGAGTGCGTTTCTTTTCATACTCCACCCCCTCCCTGGAACAAAGGGGTACGAAAGAATAATCTTCCAAATGTCCCAGACCCCATGTGCAGCTCACGCCAAGTAGCCATAACTGAAATGTACATCGAGCGTCACAAGATGAGGATTACATACGGGATTGTTTGGAAAGGCTTTCTAATGTTGGGGGGGACGTCAATACTTTTGTTTTGTGCAAAAAATTGTGTACGAAATATTAATGGTAGGGGTGGGTCTCTTGGTGTAATTAATGTACACTGTTCAAACAACTTAACGCACCACACCAATAATAATTGATTATTATCAATAATTGTATATTTATTAAAAATAGGTTTTAAGGTTATAATTGTTAGAAAAAATCTTAAAAGATAGATGTTTTTCTAAAAAAGTGTATAAAAACTAAAAATTAGCCAAATCAGAAGCCACTTCCCTTATATGGTTTGCCTAAAATACATAAGGATAATGTACCACTCCGACCCATCGTTAATACTCCTGAGTCATCAACATATAACTTACTAAGTATCTTACCAGATTGCTACAGTCTCATGTTGGAAACACCCCAACCTTTACCAAAGATTCCACTCATTTTGTTGAGATACTGAAAGAATTACATCTTGATGTAGAAGATAGACTGGTCAGTTTCGACGTAGTGTCACTTTTTACTAAAGTTCCTGTCAATGAATCCTTAAACATGATATCAGAAATATTCCCTCCAGATATAGTGGATCTTTTCCGTACGTGCCTTACTGAAAGCTATTTCGTTTGGAACAACAAATTCTACGAACAAACTGAAGGATTAGCAATGGGCAGTCCTCTTAGTCCAGTGATCGCCAATTTCTTTATGGAAAAGTTTGAACAAAAAGCGAATGAGACTTCCAAACACAAACCTTCTGTTTGGTATCGTTACGTGGATGATACTTTCGTGATATGGAACATGGACAAGAAAAACTAGATCAGTTTCTAAAACACCTAAACTCTCAACATAACAATATCAAATTCACAATGGAATTGGAGAAGGAGAACCAAATACCTTTTTTGGATGTTCTAGTAAAGAGTGGGTGAACGTTTAGGCCATACAGTATACTGAAAACCTACACACACCCATTGGTATCTACATAAACTATCTAACCATCATTCTAGTCAAAAACAAGGGGTCATCAAAACACTAACCGAATGAGCCAAAAGGATATGTGCCACACACCACCTCGCTGAAGAACAAGAACACTTGGAAAAAACACTACAGGCCAACGGATACAAATGCTCAGAAATAAGACGTACAATGAGATCTCATACTAATAATAAAGATCCACCTAGTGAGCCCACGATTGGTAAAGCTTTTCTTCCATATATATGTAAAGTTACCGAAAGAATTGGAAAAATCTTATTACAACATAACATTCATACAGTTTTTATACCAACACGGAAGATTCAACACAATCTCAGATCTGCCAAAGATAGGAGAGACCATCAAACAGCTTCTGGGATATACTGCATACCATACTCTTGCAGGAAAGTATACATCGGTACTACAAAACGTTCAAAAGGGACTAGGATTAAGGAACACAAACGAAACTGCAAACTAGGACAATCAGACAAGTCTGCTGTAGCTGAACATGCACTGTTAGATGGAAATCATAAGTTAAAAATCCAAGATACACAATTGCCTCAACAACTGAATATCACAACAGAATAATCAATCAATCATCAATTTTCTAAGTTGTCACACTCATTGCGAGTTAAATTTCTAGATTGCCGTTGCATATTTACAATTAGTGAAAATTAGAAATAATATGGTGTTGATAAATGAGACGCATTTCTTGACTGATACAAAGATTGTTTACCTATATCGTATTCCTCGAAGTACAAACTAATTGATAAAGTTCTAACATCATGGATGCCTCGAGTTGAAAAGTCCCCAACCGCAAAACTTGCCGATTATTAATTCAGTAAATGAAGAGTGCTTAAGACTTTCCACAAACTTATGAAACAGCACTTGTATGTTCATTTGAACGCTGATACGAAAAGTCTTTACCCGGGTAAGTTGTTTTAGTTGATTTTTATCAAACTTCCCTTGATTATTTCGTTAAGATTAATTTACATAGACCATGTGATCGTAATCGGGTCCTTATTCAGCAGACGAATTTTAATTAAGAAAGAGGACGAGCTTCTAGACGGGAATAATAACAGAACTGGATAATTGAGATCTAAAACACACAACCGAAAATATTAAACTATAGCGAGGCGGTCGTTAATACTTGATGGTTGTGATGTTACTGCTATTCAAAGTGCGAACCTAATTGGTTCTTGGTTCATATAATATTCATGGACTTTCCGGTGTAATTTTTCAGTCCATTAGAAGTTTCTTGCTAAATTAAAAACTGTGTTTCAAGATACAGGAAAAACTAAAGGAGAAAAAAAACAACTATTTTTACTTCAAACTTTTTTAAATTAAGACGGCTGCTTCCATCAAGTTTCATTTACAGTTTTAAATTAAATCCTGCTCCTAATGAATATATTAACATAATATATTATTCATAACGAAAGAAGAGCGAGTTCAAGGTATTATAACAACAGTATAATTAATTACGTTGGATGCAGCTTTCAAAACAATGGAACTTTCATTAGAATATTTTAGCTGGATTTTTTTTCTTCCATTGACATTCTGCCAATCACAAAGATACGAATATTCGAAGAGATTTTGATTAAATTAGAGTTGTGTAAAGTCATAAACTCGACATAAAATAAACAATAATAGTGATCAATATGTCAAAGATATGAAACTTTCATTTAAATATTTTAAACCTCGAAAGAAGCATTGAATAAATTAGGCCAGTTTCAGTCGACAGCATATTCTGTTGCTCAAAAAAAAGCTGGATAAAAGAAACGAACCGTCATTAAGTAAGGATTACAACGTTGTTCAACAGTAAAACACGAAGTCCCATAAAAAGCCACGAGAGCGCCTTTTTATTAACCAATAATAAACCCATGAAATCTAATACAAATAAAAGCGGGCACAACATGAATACAAATTGAATCTGTAGTCAAATATCGCCGTTCGATCACGAGATCAGGATAAACATAAAAGTTTCTCCAATACGCACGACAAAAACATCATCTACAAGCATGTTGTTCCTTTTTTTATGGCGCAGGGACTAAATGAAATATAAACACGACCGAGACACGGGCGTTTTCTGGGGATGGGCGTATCGGATTTTCCGTCGCGGAACACGCACAAAACATGTGTTGCGCCCGGCTCTTCTGGGCTAAGGCCCGGTTTATTTGTTAAGGAAAACACGGCGTAAGAAGGTCTTTGTTGCCGGGGTTACTTCGCCGAAAACGTCTCGGTTTCGAATTACGTTGCCGTTGTTTCATTACCGGGGAGGGATGTCCTAATTGATTATGGAGGTGGACAAAAAACGAGGTCGCGCCAAAGAGTTGGTAAATATTTCGGGGGGATAAAATTCTTTTGTGGCGATACCTATTGAATTGGTTGGCGGTTTCGTGGAATTAAACTTCCCGTCTCGATGAAATCACTTAAGCACTTCCAGTCAATTGTCTTAAGAGTTAGAAACTACGAGTAAGTCATTAAGGTACACAAATTTAGATGTTTTCAAGGTATATAAATATTTGGAATTACAGGAAATGAACACTTTTAAGAATTGCTGGTTTGTAATGATAGGAAGCTTCGTTTAAATAATACGAATATGTACAGTAGTGGTCATTATCATAGGAACTTTTTAAAATATTAAATATTTTAGCCACAATTCTTTTATTTAATGTGAATTGTTAAAACAATATTAATTTACTATTTTTATTTTATATAGTGTTATAATAACAACTACATTCTTATTCTATAAAATGTTACATAAATTTTTCTGAATTGAGCTGGACATAAATATAGAAACTTAAATTTTTGAAGATATTTTTAATGATTAAATCTGTGTTATTTAAAAGTATTTGGAATTACAACAGATGAACATTTTTAAGAATTACTAATTTTAAAGACAGGATGGTTCGTTTAAATAATACTTATATGTACAGCAGTGGTCATTATTACAGGAACTTTTTAAAATGTTAAATATTTTAGCCACGACTCTTTTATTTAATATGAATTATTAAAACAATATTAATTTACTATTTTTATTTTATACAATATTATAAAAACTACTATATTCTTATTCTATAAAATATTATATAAATTTTTCTGTATTGAGCTGGACATTAATATAGAAACTTAAATTTCGGAAGGGATTTTTAATGATTAAATCTGTGTTATTTAAAAATATTTGGAACTATAATAGATGAACACTTTTAATAATTACAAATTTGTAAAAGTACGAAGCTTCGTTTAAATAATACGAATATGTATAATAGTGGTCATTATTATAGGAACTTTTTAAAATATTAAATATTTTAGCCACAATTCTTTTATTTAATGTGAATTGTTAAAACAATATTAATTTACTATTTATATTTTATACAGTGTCATAATAATAACTATATTTTTATTCTATAAAATGTTGCATAAATTTTTCTGAATTGAGCTGGACATAAATATAGAAACTTAAAATTTTGAAGGGATTTTTAATGATTAAATCTGTGTTATTTAAAAATATTTGGAATTACAACAATTAATAATTTTAAAGACAGGATAGTTCGTTTAAATAATACGAATATGTACAGTAGTGGTCATTATTACAGGAACTTTTTAAAATGTTAAATATTTTAGCCACAATTATTTTATTTAATGTGAATTGTTATAACAATATTAATTTATTATTGTTGTTTTATACAGTGGTATAAAAACTACTATATTCTAACGCTATAAAATGTTACATAAAATTTTTTGAATTGAACTGGACATAAATATAGCAACTTTAATTTTGGAAGGGATTTTTAATAATATAATCTGTGTTATTTAATTTAACATTAACGTTTTGCTAATATGGTATTACTACCTTTCACTGACAATAACTGCCTGAACTAATTTTTTAGAAGAAAATTTTGCTGATAAAATTATTGAACACAGAGTTGACGAAGATGAACTAAAGGTGAAAAATTTGAATAGAACTAAGACTCATCTAATCATATTCAGATGCTAGATCTATGGGAAATAATACAAAATAAGACATATTTTAGCAAGATTTTTACCTTACATTATCTATTGATCTTGATCTTGATAATACTGTTGTACCTCTACTAACAAGATCATCCTATATTAAATTTCTTTATCGAAATTTTACTGATAATGCTACATAAAACAAATATAATACTATTATCTTGAACTAGAAGAATAAAAATTAGAATTCATCTAAATTTTATGTAAAAATTTATTGGTCAATAGTGTTTTCATTTTCAGTCCTTTGTTAATGTTGTTTTTAAACATTTTCATACTAATACATTAAAGAGTAAATAATGGTCGAACAAAACAAGTCAAATTCAACTTGAATTGAAACAATATCCTAATTAAAACCTTTTTATTTTTCAAAATTTCTTTCCATAAGTTATTATTTGAACATTAATACTATATACAAGTTATATATCAAATGTTTCATGTTCTTCGAGAGTATTTTATGTGGACGTTTGGCTTTGAATGAACGCCGGTCAGATGACAATCTCAACAGTAACTGGAGGCGACCACCGTAAATCGTTCCAAACAAATTAGAACATCGGTCGTTTGGAACTGTAGGCAACGCGTTCAAACTGCAAGAGGCCACTCCGCCACTATCTATCGACTTCCTTAAGTCGCAATACAATAGATTGTTTTATATTTGCGCTAAGTCGGCAGCCAAACACAATGGGCCGTTGCGAGTTTCGAGTTGCTCGTATCGCATCTGACAATGGGCCTCTTTCATCGAGGGTACGCACTCGAGTGCAGGTGACAAACAAACATGCACGGTTTTGTTTGGATAGTCTCGATTCCCTTACTTAAAAATCACCAAATCGTCAACGTTTACCTTGGGCAATGTGAAAAGTGTTGTGCATTTGTGTCACACTCATATTTTTATTCTCCTCCAGTGATTGTTCAAAGGTACAGATAAAAACCAAAATCATTGGCTTCCTTCCTTCCTTTGTGTATTTGCATAGGTCGGATTTTATTGCCACACTATTTAACAATTCAGCAACCAATCTCGTAAAAACCAGGTACACCTATCTAATCCAACATCCGGTCGGATATCCGGGTGGGCTAATCAAAAAAAAAAACGTACGAGTGCATTTTTTTAGTATTCATTCGTGCACTTTGCAAATGACACACCACATTCCAAACAATTCGATGATGAATATCTGCACGTAAAGCATCGTGGATTGTTGCTCTGTGTCTTGGAAACTGGGTTAAAAAGTGCCATTTGTTTCGTCCCCGGGCGAAAGTTCATTATTAAATGTCAATATGGAATTTATGTAAGGCTATTAATATTACTTTGTTACTGGCACATTATTTTTAAAAACGTCCGTGCGGCTATTACTTTGTATAAAAAGGAACGAGAAAACCGCAAATTCGTTTTAAGTTTTTCGCAAGACAATTAATCATCGGGATTATTGCTTCATAAATCCCGTCAAAATATTTTTACGTGTGCATATTTATTAAAAATCATGATTAAATGCAGATGTGTCGGGACGAATTATTCACGGTTTTAACGAACGTAAACAATTAAGGTGCTTGATTAATCATTCCCAAATTTCTTACCATTTTTAACTTAACAGTTCAAGAACTAGTTATAAATATATACATTATTCTGAGATTCATGAAATATATATTAATACTATAAACTAAACTAATGGTGGGAATAACCGAATTAAGATGATCAATTATTCGATAGTAATTATTTGATAGTTGATTATTTCATTTATTTCATTAGTTAAAGATACACAAATTAAAAAATACATATCATCTAAACTAATATTTAATAAAAACTCTATCTATATTTAGTAATTATTCGATAAGTCCCATCACTAGTCAGTAACTCACTGTAAAAGCTACATCAAAAAATTAGTTTACCAATAAAATTATTCGAATTAATTTATTAGATTTTAGGGTGTATTCATTTACTAATTATTCGATAGTTGAATGTCATTTGATAGTTCAGATTGAAGGTTCAGTTAGAGATTGGAGCTAAGTAAACATCTTTTAAAGGTGACAGTTAACTTATGAAGCTATTTTCATATAGTAGACAAAAGTAAATTGTATGTGATGTTGCAGAGATTTTGGTAAATCAAAGAGTAAAGTGGCAGAGAAATATTGCTTCTCTTTCAAAAATTGTTAAGAGATAAATTGAAGGTTCAGCTAGAGACTAGAGCTAAGTAAACATCTTTTAAAGGTTCACTTATCAAGCTATTTTCATATTGTAGACCAAAGTAAATTGTATATGATGTTGTGGAGTCATTGGTAAATCAAAGAGTAAAGTGACAAAGAAATATTGCTTCTCTTTTAGAAATTGTTAAGAGACAAATTGAAGGATCAGCTAAAGATTGAAGCTAAGCAAACATCTTTTCAAGGTGAAAGCTATTTCATATTGTAGACCAAAGTAAATTGTATGTGATGTTGTGGAGACTTTGGTAAATCAAAGAGTAAAGTGGCTGAGAAATATTGCTTATCTTTCAAAAATTATTAAGAGATAACGTAAACAATTATGGTGCTTGATTAATCATTCCCAAATTTCTGGCCATTTTTAACTTAACAGTTCAAGAACTAGTTATAAATATATACATTATTCTGATTCATGAAATATATATTAATACTATAAACTAAACTAATGGTGGGAATAACCGAATTAAGATGATCAATTATTCGATAGTAATTATTTGATAGTTGATTATTTCATTTATTTCATTAGTTAAAGATACACAAATTAAAAAATACATATCATCTAAACTAATATTTAATATAAACTATCTATATTTAGTAATTATTCGATAAGTCCTATCACTAGTCAGAAACTCACTGTAAAAGCTACATCAAAAAATTAGTTTACCAATAAAATTATTCGAATTAATTTATTAGATTTTAGGGTGTATTCATTTACTAATTATTCGATAGTTGAATGTCATTTGATAGTTCAGATTGAAGGTTCAGTTAGAGATTGGAGCTAAGTAAACATCTTTTAAAGGTGACAGTTAACTTATGAAGCTATTTTCATATAGTAGACAAAAGTAAATTGTATGTGATGTTGCAGAGATTTTGGTAAATCAAAGAGTAAAGTGGCAGAGAAATATTGTTTCTCTTTCAAAAATTGTTAAGAGATAAATTGAAGGTTCAGCTAGAGACTAGAGCTAAGTAAACATCTTTTAAAGGTGATTGTTCACTTATCAAGCTATTTTCATATTGTAGACCAAAGTAAATTGTATATGATGTTGTGGAGTCATTGGTAAATCAAAGAGTAAAGTGACAAAGAAATATTGCTTCTCTTTTAGAAATTGTTAAGAGACAAATTGAAGGATCAGCTAAAGATTGAAGCTAAGTAAACATCTTTTCAAGGTGAAAGTTGACTTATCAAGCTATTTTCATATTGTAGACCAAAGTAAATTGTATGTGATGTTGTGGAGACTTTGGTAAATCAAAGAGTAAAGTGGCAGAGAAATATTGCTTATCTTTCAAAAATTATTAAGAGATAACGTAAACAATTATGGTGCTTGATTAATCATTCCCAAATTTCTGGCCATTTTTAACTTAACAGTTCAAGAACTAGTTATAAATATATACATTATTCTGATTCATGAAATATATATTAATACTATAAACTAAACTAATTGTGGGAATAACCGAATTAAGATGATCAATTATTCGATAGTAATTATTTGATAGTTGATTATTTCATTTATTTCATTAGTTAAAGATACACAAATTAAAAAATACATATCATCTAAATTAATATTTAATAAAAACTCTATCTATATTTAGTAATTATTCGATAAGTCCCATCACTAGTCAGAAACTCACTGTAAAAGCTACATCAAAAAATTAGTTTACCAATAAAATTATTCGAATTAATTTATTAGATTTTAGGGTGTATTCATTTACTAATTATTCGATAGTTGAGTGTCATTTGATAGTTCCCATCACTACTCAGGAAAACAGAAAAAGATACATCCGAAAAATTAGTTTACCAGTTAAATTATTTGAATAAATTCATTCGATTTTTTGATATATTAATTTAATATTTGTTCTATAGTTGGTGACATTCGATAGTTTTATAATATATCGAAGGAAATAGTTACCAATAAAATTATTTGAGTGAATATATTCGATAGTTGAGTGTGTTCATTTACTAATTATTGGATGGATCGATAAATATCATCACTAGATTGTAAAAATAAAACAAATTATTCGAATTTGAATGAATTCATTCGATAGTTGGCTGTATTGGTATTGTAAAATTAGTGACTGCTTTCAAAACTCTTACACCATTAACATAACCATGGGCTCAATTTGGTAAAACAACGTTAAAATAAAAATATATTTTTTTAAATGATTAACTCAGTGATGCAGAAAATCGCAGACTTGGACCCCAACGTTATTCACGACACTGAAGCACGAGCTTTGAACGCCCGAAAAAAACCAGGTGTACATCGAAAGTAACGCCTCTAAAAGAAACTTGAAGCAAAACAACCAGATTAACGTCGGAACAAGTTTTATGAATGGGGCACCCAGCACTAAATCCCCGACGCCTCTCCAGAAACTTTATGCACGAATCGTGTTGAGTGGTTTACATCAAATATGTTTTAAATACGCCACACTTTCTTTTGCACACCTCCAACTAACTTTTATGATAATGTACCGTACAATAAACTTACTAAGTAACGAAAGTTATGGTCGTACAACATTTTACAAGCATGTTTTGAGATCGTTGTCAGTTCAGTGATCAAAGCGCCCAACAATGTGGCCCTAATTGAAACGCGATTAAAAATTCGGATCTTCAAGAATACGACTTAATCAAGTCCTCGATTGTGGTAGGCGGTGATCAACCCCTAATGCAGTATTGTTGGAGCACCCTCCAAAATATGTTCTGATTTTGAATATATGTATGTATGTGAGTATCGTGATAATCCGGCTATTGAAACTGATCCCCCTAATACACTCCGGTTTGATTAATATGTAATTTTCATTAGCGGACGCGATTCCGGGGCATTATATTGAATTATATGGGCGTCTGAGCGGAGGCCACTAATAAAATATCTACCAACTACTAAGTGTTATTTGGTATAATCAGGAATGTTTATTTGTTGTGTGCACCATAATTTTCAATGAACTAATACTCTTACCCAAACCACATGTGCTTCAGTTGGGGGATTGTAGTTTCCTGTGCTTAAATAAACTTAACGTGTGCAAACAGATAACGCATCCTACTTCCAGGTACATCAAGGATAAATGTGTGCTGTTAAAATAAAAACAGTTGCTCAGGTATCCATATGCAAGCAAATATTTGTCGTGTAAATATGCAACTATAAATCTACCAGAGTAATCTCCTTCATCTTGTACGTTTACTAATAGAATTTCACCCGAAAACCCAACACTAAAATTTATATAAATTCGTACGGTTTTCATCGAAATTTCCATGCGAGATTTAAGTCGGACTTTAATATGAGTCATCCGACATGGGTCCTAATAAATCGCCGCTTAATGTGACAGGTTGGCCGTCATATAAAAGAAATCAGCTGCCTCCGTGCATTAACACCTTTTTTAAATCCCGTGTTATGGATAATACATTAAACATGTGTAAAATTCACCTGTTACATAAATATATCAAGACTAAAGTCGCATAAACAACGAATTAAAAGGTTAACTGCGGACATTTTGCTCACAATTGCAACATCAAGATGTGTTCCTAGGGATTATGTTAATGGGTAAGAGTTTTGAAACCGGTTACTAATTCTGCAATACCAATACAGCCAACTATTGAATAAATTCATTCGAATTCAACTAATTTTTAATATATGGGGTATTATTCAATAGTTATAGGTAAATAAAAGAGTAAAATGGCAGAGAAATATTGCTTCTATTTCAAAAATTGTTAAGAGATAAGTTGAAGGTTCAGCTAGAGATTGGAACTAAGTCAACATCTTTTAATGTTGATAGTTGTAGTCAAGCTATTTTCATATTGTAGACTAAAGTAAATTGTATGTGATGTTGTAGAGACTTTGGTAAATCAAAGAGTAAAGTGGCAAAGAAATATTGCTTCCCTTTAAAAAATTGTTAAGAGATAAATTGAAGGTTCAGCTAGAGATTGGAACTAAGTAAACATCTTTTAAAGGTGACAGTTAACTTATGAAGCTATTTTCATATTGTAGACAAAAGTAAATTGTATGTGATGTTGCAGAGACTTTGGTAAATCAAAAAGTAAAGTGGCAGAGAAATATTGCTTCTCTTTCAAAAATTGTTAACAGATAAATTGGAGGTTCAGCTAAAGATTGAAGCTAAGTAAACATCTTTTAAAGGTGATAGTTGACTTATCAAGCTATTTTCATATTGTAGACCAAAGTAAATTGTATATGATGTTGTGGAGTCATTGGTAAATCAAAGAGTAAAGTGACAAAAAAATATTGCTTTTCTTTTAGAAATTGTTAAGAGACAAATTGAAGGATCAGCTAGAGATTGAAGCTAAGTAAACATCTTTTCAAGGTGACTGTTGACTTATCAAGCTATTTTCATATTGTAGACAAAAGTAAATTGTAGTGATGTTGTAGAGACTTTGGTAAATCAAAGAGTAAAGTGGCAGAGAAATATTGCTTCTCTTTCAAAAATTATTAAGAGATATATTGAAGGATCAGCTAGATAGATATATAAAAACATGTATCTTTATAAAGTGATCATATTGTTGTCTCTATATACAGGAGGATCAAAGAAAACTTATGAAACTAATTTGAAGTTATAAAGTTTCATTTTTTTAATTGAATCCAAATATAATAAGTGGTAAATAAGTAAGATAAAATGGTTTTTCAGATGTGACCATCTTATAAATTTAAAAAATATGATTCAGTTTTTTTCAGCGTCGGTTTTTGATTAAAACTTTTCCACAGCAATTCGATTAGAAGCTTCTTAAGAGATGGTTGACTGTACAAACAATATTATAAAGTACAACAGACCTATTACAAATTGCCAATTAATTCGCCTAAATCCTCCCCAAGCATCTCATCGTTCCTCGCTGATGTAACGCTTTTATTCACTCGTTTTTACAAATTCCCATGTAACTAAATTAAAAAGCCCCTTTTTTCCGTCCTGGTCCTCGCAGACATTAAGCTGCGTATCCGTGCCTGAACGGCCCACGAAACCAAGGATAATGATAAACGGAATCCAGAGGGATGCCTTTATCTGATAGTCCAGGGGTTTCGTCGGCCGTCGGGGGATTAATATAACTATTATACCGTGCAACAAACAGGTGGCTGCTCCGCAGATACATCCACGCAGACATTAAAAATGGATTATAATTGTTGTCGGTTGTTTGCCGAACGTTTTATCCCACCGTAATGAGTCTCCTCAGACAATGGCTATAATGGGTGTTTGGTTTGTTGTAATTTGTCCGCGTTTTTAGAAGACTCCCGCCCGACAATGAGTTACTATTCCATAAACCGTGGCAGCGGAATAACAAAGTGACTTGACCTAAGATGAATCATGGATCCTTAAATATTTCAATTCCGGTATCATGGCGAAACAATCGGGCGCATTGAATCCGCTCCGGCCCGTTGTTTGGATACGTCCCATAAATATTTATCTATCCCACTTGGCTGGGTTCGGTGTTCGGGTCCGGCGCGCGAATTTGTTTATTTAACGCCGAGATATCCGAAGATAAATTGGTGCAATTTCTGATGCGGTAGTCCGGATGCAGATCCGCATCCGTGGATGCTGGCAATTTCTGACTTGAATAAACATTTCGCGGACGCGCACCGTTGATGTTTCCACGATAATGACGTCGCAACTGAAAGGGATTCGTTCTTAATGGACGGATAATGGGACTGAATTTACTGTTACGTGTTTGTTTGTGGGTTAAACGAATTCAATGAGCATGACATTCGAATGTGACAGCTCGAGTAAATAAATTTTCTGGCGAGTGTTCTTTGTCGTTTAAGAAAATACGTGGAAACTATCTGAACTAAACTAACTCTGAATATACGGAATCATAAGTGAAATTCAAATCGACTGGTCATGGTTGGTTGGTTTCTGAATTAAATTAATTATCACTTTATTATGTTAAATTTAATAAAAACATTTTTGGGAAGTTTTTCCTTTGAATTTAGAAATTATAAAAATTATTAGTCAGTTATCATTTTTAAGTTGTAATTAATAAACTACAGAAAAATATATATTTTATGAAGCTGTTTCTTTTAACTTTATTTATGGAAATAGGAAAAATTATTAGTAATAACTCAGTTTATTAATTAAGACTTTTTTAAAATATTTTTTGAAGTTGTAATTAATGGAAACGTTAATCAAGCTGGAATAATTTTATAAAAAAATGTATTTTACTTGTAATTACTGGTGTTGTGTTAAATATGTAAAATATTGATAGTAGTACAGATTTTTTTTCATATTTTATTTTAGGTTATGTATATATTGCTCAACAAATAAATGTGTTATTTCTGTGGCCACCACAAACAAATTTCGCATTTATGTCTCTGGCCACCACTGTATGCATCCATTAACATTTGACAAGTTGGAAATCAATTTATAACGTCACAAAAGACAGAAATCTTACCTTCATTTGTTATACAGCTTCTATAAGAAAAATAGTTGAATTGAATATAAATTAAAGGATTTAATGAGTATTTTAACTCACCGCTCATACGTGAAGAAATGGCTTCCTGAAGATTGTTGCACCTGTCACACACACAAAGTAATTAAAATCAACAGTAAAATTATTAATTTTAAAACACACGCTTGTTGTATGTTCACTTGGACTACGAATGTTGCGACATATAAAAATGTCATGAAGTAAAATTGCATTGGATAAATAAGCGTGCGTGCATCTAGTCAAAAATTAGGCGTGGGATTCTCTTCAGTACTTACATGTGTGCAAATTGCATAACTTAAAATGTGTGTATATACTTTTTAACGTTTTTATTTATTAAAAAATGAATTAAACAAACAGCAAACAGTTTGTTTTAAAAGGAATATACGTAAATTAAAAAGATCAGCAGGTGTGTTTAGCAGGAATTTACACACTCTTCATTTTGTTGGTGAAAACGCATGAACTATATAAATTAATGACGTCCAGCGGAGTTTGATAGAGACGCGTCCCGCGATTTTTTGCTGAGTTTCTCAGATTTTTCTGTTATATTTGTTGTGTAAATGCGTGGGTGTTTTGTGTTATCTTTCGTGTGACTGATTTGTGGGACTTTAACTCAGTACTTTAATGTAACCTTCTGCAATTCGGGTAAGTTTTACTTTTATTATCAACAAATTTAAAATTGCATGCCAATGCTGGACAAATTTATAACAAATTTTTATTCAATTACTTAAGAAATGCAATTTCTAATTAGATGCAATCAAAATACTTTAATATATTTAATTTAAAATAATTACACTGTATTATTTCTGTCATTATTAATTTAGTACATAAATAAAAATAATTTCTACTTAAAATAAACCTTAAACAAATATAATTTATACATAATTTTAAACAAAATTTGTACTATTTTGTTAAGTACCTTTTGTTTGTTATAACCACTTGTCAATGGTGACACAAAGATTCAATTAATAACCACAATTCATCTAAATTTGATGCTATTTGGTGTTTTAATTGAGACTACATGTCATCCCACAAGTTTTCAATTGTATTTAGATCCGGATTTTACGCTGCTCAATTGAGAATTTCAACATTTTTATCCTTTAACCAACTTTGAACAACTTTGGGTGCAGCTTCATACCATTATCATGCATTAAAATCCATATAATTGGTAAATGGTTCCTTTACATCTCCCATGAACCCTTTATGAACCATTAACAGTCGATTTTATTAATAATTTTTTGTGATGGTCCAATACCATGCCAAGGAAAGGAACCCCAAACCAAAATTTTTCCTCCACAGTGTTTCAATGTTTTTATAGTGTATCTGTGATTCAAACTTTTATCAGGAGGACGATGAATGTATTTTTTACCATCTGATCTTGTTCTATTGAACATGAATTCATTAGTTCAAAGTGTCCATCAGCTGGAGGATAATTAATACACTTTTGTGCAAACTTTTAGTCTTCTTTGAATATTATTTTATGATACAAAAGATTTCTGTACTGAAATATATCTTTGCAAGTTTTGTTTGATGTTAAATTGTAATTAACAAACTGAATAAAAATACTTATTAAAATTTTCTGTTCAATTTTATATCTATAAATTACAAAATTATTAATTACAATTCAGTTTATTAATTAATGTTCTTAATTATTTGTTGTAGTAATTAACAAATTGTACAAAGAATATTAAAAAAATATTTTATTATGAATTTATGTTCAATTTTATGTATATAAATCACAAAAATTATTAATTACAACTTAATTTATTAATTTATGAATTTAATAATAAACTAATAACTTAACTTCTATTAAGTTTTTACTTTAAATTTTTTAATTATTTGTTGCAATTCAGTTTACTAATTAATATTTGTCACTCCTTTCAATTTAATATCAAAATATCCAAAAATTAAATAAATTAAATCATTATAAACTCGTTGTTAATGTATTTGTGTGGATGTTAGTTGGTGGGTGTATCGAATTTTTCCGAGAACAATCCGTGTAATCGATCCCGAATCCATAATTTAGTGTTCCACGCCCCAACGCCGCCGAATTAAAATTAATTCCCATAGTAATTGTCCGAAATTATCCTCATCGCATCCTTCCATCGTAACACGATAGTCAATCACAGGATTCGATATTAAATTCGTCGAAAGCCCGTAAATAACCGCCATTCATCTTGGCCGCTAATTACAAAAACCGTTGATTAACAAAATAATTGTTTTAATTACATGTCGTCTTGCGCCGAACAATGGGGCCTGTTGTCGCACAAACGGGTGCCCTGAAATTTCGCCGAAAATTATAAACCGTATAACGAACGGCTTTGTTTTCGGTCCTCGTGGACCGAGTTTGTAATTATGGTTGTATTTAGTGTGAAGAACGGTCCCAATCGGATGGCCATCTTCTCGTTTTGCATTGTCGACCGGGGGCATAGAAAATCGCGGATTGAAATACCGCAATCAGAAGGACTTGTGCGGGGATCGTTCAGACAGTTATCCGCCCTTCTTTCATTCAGAGTTTTTGCGAGGCTGCGCTGGCTGCCTGTGTCGGGGAGCGGTTCCTCGAGGGAGTATGACAATTATGTTTGCGTCGTTTGATGGAGAGAATCCGGTATTGAAACGTCTGAATGTGGTCATCTCATGGTACATGAACTGGGACCGACCTTCGCAGGGGATGCCTTTCTTTGCGAAGTGGGGGCGGGGTGCGCTACTTTTTCGGATAATACGTTGCTGTTAAAAACTGGCAGACTTCTTGGAAAATTACTGACAACAAATGTGCTTTTTTGTAATAAATTATTTGTAATATTTTTCTGCGATTTGTGAATTTCTACAACATATTTCTCGTTTTATATTTAATTAATTAACTTGATGAATTTAATTTTTTAATAGTAATTTTAATTTGTTGATTTTTTTACATGATTTGCTTATTTTGTTACAAACTATTTATACTTATAAGGTTGAAATAAAAACAAAATATAAAAAAAAAAAAATAAAAAATATTTTACGCAGTTAATTGAATTTAAAGTTGAAAGTCATTTTCATATTTAAAATAATTGATTTTTAAAATTAAATCTGAAATGTCAAGATTATAAAAGTTCTCGTTATTTCATTATTAATTTGTTAATTTAAAAATTATATTGATAATTAAATATATTAATATTTAAAATAGTTAATTTAAAGTAATTGATTTTTAAAAATTAAGTTTAAAATGTCAAGATTATTATTATTAAAATGTCCGTGTTATTTCACTATTAATCCGACAATTTAAAAATTATATTGATAATTAAATTAATCAACATTAACATCCTTAAAATACATTAAATAATATCTTTTATTAAGTTACTTGAAATTAATTTATTATTTGTTTCAAAGATTATAAAAAATTACATATTTTTGTCGTTTTATTAAAATTTACAAGTTTTTGCCATTTCACTATTAATTCAACAATTTAAAATTAATATTGAAAAGTAAAATAGTGAATTCAAAGTAACTGGTTTATTAAAATTGAATTTAAATTATCAAGATTATTAAAATTTACACATTTTTGTTATTTCAATATTAATTAGTCAATTTAAAACATATATTAATAATAAAAATAGTGAATTTAATGTAATTGATGTATTAAAATTAAGCTTAAATTGTCTAGATTTTATTAAATTTACACATTCTTGTTATTTTATTATTAATTTCATAATTTAAAAAATATGTTAATAAGTTAAATAGTGAATTCAAAGTAATTGGTTTATTAAAATTAAGTTTCAATTGTCAAGATTATTAAAATTTACACATTGTTGATATTTCAATATTAATTAGACAATTTAAAATATATATTAATAATTAAAATAGTGAATTCAAAGTGACTGATGTATTAAAATTAAGTTTGAATTGTCAAGATTATAAGAAATTTACACGTTCTTACCATTTCATTGTTAATTCAATAATTTTAAAAATATATTAATAAGTAAAACAGCGAATTCAAAGTAAATGGTTTATTAAAATTGAGTTTAAATTATCAAGATTATTAAAATTTACACATTTTTGCTATTTCAATATTAATTAGTCAATTTAAAACACATATTAATAATTAAAATTGTGAATTTAATGTAATTGATGTATTAAAATTAAGCTTAAATTGTTTAGATTTTAAAAAATTTACATATTCTTGTTATTTTATTATTAATTTCACAATTTAAAAATTATGTTAATAAGTTAAATAGTGAATTCAAAGTCAATGATTTATTAAAATTAAGTTTTAATTGTCAAGATTATTAAAATTTACACATTCTTGATATTTCAATATTAATTAGACAATTTAAAATATATATTAATAATTAAAATAGGGAATTCTAAGTGACTGACTGATGTATTAAAATTAAGTTTAAATTGTCAAGATTGTAAGAAATTTACACGTTCTTACCATTTAGTTTAAATTATCAAGATTATTAAAATTTACACATTTTTGTTATTTCAATATTAATTAGTCAATTTAAAACATATATTAATAATTAAAATAGTGAATTCAAAGTGACTGATGTATTAAAATTAAGTTTAAATTGTCTAGATTTTAAAAAATTTACATATTCTTGTTATTTTATTAATAATTTCACAATTTAAAAATTATGTAAATAAGTTAAATAGTGAATTCAAAGTAATTGGTTTATTAAAATTAAGTTTCAATTGTCAAGATTATTAAAATTTACACGTTCTTGATTTTTCTTGTTTTTTAAATATTAATTATTAAGATTACAAAAATTTAAAAACTTCTCCTAATTCAATTATTACTTCAATAAATTAAAATTAAACATTGAATTATTCAGATCAAAACAATTAAATACTTTTCATTTATTTCATGTTTAATTCAATAATTTATAAAATAATATTAAAAAATTATAAACCTCGAAATAAAATACATATAAAAATGAATATTAATATTAAAATTAAAAATAAATTTTTGTTATTTAATTCAGTTAATTGAATCTATAACTAAAAGTCAACATTTTGCTTGTTTTCATAAAATAAAACGTTCGGGCCATATTTATGAATTCTGTAATAATCCAAATAAACAAATATTGTCATTTACAGCGTTATTTATATTTGTCGCTAAAATTATTGTTGCGATACATTATAATAATATTGCAACATTAAAATGTAAATATGAACGTCATGAACATACAATAATTTAAATATTAAACAATGGTCCCAAATTGATATTTAAGGTATAAAATATGTATAAAACAATTTATTAAATATTTGTTGCATTACACTGACTGTATTTACATATAATTTTATCTATAACAAACTGAATGCATAAACAAACTAATTGGGGAATTTAATCGGATTTTAAAACAAATTAATTAAGGTTAAATCAACTGAGTTTTTAGGACAAGTGCATCATTAAACTTTGCTTTATTATTTAATAACTAAAAATAAATTAAATAATAATAATAGGTGGCGCATCCGCCAAAATTACAAAAAGTAATTAATTATAATGTATAATGGGATTGTAAAGCGTTAGACGGCATAATTAAATTTTCTTATTGAGACACTTTCCCGTGAATTTCAAATTGAAAGTTGAGCCCTAACAAGACAATGACGTCGTGCCAGTTTAAATTACACCTTCAAAGAATCCGTTCGGATCGAACAATTACTCGGAAATTAATCACCGCGAATTTAAACAAATCGAACAACGAAACTGGTTCCAAATTGAACAAGTTCATAGTGGATTCGGCTTTGACTTGGACGAGTCGCAATAAATCCGTTACTACGGTCTTCCTTATACGATTTTCGAAAGCCGTCCCTTTTGTTGGGAGACGGTAATATTTGATATCTGTAATTGAAATTTCGTGCCATTATTTGCCGGGCTTACTGACTATTCCATTGTTGACTTAATTAAATGCGAGTCTTCCTCATTTGTGCTGTTGCCGTTCTTTTTCGCCGTGTTTAAACACCGCTTGGATTAATGGAAATTTGTATTAATTTCACACTAATTAAATGTTGGAGGGATAATTTGCGTTTAAATTATTAATGTGCGTTGCAAAGAATTACGTTACGTCAGTTTGTTCATGTGTTGGGAGTATTTTTAGAAAAGTGGGACACAATGTCCTTATTGTTTTAAATTGACAACCAGAGAAAGTTTTCAATTATGCATTTATTATATTTTCAGTAATCTCCAATATTAATCATGCCCATATGATACTATTGGGTAATATGACACATATTTTAAGAATTTTATTCGAGGTCAATATTTTATTTTATTTAAAAATTGTCAGGGGGTATTTTTCAAGTCCATTTTAAAATTTAAATTGTGAAATTAGATTGGTATAGCTTACAATTATGAACAGTGAAGTGTGAAATAAAATAATTTTATTTGAATGAACTACAAATTATATTTCTTTAACATTTTTCACATTTTTTATCAGTGGGATAAATTGAACAATTTTATTCTCTAGCTTAATTACTTTATGTTAAGTACCTACAATATATTTTTTTTTATTTTCTAAATTATATATCCATTGTATATTTTAATTAATATTTTAATTTTTAAGGTATGAATTATTTTTTATTATATTTAAGTAAGATGTGTGAAATTTTAAGTCTAAAATTATTTACAAAACATTTTATAATTTGTAGAATTAGAGCTTCCACAATTATAATTTCAATAATCTCTTATTTTTTGTTTAACTGTGAAATGTGATTTGTAATATATGAGCTTTACAATTTTATTTTTTATAGTTTTATATTGTGTATAAATTAGAAATATATGTAAATGTAAATTTATATAATTAAAATAATTATCAAATTAAATTTTATGAAGTGTGAAATATTATTTACAAATAATTTAATCAATTTTTGATTAACAATATATTTTTTGAAGAATTATTAAATTAAGTTATGTTAATATTTCAAATTATATTTTAATTTAATGTATAATGGTAAATTGGGGGATTTTAATTAGTAAAATATGTGAGCTTTAAAAGTTTTTTTTATTATTCTAAATACTTTTCAATACAAGAATTATCAAATTAAATTTTGTGAAGTGTGAAATGTGAATTAAATCTATTATTTATAATTTTTTGAAATAATTTAAATAATTTTTGATCAGCGACATATTTTTTTAAAGAATTATTAAATTAAGTTTTAGAATTATTAAATTAAGTTCAATATAAAATATAAATATTATTTACAAATTTTTTATATAATTTAATTAAATTTTGTTTAGCAACATTCTTTTTCTTGAAGTATTATTAAATTAAGTTGTGTTAATTTTACAAAATTAATAATTTCAGTGTATTTATGTTTTAATTACATATTTTTAATACCTGCAAGTTAAAATATATTAATGTTTGCTATTTTTATTACATTTTTATCATAATAATTTATTGTTTTATGTATAATGGTGAAGTCTAAATTGGGGGATTTTAATTAGTAAAATATGTGAGCTTTAAAAGTTTGTTTTTTATTATTCTAAATAGTATAATACGTTTCAATAGAGGAATTGTGAAGTGTGAAATGTGAAATGAATCTATTATTTACAAATTTTTTAAATTATTTAATTAATTTTTAATTAACAACATATTTTTTTAAGAATTATTAAATTAAGTTGTGTCAATTTTACAAAATTAAAATTTTTTATATATTTATGATAACATAAAATTACATTTTTTACAATGACAATTATAAAATTACATATTTTATATATCTGTAACTTAAAAATTATTATTATATTTCATGAGAAGAATTATCAAATTAATTTTTGTGTTGATATTTTTGTATGAAATAATTATTAAATTATAAATACTTTATAAAAATAAGCTTTAATTTAATTAAAAGTTTTATTATATACATTGGTTGTATAAATTGTTTTCAGTGAAAGGAATACAAAACAAGATAATTATAACCCGAGAAAAGTCTGCGAAGAAACTAGATTGTACTTTGTAAGACTTCATCATCCCCATAGGAAAACGGCAAAACGGCAAATAAATATCCCGTTACGGCATAACGATAAATAAATCGCAGACAATTAAGTTAAACGCAGCGAAATCTGTTAACATTGTAAACAAGTTCCATAAACTAATTTGTATCCAAGTTAGTCGGGATGCTTGGCAATTTGACGACGTCGAAAGGAATTTCACGACTCTAATTTTATAATTCTAACGAGATCCGGAGGACCGTATCTCGCGTACCCCCCCATCAACTTCGTCAAGTCATCTCTGGTTCGGCCCGGACCGCGGCAGATTTGTCTTCGCCCCGGTTTTCCGGCTCGTATTTGTTTCGCGCACGCTAATTAAGGGTCTGCCCATATCGTATTTGTTGACCTTTTAATTAAGAATACGTCCGAGGTGTATCTCGTTCTGCAGGTAACCGTACGCGTTACCACGGTTACGGCGGGAAATCCGAGACGCGAGGCGAGTTTATTACGTTAATTTCCTAAAATCCAATGGAATTTCTCGTTAGAATTAATTCTATTAGGCATGGAGTGCGTCCCAGATATAATTGATGATTAGGAAAAGTTTTAATTGCGAAGGGAGAACGGATTTATTGTCGAAATTGTAAGTTAATTTTTCTAAATGATAATTTCAACATTAACGACACTTTGGGAATTTACAACGTCAAATAAAATAATATAATAAATATATTTTTTTTATATATTTCTTTAAGTTTTAATTACGAATGAAAAGGAAAGTTTAAGGAATTTTTTTATAATTGGAAAATATACAATTATAAAATTTAGGAATTTTATTCAAATAACTTTTTAAGATGTTTTTCAAGTAAGGACTTTGATATAAGTGGAATTTTGGTAATATACAACATAAAAAATGTAAAAACTTTATATAAATAATTTTCTAATATTAGGTAATCTCTATTTATTATAGAAGATTTAATTACGAAGAGAAATTAGAAACAGATAATTATTGTTCAAAGTTTAAGTTATTTTTTTAATAGTGGAAATATACAACTTTAAAATGTTAGGTCTTCATATAAATAACTTTCTAAACTCATTTTTTCTACATAATTTATACAATTTTTAACTAGGAAGGAAAAACGAAATTGATATCCAAAGTTTAAGATGTTTTTCGAGTAAAGACTTTGATATAAATAGAATTTTGGAAATATACAACTTAAAAAATGTAAAAATTTTGTATAAATAATTTTCTAATATTGGTTAATCTCTATTTCTTACAGAAGATTTAATTACGAAGAGAAATTAGGAGCAGATAATTATTGTTCAAAGTTTAAGTTATTTTTTTAATAGTGGAAATATACAACTTTAAAATGTTAGGACTTCATATAAATAACTTTCTAAACTCATTTTTTCTACATAATTTATACAATTTTTAACTAGGAAGGAAAAACGAAATTGATATCCAAAGTTTAAGATGTTTTTCGAGTAAAGACTTTGATGTAAATGGAATTTTGGAAATATACAACTTAAAAAATGTAAAAATTTTGTATAAATAATTTTCTAATATTGGTTAATCTCTATTTCTTACAGAAGATTTAATTACGAAGAGAAATTAGGAGCAGATAATTATTGTTCAAAGTTTAAGTTATTTTTTTAATAGTGGAAATATACAACTTTAAAATGTTAGGACTTCATATAAATAACTTTCTAAACTCATTTTTTCTACATAATTTATACAATTTTTAACTAGGAAGGAAAAACGAAATTGATATCCAAAGTTTAAGATGTTTCTCGAGTAAAGACTTTGATGTAAATGGAATTTTGGAAATATACAACTTAAAAAATGTAAAAATTTTGTATAAATAATTTTCTAATATTGGTTAATCTCTATTTCTTACAGAAGATTTAATTACGAAGAGAAATTAGGAACAGATAATTATTGTTCAAAGTTTAAGTTATTTTTTTAATAGTGGAAATATACAACTTTAAAATGTTAGGACTTCATATAAATAACTTTCTAAACTCATTTTTTCTACATAATTTATACAATTTTTAACTAGGAAGGAAAAACGAAATTGATATCCAAAATTTAAGATGTTTTTCGAGTAAAGACTTTGATGTAAATGGAATTTTGGAAATATACAACTTAAAAAATGTAAAAATTTTGTATAAATAATTTTCTAATATTGGTTAATCTCTATTTCTTACAGAAGATTTAATTACGAAGAGAAATTAGGAGCAGATAATTATTGTTCAAAGTTTAAGTTATTTTTTTAATAGTGGAAATATACAACTTTAAAATGTTAGGTCTTCATATAAATAACTTTCTAAACTCATTTTTTCTACATAATTTATACAATTTTTAACTAGGAAGGAAAAACGAAATTGATATCCAAAGTTTAAGATGTTTTTCGAGTAAAGACTTTGATGTAAATGGAATTTTGGAAATATACAACTTAAAAAATGTAAAAATTTTGTATAAATAATTTTCTAATATTGGTTAATCTCTATTTCTTACAGAAGATTTAATTACGAAGAGAAATTAGGAGCAGATAATTATTGTTCAAAGTTTAAGTTATTTTTTTAATAGTGGAAATATACAACTTTAAAATGTTAGGATTTCATATAAATAACTTTCTAAACTCATTTTTTCTACATAATTTATACAATTTTTAACTAGGAAGGAAAAACGAAATTGATATCCAAAGTTTAAGATGTTTTTCGAGTAAAGACTTTGATGTAAATGGAATTTTGGAAATATACAACTTAAAAAATGTAAAAATTTTGTATAAATAATTTTCTAATATTGGTTAATCTCTATTTCTTACAGAAGATTTAATTACGAAGAGAAATTAGGAACAGATAATTATTGTTCAAAGTTTAAGTTATTTTTTTAATAGTGGAAATATACAACTTTAAAATGTTAGGACTTCATATAAATAACTTTCTAAATTCATTTTTTCTGCATAATTTATACAATTTTTAGCTAGGAAGGGAAAACGTAGTTGATGTCCAAAGTTTAAGATGTTTTTCCAGTAAGGACTTTGATATAAATGGAATTTTGGAAATATACAACTTAAAAAATGTAAAAATTTTGTATAAATAATTTTCTAATATTAATTAATCTCTATTTCTATACAGTTAAAAAATTAAAGCACTTTACACAAATAACTTTCTAAATTTATTTAATGTATAATTTTTAGAAGCCTTAATTACGAAAAAGACTTTTATTTATGTACAATATTAAAAATTCAAAAGAGAACAAATATTCCTGTACAATAACTTAACTTCATGGCAATTTATTAAATAAGCTATACGAGATTGTATTATATGCATCTGATGAAACTTCCACGAAACTGGAGCTTAAACCCTTATTCAGGATAGAACATTTCAACCACATACGCCATATTAAGCCATTTGAATAATATATGACACTAAGTAGCTGCATTACGTCAGGTTTGCCGAGCGTATCTACATTATCCCGACCGATATTCCTCTCTGGAGTATTTACTCCGAGACTATCAGTCAAATTTCAAATTAAATCGCATCTTGCATGTTAAGATTCCCGCGAGATATCTACAGAATTGATTGAAATCGACTTTGAATTTTTCGTACGTTCCGTTTTGTAAAGGATTATTTATTTGCCCCGGCAAATTTAATACGTGTTCGCAGCAATTGATTTTCGGCGGCCAATTCAAAATAATTAAATTCCTTGATTAAACACCGGTAGGAAGCCGTAAAAATTTAATTACACCGGAGTGTGACTGCCGTTTTGTTAACAGTAAGTGAGTTCCCATTCAGCCAATTGAATTCAACTGAAATTTCAAACTAATGAATGTATAACTTGCAGGTTTATTCATTGTACGGGGAAACTACCGACTTGACCGGTCACTGTTACTAACTATATTTCACGTCGGGTTTCCCTAACCCGTTCACAACTTTCTGGTGTTTGGTTAATTGGTTTTTTGTCGGGCGAGGAGTTTTGCTGCACGCCTCCGTTTGACACCGGGGTTTTCGATATTAATAATTAATTCATCAAGCACTGTGTAGTGAAATGCACCTTCACATTGCTCCAAAAAACCACTTATAATTTTGTAAATAAATTTGGTGGACGAAGGTTGAAGTTACTGCAGAATAGCCATAATAATTTGGACCAAGATGAAATTCAAACTCAGATTTTGAGAGATTTTTGAACAAAAGATGTGGAGCTGTCATTCGTAGAGGTGAAAATACTCCATATCTTGAAACTGTCTACGAATAAAAACAATAGGTGGAAGTCGACACGTCCGATCAATCAGCGGGACAGACGCTCATTAAAAGACGCAGGCTTCGAAGTGGCCCGAGTCCTCGGTGGTCCGGCAACGGGATGAGAAAATTTATCTTATCCCCAAGTAAGTGCTACGCGGAATGGTCATATTGTCTAAAAAGCGGCGACGTTTTATAAATCTCGCGACTCCGTCCGTTCGCCGTCTCTCATCTCGCTCGAAAAACGGTTTTTCGGTCGTGTCAGCAAAAACACGCAGACATGTTCTTTGCGAAAAATAAAAACACGCGAAACGCGAACCGCTTACCGAACAAGCTACGGAGAATGCGCTGGAATTGTCGGGGATGTTGTAACGTATAAATCTAGAATGCCGAGATTTGTTTACATTCTATTGTTTGAATCCACTTAACTATAAGTTAAGTTTAAGAGGTTTTTACTTTCTCCCAGGTTTTCGGGCTTAATTGTTTTCGACTTTTCTGGCTGCACCGGGTTTTGATCGATCACTTCAGGAAGTCATACACAGATACAACATTTGTAAATGGTTGTTAGTACAATTTGTACCACTAAAATGGAGATAACTTGTACTAATGCAGATTTTATGACTTGTAAATGGCACTTAGCAATTGCACGTGTATAAACATAAAAAGCAATTAAACATTATTTTATTTATAACCTTTTAAAAATACAACTGAATATCTAAATTCTTTTACAAATGATGCATATTTAAGTAATCAAGAAGACGTTTCTGGCCTCTCCAAGTTTTGATGGATGACTTTAAAAAGTTATTTACAGATATATTATCTGTAAATAGTTGCTGGTACCATTTGTGGCTCTAAAATGAAGATAACTTGTACAAATACAGATTATATGACTTGAAAATGGCACTTACAAATTACATTTGGGTATATGAACACTAAAAACAGTCTGAAACTGATTCTGTTAACACTCCTTTTAAATTTACAACTGTATATCCAAATCTTTTACTTATTCCTAGATATTCGATTGACTAGAAATCAAAACGTTTCACAAATGCCATAAGAAACAAAGCAAAGCTTCAGCAATTAAAATGAACTTATCAATTCAACTTTTCTGACTTCTTCAGGTTTTGGTCGATGAATTTAGGAAGCCATTCAGAGATACAATATTTAAATAGTTGTTGGTACAATTTGTGCCACCAAAATGGTGATATCTTGTACAAATGCAGATAATATGGTTTGAAAATGGCACTTACAAATTACAATTACGTGTATGAACACTAAAAACAGTCTAAAACTGATTCTGTTAACAATCCTTTTAAATATACAACTGTATATACAAATCTTTTACTTATTCCTGAATATTCGATTGATTAGAAATCAAAACGTTTCAAAAATGCCATAAGAAACAAAGCAAAGTTTCAGCACTCAAAATGAACTTAGCAATTCAACTTTTCTGATTTCTTCAGGCTTTGGTCGATGAATTTAGGAAGCCATTCAGAGATACAATATATAAATAGTTGTTGGTACAATTTGTGGTATCAAAATGGATATATTTCGTACAAATGCAGATTATATGACTTGAAAATGGCACATACAAATTACATTTGCATGGATGAACACTAAAAACAGTCTGAAACTGATTCTGTTAACACTCCTTTTAAATATACAACTGTATATCCAAATCTTTTACTTATTTCTAGATATTCGATTGACTAAAAATCAAAACGTTTCACAAATGCCATAAGAAACAAAGCAAAGCTTCAGCAATTAAAATGAACTTATCAATTCAACTTTTCTGACTTCTTCAGGTTTTGGTCGATGAATTTAGGAAGCCATTCAGAGATACAATATTTAAATAGTTGTTGGTACAATTTGTGCCACCAAAATGGTGATATCTTGTACAAATGCAGATAATATGGTTTGAAAATGGCACTTACAAATTACAATTACGTGTATGAACACTAAAAACAGTCTAAAACTGATTCTGTTAACAATCCTTTTAAATATACAACTGTATATACAAATCTTTTACTTATTCCTGGTTATTCGATTGACTGGAAATCAAAACGTTTCATAAATACCAAAAGAAACAAAGCAAAGCTCCAGCACTCAAAATAAACTTATTAATTCAACTTTTCTGACTTCTTTAAATTTTGGTCGATGAATTTAGGAAGTCATTCAGAGATACAATATGTAAATAGTTGTTGGTACAATTTGTGGTACCAAAATGGAGATATCCTGTACAAATTCAAATTATATGACTTGAGAATGGCACTTAAAAATTACATTTACATGTATGAACACTAAAAACAGTCTAAAACTGATTCTGTTGACAATCCTTTTAAATATACAACTGTATTTCCCAATCTTTTACTTATTCCTAGATATTCGATTGACTGGAAATCAAAACGTTTCACAAATGCCATAAGAAACAAAGCAAAGCTCCAACACTGAAAATGGACTTATCAATTCACCTTTTCTGACTTCTTCAGGTTTTGGTCGATGAATTTAGAAAGCCATTCAGAGATACAATATGTAAATAGTTGTTGGTACAATTTGTGGTACCAAAATGGAGATATCCTGTACAAATTCAAATTATATGACTTGAAAATGGCACTTACAAATTATATTTGTGTGTATGAACACTAAAGTCAAAGATATCTTCAGGTTATGATAAATGCCTTTTGGAAGTCATTCATGTATGCATCATTTAAATAGTTTTTATTAAAATGTGTTGCCCTAAAATAGAGGCAATTTGACTAAAACAGATATTACGAACATAAATAACTATTTAAAACTGATTTCAGTTTACATACTTTCAACAATACAACAGTTCGTCTAATTCTTTACTTTCACACTTGAATGTTCAACTAACCAAAGCGTATCGCCAACGTCATAAAAAACAATTCTAATTTCAAACACTCAAAGTGAACTTTGCAAATTGGACAGTGTAAATTTTAATTTCAAACATTTCCCGAATTTACTCGACCATACGAAACCGATTCTGTTTGACCTGTCTTTGCAACAAACGTAACTCAATATTTAAATTGATGTACAGATGTAAATGCTCTCTGTGGGAGCACAACAAGAATTTTACGCCTCTCAAACAGAAAACACGGACTTCACATAGAGAGAGAGACAGAGACCGGGTTTATCTAAAGTGTTGGCTGATTGGGATTCTCACAGGGAATATTGGGTTTTGTACAGTTTTTTTTCTTTATTTTATTTTACAAATGGTTCTCTGACAGTCTTTGTGTGTGTTTACTTGTGTTTAACAACGTTTGGTGAGGAATAATTAATGTTGTTTGTGATTGCCACATACGAAACATGATTAATTACTAATCGTGGATTGGTTAGATGAAAGTTCCGAGTTATTAAACAAACACAAGCATTAGTTTTCTATTAAAAACTGTAATCAAATTCAGGAGCTGGCTAATGAGATGGTATTTTTTATCTCTGTGTCCATTAATTTCTAAGGCTATATATAAATGTCAGTGTTTATAAAAAATTGACACGTTAAATTAATTTTTTTTTTGAATGACCAGATTAGTTACTGATAATTAAATCCATTCACTGATTTATTGCTTTGGAACTTCATTGATTTAAATGGGGTTATTATTTTGGTAATAATATTTGAGACTCCTCAAGATGTTGCCTTTGGTGTAAACATTCTCAAATGACGTTAAGTTACCCTAAATACCTTTTGATCTAGAAAGTAAGTAATCGTATCTGACGTGTCACGTCCAAAAATATAACCATTCTTTTGTACTCCACGTCCGCGTTAAAAGAAATGCTTTAATTGAAACCCAAACTAACTTAAAAGTGAAATTTATTTCTACTCCATAGATTTTTAATCAGAAACACCTGGACCTCAAGCGTTGCTTCTGGGTTGTGAAGTGCTGTGTTATATTTTTAGTTGGATACTAAAAGTCATCAAGGGAAGACATCTTTGACAGGCCATGGCTGTTATTTTCCTTTAAAACTACAAAATATGCTGTCAGTCAACGGCATAACGAGGCACGCGCTGCACAAGTTTACGTCCTCAAAGTAAATTGGATGTGTAGTCAGTAAAATTCTATACTATCCACCTTCATACACTGACCCACATAACACTCAAAAACTCTGTTACAAAAAAAAAACAAACTTCTAAAGAAGTTAATTATATATTCACCGGCTAATTTGTAACTTTAAAAAGTCGACGTCAAATCTAAACGGGGCCCAAACAGAAACTTTTCTTTACGTCCGTAAGCAGTTTAAATTAGTTGGATTTATTCTCTCGATTTCTCCCAAAAGTCAATCCGACCGTCGGGTTTTCTCCACTCCGCTCCAAGAACTCATTATTTTTTAATTAACAACGGGCATTTAACCCGTTTTTTAATTAATCCCAAACACATGGAACTGCAACGGGGAGGATTGACAAAACTTCACAAAGCACCCGACGAATTAGTCGTCCTCCTTTCGTTTTCACCGTTTTCAAGATTATTCGGAGGGATTTTAATGCGACATTGAATAATTAATTCCACCGCTAATTGTGGGGAGTTTATTAATATAAGGCCCGTGATATTCGTAGGCGACGTTTCCATCCAGAATTATGCCATAAACTTCCAATTATGTTGAACCATAACGGGAATGTTCGGCGATGATCTGCAATAAAATGGTTCACTATCAGAACGGAACTTGTTTGGGATGACATAAAACAAAAAGGGTAAAGTGACTGTGTATCTTAATGGCTTTTATCTACTTCTAAAAATACTCTTTGCCATCAAAGTTATTGCCTCCAATTTCGTTGTCGATTCCTAATAAACTTTATGAAAGCTTTGTGATTAATAATTGGATTGGCCAGTAAAATGGGACGACAAAGAACCCGTCAACGAAGACACCATTCATGAATAATATCCACACCTGATGAATGAACGGAACGCACCGACAATGGATCTTGATCCGTACCACATTCCCGTCCCACTTAGAAATGTGTGAACCGTGGCATCCACTCAGGTACTGTCACACGCACGGCGGTGACTGACTGCCATCCGTGAATGAATCCACAACTGAAAGTGACTTAACATCGGCGCAGATTTATTGTCGCCGAATCGCATTTAGTTTAAATATCGTGACCACATGTCCCCGGCTGATGTAGCACTTGACTGGAAATATCTTTTAAAAGTGTTTGGGTTACTTAAAAATGCTTTTAGTTCAAACGGGGCTCAAGTACCCAAGGATCTGTGTTTTGTCATCTTGTTGTTCCGTTCCTGGGCATTCCACGAGGCGTTGCCGCATCTGGGTTTTATGAAAACGGAGCGGATGGGGAATTATTAAGTTGGTGTTGATGTTATGTATGTTTTTTTAACTGTAGTAACCCTTGGGGAGTAATTTATTGATGAAGTGCTAAATAAATCTTCTCAACAGTTTATAAATGAGCAAAATTTTGTGGACGATGAGGTGCCAAGTACATTTCTTTGTCAATGGAACAATTTATAGGATTACACCCCACTTGTAGAAAGTACAAATGTTATTACAAGTACAAAGAGCCTTCTATTGTATATTTATCATCTATATAGAATCTTTGGGGGTAATTTATTGATGAAGTGTTAAGTAAATCTTCCCAACAGTTTAAGAATGAGCAAAGTCTTTTGGATGATGAGGTGTTAAGTACATTTCTTTGTCAATGGAGTAATTTATAAGATTACACCCCACTTGTTAAAAGTATAAATGTTATTACAAATACAAAGAACCTCCTTTTGTATATTTACCATCTACATAGAACCTTTGGAGGGTAATTTATTGATGAGGTATTAAGTAAATCTTCTCAACAGTTTATGAATGAGCAAAATCTTTTGGACGATGAGGTGTCAAGTACTTTTCTTTGTCAAAGGAACAATTTATAAGATTACACCCCACTTGTTGAAAGTATAAATGTTGTTACAAGTACAAAGAACCTCCTATAGTATATTT
This sequence comes from Aethina tumida, assembly GCF_024364675.1. Taxonomy (NCBI): domain Eukaryota; kingdom Metazoa; phylum Arthropoda; class Insecta; order Coleoptera; family Nitidulidae; genus Aethina; species Aethina tumida. The sequence continues at coordinate 4,689,406 of NC_065438.1, forward strand.
ACCATCGATATAGAACCTTTGGAGGGTAATTTATTGATGAGGTATTAAGTAAATCTTATAAATGTTATTACAAATACAAAGAACCTCCTTTTGTATATTTACCATCTACATAGAACCTTTGGAGGGTAATTTATTGATGAGGTATTAAGTAAATCTTCTCAACAGTTTATGAATGAGCAAAATCTTTTGGACGATGAGGTGTCAAGTACTTTTCTTTGTCAAAGGAACAATTTATAAGATTACACCCCACTTCTTGAAAGTATAAATGTTGTTACAAGTACAAAGAACCTCCTTTTGTATATTTACCATCTACATAGAACGTTTGGGGGTAATTTATTGATGAGGTGTTAAGTAAATCTTCTCAACAGTTTATGAATGAGCAAAATCTTTTGGACGATGAGGTGTCAAGTACTTTTCTTTGTCAAAGGAACAATTTATAAGATTACACCCCACTTCTTGAAAGTATAAATGTTGTTACAAGTACAAAGAACCTCCTATAGTATATTTACCATCGATATAGAACCTTTGGAGGGTAATTTATTGATGAGGTATTAAGTAAATCTTCACAACAGTTTATGAATGAGCAAAATCTTTTGGACGATGAGGTGTCAAGTACTTTTCTTTGTCAAAGGAACAATTTATAAGATTACACCCCACTTGTTAAAAGTATAAATGTTATTACAAATACAAAGAACCTCCTTTTGTATATTTACCATCTACATAGAACCTTTGGAGGGTAATTTATTGATGAGGTATTAAGTAAATCTTCTCAACAGTTTATGAATGAGCAAAATCTTTTGGACGATGAGGTGCCAAGTACATTTCTTTGCCAATGGAACAATTTATAAGATTACACCCCACTTGTTAAAAGTATAAATGTTATTACAAATACAAAGAACCTCCTTTTGTATATTTACCATCTACATAGAACCTTTGGACGGTAATTTATTGATGAGGTATTAAGTAAATCTTCACAACAGTTTATGAATGAGCAAAATCTTTTGGACGATGAGGTGTCAAGTACTTTTCTTTGTCAAAGGAACAATTTATAAGATTACACCCCACTCGTTAAAAGTATAAATGTTATTACAAATACAAAGAACCTCCTTTTGTATATTTACTATCTACATAGAACCTTTGGAGGGTAATTTATTGATGAGGTATTAAATAAATCTTCACAACAGTTTATGAATGAGTAAAATCTTTTGGACGATGAGGTGCCAAGTAAATTTCTTTGTCAATGGAACAATTTATAAGATTACACCCCACTTGTTAACAGTATAAATGTTATTACAAATACAAAGAACCTCTTATAGTATATTTACTATCTACATAGAACCTTTGGAGGGTAATTTATTGATGAGGTATTAAGTAAATCTTCACAACAGTTTATGAATGAGCAAAATCTTTTGGACGATGAGGTGTTAAGTACATTTCTTTGTCAAAGGAACAATTTATAAGATTACACCCTACTTGTTGAAAGTATAAATGTTATTACAAGTACAAAGAACCTCCTATAGTATATTTACCATCTATATAGAACCTTTGGGGTAATTTATTGATGAGGTGTTAAGTAAATCTTCTCAACAGTTTATGAATGAGCAAAATCTTTTGGACGATGAGGTGTCAAGTACTTTTATTTGTCAAAGGAACAATTTATAAGATTACACCCCATTTGTTGAAAATATAAATGTTGTTACAAGTACAAAGAACCTCCTATAGTATATTTACCATCTACATAGAACCTTTGGGGGCAATTTATTGATGAGGTGTTAAGTAAATCTTCTCAACAGTTTATGAATGAGCAAAATCTTTTGAAGGATGAGGTATCAAGTACATTTCTTTGTCATTTGTACAATTTATAAGATTACACCCCACTTGTAGAAAGTATAATTGTTGTCATAAGTACAAAGAATCTTCTACATAGAACCTTTGGAAGTAATTTATTGATGAGGAGTTAAGTAAATCTTTTCAACAGTTTATGAATGAGAAAAAACGAGATTTCTTCGTCAATGGCAACTATTCAGAAGAATACACCTTGCTTGTAGAAAGCACAAATGTTGTTTCAAGTACAGAGGTCCTGCTACTGTATATTTACCGTCTACATAGAACAAATCCCTAATTAAACACCCAAACAAATCATAGGCGACATCACAGAGCACCAAAACACATCATAAAAGAAAAATAAACAAGTTTTTAATAAGGCATTCTTGCCGCACACTAAATATGTCACCTCGGTGTTAAAAATAACAGAAAAAAACTGTTTAAAGGGGCCTAAGTGGTGAAAGAAGGAGCGAGTAAACACCTCCCGGTGCGGGTTTAGATGCATTATGTCACTTAACGTTCTGTATCGCTATAGTTTTAAGAAATATTGTTATTAAATACCCGGAGACGTGCTGTCATAATTTTATTTTCAGTCGCTTCATTAATTACAATGATTAAACTGCTCCTTGCCTTGAAACGTGGTACTACGTGGAATTAAACGCTTTATCATGATTAAATATGCTTGTTTATTTGGTGTTTAATCTTTTTAAAACTTTCCTGTTAATTTATTGTTTTTAGTTTTGGGTGTTTTAGTTTTTTGTACGTGGATTATGGGTGTTGTGGTTGTTTGAGATATTAATCACATTAAAAGCTTTTACCTGGATGAATTGAACAGTTACAATTGCAGTTGTAATTTCAAGGATAGAAATAAAATTAAGTACAGATTGGCAAAACAGTAAATTTTCTAATGTCCAGTTACAAATCTACGGACAGTGTAACGTTGATTATAGAACGTAATTACAAAATAAACTTGTTACAGTGACTTATAAATTCCTTGCCGGGTATGGCGTTTCACGGAAACCATTACCAGTAGTAAATAAATAAAGTTTAGCGGTGACGTACCCGTCAATAAGTCATCGAAGTAACGTTACATGCCGACTCTCTAGGCGGCGAGTTTCTCGTTTTCTCATTTTCAATTTAACGAACAACACCCACCAGATATTGGCGAAGTGGCCGACGGCCCATACGTCTCCCCCTTTGCATTTAAATTTAGCCCATAATTTTCTCCGATTCAAATGCGCCGTGACTCCACTTCCTCCGTTTCGGCCGGTACCAACGCGCCACTATAAATCGGTACGGCCGTTTTTCTTGTTAATTCAAAACACTTTTAACTCATCCCCGGCCCACGGCACACACGACATCTGTCCCACCATCTTGTTGGCCTCTTCGTTGCATGTGGAACTGTTTAAGCTGTGAACCACCGGTGTTCACAATGTGGCTGTCGAAAGTCTAAAGCTTTGACGTTAATGTATTTAATTAGATGGCACCTCATTGATTGATGATGATGATCATCTTTATGTAAATCACCATCATTTAAGAAGTATTGCAAAAAACCAATAAATATTGGCTCTAAACATTGGAAGAAAGTGAGAAATGTAGTACCCAAATTAGGTTTCTCCTTACCAGCTTCTGGAAGTGATTAAATAAAACTAATTTAAAAAGATATATTTACAGTGGTGGAAAAAAGTATGGAATATTCATGTACTTGTTACTTAAAGTCTTCCTTAATCTGTTACAAATGTGAACAAATCTAATTTACTACAAGGTTGGTTCCCTAATCATAATGATCCTTATATTCACAGGTTATTACTTTTTTTTTAATAAAAAATCAATTTGGTCTGGAAGATTTTTTTTTTTTTTAAAGGTGGGGGAATGCTTTTACGCACACTCAGCACCGAGTAGTGGGTCTGGAAGATAGTTTGAAATATTTTATTTATATTCAAAAAAAATTATCAATAACTGAAATATTTCAATGTCAGTAATTTATGACGTTTGAAATAGAAATATTTTCTAACTGGATTAATTTAATTACAAAAAATTATATTATAATTAATTCTAGAGGAAAATACGATAAACACTTTGTTATATTGTTCTAAAATCATCATAATATTAATAAGAAACATATCTTTAATTAAATTCCTCGTTGTCAGTAATTTATGACGTTTGAAATAAAAATATTTTCTTAATGGATTAATTTAACTAAAAAAAATTATACAGTACTATATTTCAGATGAAAAATACAATAAACAGTTTGTTATATTGTTCTAAAATCATCATTGTATTATAAATAAACATATTTTTCATTAAATTCTTCGTTGTCAGTAATTTATGACGTTTGAAATAGAAATATTTTCTAACTAGATTAATTTAACTACAAAAAATTATATTTTAATTTATTCCAAAGAAAAAATACAATCAATAGTTTGTTATACTGTTCTAAAATTATCATAATATTAGAATCAATCATATTTTTCATTATATTCCTCATTGTCAGTAATTTATGACGTTTGAAACAGAAATATTTTCTAACTGGATTAATTTGATTACAAAAAATTATATTTTAATTTATTCCAGATAAAAAATACAATCAATAGTTCGTTATATTGTTCTAAAATTATCATAATATTAGAAACAAACGTATTTTTCATTAAATTCCTCATTGTCAGTAATTTATAACGTTTGAAATAGAAATATTTTCTAACTGTATTAATTTAATTACAAAAATGTAGATTGTAATTTATTCCATATGAAAAATTCAATCAATATTTTGTTAAATTGTTCGAAAATTATTATAATACTATAAACAAGCATATTGTTCATTATATTCTTCGTTGTTCGTAAATTATGACGTTTGAAATAAAAATATTTTCTAATTGGATTTATTTAACAACAAAAAATTATATTTCAATTTATTTCAGAAGGAAAATACAATCAATAATTTGTTATATTGTTCTAAAATCATCATAATATTAGAAACAAACATATTTTTTATTAAATTCTTCGATGTCAGGAATTTATGACGTTTGAAATAGAAATATTTTCTAACTACATTAATTTAACTACAAAAATTTATATTGTAATTTATTCCAGATAAAAATTCAATCAATCATTTGTTAAATTGTTCTAAAATCAACATAATTTTAGAAACAAACATATTTTTCATTAAATTCCTCGTCGTCAGTAATTTATGACGTTTGAAATAGAAATATTTTCTAACTCGATTAATTTAACAGGAAAAATTATGTTGTAATTTATTCCATATGAAAAATGCAATCAACTATTTGTTACATTGTTTTAAAATCATCATAATATTAGAAACAAATATATTTTTGATCAAATTCCTCGTTGTCAGTAATTTATGACGTTTGAAATAGAAATATTTTCTAACTGAGTAATTTAACTACAAAAAAAATTATATTTTAATTAATTTTACATGAATAAAACTCAATTGTTTGTTATAATATTCAATAATAATATTAGGAAAAAACATATTTTGCATTAAATGGTAAAAATTTCATTCTTAAAAATATTCCACACTTTTATTCTCCACTGTATATTATTTGTATGTCAATTGTGTTAATTAAGTCATAACTTAAATAGCTAAATTGACTGTAGTTAATTACGACCATTTACATCTCGATCCAACTGATCAATCATAATGGTTACAAGAGCTCCAACTGAGTCCCACAACTTATTTGCATACCCTTATATTATTATAAATTTGTCATCAGCCAAAGCATCATTAATACCGTTTATCCGCTACGCCCCCATGTGTGGGCACCGATGCGAAAAAAAATTGTAATTCGATAGCCGTACCAATTTTCCATTTTAAATTGAAAATAATTCAACCCCCATGTGTACAATGTACCGGGTGGTTAGGAAAACCATTGTGCGCCAAGGAAGCCCCGCACTTGAGGGTAACACGATATCTGGTGCGGTAACCTTTCAAGAACCCTTTTCTTGCGACCATCGATACGAAATCTTTGTTGTTAGTCATGGGAAAAACACGACCGTATGTGGGCGATTCCGACCAACAAAAAAACACGACTGAATATTCATTTGGACGTGTTCGAATCACGACCCTTGTTGCTGATACAGAGACAAAGTATTACAAATAGAGAGCGTCATCAATTAAAATGGTTTTGGGACTCGGGCCTCCTTTGTCTTGTGGATATTCCTAATTGATGGTGGACGGGACACTTCTTGTACTAGGTGTTTTACAATTGATTTAATGGTTGTAATAAATTTCTTGTTTTGTGTATATTATATTTACGGATATATCGTAAATTTATACAAGGGATTTACATTTCCAACCAATTAAGGTTATTATGTTTAGTGGTTCGTTACAGACACACACTCATCTATAGAGAATTTAAATGTGCTCATAAATTACACAAAATAAGGTTTTTAATGAAAAATATGTTTGTGTTTTTAATTTTATGATGATTTCAGAAAATCATTGTAAGTTATCTAATGGAACGAATTCAATGTATCTTTTGGATCTAAATTAATCTAATAAGAAAGTGTTTTAATTGCAAACGTCATAAATTTCAGAAATTGATGTGTATTTATTTTTAATTTTGAAATAAATTTAGAAGAATATATTAAATTCATATTTGTAATTTTTAAATAAAGATACTTTATTAATTAATTTTTTGTGAAAGTATTGGTGTTGCAGTATAATATTAAATAATTTATTAATTAATAAATATTGTGAAAAATACAACAAATTATTTATTACATTTATCACGTGGAATAAATTTTAACACAATTTTTTGTAGTTAAATTTCTATTTTAAACGTCAAAAATTACTAACAACGAAGAACATAATGAAAAATATGTTTGTTTCTAATATTATGATTTTAGAACAATATAACAATGATGATGATCTTAGAATAATATAACAAAGTATTGATATTGTATCTTTCATCTGAAATAAATTAAAATATAATTTTTTGTTGTTAAATTAATCCAGTTAGAAAATATTTCTATTTCAAACGTCATAAATTACTGACAATGAAGAATTTAATGAAAAATATGTTAGTTTATAATATTATTATGATTTTAGAACAATATAACAAACTATTGAATGTACTTTTCATATGAAATAAATTAAAATATAATTTTTGTAGTTAAATTAATCCAGTTAGAAAATATTTCTATTTCAATCGTCATATATTACCGACAACGACGTATTTAAGGAAAAATATGGTTGTTTCTTATGATTTTATAATGATATAACAAATTATTGATTGTATTTTACATCTGGAATAAATTAAAATATAATTTTTTGTAGTTAAAATAATCCAGTAAGAAAATATGTCATTTTCAAACGTCTTAAATTATGGACAACGAGAAATTTAATGAAAAATATGTTTATTTCTTATATTAAGATGATTTTATAACAATATAACAAATTATTGATTGTATTTTTCATCTGTAACAAACTACAAAATTATTTTTGTAGTTAAAATAATCCAGTTAGAAAATATTTCTATTTCAAACGTCTTAAATTACTGACAACGAGAAATTTAATGAAAAATATGATTGTTTCTAATATTATGATGATTTTAGGATTATATAAGAAATTATTGATTGTATTTTTCATCTGGGATAAAATACAATATAATTTTTATAGTTAAATTAATCCAGTTAGAAAATATTTTTATTTCAAACGTCATAAATTACTGAGAACGAAAAATTTAATGAAAACTATGTTTATTTGTAATATTATGATGATTTTAGAACAATATAACAAATTATTTAATGTATTTTTTATGTGGAATAAATTGAAATATAATTTTTTGAGTTAAACCAATCCAGTTAGAAAATATTTCTATTTCAAACGTCATAAATTACAAAGTACGAGATATTAAAAAAAAAATAATTCTATTTATTTAATTTTATGATAATTCTAAAAATACCGTAATAAATTTTACAATTAATCAAATTAATCTAATGTAAAAATTACTTCGATAGTAAAACTTTAATAGTTTTCCTGATATTTATGACAAAGGAGCAGTTCCAACAAAAAAACCGACCTGACTAAACAAAGTCAGGAGTTCATGTTCGAACAATAGCAAAGTTTGTCGAACAACTTAAGGTACAAATCCCGCCGCCAATGAACGAACCACCCACTGGAAGAATATGAAGAATCGGCTTAGCATCAACTGTACAGTTAATACTGGTGGAAAACTGACTGCATGTCGCATGCAGGGATTTTCCACTTTTCCCTTTACTTAAAGTATTTGTACTTCTTCCCGTCCTGCCCGTACAAGAACAACCGCTCAAGATGAGAACCGACTTTGTGGATTTGAATCCACTTAAGGGATTAAACGGTGAAGGGCCATTTCGAGTGCAGTCTCCTCATCGTCTCTTTGTACGCCCAGACGACTACACGGACTCAACTTTTACGCCGCATTCCTTGCGATGCAAGTCTTCGGATTTGGCGACGTCTCGCTGACTGAATTAACACTCGAAAAATGTAGATTTCCGGATTATATTGTTAAGGGACTTTATTTTAAAACAAATCTTATTTATCATTACAATACAAATTATTTAAAGCTTCAAAAATTCTTCCGTTTTACTTTATTTGTAATTTTAATTAAGCTCTGCCTTAATAAGTACGTTACTAATTATGAGAGACTCAGTTAAAACTTAAATTTAAAATTCAACACTGAATCGAAGGGAAATAACAAAAAGGCGAATCCCTATTGTTCCTTTACATCTCGTACAATTTTAATTGCTTTGAGCCAATGGCTCTCATTATAAGTTTCTAAACTGTTTAACTAAAAACTTACGTATTAAACTTACTCGTTTTTCATTGCCGGTCAATATTCCCAAACGGAGCCATTACAAAAAAAAATACGGACGCATTCCTAGACTTGATTGCTTGTAATTACCCGGGAATATTGCTATAATAAAAGATGCAATCAATGCTTAATATATCATAAAGTTTATGTAGTCTTCCCACATTCGTTGACAATTTTAAGACAAAAACGTTTTAGTATCTCATTTGCCCCCTCCGGATTTTATACTTTATGTAAATCAAGCGGTGTAATAAGAACTTATTTATGTTCCCGGAGGAATAGTAATAGTCTTATTATGTATCATAGCCGGCATAAGTTTTCACGCGTTTTTACTCCTTCCGTGGCTGCATTAAAGTTCATAATTCACGTGCCAATTGTGCCAGCAAAACCAATAAAAAGCCCCGTTTATTTGGGCACCTTAAATCAGGACCAGCCCACGACGTGTGCAACCAAACATGTGGAACTGTTTAAGTTAAGTACCATCTCATTTGGTGTGATGTATACGACGAGTTTTTTTCAAAACTTATCGGATTGGAAGCGATAGGCGTCCATTTAAGCTAAAGAGCCATAATATTTTCGACCGAATAATCTGGTTTTAATCTCGAATGACTAAATTAAGTCCGTGTGAAGTATCCATGTTAATAAGGTCGACGGAATTTATCATGACATCTCTTTAATTCAGTTGCTGGTACGGCGGAATTGTGCCACCCAACGTACTGGTGGATGGTTGGATGCGATTTTCTATTTCGGTAACGTTTAACTCGACTGGTCTATTAATGGATCTGTAATTGTGGAACGTGTCTTTTTTCGAATGATTAATGTCGCAGGACAAAGTCGTTAAGATAAGCGCTGGTCCTTTCAACCCTCGAACTGTATGTTTATTTTAAATGGTGCCCTGATAAGATACCGTTCAATCAATCAATTTCAATCAATACCTTTTTCTTGGAAAAGACAAATTTAAATAATCTTAGGTACCGTTTTCTTGTGTATTAATTATTTAAATTAATTTACTTATTATAAATATGCATAATTATTTTATATTTACATTTTGATTTATTGATTTTTTCCAATTTATTTATAGCACACATTTTAAATTAAAAAATTAACATTATTTAAAGCTTTTATTTATGAATTTGTTATCGAATCTTGTATTTTTTTTATTAATTATAGATTTTTAAATTTATTGAAATATTGTTGTTGTGTTTATACTATTTTTATAAAATTAAGGAGTAATGTAATAATATATTTAATGTAATATTTAATATATTATTATTATTTACATTATTACTCAATTTAAAATTTTCTTATATAAATTTCTCATTGAATCTTGTATATATATAAAAATATATATAAAAATATATATAAACTTTCTTAAATTCTTGGATTATTTAACTTTAATATTTTAGTATATTTTTTATATATTAGTTTTTTTATTCTCTAAATTCGAAGAACAATCAATGTAATATTTAATATTACATTGACCATTCGATTTTTTAATTATTCATTAATTCATTTGAAATTAATTCAATTTTATTTCCATTAATTTATATTTGAAATTAAGAAATTGTCTATTTTTTTAAAGATTTCATATTTATTCATGTTATATTTTATGATTAATTGTGTTTTTTTAAATTTATTTAATTGTTCCGTTTTATCTTCTTAAAATAAATAAATTAAATTTTTGGATTATTTAGTTTTTTAGGTTATTTAGATACTTATATACTTCTACTTAATTATCAAAATATTTAATATAAGGTATATTAAAAATACAAATATATATATATATATATATATATATATATATATATATATATATATATATATATATATATAAAATTTTTCATAATTCTATTCAATTATTTATATTTATTTTTTATTTAAATAAATGTAACTGTGTTACACTGTATCGAAAATTTTAATAACATACTTACATAACATAAATTCAAAAAAATATTAGAAAGAACTGAATAGCCTTAAAAATTAAAGATAAATAATTAATGTAGTTTAAAAATAAATAATGTAAAATAATTAATTTTTAGTTTTTATTTTATTATTTATAAATACTATATTGTCTCTTTTATTTTTTTTAATTATTTATGGTACACATTTCAAATTAAAAAATTTAACATTATTTAAAGTTTTGTTTTACTGATTCCTTATTGATTTTTATATTTTTTGATCAATTATGTATTTTGAAATTAATTTTAATAGTTTAGTCGTGTCTTCTTTGAAATATTCTTTAAATTCTTGGATTATTTCATTTTCCAGGTCTTTTATAATATTTTTTAATTTAAGAATAATCTTATAATCATTTTACATTTTTATATTTATGGTACTTTTTTAATTCTTAATATATTTATTTCATTTTCAAGTGTATTTAATTAAGTTATTTAGATTTTTGAAAAATTCCCTAATCATTTAATATTATTTTATATTTTCCCTTTTTACTAACAAAAAAATTATTAACTCTTTATTTTATTTATTCACTTTTTGATTTTTTAGCAGATATTTGGATTTTTTTTGATATTTCAAGGTTATTTTATTAAATATAAAAGTTTAAGTTTTCAGTTTAAAGCTTTATAAAAACTTCTTTAAATTCATAAATTATTCGGATTTCAAAGAATTTAGGAATTTTTCAATTGAGTTTTCTTTAGATTTGTCAAATATTCTTTAAATTCTTGGATTATTTCATTTTTCAGGTCTTTTATAATATTTTTTAATAATCTAATAATCATTTTACATTTTTATATTTATGGTACTTTTTCATTCTTAATATATTTATTTCATTTTCAAGTGTATTTAATTATCTCGGATAATAAATAATCTTTAAAATATTCTTTAAATTCTTAGGTTATTTAGATTTTTGAAAAATTACCTAATCATTTAATATTATTTTATATTTTCCCTTTTTACTAATAAAAAAGTTATTAATTCTTTATTTTATTTATTCACTTTTTGAATTTTTAGCAGATATTTGGATTTTTTTGATATTTCAATGTGATTTTATTGAATATAAAAGTTTATTTAAGTTTTCAGTTTAAAGCTTTATAAAAACTTCTTTAAATTCATAAATTATTCAGATTTCAAAGAATTTAGGAATTTTTCAATTGTGTTTTCTTAAGATTTGTCAAATTCTTCATATTTTTTTTTTTTTGTAATTTATTATTTTAATTTAAATTTTTTTCCATTATGTAGTTTATATTTTGTGTTTTTCTATATTTTCAAGATTATTTAAACATATTTTACACATGCATAATTTTTTTATGTGTTTAACATAAATATTCAAAATTTGTTGAATTCTTTATTTATTTTTTGCAGTATTAATATTTAATTTAATTATTAACATTAAACACTACAGAAAATTTTATAGTTTTTTAAGTATCTCTAAAGAAATTCCTCTTTTTTTGTTGTATATCTTTCTTTATAAAACTAAGTAAAATTAATAATAAATACTTTTGTATATGATCACCATTTTTTATTTTTCACAAATACACATTTATTACGTGTTTTTCCGGTCTGCACAGTTAAATTCATCCATTTATAAAATAAAAACTGAAAGAATAAAATATGCGGCCAACGTGTAAATAAATTATTTAGACAACGAGCTAAATTTACATTTCGGAGCAAGTGCTATTGAACTAACAAAACAATTTTCGAATTTCGCCGCACCAAAATAACCGATAAGCCCTCGGCTTCGATGCAATACAGTGGAGTGCGTTTTTGCCGAACGAAAATAATGGGGCCGGTTTGCCGAACAAATCGTGCGATTTGCATAATGATTTTATTTTATCTGCGGCGTGCTTCCGTTCCGCCGTAGGTAAATTGATCCCTTTCGCCCTGTGTGTTATGCGTTTTGCGGCCGGCTTCATGTCCGCAGTTTATTTTATGGTTGGCGGAACTGTGGCGCCGGAGCGGAGCTTCAAAACTCCGCGATGGAAGTCGGAAATCTTGCCCGAGCACCACTTAATAACCGAACTTTTCGGTTTATGAAATATAAATATCGGGGGCGGGGGGAGTTTTTAAGTTTTTCCCGTTCCGGCGTTTTATCGACTGTTTATGTTACGTAACTTGCAGGTAAATTACAAATGTGTGTACGGCGAAACGCTAATTTTCGGTCAAAGACACTTTAAAACATAGATGCGATTTCGAGTTAATTAACGAGCTTTGGACCTTTGCCAGATCCGGCTTTTGAAGTTTAGATGTGACATCCCCAATAATAAACTACTTAAAATATTCCGTATCAGTATCTTACAAATTATGACAGGACGGACAGAATTTCCGGAATATCGAATTATTCAAATAATGATGCGATGAGTCTTTGGCTTATTCTTGTTCTGGTTATAATCTGTTTAAAAAATTCTTTATATTTATGGATTATTTGTGTTTTCAAAATTTATAACAAGACAAAAAATGTGTTTACTAAAAAGTTAATTGACCATTTTTATAAATACTTATTAATTTTTAAGATTATTCAATTCTTACAAATATTTTTGAATTTTTTAAACCTCATATTAAATTTTTCGATATTCTCTAATATAATTACATGTATAAAAATATGTACCTAATAAAATAGTTTTAAAATTTCATAATGTAAAGAATTTGTAACCCACTGTAAAATAATATTTTAATTTCTAAGATTATTCAGTTCTTTCAAATATTTCTTCAGTATAAAATTATTATTAAATTATAAAATTCATCAATATTTTTCTTTAATTTTTAAGATTATTCAGTTTTCTGTATTCAGTTTTAATATTCATACGTATTTTTTCTTTAATCTTTAATATTATTCAGTTCTCTCAAATACTATAGAATATTTTTCTTCACCGTAAAATTATATTAATTATATTATACATTTTTAAAATTCATAATTATATATTTTTTTAATTTTTAAGATTATTCAGATCTTTCAAATATTTTAGATTTTATTTTTTTCACTGTAAAATAATATTAATTATATTATTCAATTTCAAAATTCATAAATATTTTTTCCTCAATTTTTAAAATGATTCAGTTCATTCAAATATTATAGAATATTTTGTCTTCACTGTAAAATTATATTAATTATATTATAGAATTTTAAAATTCATAAATATATTTTTCTTTAATTTTTAACATTATTCAATTCTTTCAAATATTATAGAATTTTTTTTCATCACTGTAAAATTATATTAATTATATAATTCAATTTTAAAATGCATAAATATTATTTCTTTAATTTTTAAGATTATTCAGTTCTTTCAAATATTATAGAATATTTTTCTTCATTATAAAATTATATTAAATATTTTATTCAATTTTAAAATTCATAAGTATTTTTTCTTAAATTTTTAAAATTATTCAATTCTTTCAAATATTTTAGAATTTTTTTCTTCACTGTAAAATTATATTAATTTTATTATACAATTTTAAAATTTATAAATATATTTTTCTTTAATTTTTAACATTATTCAGTTCTTTCAAATATTATAGAATTTTTTTTTATCACTGTAAAATTATATTAATTATATAATTCAATTTTAAAATTCATAAATATTTTTTCTTTAATTTTTAAGATTATTCAGTTCTTTCAAATATTATAGAATATTTTTCTTCACTATAAAATTATATTAAATATTTTATTCAATTTTAAAATTCATAAGTATTTTTTCTTAAATTTTTAAAATTGTTCAGTTCTTTCAAATATTTTAGAATTTTTTTCTGCACTGTAAAATTATATTAATTATATTCTACAATTTTAAAATTTATAAATATATTTTTCTTTAATTTTTAACATTATTCACTTCTTTCAAATATTCTAGAATTTTTTTTTCATCACTGTAAAATTATATTAATTATATAATTCAATTTTAAAATTCATAAATATTTTTTCTTTAATTTTTAAGATTATTCAGTTCTTTCAAATATTATAGAATATTTTTCTTCACTATAAAATTATATTAAATATTTTATTCAATTTTAAAATTCATAAGTATTTTTTCTTAATTTTTTAAAATTATTCAGTTCTTTCAAATATTTTAGAATTTTTTTCTGCACTGTAAAATTATATTAATTATATTCTACAATTTTAAAATTCATAAATGTTTCTTCTTTTATTTTTAAGATTATTCAGTTCTTTCAAATATTTTAGAATTTTTTTCTTCACTGCAAAATAATATTTAATTATATCATTCAATTTTACCTATTTTTTAATATTTCTAATTCTAATAACCTTTTTCCATTAATAGGAACAAAAAAAATATAAAACAACATTTAAAGAATGTGATTACAGATAAAAGTCTGTCCTGTTTTAAATTTTACAAAATTTTTTGACTTTTTCAATCTTAGTATTCCACATTTTTTAATTGTTTAATTATATTATTGTAATATTGCACTGTTATAATATTTCTCAACATCAACATCTTGAAAGTTATAACAAGACAGACCGATTTTGTGGAATATCGAATAATTCAGATGGGATCAGATAAGAAATTGTTGGCCCATCTCTGTTCAGGTTTCACATTTCAATCGGTTTACGAATATTAAATTTTTCGATACTGTTCTAACATAATTACACGAAGCAAAAAGTCCGGACCCGGATATTTAATTTCCCCGCGACTTCAAATCCCCATCGATCCAAATATTACATTATTCTGGCCGAAAGGGTGGGTTCGTTAAAAAACTGATTTTTCATCGAAATATATAAATTAATTTCGTTAATCACTCTTTTGCGGGTATCGGCTTTGCTTTTGATTGAAATTGCAGGACCGCAGGAATGTGTATTTTCTTCGTCGCACAAAGTTATTTATCGTCGATTCGGCAGCCATCAAATTAGATTTACTTCATTTTATTGAAATCAGACAAATGTAAACAACACCATAAATCCGAAGTTTGATTTGGACTGTTTTTGAGGCAACTGAGACAAGTGAAGCAATAAATCTCCGGTATTCAAATTAGGTTTGCCCCCGATTTATAGGTTTGTTGGCGAATCTAAAAGGGAGAAAACAAACTAAAAAAGAACTGTTTGATATTTCCAGTTATATTAAATTTTATAGTTCATTTACCATAAAATAGTTGTTGTGCAATTTATAATTGGCGTTAAAAGTATTAAAATTCTAAATAATCAATGGCATCAAAATGGAAATTAAATAAAATTGCCATTTTATTTCTTTATTCAATTAAATATGAGTATAAAATATTTTTATTACCAATCAGATTTAATTACTTTTGTGTTCATATCTCTTTAATTTTTATTAATAGGTTATTACTTTCTATTGTCTTTTTCGAATATACAATAGCAAAAACGGAGTTTAAATTTTTATTATTATTGATTTTGTTATTCACCAGTACAAATATATTTTTATTGTGCAATTACTTTAAATTAATATTTTAATTAATACATTTTAGAACCTTATAGATAAATAAATACACATTAGAACACAGAAAAAACTTTATTAACAAATAAGAATAAATAATTTTGGGTGGTGAGAATTAATTGTAACCATGTAAATTTTTTATTGTTCCATAGTTACATCGTCTGAAAAATCCTGAAAAAAACGTCATCTATTATCAATAATGCTCTGTATTCAATAAAATACAGAACAAATTAAATTTTACCCTTATCTTAAATTACAATTATCCAAAAAAAAAAAAAATGATTAGATCATTTTGAACCATAAATTTTTTGGTCTGTCGTAGATGAACCTTTTGGCATTAACACCACTGATAAAATCGTTGTGTGCCCATAAAGGATCAGGCACAATGTACATTCCCTTCAAGTTTCCCAATTGATTCGATGTTAATTGTTGTACTTCTCCAAGATCAGCGAAGAAATCATTTCGAGATACCATCAAATACGTATCACATGTGACTTTACCTAAATCGTAGTTGGGTGGTGTGGGTTGATTGTAACGCCTTAAATTTTCTGTTGGTCCGTAGTCGTAACGTCTGAAAAATCCTGAAAAACCATTATTATAAAATAAACCTTAAAATAATCAAAGATTAATCCATTACATGATCTTATAAGTTGTATATAGTGTACTACTTGAAAAATAGAAGATTCGGATGGGGTGATTGTTAAAATGGCTGGTATAGTTGTCTTGTTCAGTTCTAAAGTGCTGTATCCAGCAAAACTTACCAACAATTGTTTACAAACGGGCTGGGTAAGTAGTGCCCCATCAGAACAAAGTATTTGACCGAATATTGCTATAAGCCTTTTAGGAATTCTTAAATCATACACAGCAGCAAGTGGTAAACCAGCCAATAAAACCTGGAACCACATCAAATTGGAACCCTCACCATTAGTTTCCAGTTTTTAGACTAAAAACCTCAATCAAGTGAACATTAGCAGCCAACAATTGAAACACCGGATTGTTTATGTGCTTCAAATACGCAACGGCAGATAAGGAAATGGACGCCTTGACCTTAGCGTTGTACTCGGGTCTGGTGGACCCCATGACGTAAAACGAGGACGTTCCCTCCGAATGGCCGACGTAGTACAACTGGCTCCTTCCGGTGGCATTCAGGATGTAGTCGATGTTTGCTGGCAAGTCGTAACGGCCCTTCTCGTCGAAGCTGAACCGCCAAAATTGGGCGTCGGTTTCGGGGTTGAGGGTCTTGTGTCTTCTGGAGAATGTTGTGCCTCTGGAGTTGCCTATCCAGACGTCGTAGTTGTTGGCCAATATGTAGTCTTTACAAGCACATTTTTATTTGAAGAATATTTATAAAGCTTTATACCAAATGGTTAAAGCTTTAGCTTTATATTTATTAGAAAATTATTAATTATTAATATTAAATATATAAAATTAAACACCATAAATAAATATGATAAATACAATCATTTATTTACCTATTTTTGTTTGTTTTTAAAGATAATCTTATAAAACATTCATATAAAATATAATTATGAAGCGTGGGAAGGAATTTTTTTGAACCGTACATTATTAATTACTTACACAACTCTGCGAACGTTGCTTAAAATGTTCGACGAATTTTAACAAGCTGTTAGAATCCCATTAAATCCGCGTTAGAAAATTCATCAACCCAAAAAAAAAAAACACAACATACCAGTAGTACATTCCCGTTCTCGGGCTCATTTTCATTAATAAATAACACATGCTCTTGCAGCAAGTGAAAAATATTTTAACGACATTAAAAAATCTAAACACAGTTGACAGGTTATTTACAGCCTGTAACCGAATATTATTTTAAATTAACCGAAACCTTATATCATTTTTGAACTTTTCGGCTGCACATGTTTGAGTTATGATGTGTCCGATTCAACTTTGATTTATTGCCCAATTAATATTCGTCAGCTCCAGTTTTGTATCGGGCATGTCCTGTTTTATCTGATAACGGAGACTTTCAGATTTTTATCACACAACATCCAGGGGTGTCATTAAATCATCAACGAAAAATGCAGCTTAATTAGCGATTCTGGTCTGCATTGTTGGTAACGGTTCACCTTAGGGGTGGTATTCGGAGAGGTATAATTTGCCTCGCTTACTTCTTTTCACTCTGTGTGTGTGTGTGTGTGAATACATGAATGGACCGACACCGTATTAAAATAACAAACATACGTTTCTTGTTTGCGAGGAAGAATCTTGCTGTGATAATCTGCCCTAATCTCTATAATCAACTGCAATGTCGTGACTGTGGAATAATGCTGCATTGTGAGTTCGACAATGAGATTAAAGTATTGTTAAATTTGAGAAATTTCACGAGTCTATTTTCTGAATTGACGGCTGTTGTTAGATAAAGTTGTCGACGATTTAATTCGACGACATCATATTTTTACATGATTTTATTTCCATTACGCTTCAGTCTATTTATAGTATTTTAGAATTTCAATCATTTTTAATATACAGAAGGATAATTGTTTTTATTGGGGGTCGTAAAAACTTGTCTCTTCTGTTTTACAGAAGCAATAAAAAAGAATTCGAAAGAACACATTTTAGACAAATCAAATTCAAAGGACAAAAGAGAAAAAAAAGGGGAAAAAATAAACTAATATGTGCACATTCTTTGATGTAAGAGACTCTTTAAGTACCAGA
Source organism: Aethina tumida (assembly GCF_024364675.1). Lineage (NCBI taxonomy): Eukaryota > Metazoa > Arthropoda > Insecta > Coleoptera > Nitidulidae > Aethina > Aethina tumida. The sequence continues at coordinate 4,708,067 of NC_065438.1, forward strand.
TCATTCAGCAAAAGACACGATCTACAAATAAGACTAATCAGGGGCAAAGGAAAGCATTATTTGGAGAGTAATTGAGGATTCATTTTTAGGAGATTATGCCAGTCCACCATTGCTATGTACAGATATAATAAAAATCTTAAGATTTAAAGTGATATTTTGAGTTAGACTCCTCACTATTAGATTTGAATTCGAAATTTTCAACTGAGAAAAGGGAAAAGGAAGAAATAAAACTAATATGTGCACACTCTTTGATATGGCAGAACCTTTAAGTACAAGATTGTCTAACAGGAGACATAAGCAACGTGTCATCTATAAAAATCCAAAGGAAATTACAATAAGATCTCTTCGGCGAAATATCTTCGGTTGATGATGAGTCTGGTGAGACTAATCAGGAGCAAAGGAAGGCATTATTTGTAGAGTAATTGAGGATTCATTTTCAGGAGATTATGCCAGTCCAACATTGCCATGTACAGATATAAGAAAAATCTTGAGATTCAAGTGATATTTTGAGTCAAACTCCTCACTCTTAGATTTGAATTCGAAATTTTCAACTGAGAAAAGAGAAAAGGAAGAAATAAAACTAATATGTTCACAATCTTTGATATGGGAAAACCTTTAAGTACAAGATTATCTAACAGGAGACATAAGCAATGTGTCATCTACAAAAATCCAAAGGAAATTACAATAAGATCTCTTCGGCGAAATATCTTCCGTTGGTGATCAGTCTGGTGAGACCAATCAGGAGCAAAGGAAGGCATTTTTTGGAGAATAATTGAGGATTCATATTCAGGAGATTATGCCAGTCCACCATTGCCATGTACAGATATAAGAAAAATCTTGAGATTCAAAGTGATATTTTGAGTTAGACTCCTCACTATTAGATTTGAATTCAAAATTTTCAACTGAGAAAAGAGAAAAAGAAGAAATAAAACTAATATGTGCACAATCTGTGATATGGGAGGACCTTTAAGTACAAGATTGTCTAACAGGAGACATAAGCAATGTGTCATCTACAAAAATCCAAAGTAAATTACAATCGGAAACATGAGTCTGAAGAGAAGAAATGCATTATTTGGATGTAGGATTAAGCATTAGAAGTGCATAATAATAAAGTGTTCAGAAATGTAATTAAAAAGAAAATATTTGGTCAGCATCATCATCAGAATTATGGAGGTTTTATCATCAGAAATTGATGCTTCTGCTTCCAAGAGAAGCACACGAGCAAGGGACAATAATTACTACAATTTTTTTATGTAAAACAACTAAATTGTGTTTAATTAAATGTAGGTTTGTATCTTGATATTGATCACACACTATTGGGAAGCAAATACCTCTTTCCCAACAATTGGATTATTCGATTGGAGCTACGCCTCTTAACATTCCGCCATTGTATTCAAATATATTCGTAGTGTTTAGTGTAAATTTAATTGTGGGGCGGCCCCGGCGACGAGACAATATACACCCGGCCAGGGTGATGTAAGTAAAACTGCGGATTAATGTGGCATTAGACATCTGTCAATTCCTGTATAACTTATTCATAAATGGAAACAAAGCTTTTACGGTACATCCACCGCATGGAAACACCCGAATTTAAGCTCTTTACGGGGCTGGCAATCGCTTCCATGGTCACGATTAAAATCGTAACTTTTCAAACTCTACTGCTCTAGTTATGAAGTTTATTCAAGTTTATAACGCACATAAAAGATAATTTAATTTGATAAAAGTTAGATTGTTTAGCCCAACTTTTACGTGCACGTTTCATAATAAGTTATTTCATTATCAAAGGAGAAAAAATTGGTTGTCATTTCTGTGTTATTATCAATATTTTAAGGTTCAATAAATTCACCATCGAAAAATTACCACTATAAACGACAAAATGTGACAATTTTGTTGTGGAATTTAGTTGCAGCATCCTTTACACCATCTGCTGTTAAAAATCACTGGCAATTCGTCCAAAATACGAGTACACGAAAATCCTATCATTGCCCCCAATCATTAAAAGTTGTTTTGGCCCAACACCACGCATAATTGACTATAATTATTTCAATTCGTCCATTAACTATTCACCACTTAATTGATAGATTTGCGTATTTTTTCCTTCCAGTTTGGTAATTACATAACTACCAGGTCGATTGTATTTAGACGTTTAATTAATAGACTTGGGATAAATATTGGATGTCTATCTGTAATTAGTGAAGTGAATGATTAACGAGTCAAAAATATTCTGTTGACAGTGAAAGTATTAATCACTTAATTATACGTTGCTGTGGTGGTTCCAGACATTTGGTAATAACTAATAGTGGTCGAAACTATTGTAGTTTATTGAATACTTAACAAATTATTTAAATCACAGTTATCCGAAAATATTGAAGACATCATTTTGAGCCATACAATTTTTCTGGCTTTTCGTTTCGTAATTTGTAAGCAAACACAAGATTCTGTCGTAGAGGAACCTTTTGGCGTTAACACCAGTGATAAAATCGTTGTGTGCCCACAAAGGATCGGGCACAATGTACATTCCCTTCAAGTTTCCCAATTGCTTCGATGTTAATTGTTGTACTTCTCCAAGATCAGCGAAGAAATCATTTCGTGATACCATCAAATACGTATCACATGTGACTTTACTTAAATCGTAGTTGGGTGGTGCGGGTTGATTGTAACGCCTTAAATTTTCTGTTGGTCCGTAGTCGTAACGTCTGAAAAATCCTGAAAAACCATTATTATAAAATAAACCTTAAAATAATCAAAGATTAATCCGTTACCTGATCTTATAAGTTGTATATAGTGTAGTACTTGGAAAATAGAAGATTCGGATGGGGTGATTGTCAAAATGGCTGGTATAGTTGTCTTGTTCAGTTCTAAAGTGCTGTATCCAGCAAAACTTACCAACAATTGTTTACAAACGGGCTGGGTAAGTAGTGCCCCATCAGAACAAAGTATTTGACCGAATATTGCTATAAGCCCATTAGGAATTCTTAAATCATACACAGCAGCAAGTGGCAAACCAGCCAATAAATCCTGCAACCACATCAAATTAGAACCCCCAGTCACTAGTTTCCAGTTTTTAAACCAAGAACCTCAATCAAGTGAACATTAGCAGCCAACAATTGAAACACCGGATTGTTTATGTGCTTCAAATACGCAACGGCAGATAAGGAAATGGACGCCTTGACCTTAGCGTTGTACTCGGGTCTGGTGGACCCCATGACGTAAAACGAGGACGTTCCCTCCGAATGGCCGACGTAGTACAACTGGCTCCTTCCGGTGGCGTTCAGGATGTAGTCGATGTTTGCTGGCAAGTCGTAACGGCCCTTCTCGTCGAAGCTGAACCGCCAAAATTGGGCGTCGGTTTCGGGGTTGAGGGTCTTGTGTCTTCTGGAGAATGTCGTGCCTCGGGAGTTGCCGATCCAGACGTCGTAGGTGTTGGCCAATATGTAGCCTTCACGAGCACAGTTTTATTTGAAGCATATTAATAAAACTTTAAACCAAATAGTTAAAACTTAATTTACTAACTAGTAAATTGTTAATCAATGGATTAATTGGAATATTTTAAATTAATATTTACATATGTTTCAATTACGCAACAATAAACAATTAAAACAATGAGATTAGAACATTGTATTGTTTACTTCAGTAATAATTAAATGGTTTCATTTGAATTAATAATTATTCACTTGATTATGTGCTTGTTTATTATCATGACTTTTCAAACTAGCATCTTATTAATTTACATAATTTACTTTTAATTTTATATTTGATTTCCCATTTATTTCTTGAATTGACTATAAAGTTCTACTAGTTAGTTTTAATACGCACTATATTTACATAAATTTACTTTTTACATTTATATTATTACTAGTACAAATTAAATGCTTTTCCCGTATTTATTTACCAATTTATCGTACTCATTTGGTCTGATTTGATTTATTAATTGAGGTCAGGTTAAGTATTTGATAGCATTATATATTTATATTGCTTTATAGTGTTTATAAACAAAATGATTTATACTCACTAAGCCACAAATTATTAAGTAAGTAATTAATAAGAAACAATTTACTTACCAAGAGATCTTGGTGGGTCAAGTAACAAAAAATGTTGCCCAGTATTAAAGACACCATGCTGCAGGAACACTACAGGCTTACCACTACATGAACCCTTACAAACCCTAAACGTTTCCAAAATGTAACCATCTTCAGTGACGACCGTGTGAGTTTCAAATGTGTATCCGTAGTTGGTAACTGTTGCCGCCTTATATAAGTATAAAAAGTACTTAAACGTTTCAAATTTAATAAAAAAAGTTGCTTACGAGATCTTGCTGCAAAACTCTGCTGACTTCCTGAGCAGCCACGATCCATGTTTGCAGTATGGATATAAGGATAATACAACGGAACATTTTTGAATGTGGTGATTATCGAGGCATTAACTATATATATTTGCCACAGCCCGCTAAGAATTTTAATAATTTTTGCCAGGGTGGCACTCGCTTACCGTACTTTCAAGGAACATCGGGCTACGTCACCGGATTACTGTCATTCTTTCAGCAATTGTTAATTTTAAATATTGTAATGTGCCCCACATTTAAAGCTATTTTAATAAGTTCCATTTTCGAACAAGGCCTTTTTAACTCGTAATTGTTCTTATTAAAGTATTTTTCTTTGTAAGTTTCATTTTCTGCTAATACTGGTCTGGAATGTTAGATAAATTTAAAAGGTTTTGGAATATCCACCGACATTTTTTATGTTATTTATTGCAAATATTCCGGAATTTTAAGCGCTCATGTCACAATAACTAATTGACAGCAATTATACAGGTGTAGGTTTTTTACACAAATATCAACAAATAGTAAAAATTTATATTAAAAATCATTTGTTAGTTTAGTCAATAAGATTTCAGGAGATATGTTACTTATTAAACTAAAATGTTAAAAATAAAAAAAAAAACAATTAAATGTCGAATTTTTTTAAATAATTTTTGGAAGTTTTAAATTACAAAAAAAATCTTTAGATTATTATAAATATTTTAATAGTTTCTATTAAAAAAATTAAAATTTAATAAGAAATTAATTTAGAATTTGAAAAGTCAAAGATAAAAATAATAATGAGCCTCACAAATTGTAGAAAAACTACTTAATTAAAAATAATTGTTTAAAAATTATATATATATATATATATATATATATATATATATATATAAATTACATTTACGAGTATATAATGTTTAATTATGTTAATTTTAGTTCATTAGTTATTAAAAATATCATTAAAGTGGAGTAACACATATACAAAAATGGAGAATATTACAAAAGAAATTTAGATTATTATAAATAATTTAATAGCTTCCATCAACTATAAAATATTAAAACTTTATAAGAAATTAATTTGGAACTTGAGGAGTCAAATATAACATTAATAATATAGAGCTTCACAATTAATAATAATAATTAATCATTGTTATCAAAAAAATAGTTTTTATAAAATATTTTATATAATTTAATAAAAATATTTAGAATATTAATGGGTTTTTAATACAAATTATGTTATTAATTAAATAACATATACCATATATCTAAATATTTAATTTAACAGAAAATATTTAAAATTTTTTAATTCTAAAGAATCTTTTTCATATTTTTTTAAATTATATATTTTCGAGTTTCTAATATTTAATGGTGTTTATTTTATTCCAATAGTTAATAAAATTTACTAAAGTTAAGTAAAAAATATATTCTATACAAAAAACGTTTCTATGAAAGAAATTTATATTATTATAAATGTAAATGTATAAATAGCTTTCATTAACTATAAAAAATTAAAACTTATTTACAGAAAAATATATTTTTTTTCTACAATATTTTATAAAATTTAATAAAAATATTATGAATAATAATAGAATTGTTATATAAATTATGTTGCTAATTGAATAACATGTATATCTAAATATTAAAATTAACAGAAAATATTTTAAGTCATTTAATTAATTAATTAAATTTTAAAGAACCAATTTGATATGTTTTTAACTCTTTTTTTGGGTTCATTTTAGTTCAGTATTTAATATAAGTAATAATATCATTAAAATTAAATAAAAAATATATACAATGTAAACTGGAGAATATCAGTTAGTAACTTATTATTTCTATCATTTCAGTTCTTGATAAAACATGTTAAACATAAGTGACATTATTAGTGAACAATTAAGTGTAAAAAGAAAACTTGATGGTACTCAGAATTATTACGTCAATTCATTAATATTTATTTTTATCTTTTATTCCGTGGTTTTGTTTCTCAGAAGAAATAAATTCATAAGGACTGTAATTTTTAATTTTAATTTAGAATTATTCATGATGTATAAAAAAATTATTTTTTTCATTTTTACAGTTACATAAATTTATAAATTGTATAGAGTTGTCCCGCTTTTAAATGTTTATTTACATGTAATCTGAATTATTTTAGTATTTTTATAATGTAAATTAACAATATTTAACAATAAACAAACAAATTACGCCTTTGGAGTTAACACAAAACTATTTGTAGATTGTGACGTTAATTGTTAATAATAATGCGTTTTGTATACTGTATTATCAACAAAAGTTTCTTAAGAATTTTAATTTGTAACACACGCACCCATAAATTAGTTTACTAACTAACATTGGCGTACCTTTAACAAACAAAGGAGTGGGTAATTTTCAATGATTTTAAATATTTTATTGCTTAGTGTTTATTTATAATTTTGACACTCAATTTATTATATTGATTTCTATGTATTCTACGACCAAATATTTACAAACAGGCTGAGTGGAGCACCATCAAAACAATTTAGCTAAACATTGCTGAAAGGGTCGTTTACAAAGGGTACGTCATAAATGGATGTCAGTGCTAACTTAAATACGCCATAAAGTCGTAAAATGAGATGAAATTCTTTTGTTTGGAGCACAACAAATAAAGAAGACACTTAAAAACTTAAACATTGAAAAACACTGAAACTGAAAAGTGAGTCAGTTTTAATCAATCAACAATATAACACAGTTGAGTTGCTTAATCCCTCAAATATGCAAGTGCCCACAGGCCAAAGGAAACCTTGACCTTATCATCGTACTCTGGTTCGGTGGACCCCGTGTCGTAATAAGGGGACTGACCAACGTACCGCAACCGGCTCTTTCCCTCCCCGGAAGGCGGAAAGTTCCCGTTGACATTCAGAATGTGCTCGATATTCGCGGGTTGGATCGTAAACGGCCAAAATTGCACATCGACGTCGGGATTAACTATCTTATGTGCCCCGGAGAATTGTGCGACTCCGGAATTGCCCGGCCAGACGTCGCACAGTTATTGTCGGCCAATATGTAACCTGTACGGGCAAATTTTTATTGGGTGGATCCTTTCAGGAGCATGGATTACCGGCTTGGATTTGTGAATTTGGAGAGGTCTGGGTTTTATTGGGATACGAATGGAATTGGACCAGTAAAACTACCTTAGAAGTTACTTTAAAATTATTGTTATTTAAAATATATTGTAAAATAATTTTGTGAGTTAAAAGCCTTAATTAGCTTTATTATTATATATAATTATTTATTATAAGTACCAGTAGACGAATTTATAAAAAAACAAAGTATATATTGATTTAAAATTTAATTACTCACTGTTTACTATTGTGAAATAAAATATGTAAATTGATTTTTTAATGAGTTTGATTATTTCCACTTATATTTAATTCATTTATTTTGTTTGACTGATTTATTTAATTACTAAATGTATTTATTTAGCTTAATTACTTAATAAAACATAATTTAATTTATTAATCATTGATTCAGGGGTTTAAAATTGTATATTAGCAAATGTACCTATATTTGCTCAAAGTTCAGTTATCCGTGACATTTAATTTATTTCAATTTAATTATACACTAATATGTTGAAATTATTCATATTGTTTGTTAATTTTGAAATTCTATATGCTTTATGTAATTTGGGATATTGAATATAAAGTTTGGATTAAAATGAAGAATAAATCTTTAAATTATTATAAATGTTTTATTATCTTCCATTAATTACATAAAAATTAAAACACAATAAGAAATTAATTAATAATATACAGCTTCAAAAAGTGCAGAAAAACTACTTTGTTAATTATAATTGTTTACAAAAAAATATATTTTTCTATAATATTTTATATTAATTAATAAAAATATTTTGAATTTTAATGATTTTTTTTTATAAATCATGTTAATAATTAAATAATTTAATAATTACGAATTAAAATACCCTGGTAATCAAATTAATCTAAAATTGCTCAACCCTTTTAATTTATTACTTAAATTCCAAAGATTCTATTTCAATTTTTTTTAAATTATTTTATTTACATAATTTTAAAATATTAATTTTAATATTTTTTTTTATTGTTTTGAATATTTAAGGTACAAAATAAATTTTTATAAATGTTTTAATTAACTATTCCAAAGAATCTATTTCACATTTTTTTTTTAAATTACTTTAATCACATGATTTAAAAATATTAATTTTATTATTTTTAATTAAATACATAACCCAATTAATTGCTGAAAATTTATAATTTCAAATTCTTTCCATTTTCTAATGTTTTTTTGAATATTTAAGGTAAAAGAGATTTTTTTTAAATTATTAGAAATATTTTAATACTTTCCATTAATTAATAATACAAAATTTTACAATAACTACTTTATTAATCACAATTGTTAAAAATATTATATATATTTCTAAAATATTTTGTAGTAATTCTGTTTTTATATTTTTTGAATATTTAAAGTATAAAATATTTGAATATTTAGGGTTAAAAAATATTGTTTAAATTATTACAAATATTTTAACAATTTTCAATAACAAATTAATTTAGAACATATTATCTATTAATTAAAATATTGTGTATTAATAAAATTATTTAGGATTTTAATGAAATTTTTAGTTTAAGTTAATTTAACAATTAAATATTAACTAACCTAAACTTAGCCAATTTTTTAAATTAATTTAATAATTAAATTCTAAAGATTCTATTTCACAATTTTTTAATTATTTTATTCACGTGATTTAAAAATATTAATTTTAATCTTTATAATTATATACAGAATCCAATTAATTGCTGAAATTTTATAATTTTAAATTCTTTCCATTTTTTAAAATATTTTTTTGAATATTTGAGGTACAATTTTTTTTTTAAATTATTACAAATTTTAACAGTTCTCAATAAGAAATGTAATATTTATGAATTAACATACTAATGATAATCAAATTAATCTAAAATTGCTCATTCCTTTTAATTAATCAATTAGTTAAATTCCAAAGAATTTATTTCAATTATTTTTAATATTTTTAATAACATATATACATTTTTGTATATTTATTTGAATATTTAAAGTACAAAAGAAATCTTTCCATTTTTTTTATATATATTTTTGAATATTTAAGGTACAAAAGAAATTTTTAAATTATTACAAATATATAAAAACTAAAACTCAATAAGAAATTAATTTAAAATTTTACAAAAGGCAATGTAAAATTGCCCATTTTTTTATTTATTTTAATTTATTAATTATATTAATTTATTAATTATTTTAATTTATTAATTAAATTCCAATTCTATTCTATTTCACATTTTTTTATATTTTTTTGAATATTTAGGGTACAAAAAAATTTATTACAATTATTACAAATATTTTCACATAATAAAATATTCTATATTAATTAATAAAATTATTTAGAATTTTAATGAAATTTTTAGATAAATTATTTTAATAGTTAAATAATTTAATTTATTTTAATTAACTAATTAACTTAACTTCCAAATAATTTATTTCCCCCTTTTTTCAATGTATATAATATATTTATTAGTATAAATATATTTTTTTCTTTTAGTTAAGATTAATAAAACATAAAAACATTAAAAAATTTGTAGTACCAACCATGTAGGTTACACGAGTGAATTGTTAGTGAATCGTACCACCAAACAGAAGTAATAAATGCACCCAACAAAGAGGACAAAGCCGCGGCGCATTAAAATGACCCCCCCGAGCATGAAAAGATGTCGGTTAAAAACGTTCAAATCAACTCAATTACAGGTACAATTTCAGCGAAAAGCGTCGCCTAATTAAACTTATAATTAAAAGTTTTTCTGGTGCAGGTGTAATTCGAGCAGCTGTTCTCAGTACACCGGCTCTTTTATTTAAACAAATCTCTCAAAATATTAAACAGTTTCGTTTTCCCCGGTTTACGAAACGGGAAACTCAAGAACGGAGAATAATTAGGTTTAATTTTGGGGGCGCGGGACAAGATCATTCGTGCCGTAATCTAATTTAAATACAATTTCTTTACAAAAGGTATTTTTATTTATTTTTTTTCAGGAATGTTTTGAGGGTTTTAAACAAAATTACTCGGGTTTTTCGGCAGTATCGTTTACTGCGGGGATGGGGTGGTTTCTGACAAAGCAATGGGATTTTGGATTGGATGATTACAATAAGCTAAGCTGACAATGGCGCAAAACACTTCACACTAACTAAATTATTAAATACCTACGTTCGCAATTTGTCGATACAGCTACGGCATAAAGTAAATTACATGCCTGCATATGATATTGGATATTGGAATAAAATTGGAAATTATAAAGGGGTCTGTAACAGATGACATGTATATACGTATAAGTAGTTAATACTTCATAAAAATAACTTTTAGAGCATGTGACAGTGATTGACGTCTTCCTCATACTCGTTCCATCCACTCCTATTTGTTAATTTATTAAAATAATGGATTATATAATCGATATTTAGCAAAACAAATTGAATATTTCATTGACACTGACAGATTATTAGAATGTTTGTGGATGCTAATGCGTGAAATCATACCGACACGTCATTAGCATTTAGTTTTTTTCGTCTGGCTACATTGAAGTGATTGCGTTATCGATTTGATTGCAATTTACTATTTTTCATCTTGTTATCCTGATTTTGTTTCAGATTATAATTTAACATGTAAAACAGGTAATTATATATTACTGAAACGATAAACCAGTTTCAGCAAACCAATTATACGTTTAAAAAATTTAATTTACAATTTATTAAAACATTTCTAATTCCTTCTTTTGTATTTAAAAAGAAAAATTTTAATTTAATTAATTAATTTATATTATACATATTTATTATTATTAACATAATTTATTAAAATTAAAATTATAAATTATTTATTATAGTGAAACATTTATTATAATTTAAAGATTTCTTCTGTGCTTTAATAATTCAAAAATATATTTTAAAAAATTTAAAATTATTAAATTACAACATAAAAATGTTAATAACTTCTAAATCATGTGATTAAAGTAGTTAAAAAAAATTGAATAAATTATTTGAAATTGAAGTAATTAATTAAATGAATAGAACATTTTTTTTTTAAATTTCATAAACATACTAAAGTAATTAAAAAAAGTGAAATAAATTAAAGTAATTAATGAAAGGAACTGAGCAATTTTTTATTAAACCATTAAAATAATTTATTCAATTTTTAAAATTATTATAAAATATTCTATAAAAATATATTTTTTGTAAACAATTATAATTTATTCCATAAATTAATTTCTTATTCAGATTTAATTCTTATGTAGTTAAGAGAAGAAATATTTATAATAATATCTTTTGTACTTCAAAAATTCAAAAAAATATTTGAAAAAATGGAAAGAATATAAAATTATAAAATTTCAACAGTTAATTGTGTTCTGTAAGTAATTAAATATATTAATATTAATATTTGGAAATCATATGATTAAAGTAAAGAAAAGTGAAATAGATTCTTTGAAATTGAAGTAAATAATTAAAAGAATTGATCAATTTCTTTATTTAACCATTAACATAATTTTTAAAATTTCATTAACATTCTAAATATTTTTATTAATTATTATAAAATATTCTATACAAATACATTTTTTTATAAACAATTATAATTAACAAAGTAGTCCTAAGTTCTAAATTAATTTCTTATTAAGATTTAATTCTTATGTAGTTAATGGAATCTATTAAAATATTTCTAATAATTTAATTTTAATTTTATACTTCAAATTTTCAAAAAATATTTGAAAAAAATGGAAAGAATAAAAAAATAAAATTTCAACAATTAATTTGGTTCTGTAAGAAAAAAAATTAATATTTATAAATTATATCATTAAAGTAATTAAAAAAATGTGAAATAGATTAATAAGATAGATAATTAATTAGAGGAATTGAGCAATTTTAGATTAATTTGATTAATTAGTATTAATCATAAAAAATACAAAAAAGAAAAGTTTAGAATTGTTACAAAAAATTTAATTCAATTATTTTATTAGTTATTAAATTTATCGATAATTTAAATGTAATAAAAATATGGTCTACCTAATAAATATTTTAAAATTTATACAAGATTTAATTAATAAGAAAAATAAATAAATAATAAAAATTCTAAATTAAAAAATTAGTAATAAAACTTCTTCAATTTTCATGATTTCATTACAAAAATTTTATATTTTAAAACATTGTTATAAAATATAAAAATTAAAATAAAGTTTTAAAAATTTTAACCAAATATAATGTGGAATTGTAACAGAAATTGTTTAAAATTTAATTTAAAAATAATTTAAATAATAAAAAATATTTTCTATTTAATAAATATATATGTTATAAATATATGTTAGTAAATATTTAAAGTTTATAAGAAATTTAATTAGAAAAATAAACTAATAATTATTATTTTATTAATTAAAATTAAAACTTTTGTATTTCAAATTAGAATATAAGTATTTCAAAATTTGCAAATTTCTACGAACATATTTAACTGAAAAATACCTGAAAGATGTAAACAATTAAATCAATCAATATATTTAAATATAGTATTACAAAAATTACAGAAAATACTTTTTTTATAATATAAAATTCAAATGAATAAATTACACAAATTGAAATTATATAAAAAATAATTATTCTACAAAGAAATAAAAAAGAAATATTAAAATTTAACCGTAAAAAGTTTATTGTATATTAAATATAAAAATATATATGATTTATAATGATTTATTTTAAATTAAAATATTAAGTAAGTAAAAAATAAGATAAGAGTATTATATTAATGAATCACTTATATAAATTATTAGATTCAGCCACATTTAGATTTAAGATTTAAGAGTCGTCCTCTTTATAATTTCTTGGTCGGGCATCGATTTCAATTGTATCTCGAATTGATTATGGACAATGGAAATTTATTCGCCGTCTTTTTTATTCGAATTATTTCAAATTCATTGATCTGGTACTGGTCTAGTAGTTGTTGTTGCCGTATTTAGTCAAGCATTGTTTTCACGCTAGTTTATTCAATTCCGAACTACCGACTGTTTAGTCTGCGCCTTTTTGTCTATGCCCATCGTGCATACAATTTCTAAGCTAAGCGACCGTCTCATTTTTTTTTTTATCTTCCATTTTACAGCGGGCACGCATGAAATCTTCGGCATCTTAGGTCTTGTGTAAATTTTCGAGTGCCGTATAAATAGACCGTTATCTGGCCATGGTTTGCAGACCATAATAAAATCATAATGGGTGGAAATAAAGCCAGATTTTCGGAAACACAAGTTTTAAATCAGTTAAAGGGGTTACTATTTCAGTCAGTCGTACATTAACGGTTTGCTTATGTAATAAAATTGAAGATATAAGGGCACATATTTTTCCAATTTCAATACAATTGTCACTCTTGTGATTTATGCACATCGTTAAAGTTTCCTGGAATTTATGGACATGGTTTAAATGCATCCATAAACAATTTTACGTTAAAGCTGCTTAAAATATGCATCCAAATTACGGAAATGCAATACGTCAGCATCCCTTTGTGTTTAAAGGTTTAAATAGGCAAATAGTTTACCATTCTGTTCTGGTCAATGTTTCCCTGCCAGATTAGCATCATTTATTATTAAATGAATCCTTTGCATCCCGAAAACGACCTGTTTAATATTAAAGCAAGCACTAAAAACAGTAAACTCGTTTGCTTTGAGCCATTTCACTAAAAGCTACCAAAGTAAGAAGACGCAGACTTAATTATTCAATGTTATTTTTAAGAGCTGGGGCTAATTAAAAACATACGGAATTAACAAATTTTACAGGAAATTTAGTGTTTGTAGTTATTTTAAATGAACTTGTACATTCAGAAGATAATCAATTAATGTTACAATGGTGTTTTTTGGAAACTGTTTATCAAAACTATTAAAATATCTAATGTATTCCTAATAACGACAGAAAATTGGTTAACTTTCTAACAAGTTTAAATGTTGCTTCTACAAATTTGTTTTTTAGACTTAATGGTACGTGATTTGTAGCATTAAATAATAAAGACGTAAATAATTAAATCAAAATTACAGTTAGTTATGACCTGGATCTACAAGAAAACTTTAAATTAAGACTAGCATTGCTTTCATCTTCGCCAATATACGACCTATATCCCTAATCTTATTAATTTTTGAGATAACCATTAGGGTTAACCCAAAAATAATAATTAATATAATTGTAAATTAAAAGTTATGGGTTAAAGTTAGTTATGTAGTTGGTTGTGACCTGGAGGAAGAGGGGAAGAAGCCTCTCATTGTCGAACTGGCTGTAGGTCTTGGCATTCATAAAAGAAAGAAATGCAAGAAAGTTGGGTTACACATTTTTACATCCTTTACATCTTTCCACTGTTTACCCACTCATCCATTTATCTGTCAGATCCTCAACTGAAGAAGTTTTACGTGGGTCTATATATTCTGATGATAAGCATTTCACCCACCACAGACTGTAGATGAACTTTGTCACTAATCTTATTAATCTTCGAAGTAATTCGCAGGGTAAACACAATAATAATAATAATAATAATTAATATAATTGTAAATTAAAAGTTATGGGTTAAAGTTAGTTATGTAGTTGGTTGTGACCTGGAGGAAGAGGGGAAGAAGCCTCTCATTGTCGAACTGGCTGTAGGTCTTGGCTTTCATAAAAGAAAGAAATGCAAGAAAGTTAGGTTACACATTTTTACATCCTTTACATCTTTACACTGTTTACCCACTCATCCATTTATCTGTCAGTTCCTCAACTGAAGAAGTTTTACGTGGGTCTCTATATTCTGATGATAAGCATTTCACCCACCACAGACTGTAGATGAACTTTGTCACTAATCTTATTAATCTTCGAAGTAATTCGCAGGGTAAACACAATAATAATAATAATAATTAATATAATTGTAAATTAAAAGTTATGGGTTAAAGTTAGTTATGTAGTTGGTTGTGACCTGAAGAAGGAGGAGAAGAAGCCTCTCATTGTCGAACTGGATGTAGATCTTGGCTTTCATAAAAGAAAGAAATGCAAGAAAGTTGGGTTACACATTTTTACATCCTTTACATCTTTACACTGTTTACCTACTCATTCATTTATCTGTCAGTTCCTCAAATGAAGAAGTTTTTCGTCAAACTGTATGTTCTGATGAGAAGGATTTCACTCACCACAGACTGTGTATGAACTGTGTCACTAATATAATTCATTTTCAAAGTAACCTAAGGTTGGTGATTGCTTTAATAAAGCCTTAAATAACTAAATTATTATTTTTTTCTTCTTTAAATGAAAAATTTTATTACAACAGAGATTAAATTTTAAATTATGACACATCAAATTAATAAACTTTTAATGCAAGTCAATTTAGTTCCGCCAATCACAAATATGTTATACCTTACCACCATTATAATAATCACTAGTTACGTGTCGAAGAACATTTTCGTGCGGTCATTATTACAAACTAAAGTGTTTTACACCTAATTAAATCCCCATTATGACATTCTGCATTGTGTCAGGCAGGTAGTGCAGTAATTTTTTTAAAAGGATGCGGTTATAGGTCATCCCTAACCTTCTCCGCAAAACAAGTGTCCGTTCTTTCATTGTGCCTGTCTGTTTCACGTCCTTTTATGAAATTATATACTTCCTAGGGGGGTGGTAAATAATAGACGAATTTTTTTGGGTAACGTGATATTTTATAAACAGGAGTTGTTTGTGAGAAGAATAAATAAAATTGATTTAATATACATTGTGCGTTAGTTTTTTTATAAAATAATTAATTGGAAGTTTGAATTTCTGGACATGTCCACACATAAAATAAAAGGAATAATGTAAATTTTCATATATAGATTTAAAATTGGGAGAGGACTCATTCAGATATAATTGAATAGATAGAATATAGATAAAATAGATTGATTGAATTTTATTCAGGCATTTTAATGTTTTTATTAAAAATCCCATTTATTTATGTCATGGCATATCCATTAAATGTATTATATGTTTATTTGTCGTATTTTATGTATGGAACAGAATTTATATGAATATAAATTTTTAAAAATTAAAAATATATTTTGTACATTAAATTATAATTTATTTAACTGGACTACACATGTATTAAAAAGAGTAGTAGAAATTAATTTAACTACAACATTATCACAATTATTTACGTACCAACATTAAAAACGTTTAGATGTAATAATTGGTATTAAACTTCACTTATTTTCAAAGTATCAGATTTTACAACTTCAACCACATAAACACAAACATAAAAAAGTTTAATTATTGTTTAGAAATTATATTTTCCTAAAATTAATTTCAAGTTTGTTTTTATTGAAGTTTATTAATTTTTAATTAAAAGTGAATAAAAATTTTCAACGCTCAGTTTTATGACAATAATATAAAATTTATTTATATTACGTATGAGTCATTAACATCAGGAATAACATATTGTTGTTGGTTTTTTAATTATTAGATTTTATAACCTTATTCGTAAACCCGAACATAATAATGTGGCATGTGGACAGTCTTACCTCTTAACCTACGAATAAACCCATTAATTTTATGGATATTGAATATTAGTCATTTATATATGTATTTTAATTTAACGTATGAAAATTGTAAATTAGCGAGAAGATGCTTAACTATTTAATTAAATGTGTTCATTTAAATTATAATTAAAAAATTATTATTTGGAAATTATATTTAATAACTAAATTTATATTTATTACATAATTTTTTATTCAATAAAATTTAATTATATATTATTAATTTTTTACTATACTTCCTGTCTGCCACATAAATCTGAATCAATAAAATTAAAATTAAAAATAAAAGAATTAGTTATAATAATTTATTATTATTAAATATATTTGTATTTTTTGAGCAATTTGGAAGAAAAAAGTAGGGCTCTTGATTAATTTTAAGTACCACAGTCGTTTTTGAGATATTACAGTTTTATTTTAATTTTCTTCAAACATAAAAACTGAAATATCAAAATTAATAAAGAGCACATTTTTTCTTCTAAATTGTGCAAAGGGTAATAAAAGCTTAATAGTTTTAAATATATTTAATTGTCATGAAAATAGGGAGTGAAAAAAGAGAAATTTCCAGAATCTATGTTACTATTATCTATTAATATCAACTTTCATGATACTAAAACTCAAAAACGAAAGTTATTGTTTCCTGATTTTGACTCTAAAGTTGATAGATAAAACTACACGAATAAATTTACAATTAAATTGTGAATTGCATAATTTCCTAATTAATTAAAAAAATATATAATATTTGCTAAAAGTTTTAATAGTTTTGTTCATTTCAACAAATCTGTAATACTCGACAAAAATCCCAAAATTGAATGTCCAAAAAAATTAAACATATACTTCAGTGAAGAAAGGATGATAAAATAATCAAAACCACCTTTTTTGAAATTTTAATTATTCAAAATATATATAATGTTGATAATTACTATAAAAATTCTCAATATGTTGGATTAATTATTCATATATTTATTAATTATAATATTTACTAAAAAACAAATATTAAATTTATCATTATTTCCAGTTTTTTCTAAAGTGTTTATAAAATTTTACGAAATAATTCACAAATAAATTATATATTATATAATATACTAATTAATTATAAAATATACCATTTTTGCTACAAATTTCAATAGTTTTCTACAGATCAGTAAATCTATAATATTCGACAAAAATCCCAAAATTGAATGTCTAAAAAAATTAAATATAAACTTCAGTGAAGAAAAGATGATAAAATAATCAAAATCATCTTTTTTAAAATTTTAATTAGTCAAAATATATATAATGTTGATAATTACTATAAGAATTGACAATATGTTGGATTAATTATTCATACATTTATTAATTATAATATTTACTAAAAAACAAATACTAAATTTATCATTATTTCCAGTTTTTTCTAAAATGTTTATAAAATTTTACGAAATAATTCACAAATAAGTTATATATTATATAATATACTAATTAATTATAAAATATATCATTTTTGCTACAAATTTCAATAGTTTTCTACAGATCAGTAAATCTATAATATTCGACAAAAATCCCAAAATTGAATGTCTAAAAAAATTAAATATAAACTTCAGTGAAGAAAAGATGATAAAATAATCAAAATCATCTTTTTTAAAATTTTAATTAGTCAAAATATATATAATGTTGATAATTACTATAAGAATTGACAATATGTTGGATTAATTATTCATACATTTATTAATTATAATATTTACTAAAAAACAAATACTAAATTTATCATTATTTCCAGTTTTTTCTAAAATGTTTATAAAATTTTACGAAATAATTCACAAATAAGTTATATATTATATAATATACTAATTAATTATAAAATATATCATTTTTGCTACAAATTTCAATAATTTTCTACAGTCTAATAATTCTATAATACTCGACAAAAATCCCAAAATTGAATGTCCAAAAAAATTAATTTTAATTATTCAAAATATTTATAATGTTGATAATTACTATAAAAATTCTCAATAAGTTGGACTAATTATTATTATTATTATTATTATTATTATTATTATTATAATATTTACAAATACTAAATTTATCATTATTTCCCGTTTATTCTAAAATTTTTATAAAATTTTACGTATTAATACACAAATAAATTATATATTATATAATTTATTAATTAATTAAAAAATATATCATTTTTACTTTAAATTTCAATAGTTTTCTACAGTCCAATAATTCTATAATACTCGACAAAAATCCCAAAATTGAATATCCAAAAAAATTAAAGATAAACTTCACAAAGAATGAAAACATAATCAATACCACCTTTTTTAAAATTTTAATTTGTCGAAATAAATATAATTTTGATAATTACATAAAAAAAAAACAATTTGTTAGAATAATTATTGATACATTTATTAATTATATTATATTATATTATTGCAGTTTATTAAATCTATAATACTTGACAAAAATTTCAAAATCGAATATCTAAAAAAAAAAAAAATAATAAATATAAACTTCAATGAACATTGTCATTATTTCCTGTTTTTGTCTAAAATGTTAATATAGTATATGAATAAACTCATGATTAAAGTAAAAACTGTAACATTTTTTTAAAAATTATATTAATTAGTATATTTTAACTTTTAATCATTTTATAGACCAATTTATTTAAATAACGAAAATAGATATTTATATATTTAAAATATTACTATTTTATGGTGAAACCTTCAATAAATTCCCATCGTCCGCACGGAAACCCCCTTAAAAACGAAATCCTAAAAAATTTAAACAATAACCCGTGTGAAGTTGGCATGACGAAAAACAATAAATCCAACAACCTCCAAAAAAAAAATAAAAAGCGAGGGTCCGAACCCCCAAACGACCCCCAGCGTCCGCGCATTTTGGTCCTTCCTTAACGCGGGCAGAAGCGAGAGCGGGAGTCCCGCCGCCGGAGCGCCAGTCTCCAACCAACCGCGGTGCAGGGAGGTCGTGGCGCTCTTCTGTCCAACGATCACGGCAACGTGCTCCGCACAACTCGCGTGACATAGCTTCGGCACCGTCCACGAACGGGCGATCCTCCACTGTGTGAACTCCGGTGCGATTCTTTCGGGACGCCTCTCGAATATCGTTACGTGGGGGTGGTTTTTCGTCTGTGTGCTGTTTTTTGGGGGTGTGTTTATTTTTGATTTTGTATTTGTACGTTTGGACTGACTGTGGTGTTTGTTTATGTTCTTTGGGATTTTTATTTAATTCATCTGGATTGTCTGATGTAAGTTTTATTACAATAATTACCAAATAAAATTACAGTTCCTTAAAAATTATTATAATAATAGAAAAATACAATAATTATCTAAAGTTATTATCAAAAAATAAAATTTATTAATTTATAATAATATAAAATAAATAATAATAATAATTAGTTTATTAATGTCTAATGACAATTGAATAAATTTATCAACAAATTTTCTAATTAGATTCTTGAAAGTCGTAAAATTTTCGCTCATAAATAATTAATTATAAAAAATAAATAAAAGTACAGTTCGTTTGATTGATTGATAATTTAATGGTGTGGTTATTTATGACTAATCACGTACAAATTGTTTAAGCATCTAAAAAAAAATAATTGATTCATTACTGGCATCATTTAAAATGTTGTTTCTCTTTTTTAAAATGGCGTTTAATAATTTTGAGACGAAGTATGAAATTACTTTTGAATCACCTTAAAATTTCTATGGTGATTTATAATAATTTTCTACACAGTATAAACATTATTGTAAATTATATCATTAATAAAATTCGCCTATAATATGTTTTTACATATTTTACGAAAATATTGTTAATTAAAAAAAATGAAAAATTTATATTTTAATAATCTTTTTTTATATTTTAATTATTTTTATTTTTTTTTTATTAAAATGTTTAATTTAAAATTTTTAAAACTGAAAATTAAATAATTTTTGTTTAGTTCCACTAAAATTCAACAAAAATTGTTTTTAATGATTAATTTCCATAAAATTATTTGAAACCCAAGCTTTAAACAAAGGATTATAAATTTTAAAATTTAACTGTAAATTATAAAGTGAAAGAAAATGAGAATTAATATATTTATTTAAAAAATTATAAAATTATTTCTTTTATTTAAATACTTTAAAATTAATATATTGTTTGTCTTGTTCCAGTAAAATTCAATTAATTTTATTAATCTTATATACTAAATCTAATTTATTTTTAATGAATAATTTAATTGATAATTCTTTTCAAATATTAATATTATATTAAAAATTCATTTCTTCAATATTTAATTTAGTTTTCTAAAAGTTATTTTACATCAAAACTCTAAATAAAGTTTTGCATATTTTCAAAGATTACTTTATGATGAAAAATAAAAAAAAACAGATAAATATTTGAGTTACATAAAACTATACTTATATTTATTTTAAAAATGAACTGTAAGTTATGAAATGAAAAGAAAATAACAATAAGTAAGAATTAATATATTAATTTTCAAAAATGTTTCTTTTATTCAAATATGTATTATAAAATTAATGTATTGTTTGTCCTGTTCCACCAAAATTCAATTAATTTTATTAATCTTAAATACTTCATTAAGTGTAATTTACTTATTAAAAAAACTTGTGATTTAAATCTTCCAAATTTAATATATTTTTAATGATTAATTTGATTATTAATTAACAGTATGTGTAAGTTTTTTTATATCAAAACTTTAAATAAAACATATTTCCAAAATTTACTGTATGTTGAAACTTGAAAGAAAAATAAGAGAAAAGGAGAATAATTAATTTGAAATATTTTAAAAACGGTTCTGTCCTATAAATTTTATTAATTTTAAAAAATTTATTAAAAATAATATATATTAAAAAACAAATAGTATCTGATTTAAATATTCTAAATTTAATATATTTTTAATGAATAATTTGATTAATAAGACTTTATTTTCAAATATCAACACTATATTAAAAAAAACTTTAATTAATTTAATTTAGTTTTCCAAAAGTTATTTTATATTAAAAGTTTCAAATTTACACTATGTTGAAAAATAAAAAAAAATGAGAATTATTAAATTGTAAAATATCAGTATTTTAAAATTATGTTGTTTCTGTCCGAATTAATTAATTTTATTTATATAATAAAACTTTTTTATTATTTAATTTAGTTTTCCAAAATTAATTTAGTATAAAAACTTTAAATAAAATTTTCAATTTTTCTCTATATTGAAAAATAAAAAAATAACAGTAAATTCACCACTTTATTCTGTTTTTCTGTTGTTTCTGTTCCAACTAACTAATTTTCTTTATTTTAAAGACTGAATCTAATTTATTCAATATAATTATATAAATTTTCTAAATATAATTTTAATGAATTCTAATTTAAAATTTTACTCTATGTTGAAAAATGAAGAAAAGGAAACAGGAAATGACGATTATTAATTTGAAAAACTTTGCCATTTTAAAATTATTATTGTTTTTGTTTGTAATTTCAGTTGTGTTATTTTAAGGACCTTATTTATTTAATAAAAAAGTGTGTCTTGATATGTATAATAAAAATTCTCAAATTATGAAAGAAGAATATTTATTTATTAATTACAAATTTAATTGATGTTTTTGTATTGAAATTTATATGTTTAATGCAAAAATATTTTTATTTAAATTTAAATAATTTTAGTCTCATTATTTTTTATGAAAAATACATAAATAAAAAAAAGTATATTAAAAATATTTTGTGTTATTACTATGCTTTTAAAAAATTATGTATAGTTGAATAGTACAAATTATTATTGTTATAAAAAATTTATTGAAATGCAAATTTAATGTCTGTTTAGCCTAATTATAAATAAAAAATTGGATGACTGACTTTGCTTTTAACATTAAAACTCATTTAAATATCATTGATAAAATATAATATATTAATATAATTATTACAATATATCATATATTTTAGATACAAATAATTTCTGTTTCATAATTTAGTATTTTTTTAATATTCATAATTACCATTAATTATCCATTATTTCCAAAATCAATTGATATTTTAATATAATTTGGAAAAGTATGGTTATTTGTTTTAATTTGTTTTTTAACTACAAAAGAAAATGAATGAACTAACTAAATGAAAACATGTGTCACATTTAAATGTAAGACACAACCATTTATATTGTTTCTAAAAACAACCGAGGTGCTAAGCTAGCTAAGACAATTAACAATAAAGTCGTTTTTTTGTCCCAGTTTTATGTCTCCATTGTTTAAAAGTTTATTTACAACTATGATTGTAACCTTAAGTGGTTTGTTTCCAAAATTAAAATTACCCAATAACTTTAAAACTTCAAATTTATTTCAATCGAGTAACTTAATATTTTCCTGTCACGTTAAAACAACATTTTTTAACCATAGTACAGTTATTTATTTACTGTTGTTAGTTAGATTAACAATTTTTTCCGTTTAATCAGTGACAAGAAAATAAATGCATCGTGGCTGAGGCTCCTCTCAATGGATTCCTTAAACAAACATGCACCTCTCAAAGATCCGGCATGATCGGTGTTATTAACCTGTTAATTTATTATTGCTGCAACGCGTTTGAAGTATTTCTAATTTCCTGCAAAACCTATGCCGCTGAACTGTTTAATTTCGACATGCCATTAATGCTAAAGGAATACATCTGTAAATTCCTGTTTGTACAAACATTTATCTAATGCAGTTTGGAATAATTTTGTGAACATGATGATGTGCACAATAAAATCACTGAATTTTTAATCTAGATTCAAAACTAGACGATTCCGGGCAAAGAATTTAATAATCATTAGTGGTGGTTTTAATTAAATTAAAAATTTAATTAACCAATTGAAACGTAATTATTTTATTACGGTCCTTCATTGGTCCCGGTAATTGCTTAATCAAATAATAAAGAAATAATTAAGTCCCCGGGGGAGGGAAAATTAAAGAAAAAAACAATTTCAGTCCGGCGAAAGTTAATCGAAAAAAATAATTGGGTGGGATTTTATTAAATTAACTTGTGTGGTGTGACACCACGTACAGATTCGACCGGAATTCTTCGCCAAGTGTGGAGGACGTTTTAAAGCTCGGTGTTTTTATGGAACTTTAATAAGGAAAAACCTTAAAAGGGTACGGATCGAATGCGTCTAGGCAAGAACAAAAATTGTTGGGTTTTAGTGCCCGTTTACACTTTACTACAAATCAATTTAGTCCTATGCATTTCCTAACAATGCACCAGGTGTTGAACGAGGAAAAAATGTTCCGCACTCCATCATTTAAAATGGTAAATACCTTAAAGGTTTTATCCACCCATTCCGGGTGTCCAATAACTTGCCCATGTTTATTTAATCGATGAATTGAGATAACCTTATATAAATTCTGTTTAGGAAACACTCCCCCACGATCGACCAGATCGAAATGCCGATAAAAAATCTATTACGAATTTTACCGAAGAGTCATGAGTGCCACATTTAGCAACTTCAAACTGGAGCTGGGACTTCAGTGAAAGGAAATAATGACTTGTTTATGTCTGGTTTAATTATACGTTTTCCTTAAGACACGAAGACACTGAATAAATGAGACGGGGCGATTACAAATATTGATTGTGGCAAAGGTTGTAGTAGTTGGGACTCGGAGGAACAATTCCCGATTGTTCCTGTGGCAAAAATTGCGGTTTTACACCGAAAAACCGGCCGTAAACTTTAACCTCGTTTAACCTTTAAATGTCAGTAGGTTTTAGCCAAACAAGAGAGAAACTATCCGGCATGAAATTGCTATTTGAAATTGTCTTTGTATGGTCTTATTTAGAGATTTTTGCCACCGTGTAATGTTGGCAGTTTTAAGGCAACCACATCGTTCCAAACAATTTGTCGGTTGTGTAAACGCCAGGAATTTGTTGTGATTTGTTTTGCTTGTGAAAGCAGTCCATTTAAATTAAAGATCGCGTTAACGTAAACATATTTAAGCTAAATTTAAATTTTTAATTACCCTTTTCATATATAAGCGTTTTTCCAGTTACGTTAAGTAATGTTCTGTGTTTTCAAATCGATTTATTGGGGCAATTTTAGGTGGAAAGCTACTAAAAAACACTTTAAAACACTAGTTTACAAGGAATGTGCATTAGTCTGAACGTTTTTCGTTGTGCATAAATTTGATTGAGATGTTATTGTTTACTAAAAATTTAGTATTAGAGGGAATGATATATGATTCATGTGTCAATTGTCAGCTCATTGTGTATCTCTAAGGCGTCCCAAAGACATTTTATGTATAGTCAAAATTTGATAATATATATAATACATAATTTGATACTTTTTGATAAAATTGATTAATTGCTCGAACGTTTTTTGGATAAAGTGTGAAACAAAATAGATCATCAGACAAAGTTTTAGTTTAAAGAAGAGTCATATATTATCCACAACTCCTTTGATTCAAAATGGGAGCTTTAGAAGAATCTTTCTAAACATGCTGAAGGATATTTACAAGTATACATTTGTTACAACACAAGATGGAAGAGAAAATCATCAACATCTTAGAGATGAGAGATGATGAAAACCAGAGTTTCAATACTTTTGGATATAATTGATTAATTTCTCGAAGGTTTTTCAAGGAAATTTCTTTTTTGGATGAAGTGTGGAACAAAATAGTTCATCAGACAAAGTTTTAGTTTAAAGAAGAGTCATATATTATCCACAACTCTTTTGATTCAAAATGGGAGCTTTAGAAGAATCTTTCTAAACATGCTGAAGGATGTTTACAAGTATACATTTGTTACAACACAAGATGGAAGAGAAAATCATCAACATCTTAGAGATGAGAGATGATGAAAACCAGAGTTTCAATACTTTTGGATATAATTGATTAAGTGCTCAAAGGTTTTACAAGGAAATTTCTTTTTTGGATGAAGTGTGGAACAAAATAGATCATCAGACAAAGTTTTAGTTTAAAGAAGAGTCATATATTATCCACAACTCCTTTGATTCAAAATGGGAACTTTAGAGGAATCTTTCTAAACATGCTGAAGGATATTTACAAGTATACATTTGTTACAACACAAGATGGAAGAGAAAATCATCAACATCGTAGAGATGAGAGATGATGAAAACCAGAGTTTCAGTACTTTTGGATATAATTGATGAATTGCTCAAAGGTTTTACAAGGAAATTCCTTTTTTGGATGAAGTGTGGAACAAAATAAATCATCAGACAAAGTTTTAGTTTAAAGAAGAGTCA
The DNA here is from genome assembly GCF_024364675.1 of Aethina tumida. Classification (NCBI taxonomy): domain Eukaryota; kingdom Metazoa; phylum Arthropoda; class Insecta; order Coleoptera; family Nitidulidae; genus Aethina; species Aethina tumida. The sequence continues at coordinate 4,734,135 of NC_065438.1, forward strand.
TATATTATCCACAACTCCTTTGATTCAAAATGGGAGCTTTAGAAGAATCTTTCTAAACATGCTGAAGGATATTTACAAGTATACATTTGTTATAACACAAGATGGAAGAGAAAATCATCAACATCTTAGAGATGAGAGATGATGAAAACCAAAGTTTCAATACTTTTGGATATAATTGATTAAGTGCTCAAAGGTTTTACAAGGAAATTTCTTTTTTGGATGAAGTGTGGAACTAAATAAATCATCAGACAAAGTTTTAGTTTAAAGAAGAGTCATATATTACCCACAACTCCTTTGATTCAAAATGGGAGCTTTAGAAGAATCTTTCTAAACATGCTGAAGGATGTTTACAAGTATACATTTGTTACAACACAAGATGGAAGAGAAAATCATCAACATCTTAGAGATGAGAGATGATGAAAACCAGAGTTTCAATACTTTTGGATATAATTGATTAAGTGCTCAAAGGTTTTACAAGGAAATTTCTTTTTTGGATGAAGTGTGGAACAAAATAGATCATCAGACAAAGTTTTAGTTTAAAGAAGAGTCATATATTATCCACAACTCCTTTGATTCAAAATGGGAACTTTAGAGGAATCTTTCTAAACATGCTGAAGGATATTTACAAGTATACATTTGTTACAACACAAGATGGAAGAGAAAATCATCAACATCGTAGAGATGAGAGATGATGAAAACCAGAGTTTCAGTACTTTTGGATATAATTGATGAATTGCTCAAAGGTTTTACAAGGAAATTCCTTTTTTGGATGAAGTGTGGAACAAAATAAATCATCAGACAAAGTTTTAGTTTAAAGAAGAGTCATATATTATCCACAACTCCTTTGATTCAAAATGGGAGCTTTAGAAGAATCTTTCTAAACATGCTGAAGGATATTTACAAGTATACATTTGTTATAACACAAGATGGAAGAGAAAATCATCAACATCTTAGAGATGAGAGATGATGAAAACCAAAGTTTCAATACTTTTGGATATAATTGATTAAGTGCTCAAAGGTTTTACAAGGAAATTTCTTTTTTGGATGAAGTGTGGAACTAAATAAATCATCAGACAAAGTTTTAGTTTAAAGAAGAGTCATATATTACCCACAACTCCTTTGATTCAAAATGGGAGCTTTAGAGGAATCTTTTCTTAACATGCTGAAGGATATTTACAAGTATACATTTGTTACAACACAAGATGGAAGAGAAAATCATCAACATCTTAGAGATGAGAGATGATGAAAACCAAAGTTTCAATACTTTTGGATATAATTGATTAAGTGCTCAAAGGTTCTACAAGGAAATTTCTTTTTTGGATGAAGTGTGGAACAAAATAGATCATCAGACAAAGTTTTAGTTTAAAGAAGAATCATATATTATCCACAACTCCTTTGATTCAAAATGGGAGCTTTAGAGGAATCTTTCTAAACATGCTGAAGGATATTTACAAGTATACATTTGTTATAACACATGATGGAAGAGAAAATCATCAACATCTTAGAGATGAGAGATGATGAAAACCAGAATTTCAATTCTTTTGGATATAATTGATTAAGTGCTCAAAGGTTTTACAAGGAAATTTCTTTTTTGGATGAAGTGTGGAACAAAATAGATCATCAGACAAAGTTTTAGTTTAAAGAAGAGTCATATATTATCCACAACTCCTTTGATTCAAAATGGGAGCTTTAGAAGAATCTTTCTAAACATGCTGAAGGATGTTTACAAGTATACATTTGTTACAACACAAGATGGAAGAGAAAATCATCAAATTCTTAGAGATGAGAGTAGATGAAAACCAGAGTTTCAATACTTTTGGATATAATTGATTAAGTGCTCAAAGGTTCTACAAGGAAATTTCTTTTTTGGATGAAGTGTGGAACAAAATAGATCATCAGACAAAGTTTTAGTTTAAAGAAGAGTCATATATTATCCACAACTCCTTTGATTCAAAATGGGAGCTTTAGAAGAATCTTTCTTAACATGCTGAAGGATATTTACAAGTATACATTTGTTACAACACAAGATGGAAGAGAAAATCATCAACATCTTAGAGATGAGAGATGATGAAAACCAGAGTCCAATACTTTTTGATACAATTGATTAAGTGCTCAAAGGTTTTACAAGGAAATTTCTTTTTTGGATGAAGTGTGGAACAAAATAGATCATCAGACAAAGTTTTAGTTTAAAGAAGAGTCATATATTATCCACAACTCCTTTGATTCAAAATGGGAGCTTTAGAAGAAGCTTTCTAAACAAGGAAAGATATTAGAGATGAATTCTTTTTGATATAATTGTAGTACTTTCAGAAGAACAAGAACTTTAGAAGAACCTTTCTGATAATTGTAAAGAAAACTTATTTGCTCTTGAAAATACAAGATGATGCAGTAAACCACGAACTTCTAAGAGTTTCAACAATGGATATGTTCCTAATAATGACCCATTTTGTAACAGTGTGCAATTCGTGTTTCCCATTACGCAGCGACGCGAAAAAAGTGCTTCGCCTTACCCCGGCCGGATCGCGTGACCCGGGGCAGTTTCCCCGAGGTGCCGACTGTTCCAAATTGATACAGATATTGCTGGATTAATCACCGGACAACGCGCCGAACATACTTTTCGCTGTTCCACGTTTAATCGCGTGATGGCACAAAAATGCACGCCTAATTCCCTTTCGAAAAGTGTTGAGACAATCTGATATAAACGCCATTTATTAGTCGCGCCACGGGGCCGTAAATTAAACGCGCTTTCGGAACGGAATCAGTTAAACGGAACGCCCATGCCTACCGTTCGAAATATTTTAATTAAGCGGATGGGGCTTGTGTAAATTATATCCTAGCGGTTAATCTACATGGTACAGTTCTTGTCTTGTGTGGCTACGCAGTTTTTCTGATCCGATTGTCTACGACGATTGCGGAACATTTAAATTAAATGTGGTTGTTCGTTGATAAGGGTTTCTTGCCTTGCCAGGAATAGAAGTCCTATATATAAAGCCGGATTGATAAGGATCTTTATATTTTCCCGTCTATAAGACTTACGACTGTTACGTCTATGCTACCTGCTTTAAGGAGCAAAGGGATCAAACCAATATGAACGTAAAACTGTCCAACTGTACCAATTGTTTATTTATGTATTAGCGGACCGGAAAGTAATGTCGCTATCTTATAGGCACCAATTATTATCCCTAATCTCTAAAATGTTGATGAATTTCCCATCTATCTTGTGTCGTAACAAATGAATATTTGTAAATATCCTTCAGCATGTTTAGAAAGATTCTTCTAAAGCTCCCATTTAGAATCAAAAGTGTTATGGACAATATATGACTTTTCTTTAAACTAAAACTTTATCTGATGATCTATTTTGTTCCACATTTCATCCAAAAAACTTAAATCCTAAATATCCTTTGGCATATTTAGAAAGATTCATCTCTAAGGAAAATTATTGTGGATAATGTTTTGTTCCGAGACTTTCTATTAATCAATCAATGACATCAAAATCATGTTTTCATCTCATGAACATCTCAAGTATCATATTCAGGCTCCTCAGACTCTTCTGATAAACCATTTGAGGAACGGATTGATTCTCCTTTCGTTTCAATAATAGACTTAAATGGCCACTTGAGTACTTTTTATTCCAATCAATTTCCAACAACTAGGTAACAAACCACCCCAATAAAGCCCCGACTCCAGCCAACATCATAGTAAATTCAATCCAATTAGTTAACTTGTAGCTCCGAATCTGTAGAAACTCGTAGTGGATGCGGTGCACGCTTCTAATCGTTGCATGGTCGCAATAAATCTGTAAATGAATATTATGTCAATCGAAATTTGTGGCTAATATCCACCTTGGCTTGGGTTTAAGGCCGACCCGAGGCGACGCTACGGCCGTAATTATTTCGGATTGATGCCTTTTCCACGACGTAAAGTCTCGTGTGCGTTTAGCGAAGGACGTGTTTAACATAACCGTATGGGTTAGGCTCACGGTGTATCGAAAAGAAAAAAAACTGTTGGGAAACGGCCGGGTTTGCATTAATAATTGCATTTTAATGCGTCCATGAAATAAAAATGAAAATGGTGCCGGTTTTGTTTTACATCGTGCAATTTAATCGTTGCGGCAGTAAAACATCTTTATTGGTTTGTAGATATCGAAAATGCCTTTTTCTCGTTTTATCGTTCAATCGTAAGATTAATATTTCATTCGGCACTGAAACAAACCAGAATATATAATCTGTAATCATTAATTTTATAGAAGTCGATTAAAGATACACTTTTAAATTCCTTCCGTGGAACGATATAACAAGACAAAATAATCGTTATAAATCATTAGAAGCGAAAAGCTGGGGGCTAGTGTTCCGTTATTTACAAGATGTTTATCCAAGGCAAATTTAAACTGAATCATAACGCCGGTTAATATCTCCTTCAAAGGACTTATTCAAATTAATTTACTTAATGATAATAAGCTTCGTCAAAATATTGATGTGTTGTTATTTATAATTTATTTTAAATTTTAACTCTGGTCTCTTAAGACCATGATGGTTTTCCCTTCCATCTTGTGTTACATAAAAGAAATGCATGTGAAGTTACTTTGGCATACATATTTAGAAAGATTCTTCTGAAGAACACATTTTGAATAAAAAGATTTGTGGATAATAAATGAATCTTTTTTAAACTAAAACTTTGTCTGATGATCTATTTTGTTCTACACTTCATCCAAAAAAGAAATTTCCTTGAAAAACTTTTTAGCAATTAATAATATCCAAAAGTATTGAAACTTTGGTTTTCATCATCTCTAATCTCTAAGATGTTGATGATTATCTCTTCCATCATGTGTTATAACAAATGTATACTCGTAAATATCCTTCAGCATGTTTAGAAAGATTCTTCTAAAGCTCCCATTTTGAATTAAAAGAGTTGTGGATAATATATGACTCTTCTTTAAACTAAAACTTTGTCTGATGATTTATTTTGTTCCACACTTCATCCAAAAAAGAAATTTCCTTGAAAAACCGTCGAGCAATTAATCAATTATATCCAAAAGTATTGAAACTTTGGTTTTCATCATCTCTCATTTCTAAGATGTTGATGATTTTCTCTTCCATCATGTGTTATAACAAATGTATACTTGTAAATATCATTCAGCATGTTTAGAAAGATTCTTCTAAAGCTCCCATTTTTAATCAAAAGGGTTGTGGATAATATATGACTCTTCTTTAAACTAAAACTTTGTCTGATGATTTATTTTGTTCCACACTTCATCCAAAAAAGAAATTTCCTTGAAAAACCGTCGAGCAATTAATCAATTATATCCAAAAGTATTGAAACTTTGGTTTTCATCATCTCTCATCTCTAAGATGTTGATGATTTTCTCTTCCATCATGTGTTATAACAAATGTATACTTGTAAATATTCTTCAGCATGTTTATAAAGATTCTTCTAAAGCTCCCATTTTGAATTAAAAGAGTTGTGGATAATATATGACTCTTCTTTAAACTAAAACTTTGTCTGATGATTTATTTTGTTCCACACTTCATTCAAAAAAGAAATTTCCTTGAAAAACCGTCGAGCAATTAATCAATTATATCCAAAAGTATTGAAACTTTGGTTTTCATCATCTCTCATCTCTAAGATGTTGATGATTTTCTCTTCCATCATGTGTTATAACAAATGTATACTTGTAAATATTCTTCAGCATGTTAGAAAGATTCTTCTAAAGCTCCCATTTTGAATTAAAAGAGTTGTGGATAATATATGACTCTTCTTTAAACTAAAACTTTGTCTGATGATTTATTTTGTTCCACACTTCATCCAAAATAGAAATTTCCTTGAAAAACCGTCGAGCAATTAATCAATTATATCCAAAAGTATTGAAACTTTGGTTTTCATCATCTCTCATCTCTAAGATGTTGATGATTTTCTCTTCCATCATGTGTTATAACAAATGTATACTTGTAAATATTCTTCAACATGTTTATAAAGATTCTTCTAAAGCTCCCATTTTGAATTAAAAGAGTTGTGGATAATATATGACTCTTCTTTAAACTAAAACTTTGTCTGATGATTTATTTTGTTCCACACTTCATTCAAAAAAGAAATTTCCTTGAAAAACCGTCGAGCAATTAATCAATTATATCCAAAAGTATTGAAACTTTGGTTTTCATCATCTCTCATTTCTAAGATGTTGATGATTTTCTCTTCCATCATGTGTTATAACAAATGTATACTTGTAAATATCCTTCAGCATGTTTATAAAGATTCTTCTAAAGCTCCCATTTTGAATTAAAAGAGTTGTGGATAATATATGACTCTTCTTTAAACTAAAACTTTGTCTGATGATTTATTTTGTTCCACACTTTATCCAAAAAAGAAATTTCCTTGAAAAACCGTCGAGCAATTAATCAATTATATCCAAAAGTATTGAAACTCTGGTTTTCATCATCTCTCATCTCTAAGATGTTGATGATTTTCTCTTCCATCATGTGTTATAACAAATGTATACTTGTAAATATTCTTCAGCATGTTTAGAAAGATTCTTCTAAAGCTCCCATTTTGAATCAAAAGGGTTGTGGATAATATATGACTCTTCTGTAAACTAAAACTTTGTCTGATCATTTATTTTGTTCCACACTTCATCCAAAAAAGAAATTTCCTTGAAAAACCTTCGAGCAATTAATCAATTATATCAAAAAGTATTTTTATACTGCACTTGAACTTCAATAACTAGTTATCTCTTTTATAGAAAAAATAATAATTCAATATAAAAATATTTATTGTCAATAATCTTTTTTTTTTTGATTTAATAATTAAATTACGTATTCAATAAAATTTGCGGTTTACTGTTTAAAAAATTTATTTGTACTTATTTATATTTATAGTGTTTTTATAGCTACATAAACATTATTATTTATTGCTTAAAAATTATAGTTATATTTTATAATATAATTTTACTGTTTTTCGTATTATTAATCTCATAAAGTGTTTTTATTATTTTTGTAAATTTCCATTTCAGTATTATATTATAGTTATTTATATAAAAATGAAGAAATTTTACGGTTTATAATTGTTACATTAAGTTTTTATAATATATCAATTAAGCTATGAAAAATATTTTAAAATATAAAATAAATAACGTTATATATATATATATATATATATATATATATATATATATATATATATATATATATATAAATATTCCTAAATTTATTTAATGTAGTTTTAAAGTTTTTGACTATTCCATGGTAAACAGATGCACAGAATCACGTTATAAATAAAACACTAAGTGATACCTCCATGACAGTATCATAAAATTTATTTACACCTTTTTTAAACAGGTTTACGATTTGTTTTTAAACGAAATATCAGTGTGATGGTTCAGTTTCAGCATTACCGGCCATAAACAGTTTGTTGACATTAACAGTTATATAAAAATTTAATTGAAAATATGGAGTATCTTGTAACCAAGTTGAAACACACGGAATTATTACTTCCTCCCGACATTAAAACGAAATGGGACCATAAAAGATAATGCATCGTGACAATTTGCAAGTGCTCAAAACTTCGTACTAAGTACGCAACCCCTTCAACGACTTCGACGTCTGTTGTCCAGATGCATCTATGTCCATTGAAAAATGACCGGTCGAGTGAATGCAGGCCAATTTTGTGTGTTGGACGGCATTATGAATGAGCCGAGCACACGCACCAGAGATCATATCTAACCCAACCATTATTCGTGTACACGGAAAGACTTGTTTTGCTCCGCCGCTTGTTTAATTAGATTCCAGTTGAATATTTTATACCTTACACGACCTAATTATGATGCATCAAAGTGATCACAGGACGGTTACGATTTGTTGTATCGTTAAATCCATTTACAACTTCTTTGAATCGCAGTAGCTGTGGAAACATTTGATTAAAACAACGCTGCAAGCAGATGCCAACAAACTCAAAGGCCGTGGTGCATAAGAACCCATTGTTAGAACGTTGCGAAACAGGAAACAAAGCCTTCCGGAATCCACAGGTCACCTTTATTAGTTTTCATCTCATAATACCAAAGTAATTAGCGCACGAATAAAGATTTTAACTTCGCTTTATCTCCGCATCTCTTTAAAAAAACCCAACCCCATCGAGCTTATTGTTCGACCCTCCCGTGTGTAAAAACGTCAGCTTTTCTGATGGCCGCTTCCGATAAGCGATTCAGATTTCAAGTTATTTCTGCACATGGCAGCTGCGTGTGACTTTTCCATCGGACTGCTTATGTAAATCTGGCCGTTTGCTTTTGATGGGAACGGTTTCGACACACGGCTCATTCATCGCCTGTTTCGTGCTAATCACGAAAATTAATTGTGCGGATAATAAATGTTACGTATCTCTCAATTAACTGATCTTAAGCTGTATTTATTATGATCTTATGCTAATCGATGGGGCTTAGATGTGGCATCCGCTTTGAAGTCCACTTTCCCATACTAGATCAATGGTAGAAAACAAAAAAAATATTGGATACAGTATTGGAGTCATTAAATCTTTCATATTGGTCAAAAATCAAGGGTCAAATCAGTTTCATCCCTAAGGTTTCCAATTGGATTGAGGTCTGGGCTTTGTGCTGGCCAAGACGTCGCCCATATGTAGAAGTTGCTCTACATATGGGCGACGGTGTTGATGACACAGTGGTACAAAATGTATTTGACGCCGTAAATTACCTGAAAATTCCGCGTTAGACACATCGTGAAAGGGCCTTTGTGCCCCGCCAGTCAATTGGGACGCGTGGAGGATAGAGGAAGACCGATGACAAGTATCTGAGAGTTCAATCTAAGGCGAATTCGATTGTGAGGAAGGAAATAGTCCCACTGAGTGATAAATTAAGACTCGGCGCATTGTTTCGCGACCCGGGGAGTCCTGACAAGGATATACGCGTTCCCCGCTATTGGGTCCTGCCAAAGGATTCTTATAGAATGGGCGCCGTGAATTGAAACGGTCTGACAATGGGAGTTTTTCGTAATTAACGAGAGTTTTGCCTCGCTTTTTGCGCAACGAAAAACGCTTTGTTAATATTTCAAAGTTCTCCTGTCGAGTGTAAACATCGATGATTAATTCATGGTTATAATGAACGGTTTTTATCAATTTGGAATTTTGTCCATTGTCGGGACATAATAATTCAAACGGTGACATCGATGTGTTTTCTACAGAAACGAATGAGTTATTCTCTTTAAGTTGCCTCGTTTAAGCCAATGCACGTTCCTCATTGTCACTAAATTAATATTGTCAATAAAATCCATACAACAATGGCTGAATTATTAACTTATTGCAACTGTGTTAATTCATGTTGCACGTACATTTTTACTGGTTTCAACCTTGAACCAGCAAAAAACTTAATCACTCTCTACTTTTTATATTTTATTAAGATATAACAATTATATTTACATAATAGGTTACTGTTTCTTTATCTGCATCAACCTTGAACTGCTTCAAGATTTAATTACCAACTATTGTAGGTTCCTTAATTGAAGCCATTCTTCAGGAAGACTGTTTTTTCTAAAAAAACATTCATATTTGAAACCACCATCATTTCTAGAGACCTGAAATCTCTTTCATCTAGCTAACTAACCCTAATTAAAATGTAGGTCCATCATCTGATTTTATTGAAAATCCACTGATGAAGGCCATTTTCTATCAAAAATATATTGAAGGAAGACTTGAAACCTCTTTGTTGGTGGCTAAGAAGTATAATAATTAGGAACCCCAATTAAAACGTAGGTCCATCATCCACCTTAGGTTTTGGCGAGGGTTTCCGGTAATGAATACATGTAAATTATGTAAGGAAAATTGGGTCCCCGTACAAAGTTATGAGAGTCACTTTTGCAGCTAATTAGGCTTGAGGTTTAAGTGGGTCAAACCCAAAGACGATGCCCGTTCAAGCATCGGACTAAGAGTGTCTCTGTCCTCTTACGGTTTCAATGACCAGATGCCTGGGGACCCTCTAATATTCTACCGCCTGAAAATCCCACCCCCCATAACTTCGATCGTTCGGTGCACGCAATTCAGTTATGCAAAAGGGACGCCTCTATTCATAAATCACTGAATAAGTCAAAATAGAAAGGTCCTACACGGGAATTATCTAGTCGTTTACAACTTATACACAAGGATAATTTCCGAACGCAGACCCACCGCTGCGTCCCATTAAAAGGGTGACTGCCTCCAAGAATTATGTGGCGTTTTATTATTTAATTTTACAAGTTGATTAAAATCCATTTCCAACGATTTATAAAAACTTGAACAATTTGAATCTTCAAAAACAATGGCAACCATCGAGCTGGGCGTGTTTTGATCGCGTGTTGAGCCAGTATCAGACGGAGGTGTGAGGAATACCAAATTAGCGCAAAACATTCGACCGCTAATAACTCGCATTACGAACACAAAACGGCGCTTTCGGTGTTGAAAGTGTTCGCGTGCTCGTACGAAAAATGATCGCAATATCTGATCTAATTGGCTCTCGAACTTCAAACGAGATGTTGGCCTGAAAATTACAATTCCTTTCGGGGCTCCTAAAACGGGTAATTGGTGTGCACGTTATTCCTTTGATTTCCTTCATGCGACCAATAAATGCAGTCTTGTTTTATTACATGCTTAGCTTCCTTTGTATGGCTGATATTTTGAATAATGGTCAATAAAGTATCGGGGAGGACAACAATGGATTATAAATCAATGTTTAATTGTTAAAAGATTCGATTATCATGACATTCTACTTTGTTAAAAAGGGATTTAAAATAATTTTAACTAATCTCATCAACTTAATTCCTAACTAAAGAAAAAAGCTTCTCAACTTGGTTATCCACTTAACTCTAGCACCATTTGGTCACACTCAAGAAATTTTCTTGAACATACCACAAATGTTTTTAATATTACTTTATATTTTAAGTTAGCTCCAGAGTATTAGACCTAAGAAGTTTTGCTTAAACATAATACAAGTACTGTCAATAGTATTTTAACAGTATTTTAGGTCTATACTTAGTACCATTCCATCACACTTAATAAGTTTTTTTGGGTGTACCACAAATATTTTCAATAGAACTTTATATCTGAACTTAGTACTATAACCTCACACTAAAAAAGTCTTCTTGGACATGCCACAAATGTTTTTATTACTATTTAATATTTAAACTTAGCTCCAGAACATTAGATCTAAGAAATTTTGCTTAAACATAAGATAAGTACTGTAAATAATATTTTTAACAGTATTTTAAGTCTATACTTAGCACCATCCCATCACACTCAATAAGTTTTCTTGGGTATACCACAAATATTTTCAATAGTACTTTATATCTGAACTTAGCACTATAACCTCACACTAAAGAAGTTTTCTTGGACATGCCACAAATGTTTTTATTACTATTTAATATTTAAACTTAGCTCCAGAGCATTAGATCCAAGAAATTTTGCTTAAACATAAGATAAATACTGTAAATAGTATTTTTAACAGTATTTTAGGTCTATACTTAGCACCATCCCATCACACTCAATAAGTTTTCTTGGGTATACCACAAATATTTTCAATAGTACTTTATATTTGAACTTAGCACTATAACCTCACACTAAAGAAGTTTTCTTGGACATGCCACAAATGTTTTTATTACTATTTAATATTTAAACTTAGCTCCAGAGCATTAGATCCAAGAAATTTTGCTTAAACATAAGACAAGTACTGTCAATAGTATTTTAACAGTATTTTAGGTCTATACTTAGCACCATTCCATAACACTCAATAAGTTTCTTTGGGTATACCACAAATATTTTCAGAAGTATTTTATATCTAAACTTAGCACTATAACCTCACACTAAAGAAGTTTTCTTGGACATACCACAAATGTTTTTATTACTATTTAATATATAAACTTAGCTCCAGGACATTAGACCTAAGAAGTTTTGCTTAAACATAAGACAAGTACTGTCAATAGTATTTTTAACAGTATTTTAGGTCTATACTTAGCACCATTCCATAACACTCAATAAGTTTCTTTGGGTATACCACAAATATTTTCAATAGTATTTTATATCTAAATTTAGCTCTATAACCTCACACTACAGAAGTTTTCTTGGACATACCACAAATGTTTTTATTACTATTTAATATTTAAACTTAGCTCCAAAGCATTAGATCCAAGAAGTATTGCTTAAACATAAGATAAGTACTGTCAATAGTATTTTTAACAGTATTTTAAGTCTATACTTAAGCACCATTCCATCACACTCAATAAGTTTTCTTGGGTATACCACAAATATTTTCAATAGTACTTTTTATTTGAACTTAGCACTATAACCTCACACTAAAGAAGTTTTCTTGGACATGCCACAAATGTTATTATTACTATTTAATATTTAAACTTAGCTCCAAAGCATTAGATCCAAGAAGTTTTGCTTAAACATAAGATAAGTACTGTCAATAGTATTTTTAACAGTATTTTAGGTCTATACTTAAGCACCATTCCATCACACTCAATAAGTTTTCTTGGGTATACCACAAATATTTTCAATAGTACTTTATATTTGAACTTAGCACTATAACCTCACACTAAAGAAGTTTTCTTGGACATGCCACAAATGTTATTATTACTATTTAATATTTAAACTTAGCTCCAGAGCATTAGACCCAAGAAGTTTTGCTTAAACATAAGATAAGTACCGTCAATAGTATTTTAACAGTATTTTAGGTCTATACTTTGTAGCATCCCATCACACTCAATAAGTTTTCTTGGGTATACCACAAATATTTTCAATAGTATTTTATATCTAAACTTAGCACTATAACCTCACACTAGAGAAGTTTTATAGGACATACCACAAATGTTTTCAATAGTATTTTAGATATACACTGTTTTAGACCAAAATTTAGCACCATGTCATGATATTCAACAAATTTTATTGGACTTAACTGAAAGTATTCAACAGCCATTGACGTTGCAATTAATTTTCTGCATCGAAATCGATAAGTTTTAATATTTCAGTCACAACCAATTTGGCCGTGCAAAATAATTTACAGATTTAATTCCATATTCGCCACAGTAATAGACATGTAAATCGAGCAATTTGAAAATAATGCACAGATGGTTAACGGTCCTAAATGCATACCGTTTTATAAAATATTTCTGGCTTAATGCACGCCGAAAGTGTACATTTCGATCAAAATAATGAATTGTTAGTCGCCACCTCATCGTTTCAGCGGGCAAAATATGCAAATTAAATTTGCGACGAAGGGTTGCAGTCGAACGAAACGTGTTTTCGCTTCTGATTCGGTTTTGCATAAAATTTTAAAGATTTGGGAAAGATTAAATTACCGGGTAAATCTGCCAAATTAATATAAAAGAAACGTGTCATTATTCACAGCACTTTTGACTCCCCCCTCTATTAATATTTATATAATACAAATCCCTACGGGAATTTGGCCTTAGTTGTAGTCAATCTGATTTCTAATTTTGTTTTTGTTGCAGATTTAAATGGGATTTGTTATAGGTATGTAAAAGCAATTTACTGTACAAAACGTATAAATTTAGTTTTTCCCGGACATGACTCAACAAACACAAAAGAGTGAGCTACAAAACAAGACCAAAAAAGTAATTGCCCATTTTCGGTAATAATGTAAAGACTGCGACAGCCAAGAATATTAAGGTCCCAAGCAGTACACAAATCTCCCGGTACTAACAGAAAGCAGTACCGCATAGATCACGAGTTTATGGCACTGAGTGTGTGTATTATTCTTACGCACTGCCCTGATTTATAGCCAGTTTTATTTCAGGCGTATTGTTTCAGCATCAAACCGTTTAACAATATTACACAATAGTGAGCACGTTTCGCCTCTTTCTTGTGGTGTTTTAACGGCGGAGGTGCCGTAAAACGCCAATGCGAATCAAAACCAATTATACAGGTTTATAAATAAAATCCATCGCCGGCTGAAATCGCCTGAATTCAGTGCCTTGGTGGTTCCCGGTAATGAAAAATAAATTTTGTCGTTACGATTATTTAAGGCAGGAAGCTGTCGTTAACATAATTTTTTATGAACTTATTGTTCCCAGCACCAAGAGGCGTGTAAACAACCATTACATCGAATATTAATTAGAAGTAACGTGTTCAGCACGTATAAATGAGCTTAATTAAAATATTCAAACGGCTTCCTGTATACAGCCCAACAATTAGAAATGCATATGAACACGTTAATTCCTAATAATAGCAGGCATACAAATGTTTAAATCATGGAGGGCGATTATTTAGAACCCCGTCAACGGAGCAGCGTAATTCATTCGCCGAGTTAAACGTATTTATTTCGAGATTTCGTGGATTTTGGCCGCCATAAATTTTAGTTGCGGGCGGGGGAGGCGATGAAATTTGCGTTAAAGTGCGGCGGCTCCAGATGCGGCCGCCGGAACAAACAAGAAACAATCAAAATAAGAATACTACACGGAACACCGCCTTAAATCACTCAGGTTTCGTGTGGACCGACAAATCCGGATTATTTTTTGAATAATTATGGTTTTTAACAAAAAATAAATAATTAAATTTGTCTGGGTTTAATAATATAGTATAAAAACATGTAACATAGTCTAAACTATTATTAATTCTAAGTACACTTGCTTTGCTTAAAAGAAGTTATATTCAACTAAACATTATCATTTGTAAATTTCACCCATTTTACTCAGATTTTATATGGAATAATTGAAAATTTTGACAGTTTTTAGTTAATTTATCAATAGTATAGTATAAATAACATGTAACTTAACTTAAACTAGTATTAATTTTAAGTATACCTGGCTTAGGTTTGCTTTAAAGAAGTTATATTCAACTAAACACTATCATTCGTAAATTTCACCCATTTACTCAGATTTTATATGGAATAATTGGAGATTTTGGTAGTTTTTATATAATTTATCAATAGTATAGTATAAATAACATGTAACTTAACTTAAACTTGTATTAATTTTAAGTAAACTTGTCTTAGGTTTGCTTTAAAGAAGTTATATTTAACTAAACACTATCATTCTTAAATTTCACCCACTTTACTCACATTTTATATGGAATAATTGAAGATTTTAACAGTTTTTATATAATTTATCAACATTATAGTATATATAATAGGTAACTTAACTTAAACTAGTATCAATTCTAAGTTAACTTGGCTTAGGTTTGCTTTAAAGAAGTTATATTTAACTAAACACTATCATTCATAAATTTCACCCATTTTACTCAAATTTTATATGGAATAATTGAAGATTTTAACAGTTTTTATATAATTTATCAATAGTATAGTATAAATAACATGTAACTTAACTTAAACTAGTATTAATTCTAAGTAAACTTGTCTTAGGTTTGCTTAAAAGAAGTTATATTTAACTAAACACTGTCATTCGTAAATTACACCCATTTTACTCATATTTTATATGGAATAATTGAAGATTTTAACAGTTTTTATTTAATTTATCAATAATATAGTATAAATAACGTGTAACTTAACTTAAACTAGTATTAATTTTAAGTAAACTTAGCTTAGGTTTGCTTTAAAGAAGTTATATTTAACCAAACATTATCATTCGTAAATTTCACCCATTTTACTTAGATTTTATATGGAATAATTGGAGATTTAGACATTTTTCAATAATATAGTATAAAAACATGTAACTCAACTTAAACTAGTATTAATTCTAAGTAAACTTGTCTTAGGTTTGCTTAAAAGAAGTTATATTTAACTAAACACTATCATTCGTAAATTTCACCAATTTTACTCAGATTTTATATGGAATAATTGGAGATTTAGACAGTTTTTATTTGATTTATCAATAGTATAGTATAAATAACATGTAACTTAACTTAAACTAGTATTAATTCTAATTAAACTTGGCTTAGGTTTGCTTAAAAGAAGTTATATTTAATTAAACACTATCATTCGTAAATTTCACCCATGTTACTCAGATTTTATATAGAATAATTGGAGATTTTGACAGTTTTTATTTAATTTATCAATAGTATAGTATAAATAACATGTAACTCAACTTCAACTAGTATTAATTCTAAGTAAATTTGGCTTAGGTTTACTTAAAAGAAGTTATATTCAACTAAACACTATAATTCGTAAATTTCACCCATTTTACTCAAGTTTTAAATGGAATAATTGGAAATTTTAACAGTTTTTATTTAATTTATCAAAAATATAGTATAAGAAACATGTAGCTTAAGCTAAACTAGTATTAATTTTACGTAAACTTGGGATTTGGTTAATTTTAAAAGAGTTTTATATTGACAATGAATTTATAATTACTATTAACTTTAATGGTTAAAGTAACTAACTAACTAAACATGGTTTAGGTTAATTTAAAGAAGCCATATTTAACTTAACACTATAATTCGATAGTGACTATTAAACTATCACTTCTCTAAAGTTGCCAATTTCATTTTAAACAGCAAATAAAGCCTTGAATCGCAAAACAAATTAATCCGTTTAACTGCAAATTAACTGTTATATTCTCAATGAAATTTCTGTGAACCATTAAAGAAGCTGAAAAAATTGTTAAACGTGCAACTAATAACAGTAATCATTGTTGCCAATTTAGTTTTATTGTTGTGAATCGTCTGGACGGTCATACGCAACAATTTAATCTTTAGCAACGAATCGCTGGAATCGTAAAAAATCCAAACGACTCTTAATTAACACGATCCTAATAGTTTTTTTTACCAATACACGAATAATAACAACAATCATCGCTATTAACAACATATTGTTTAGATTAAGAAGATTAAGAACAATCAAATGGTAATTATTCTGTTGAGTCATCACTTGTAAACATTAAACGAAAGCTTTTATAACTGCGAGGAAAAAAACTCAATTCCAAACAGGTTGGCAAAGCAATTAATAATTATTTACGTACATACAATGTAGAATTAAAAAAGTGGACGACGTTAATTCCAAAAACAAATGTGACAATTCTGTCTGTGGTTAATGAAAAAATTAAGTTTGTGGAGTTGGTACGTAACGAAAACATTTAGTGCTTATTGTGCTTAAAAAGTATGACAGACTGTACAATAGACGGCAGCAATTTATCCTTTTATTCGGTTTTCTTGTCTTTTTTCCCCGTTCCCTGTCGATTAACCCGTTTTTCTGGTCGTAAACTTCCCATAAAAGTCGACAATAACGTCATATTTCCCTATTTTTTCCTTATTTTTTTGCACAGCATCTCTGTGGTTTACGACCAGCACTGGGAATGATGACACGACGATTATTTATAAGCACCGCACAAAGCAATTAACAACAAAAACATATTTCTATGCACTCGAGTTAAATAGGAAGTGGTTTGGTGTCCTCCACATATCAATGCTTGCCTGTGTTTATCACGTATCGCAGGGAAACCTTGATGTCAATATAAATAACTTGATAGTTTTCGCTTATTTTTACAGGCGGCCTACTTTGTTCACAAGCCTTATCAATAGCAAAACATGTCCGTTAAAACTAAATATAGAAATGGCAAACAAATGAGTGGCAAACTGTTTTTGTGATTTCTCATCGTACTCGAAGGTATTTTTATGACGATGGTCTACAGAAAAATTCACAGCTTTCAGACAATTATCGTGGAATCCACCCATTATCGTGCATTAAAAACAATTACCGCCGAATGGATAGTTTAAATGTCGGCATAAAATTTTTCGTGGGGAAAAATTACTCGGAAACCTGTTCCCTTCGAACGTAGGCTTGTAATTAAAATAATAACATAGATTCCGTATAGTCGCCTTTTACTTTTATGCAGTGTCATTAACGTGGTAGACGAAAAAAGAAGGAACGCGGGCTGACGGTGGATTTTTGTAATGGTTGTAAATTGGCCAGTCAAATTTCATTATTCATGTATCGTTTAATCCATTGTACGATTGATTTTAACGGGAGATATAACGTATAAACCGTTCATTTAATCAAGAATATCATATTTCACAAGTATTGAATAATTAACGATTTTATCAGATTTGTTTAATGTTGTTTATAAAAAATGAAAAGTTTATGTAAAGTAACTTTAACAGTTTTAACTAACTTGGTTTAGATTTATTATGTTAATTATGTGGTGTTTAGACCACACAAAACAGTTAAATATCTTTAAAACGATCAAATATAATTAAAAACTGAAATGATTTCTTAAATCTACAGGATTTTTATATATAAAACTTCGTTGAAAATACTTTGAAGCTGTGTGATAATTAAATAATGTAAGAGAGAGACATTCTTGTTGATTACGTAGTTTTTACACGTCACAAACAATGAAATAATTTTAATACGCTCAAAATTATTAAAAATTGAAATAATTTCTAAAATCTACAAGATTTTTTATATATAAAACCTCATTTAAAATACTTTGAAGCTGCATATTAAGTAAATAATGTAAGGGAGAGACAAGAGAGTATTCCTGTTGATTTTGAAGTTTTTACACGACACAAGCAGTGAAATAACTTTAAAACGGCCAAATATAATTAAAAACTGAAATGATTTATAAAATCTACAAGATTTTTTATATATAAAACTTCATTTAAAATACTTTGAAGCTGCATGTTAAGTAAATAATGTAAGGGAGAGACAAGAGAGTATTCCTGTTGATTATATAGTTTTTACACGATACAAACATTGAAATAACTTTAAAACGGCCAAATATAATTAAAAACTGAAATGATTTCTAAAATCTACAACATTTCTTATATATAAATCCTCATTTAAAATACTTTGAAGCTGCATGTTAAGTAAATGATGTAAGGGAGAGACAAGAGAGTATTCCTGGTGATTATGTAGTTTTACACGACGCAAACAGTGAAATAACTTTAAAAGGGCCAAATATAATTAAAAACTGAAATGATTTCTAAAATCTACAAGATTTCTTATATATAAAACCTAATTTAAAATACTTTGAAGCTGCATATTAAGTAAATAATGTAAGGGAGAGACAAGAGAGTATTCCTGTTGATTATGTAGTTTTTACACGACACAAACAGTGAAATAACTTTAAAACGGCCAAATATAATTAAAAACTGAAATGATTTCTAAAATCTACAACATTTCTTATATATAAATCCTCATTTAAAATACTTTGAAGCTGCATGTTAAGTAAATGATGTAAGGGAGAAACAAGAGACTATTCCTGTTGATTATGTGAGTATTTACACGACACAAACAGTGAAATAACTTTAAAACGGCCAAATATAATTAAAAACTGAAATGATTTCTAAAATCTACAAGATTTCTTATATATAAAACCTAATTTAAAATACTTTGAAGCTGCATATTAAGTAAATAATGTAAGGGAGAGACAAGAGAGTATTCCTGTTGATTATGAAGTTTTTACACGACACAAGCAGTCAAATAACTTTAAAACGGCCAAATATAATTAAAAACTGAAATGATTTCTAAAATCTACAACATTTCTTATATATAAATCCTCATTTAAAATACTTTGAAGCTGCATGTTAAGTAAATGATGTGAGGGAGAAACAAGAGACTATTCCTGGTGATTATGTAGTTTTTACACGACGCAAACAGTGAAATAAACTTTATAACGGCCAAATATAATTAAAAACTGAAATGATTTCTAAAATCTACAAGATTTTTTATATATAAAACTTCATTTAAAATACTGTGAAGCTGCATGTTAAGTAAATAATGTAAGGGAGAGACAAGAGAGTATTCCTGATTATTATGTAGTTTTTACACGATACAAACAGTGAAATAACTTTTAAACGGCCAAATATAATTAAAAACTGAAATGATTTCTAAAATCTATAAGATTTCTTTTATATAAAACCACATTTAAAATACTTTGAAGTTGCATATTAAGTAAATAATGTAAGGGAGAGACAAGAGAGTATTCCTGTTGATTATGTAGTTTTTACACGACATATACTTTAAAATGATCACACATAATTAAAAATTGGAATAATTTCTAAAAACTTCAGTTAAAACACACACCGTTACATTCATGTTAAGAGATTGTATTACAAAACTTCTGTAACTTTGTAAAAACTTACAAGATTCAAAATCATATAAGAAATTTATTGATTGACACTTACACAAAACAGTTTCTAGTGTTAAAAACCGTTGATTTTGCAGAATCTGCGATACAGAACAAAGAAAACGGGAAAATAAACAAACACGTGTTATTTCCTTTGATTCGATATCGGTATATAGATTTGCTGGGGCGTTTCGGAGTCGAGAGCAGGTAGTTTTAAAATGGGGGTCCCGTCCCACCGAGATGAATAGGCAGTCCCACAATCGGTGCATTCACATAACGACTTTTAAATCTATTCTTCCATGAAGAGATAAGTACTTTTTAGGCCCTCCGGTTCTTATCACCGGGGGTTATAATTTAATAAACTTTCATTTTCACCTTTTAAATTACCTCGGGACCGTCTGAAAAAAGCCACTTGGTAAATTATTTGATGACGTGATTGTGCTACTGTCACATCCATTTTCTGTTATCTGATAATTTGGTTAAATATTACGGTTGTTGGGGTGTAAATATTTTCTTTGGGGATGTGATTTTTAAGTACCTGTCTTGCTGAAAGGCCTGTGCCTACTTATTGTTTTTGATCTAGCACTCTTCACGTCCAACATCTTCGGATGTTAATGAGCAACTCAGTGGCACACACCAAATATGGACTAGTAGTTAACGGTGTTCTTTTGTACACGATTGATATTTTCTTTAATCTTCCGCTCTGTTTTTAATGACTGTGAATTAGTTCTGGTAATTCATGAGTTTGGAACAGGCGGAGAATTACAACTTTGAATTTGCATGTACGACTTGATTAAATTTAATGGTCAGAGAGCAGTAAATAGTGATTTTATCGGGTTTGCACACAGGGGGGGCTGGTTCTAATCGCCACGCCACTAAGTTACATCCCCCCATCCCCGATTGCAAATTAATGAAAACGCATTTCCACCAACAACAAAAAAGAAAACAGTCCAACAACCGCATAATTAACGAAGAAAACAACAAAAGAGAAATGCCGGTCACACAAATCGTATATGATTAACATAAAATTATAGAACAAAAATGAATCACGCGCGAGCCCGGGTTCCAATCAAGATATGTCAAACACTCGAGACCGGAGCCCCGTCAGGATGCACAAACACACTTGTAGTGTTTTTATTTTCTCTGAACTTGTTTCAAGACCGAGTTTGTTTTCCGAATGTCATCAATAAGACGGTCGGTGCCGTAGACGCAGACACAATTCACATTTTCGTTCGGGGGGTTGACGGTACCCCGCAGCGACACCCGAAACCTTACCCCGAAACGGGCAACGCAAAATGGATTTCTCAGACGAACGTATAAACATTTAAATATTCTTGATTCGTTCCTTTAGATGCAGTTCTCTGAAACAATTCCGGGAAGTTAAATAAAACACAACGGTTTTAAAGTTTAACATGTGAAAGCCAGTTCTTAAACAAGCTGGGCGGTTTAAATGTTAATCTCTATTTAAAATTAATCGTACAAAGGATTAAATATGACTTTCTGAACTAAGTTAATGTTAGTTTAAGAATTGGTATGAACAATTTAGGTAAAATTATTAAGTTATTTTACTTATTTCTTTTTTTTAATGGTTGACATTAGTCAAAGAGTGATTCTCTTGTCTCTCCCTTATATTATTTACTTATCATGCGGCTTCAAAGTATTTTAAATGAGGTTTTATATATAAGAACTCTTGCAGATTTTAGAAATCATTTCAGTTTTTAATTACATTTGGCCCTTTTAAAGTTTTTTCACTGTTTGTGTCGTGTAAAAACTACATAATCAACAGGAATACTCTCTTGTCTCTCCCTTACATTATTTACTTAACATGCAGCTTCAAAGTATTTTAAATGAGGTTTTACATATAAGAAATCTTGTAGATTTTAGAAATCATTTCAGTTTTTAATTATATTTGGTTATTTTAAAGTTATTTCAATGTTTGTATTGTGTAAAAACTACATAATCAACAGGAATACTCTCTTGTCTCTCCCTTACATTATTTACTTAACATGCAGCTTCAAAGTATTTTAAATGAGGTTTTATATATAAGAAATCTTGTAGATTTTAGAAATCATTTCAGGTTTTAATTATATTTGGCTATTTTAAAGTTATTTCAATGTTTGTATTGTGTAAAAACTACATAATCAACAGGAATACTCTCTTGTCTCTCCCTTACATTATTTACTTAACATTCAACTTCAAAGTATTTTAAATGAGGTTTTATATATAAGAAATCTTGTAGATTTTAGAAATCATTTCAGTTTTTAATTATATTTGGCCGTTTTAAAGTTATTTCAATGTTTGTATTGTGTAAAAACTACATAATCAACAGGAATACTCTCTTGTCTCTCCCTTACATTATTTACTTAAGATGCAGCTTCAAAGTATTTTAAATGAGGTTTTATATATAAGAAATCTTGTAGATTTTAGAAATCATTTCAGTTTTTAATTATATTTGGCCGTTTTAAAGTTATTTCAATGTTTGTATTGTGTAAAAACTACATAATCAACAGGAATACTCTCTTGTCTCTCCCTTACATTATTTACTTAACATGCAGCTTCAAAGTATTTTAAATGAGGTTTTATATATAAGAAATCTTGTAGATTTTAGAAATCATTTCAGTTTTTAATTATATTTGGCCGTTTTAAAGTTATTTCACTGTTTGTGTCGTGTAGAAACTCATAATTAATAGGAATACTATCTTGTCTCTCCCTTACATTACTTACTTAACATGCAGCTTCAAAGTATTTTAAATGAGGTTTTATATATAAGAAATCTTGTAGATTTTAGAAATCATTTCAGTTTTTAATTATATTTGGCTATTTTAAAGTTATTTCAATGTTGTTTGTATTGTGTAAAAACTACATAATCAACAGGAATACTCTCTTGTCTCTCCCTTACATTATTTACTTAACATGCAGCTTCAAAGTATTTTAAATGAGGTTTTATATATAAGAAATCTTGTAGATTTTAGAAATCATTTCAGTTTTTAATTATATTTGGCTATTTTAAAGTTATTTCAATGTTTGTATTGTGTAAAAACTACATAATCAACAGGAATACTCTCTTGTCTCTCCCTTACATTATTTACTTAACATGCAGCTTCAAAGTATTTTAAATGAGGTTTTATATATAAGAAATCTTGTAGATTTTAGAAATCATTTCAGTTTTTAATTATATTTGGCCGTTTTAAAGTTATTTCAATGTTTGTATTGTGTAAAAACTACATAATCAACAGGAATACTCTCTTGTCTCTCCCTTACATTATTTACTTAACATGCAGCTTCAAAGTATTTTAAATGAGGTTTTATATATAAGAAATCTTGTAGATTTTAGAAATCATTTCAGTTTTTAATTATATTTGGCCGTTTTAAAGTTATTTCAATGTTTGTATTGTGTAAAAACTACATAATCAACAGGAATACTCTCTTGTCTCTCCCTTACATTATTTACTTAACATGCAGCTTCAAAGTATTTTAAATGAGGTTTTATATATAAGAAATCTTGTAGATTTTAGAAATCATTTCAGTTTTTAATTATATTTGGCCGTTTTAAAGTTATTTCAATGTTGTTTGTATTGTGTAAAAACTACATAATCAACAGGAATACTCTCTTGTCTCTCCCTTACATTATTTACTTAACATGCAGCTTCAAAGTATTTTAAATGAGGTTTTATATATAAGAAATCTTGTAGATTTTAGAAATCATTTCAGTTTTTAATTATATTTGGCCGTTTTAAAGTTATTTCACTGTTTGTGTCGTGTAGAAACTCATAATTAATAGGAATACTCTCTTGTCTCTCCCTTACATTACTTACTTAACATGCAGCTTCAAAGTATTTTAAATGAGGTTTTATATATAGGAAATCTTGTAGATTTTAGAAATCATTTCAATTTTTAATTATATTCGGCCGTTTTAAAGTTATCTCACTGTTTGTGTCTAAAACTGCATAATCAACAGGAATACTCTATTAAATTTATGGCTCGATAATTGCAAGTATGACCTGGAAATGTAGAAAGAGTTTCTAAAATGACCATTTGGTGGTTTGTTTCTTCTAGGTCTCAGGGTGATTCACTGCGGTTTTAAAAGAGTATTAAAACGTGCACATTACTAGTGGACGTTACTTACAAACCACAAAACAATGTACATATTTGCATATAAATTCTGGGAAGTATTGCTTGCGAAATAGTTTATGTGAAAACCGAAACCACAACCGATTGCATTTAATCCTCACACTGAACAACTGTCCAGTAGTTGAAAGAAGCCGCGCCATCTGGGAAGTCGTTCAAGATAATTTCCAGTATCAATTTCATAGACATGCACGTTTTTATCTCTTCATCTTACTAAATTCGCTTAAGTAGTTGATACCACGGACATAAACCAGAACCGGAGGTTATGCGTCTCACTTCCGATTAATGAAGAGTCATTGGCGTGGACGGTTCGCCTCTCTTTAGTAATTTTTCGTGGCGATCGACCATCGCCGGCCGTCCAAACGTAAAAATGCGGTTGCCTTATTGTTTTTCTCACAGCTGGACGCCATGAAATATTAAGCAATCAACGTCGGCCGTGAGCGACGACCGATGCATAAATAAAACGGTAATATAAATCAAATTATTAATAATATCCATAAATCGCGGCCGCAGGAAAACAACCGACCGGCATTTTTCACGATTGACATTAAAAAGTAACGCGATATTTTGTGGATGATGTACCGGTAACACTATCCACACACCAAGTCTGTTGTCTAGACTACAGGACCGTAACCGAAAGACCCTAAGGCGCCCCACAAATGAAAACTACAACAGTCGGTTTTTACTGCCGCGACGAAGATGTTTTGGGCGTTCTTGGGGGGTTGCAACGGAAGACAATAGGCGTACGTCTATTTTTATCGTTGCCTCAGGAAACTGACTTCTGCCAGCTCTATTTGTGTGTTCCAATTCCGTTGTTTTTTAACACGCGATGTTAAGGGGCTCGAGGGAGCCTTCTGTAACAATTGTAGGAAATTTGATCAACAATTTGGGATGGTCTGTGAAATTTATTGGCTGAGCAGAAAAACAACAGTCACAACTTCGGGTTTACAATATTAAAAACTCTTGTTAATGCACTTAAATAAGAATTTATGATGGAGGACAAAAAAGAACGAACACAAACATATGTTTTTTTTTTAACAACTCTAAAGTTTGACAGACTAACAACTAAGTTAAGTGTTAAGTTAAATGTGACTTCTTTAACTATTATGAGAACACTTAAAATTAAGATTTTTTTTTTCGTTTTTATTAATAACAATAAATAAAGACCTTTCAACAAAATCCAAAATTATTTGTTTCTTCGTGTTTTCCACTTTTTTAACGACATAAACAGTGAAATAACTTTAAAACGGCCAAATATAATTAAAAACTGAAATGGTTTCTAAAATCTGCAAGATTTTCTATATACAAAACTTCATTTAAAATACTTCGAAGCTGCATGTTAAGTAAATAATGTAAGGGAGAGACAAGAGAGTATTCCTGTTGATTATGTAGTTTTTACACGACACAAACAGTGAAATAACTTTAAAACGGCCAAATATAATTAAAAACTGAAATGGTTTCTAAAATCTACAAGATTTTTTATATAAAAAACTTCATTTAAAATACTTCGAAGCTGCATGTTAAGTAAATAATGTAAGGGAGAGACAAGGGAGAATTCCTGTTGATTATGCAGTTTTTATACAACACAAACGGTGAAATAACTTTAAAACGGCCAAATATAATTAAAAAATGAAATGATTTCTAAAATCTACAAGATTTTTCATATATAAAAATTCATTTAGAATACTTTGAAGCTGCGTATTAAGTAAATAATGTAAGGGAGAGACAAGAGAGTATTCCTGTTGATTATGTAGTTTTTACACGACACAAACAGTGAAATAACTTTAAAACGGCCAAATATAATTAAAAACTGAAATGATTTCTAAAATCTACAAGATTTTTCATATATAAAACTTCATTTAAAATACTTTGAAGCTGCGTGTTAAGAAAATAATGTAAGGGAGAGACAAGAGAGTATTCCTTTTGAAACAACTGTTCAGTAGGTGAACATTTACTGGTTCTAAAAGACTTTACAGTTGGTAAAGTGGTAATTTTTGAAACTCTAAACTCCTTCGACATATCCAGGTCATAATTACAGGTGCGGATCATTACAGAAACTGATCCTAAATAATTGAATCATAATTTTAATGGACGAGCTAGTCTCCAAGACATGAAAACTTTTACAACTTGGCTGGCTTCACCACTAACGCCATAAACGTACCGTTTCTTCTTTTTCACCGTCTCGTGTGTTTGAGCTCCTATATCAACAATTAATTATTAGCAGCTAATAAAGTGTAAATAACACCGCACCGCCAGCAATAAAGTATTACGAACCCCATGCCGATGGTATTTCATCCAGGCCTCATTAGTTACCATGTTACGAACTGGATCAGTTAAAACTTTCTAATTATAATTGCCCATAAAATTGATTATCTCGGCTGTTCTCACGAGTGCCGATACAAAGATGCAACGCTGTACATGTTAGATTTTATCTTGGCCCTATAAATAATCAAAGACGATATTTTTTACGTGTTACATCAAGCTTCGTTGTAAACATATAAGGACAATTGTTGTTGTTGTTGTGGGAAAAACGGGTAGTAATCATCATAAATACGAGTTTCCCAGGTAAAAAACAAGGGCGCCACATTTGTTAACAGTGGGGGACCTCTTTGACAAGTTTATGCGCATGGATGACCCTTGTCTGAGCTTCAACCCATGTGAAACCCATCGATTTTTTCGGCGACATATGTTTAAACCACAAACTTCGAGGAAATTAACAACTTTGATTTATTTAATTTAAGCGATGAAACTTTGGGTGCACTTATGAAGTGAAATAATAATAAAATTTACAAACAAAAGTGAAAGACCGGGTTCGGAAAGCACTTGTCCGTGGCACTTGTCCGTCCCACGCAGGTAAGAAGAGGTTGTCGACCAACACCAATAAATTTATTGATTTTAGAAACAAGAATATGTAATATTTAAAGCAGTGGTAGATAAATAGCCTAAAGATAAGCGATTGATTGATATGCAGTGATAAATCTCTGGTTATTTACCGGCCAGATTCCCCAACATAACTCGTGGCACCAGCTACGATGTGGTCGCATGTGCCCAACTGCATGGGCATTATTAATATCGAATTTGCATATAAAAATATCGAATAGAATTGTAAATTACATATTGTTTCCTCTTACAAAAATAACGTGCGGACGTTCAACGTACTGATTAACTATTGTTTGAACGAAACCCGTTTTCCTTATATTCTTTATTGTTTCAGCGGGGATTGTGGGCTTTATTTAAATATATGTGGAAACGGAATATCAACGTTTCACTTCAACTTATTTTCTGATTGTAATTACGTTGATTTAAGGTGGTCATGACTCATTGTTTTACATAACTAATGTTTGTCTCCCAACGGACTTTACTGAAGACTATTTAACACTTGTGTAACTGACAAAAATTATGTAATTTGTGTTTGCCGCGTGGATGTTACGTACAAATAATAAAATAGTGTTAACCAGTAATTTTATTTTGATTTTTCAACGGTCTCCACCTATTTTTGGCTATAAAAAAATCGAAAAAAGAAATTTTTTTCATATAATTTTAATATTCTAATAAATTTTTCTTATACTATATGCATAATTTTTTTCAAAAAGTTAACCAACAATAGCACATTTTCACACAAAAAAAAAAATTGCCGATAACTTAATTTTTCAATTTTTTATGAATTGTTGAAAATTTGACAATTTTTATGTCATGCACTTATTTATTTATTTTTTTTACTTTTTTTGGATTTTAATAACACTGATTTTTGAGGTTTTTTCTGTATTTTTTTTTATATTTTATGTTTATTTTATTTCATAAATTGCCCAAAATATTAATTAATAATTAAAAAAAAGAAATAAAAACTTAACCTAATATAACATAACCTAACCTAAATTAACATATTTTTTCTGAAAGTTTTTCAAAAATAGAATTATTTTTTATGGATTGTTTAAAATTTAAGAATTTTTATGTTATGAATCACTTATTTTAAAAAAAAAAAATTTATAACGTTTTTCAGAAAGTTTATCAAAAACTGAATATTTTCAATAAACATATATATATATATATATATATATATAGAATTTTTTTTTCAATTTGTTTTTATTGTTTACTTTTAATAATTCGTTTAATTTTGTAATTTGTAACAATTTTTTTTTGTTGAAAAAACTTTTTAATGTGTATTTTACTAACTTTTCTTATCAAAAGAAAACAGAATTTAAACTTTTTGGATTTTTTTTAATTCCTTGATCTATCATATTTGATTATTTTTATTAATTTATTGTATATTTTTCAGTTTAGTTTTTTTTTTAAATTCCTTGATTTGTCCTTATTGGTTATTTTTAATAATTTAATTATCTCAATTTTGTAATTTTTAATAAAAGTTTCCCTTTTTTCTTGAAAAAAAAAAATAGAAATTTTTTAATAATTTTTTTTATTTAAATATTTTAATTTTGAACTTTTTGACAAAATTTCCAATTAAATAAATTATATATATATATATATATATATATATATATATATATATATATATATATATATATATATCAATAACATATTTATTTCAATTTTTTATAAATTTTATTTTTATTTTTTTCAAAAAGTTCATCAAAAATAGTACATTTTAAAAAAAAAATGTCGATAACGTAATTTTTCAATTTTTTTTGGATTTTTGAAAATTTAACAATAATTTAACACATTCTTTTAATCAAAAATAAATTTTAATTTTAAATAACACTGATTTTTGAGGTTTTTTCTTGAAACTTTTATGAATTTTCTTTATACTGTATATCTAGTTTATTTCATAAATTCCTCAACATTAGACTATTTAAAAAAAGAATTAAAAAGCTAACCTAACTTATTTTTTTCAGAAAGTTTATCAAAAATAGAATATTTTCAAAATTAATTTTGGATTTTAATAACACTGATTTTTGAGGTTTTTTTCTGTTGTATGCTAATTTTATTTCATAAATTTCTCAAAATAGAATATTAAAAAAAAGGAAATAAAAACCTAACCTAACATAACATAACCTAACCTAAATTAACCTATTTTTTCTGAAAATTTTTCAAAAAAAAAAAAATAAATAAATAAATAATTAGCTTTAAATTTTTTTTAAAACTGTATGGCTATTTTATTTCATAAATATATTAAAAAAAAAGAAATTAAAACCTAACCTAACATAATCTAACCTAACATAACCTAACCTAACCTATTTTTTTCAGAAAGGTTATCAAAAATAAAATATTTAAAAAAAGTCAATAACGTAATTTTTCAATTTTTTATAAATTATTGAAAATTTTGTTATGTAATGGAGTCTCTGGATCAGATTTCTAAGAAGTAGTTTCAAAATTTTGATAAGAAGATCTCAGAGACATGTAATGAGTGTTGTCTCTGAACCAGATTGATCTCTTCAGTATTTCCAAAAAAAGTAGTATGAGCTAAACGAATGAATATAAATTTGAACGTCAAATATTCAATACAGTGAAGCTTTTGGTGAAAAGCTCGGGGGGCCCCTAGACAGCACAGAATCGATATGCAAATAAAAACGCCGGTCGATTTTAATTGCTACTTAAACTCGGTTTGCGGGCACTTTCACCATAAATCTTGTCCTGTGCCAATGTCCGATCGATAATTCCTTTTTCGGGTCCTACCATGTAGGTACGTTTGTCAACCGATTCCGACATCTCATTGTCTGCGTTTTCGGTGCCCGGCAATTCATTGCCCGCCTATGACAAGGCCTTTTGTGGCGGCCAATAAAAAATGATTAAAAATAAATGCGCAGGTAGAAAAACCAGAAACGCATCCCCGGGAGTGAGTGGCCAGTCAAAATAGTTGCCCGCTTTAATGGTTGTTTATAAACTGTCAATTAGAGGAGCGTCTTCATTATGTTCCTTTAGTTTTTAGTTGTCCGTTGAATGAAAGAGGTCAGGAGATTAAGTGATTCAATTTTGGGATGTCAAAGGACGTCTTAAATTTATTTTATCTATCAATTACATGCCTCGTTATTAATCCCAAACAAAATTTCTTCTTCGGCCTTTACACTACAAGATAAGATTCGTCTCAGTCGTCCAGATAAAAATAGGACCAATTAAATAAGATTAGCCCAGTCACAACAAGAAACAAAGTCAAAATAATTAAAAATATTTCCAAGTCCCCCTTTTGTAATAATATTTAAGAGGAGCCACGTGAAAATGCAAAACAAAAGTTGCCCCGACGTCGTTATAGAAATGTGCAATAAAGCTGAATTTAAATTTCACGCTCGTTAAATGTTTTAATTATGTTCAGTCGGGATTTACAAAGCTACACTTCTTATTTTCATTCTGGAATTGTCAACAGCTGTTCCGGCTTAAAATTTATTTAAATACGTGACTTATGTTCGTCCTGACATAATAACCGGGTTAACATTGTAATTAATGCAGTGATGATTTTTAAAATGCCCGACCAAAAATATTCGTCAAAACAAGTTCCCCGAACGCAGTAATTAAATTGAATATGGCTGATTATTGTCTTTGGTCTTTACAATTATAAGTTTTTTTATTATTATTTCCACGACTGTCGTAATAAAATGATAACCTATTATAATACAATGGCTGTATTGTGAAGTGTAGCCAAAGGCTATCTCCAGTATTCGCCATTCGGTTTAAATACCATCGATAAATAAAAAAAAGTCCCTGAATCCAGTATACACAGCCTCCGCATTTATTCAATTTTTTATCTAGGATCTACATAATTGTACGCGTAATATTGTTCTCATGTTGAGATTAATTATCAGTTAATAGTTTATACTATTAACGTTTACAACCGTACCAAATCCGTATCGACCATAAAATCAGTTTTGTTTTGATGGCCAACCCTTGGTTCCACTAACCCCATTATTTCTCTGTGCTATAATAATGGTTGGATATAATGGAGGACCCTTCATATTTACTCTGTATGTGTGTTTATTTGGGTAGATTCAGGACTTTATGTCGAATAAAATGGTTTTATTAGTTGTGGGGCTTGAGGCAATTAGGTTAGGTGGTGAGTGTGACAGATGGATAAATCAAATTTTGGATTATATTTATTGGATCAAGTTTTGAATTTCTGAGGGACACACCTAAAGTTATTAAATATTGAGTGTACTCACATTTATTTAGATCTACATTAGAATAGAACTCCTTGGCCTCCTGAAAAAAATAAAATAATGAAAAAATACCTTTTTGCAGATAAATAAATTAAATTTTTATTATGTCTAATCAATTTTTGAATGTTTTTAAGAGATTAGAAGCATTCCAAGAGGTCTTGTCACCTTAATGTTATTAAATAATGAATAGAAACACTTCTATTTATTTAAATTTATATTGGAAAAAGAAGACATACCTTCCATCTCAAAAGAAGTTCCACACAACTGAATAAATCTAATATACTTTTTAAAAAAATAATGAAAAATACCTTTTTTACAGTTAGATAAATTAAATTTTTATAATGTCTAATCAATTTTTGAATGTCTTTAAGAGTTTAGAAGTATTCAAAGGGACTTGTCACCTTAATGTTATTAAATAATGAATAGAAATACTTCTATTTATTTAAATTTATATTGGAAAAGGAAGACAAACCTTCCACCTTAAAAGAAGTTTGACACAACTGAATAAATCCAATATACTTTTTAAAAAAATAATGAAAAAATATCTTTTTTACAGATAGATAAATTAAATTTTTATTATGTCTAATCAATTTTTGAATGTCTTTAAGAGATTAGAAGTATTCAAAGAGGTCCTGTCACCTTAATGTTATTAGATAATGAATAGAAACACTTCTATTTATTTAAATTTATATTGGAAAAGGAAGACATATCTTCCATCTTAAAAGAAGTTTCACACAACTGAATAAATCCAATATACTTTTTAAAAAAATAATAAAAAAATATCTTTTTTATAGATAGATAAATTAAATTTTTATTATGTCTAATCAATTTTTGAATGTCTTTAAGAGATTAGAAGTATTCAAAGAGGTCCTGTCACCTTAATGTTATTAGATAATGAATAGAAACACTTCTATTTATTTAAATTTACATTGCAAAAGGAAGACATACCTTCCATCTTAAAAGAAGTTTCACACAACTGAATAAATCCAATATACTTTTTAAAAAAATAATAAAAAAATATCTTTTTTATAGATAGATAAATTAAATTTTTATTATGTCTAATCAATTTTTGAATGTCTTTAAGAGATTAGAAGTATTCAAAGAGGTCCTGACACCATAATGTTATTAGATAATGAATAGAAACACTTCTATTTATTTAAATTTACATTGGAAAAGGAAGACATACCTTCCATCTTAAAAGAAGTTTCACACAGCTGAATAAATCCAATATACTTTTTAAAAAAATAATGAAAAAAATACCTTTTTTACAGATACATAAATTAAATTTTTATTATGTCTAATCAGTTTATGAATGTCTTTAAGAGATTAGAAGTATTCAAGGAGGTCTTGTCACCGTAATGTTATTAAATAATGAATAGAAACACTTCTATTTATTTAAATTTATTTTGGAAAACAAAGACATACCTTCCACCTTAAAAGAAGCTTCACAAAATTAAATACATCTAATATACTTTTTAAAAAAATGAAGAAAAAATACCTCGTTTACAAATGGATATATCAAATTTTTATTAAGTGTAATCAATTTTTATTGTCTAATCAATTTTTGAATGTTTTTAAGAGATTAGAAGTATTCAGAGAGGTTTTGCCATCTTAATGTTATTAAATAATGAATAGAAATACTTCCATCTTAAAAGAAGTTTCACAAAACCAAATAGAAAGTAAAGCTACTAAATCATATGTATAAATAAAGCAAGAAGTCCTTGTCGCTTTAATAAAAGTTCCACCTATTTTCTGTTTACAAATAAGGTGGTCTAACCACTATAAAATCAAAAATACCTCTTCTTGAATTGATGGTGTGTTTTTATCAACAACCTGGAGTATTTGATCAGTTGACTTTACCGTTTGGGCTCTTTAACAGCTGTACAGACATAAATCCTACCTTTCGCAAATAAGCCACAACATTGAAAAACACCCCATCCTCACCCGAAAGATCCGTTCCACAGAGGAAGACGTCTAGCTACATTAAAAAGCACTTAACCGCTCACTATTCTAAAAGGTTTCTGTTACCCGATGGACATAAATATATGATAGGTTCGTTAAAAACATGTGTCGAGTTTTTGGGGCAGACCCCACGGCCCATTTACAAAACTTTGGCCTTATTACTTAATGCTTTTATATTTGCTTTAAACACGTGATAATTGCCTCGGAATGGTTCGAGACTAATGGACGGGACCGATAACTCTGCCAAAGTGAAAAGATTACATTATGGAACTTACGATTTTAACACCGACTTTTTTTCAACTTAATGAGATTTATTACTTTGTTCTCGCTTAACGTTGTTCACGTTGTCTTTTGTTTGGGAGGGCAAAGGCTGAGACAAGAGCTGCGTTATTAATTATGGCGTGTGTGATATTATAATCAATAGTGCAAACAGTTGGTTTAATTATTTACCATAAAATAATATTGATTTATTACCTGTAATCTAATATTGGAACAATTAGTTTGATGAAAGGTAGCCCATACATCAAGCTTATGTGCAGCTCGGTCCAGCGCCGTTATTAAACAGTATTAGTCTTAATTGTTGTGATTAATTGGTACTGGTTAATTCATTAGGTAATACCCATTTATTGCAGAATTAATAAAGCAACGAGATACGTTATTTAAACACTAGGGTAGCAAAAAAACTTAGCTCCAGATGTGACTGAAACTGAAACATAAAATCCCAATATTTCAGCCTCTCCCCCCGATGCTCTTGACATCCCGAACTTTCCGAGACAGTTGTATTTTTTTAAGCCGGTAGATAAGTAATTGTTCCGCGTCTTCGTAGACATAAATAAACCAAAACATTTTTCACGGGGGCGAAATCGTCGACAGCCAGACTATATAACACGAGTTTATATGTGTAATACATCTTATTCCGGGCCCAAAAGCATTTATTCAAAATGAACAACATCAATCATAGGCACGACAGTCGGTGCACCCCGAAAATTTTATTCATTTGGTGTTTTTGTTGCGGATTAAAAAAGGCGTCACTTACGGTGACATGTGACAATCAAAACGGGGACCTGGGGAGAAGTCAAAAGGGTTCCTTTCATGCCTCTGGATGTAGCAATAATTGTAATGATTAAAATACTAACGTAAGGTCTTGAATGTGACCAGACACGAAGCGTGAGTAACGAGATAATCCTACCGAAAATTGAACAGCTGAAACACACTTTCAGCATTCCCTCCCGGGACCGTGCCAATCTTTTATTCGCCCTCCACAGTTACGTACACCGATCAGGCACTAAACTCGTTTCTATGTTTTCTGTTGCAGATTAAAAACGTAAAAAGGAAACATCTAATAAGGACGAAGTGAGATGTGACAGCGGCAGCGAAAACGATGCGGTGCTTCTGATGTTTGTGCTCCCCCTCGCGCTACTCACCCCAAAGTTACTATGGAGTCGCAGCCCCAGTCAGGATGTTATAGTCTGTCACTCACACTTCTAATATTGGCGTCGGTGTTGGGCACAGTTCGCGCCAATCAAGGTTTGTGCAAATAGGATTAAGTGCAGTAATTAAGGACAAACAACGGCGGTGGACTCTAATTGAATGCTCCACGTCATTTGCAATGAGGGATGATTTCAGTCAAAGGTCGATTTTTGGCTGTACATCCAAATCTAAATCCATTTCCCTTTGTTGGAGTCACTTTCAAGAAGGGCTTCAATTACAGTCCAACTGTTAAGTTATATTATTACTTTTTAAGAAGGAATTACATTCATGATTTTTATTTGAATAAATTGTGAATTTATACACAAATTATAAGTTACACATAATAAACTTTCCCACTAATTTAAATGTATAATTATGTACAAAACAAAAAAAGTTTTGCTGCTGGCCCCGAAGAAAAAAGAAAATAATAACAGCCTGAAATACAATCACTGCTCAATAATAAGGTTGAAGACCAGAAATGAAAAATAGCCAGTTTCTGACAGTATATCATGAATTTTTACCGCCATCCAATATTGAGTATTGAATTATTGACGACCTCCGATGCATAAATATTTTGGTATCAGATGCCTTCGCATCTCGCCAACATAAACCAAATATGCAAAACATCCGTCGGTACAAATTACGTCGAAGTATATGCCCACATAACACGATATTAACCAATGATAATAATTTACATGGGAAACATCGCAACGGCGGCGTTAAACTTTCGTGAGCACCTTTACAGATCATTTTAAAAAAGTCACTATTTTCAGGATAATATGTGGCCGGATCGTCTTCATTTGCATTTTTATTACGAAACGGCTGTACATTAAATCGCGGTCTAAACAAAAGACTTGCACGGACAAAAGGAAAAAACACGGAACATTAGCAGACTTGAATTTTAATTTAGAAATAAAAAAATATTCCGACAACCATTTAGTAGTGGGAGATACAATGCGGGGCCCTCGTTTTGTATGCCTTTTTTTTTCGCTGGATGCCCTCCGCCGTGTTCATTATGGCGTACTGTTTTAAAGCGTCGCGTTTATACAAAAATTGCGTGAGAAACATTAAGGAATTAAAGACAATGAGAATTAACTCTTCCACAGAAGTAAACTTTGCTGCCGGAGTAATTAACATGATAAATAAATTTTAGCTGTATTTGCATCAAAAGATTGTAATTTACGTGGCTTACACGTCCGGGGGTGCTTCCACCCTTCGGGCACTTTAACAATGATACACTGCTCCAACAAATTACCCACCTATAATTTTGTAAATAAATCTAGAAATTATAAAAATTATATATAAATATATTTATTTGTTTGGTGTGGTACGTTAATTTCTCGGAGCAGTGTATTTTCCACTTCGGGGAAATCTGCCTGTTAGAAAAGACTTCATGCAATATTTAACCTTCTGGGGAGGTTTCCTTCGGAACACTGAATGCATTATTTCTTCTTTATGCATTCGCCCAGTCAATAACCCATTTTCCCTGGGAGATTTTAAATCTAAGGGAAGTCCCAGACGCCGTATGCAGCACAAATTGTCCCCGTAAAACGGGAACAGTTAGACAATTGTATCGTCCGTAAATATGTGTGGAAACACTTGAGGTTTGTCAAAGAGCTTTCGTACCATTTTGCAGCATAAAAGGGAACAATGAAATGTGAAAGAAGCAAGAAAAAGGCCATACCGAAGTGTAAACACTTCACCTCATTGTTCGTGTGATAACGTTTTATATTTTGCTGTTGTCAAACGTAGCAGGAAACGTACACAATAAATAATTCGTGCTATTTGAAAATTCACCAGACACCGACAACGATGGTACAGTTAATTAAAGGCTGAAATCCGCGTAACCGTGGCAACATGCAACGGCTCGCCATACCTTGCAATTGAACCTGTCAATCCTGGCCCAAAACAAGCATCAAAAAACCACCCCCCATCGCCGCCGCCTACTTAATAGATCTATCAGCGTGTGAATAACATTAAAACAATCGGACCGGCGTGAACGCGTCGCATGTTCCGCCATGTGTCGTCGCCGAGTGAGGGCTTTATGGCCATTGTCCGAAATGTAAGGATTTCCACACGCTCCATCACTGGAAGCGCCGATTTCCGTCACGGTTCAGATGTTTCCATGGGATTGGACGCGTCGCGACGCCCGCATACACCGATGCGCCCGTTACGATTCACCGACGGATATCAGTTTGCCCGTGTGTGGACGCCCCGATAAAACTCGGGATTCGAACTGTCGCACCAAACGTCGGGGTTAACTAGTGATTCGACGGGCAACTCCCTCGCAAACTGACAACATTAATTTATGGTGTTAACAAATTTTAACTACATATTACATCTTGAATAACAAACACATCTACTGTCTTGTAGGTGGCAGCACACTCAGAACGTTACTAGTAGGCAACCAACTTATCTAAATATTAGTAACCAATTATTACTATTAAGTCGTATTAATCGCAACAGATACTTCATGTTTTATTCCATTTCACCATTTCATCTACTGATAGCCTTCAAGAAAACTCCATGGTAACATGATTAACACACGTATATTTTTTAATTCTGAATAACAAATCTGTTGCCTTGTATATGGTAGCATATTCTATCAATAGACACTCAACTTATCTAAATATTAGTAAACAATTATAAATAAATTCATTACTATTAAGTCGCATTAACCACCACAGATATTTCTTGTTTGATTCCATTCCTCCTTCATCTACTGATAACTTCAAGAAACTTCCATGGTAATATGATTAACACACGTATATTTTATAATTCTCTATAAACAAATCTATTGTCTTGTAGATGGCAGCACATTGAGAACACTATCAATAGACAACCAACTTGTCCAAATATTAGTAATCAATTATAAATAAAAACAAGTCTTTCGACAACACTATTATTAAGTCCGAATTACATACGTCTACCACAGTGTACAGTTCTTGCTCTGTTCCGTTTCTCCTTCAATAATGATAGTTTCAAGAAGCCCCCATCGAAACATGATTAACACACGTATAATTTTGGGCTGTCGAAAAGCGTTTTCCTAAATTACTGCGGCATTTCCTCCCGCCGGTCCTAAAAATAATGCACTAATTGGTGCACAATTCTGTTCTGTGTAACGTTCCGTGTGTCGATAAGGAATACACGCGGACGTCCCCAAATTTATCATAAATTGCCCCGTAATTGGTTTAATAATATATGATGTCGTGATAAGTTCTTCTGTGGGTTGTGCACATGATACACGTGCCAGATAGTTGTTCTGGCTTTGAGGTTGGCCGCATTCGGACAACCCTTCCCGACGTCAAAGATTTGATTTTACTGGGGATGCTCCGTTCACTTATAATCGTGCATTTATAGAGATCGAAGTTCCCTTGACGTGTGCACTGGAATTGAATAAAAACTGTGTGCCAGATAAGGGATGTTGCCAGACATTTTTGGCGTCGTGTTTAAGATGTAACATATTTCACGGACACGTTTTGTTTACAGCGTTCCAAGCTGTCGTTGAGGTGGATATTCTCATATAGATGTAAATATTTTCGCACTTTGCACGACGTTTATTGAAATATTCGTTCTGCGAACACATGTTCGATGAAAGGAACATTTTCACAAGCGAATATATGAAGTCCGACGTGCCGTATTCTGACCCATAAAGGGCTTTTATATTCATAAGCTTTAATATCAGATAAATTTACATGGAAAAAAACGAAATTTACATATGTTTTGGGGAGAGAATGAGGTTCCGAGAGTCCAGAAAAGTGGATTATGTTTGGTGAATTTGATTTTTGATGGGAAACTCGCAGGATGTTATAAAGGTTTGGTCGACATTTTTATCTGTTTTGATCGCTTTATTTACATCTATTTTATTCAGGGGTCATTACAGATTTTCAGGAGTTGCCCATTCTTTACAATCAAATCAAAGATTGTAAACACATAAAACACAACTTTTAAGTATTTTGTTTACAACACTACCTTTTAGAAACTAAGCAGTATTTTATTATGTATTCCGGAGCGTGGATTATTTCCATTCATTTATTGCCAACGTTACAAGAAATTAACCAATAAAACCTTTTTATGTCTCTGTAAAATTGAATTTCACAATGCAAACACTAAAGTATAAACGAGTGTGGGCAGTTAAATTGTAGCAAAATTCTTCGCCAAATCAATAATCTATAAATACGGGGCCTTTTTCATGTTCCTTTGACATTTTATAGGTCCTTAATATCGACTCGATTATTTATAAGGCAGTAAAAACGTTCAATAAAATAATAAATACCTATGGAAGTCGCTCATTATAATCTAGTTTATGTATTTCATTGGCAGTAACTCTATTTTACTACTGATTTTTATGATGCTGCAGGTCAATGCGAGGAATATGTCTCCTTCCCGATGCTGCATACATTCAAAATGATCCTAAAATATTTAAAACCGATCAAGATGTGCCAAATTTATAGCCTGTTAATAAAAGATGGCGGCACATAAACTATTTCCAGGTAGGCAACACAACCTACCGCCAGTTGTCCCTCGTAGCATCGACACATGTGAATTTATACAGTTTTCTAAAATTATCATCGAATGTACCACCAACATCGTTCACCACTTCATAATATTTTTTTTTCTTTTTTTGGGCCGTATCAGATTTTATTGCATCGGTTTGGCTTTCTACCAGGGCATGTGT
The DNA here is from genome assembly GCF_024364675.1 of Aethina tumida. NCBI lineage: Eukaryota > Metazoa > Arthropoda > Insecta > Coleoptera > Nitidulidae > Aethina > Aethina tumida. Next base: position 4,773,482 of record NC_065438.1, read on the forward strand.
TACATTCTTGTAAACTAAGCCGGTGTTGTGAAATTCAACACTATTTTCACACCGTATTAGAGTGAAGGAAGATATTTCGTTTATGGCCGGCGTTGTAAATTTTAAAATTCGGGCCAGGTGTTCCGACGACGTGAAAAGGTTTCTGGTGAAATTATGAGTTTTATATAAACGAAAATAAATATACGGTTTGGGATTAATATGTTAATAAATCACGTAAACAATTAAGCGTAATTAATCCAGGCAATAATTATAACATTACCATTCTACAAAGACATATAATCATGTCACGTGTGTAATTTTTTCAGTCACCTTAATAATCATTTCACAATTTTAACGGCGAATTAAGCATAATATATTACCCATTTTCAGCATATCAATTATAATAATTGCATACTTCTTTCACATGATACATGCCTATTAAATGTTTTACATTCTTACACGCTTGAATAATGTCCGACATTGTGTACCATACTGTTTACGAAGTTAAATGGCTCAGCCTCTCGCCCGACATATCTTATCAATTCCCGTGTGATAACACGCCATGACCTATCTGTGTTTATGTTAATGATATCTCTGGTTTATTTTGATAAATTATCACAACATTGTGGGAGGGAATCGATCTTGTCAACGTATAATTGCCGGTGTAATTAACTAATATGTGCATGTCTGTCTGTTAATTGAAATTTTGGTTTCAAGAGATTGTTATCTATTTCTGTCAATAGGTGGAGACACGATTAATTACTTATTAATAGGCAACTCAGCTTGCACAGACCACAAATTAATATATTATACAATACGATAAATATCCTAGAAGGATTTTTGTCAATATCTGTTATTTATTCTTATCAATAGGTGGAGGCATGCTTATTTATTTAATAATAGGCAACAAAGCTTACACAAAATATATTGTACAATAAAAATATCCTAGTAGTAATCATTTTCAATTAAAACATCCATTTAATAACACAATCGTACATATTTAATGGAAAACACATCCAAACGCAAATTATAGAGAGAATCTTCCAGGATATCGCATGTCGGGTGTAATTACTGACCAACATTTTTTAATATAGATTGAAGTATTAATTTTTAAGCAGACATTAACTTTTTAAGTGTACATTTCTGTCCCATTCACTGCGCCTCGGTTTTAAGGTCTCATTCACTCCGGGCGGGCATAAAAAATTCAACGCTTGAGGAAAAATGGGGAACATCCCTTAATATAAATTAATAAAGGGGACGTTTAATAAAATATGACGGCGTGACACAAAGATTATGGAAAGATTGACGGATTGACGGGCTAGTTTTTCTAAAACTAGGAATTGTATATGTCAATAGTGGGGTGAAATTAATATTCAATTTGTAAATGGACCTATAATTGACATTAGTCAGTCCCCCAGCAATTTGGATATTTAATCCTATTTGCAGCAACCTTGATGTGGATGCAGCCAAACGTTTCAATAGTAGAGACAATTTGAACTAGCTGAAAGGGAGTAATGAAACACAGGGACTTTTCTATTGCTGCTAAAGTACAAAGTTCTACTAGAAAATTTTACTTTAAAAATATTATAAAGTAGTTTAAATCATCACTTCTTTAGTTATTATTTCCAATTTTACTTGTACATCCAAATATTAAATTAAATTTCTGAATTTAATAAAGTTTTTTCGTAGATTAGGGATTCTAGTAGTTTACATACAAAAAATTCTTTAAAAGAAGCATAATTCTACAATTTTTAAAGATTTATTATTTTTTGAATTGTTGGGGTCAACGATGAAGAATTTTTCCATTTTACTTGTTCTTAATAATGCATTGAATTATAATTACTGTACAAATCTATTATGTTTAGTTTGTTATGTGTGTCCATTTCGATTATTTGTAATTGCCCATAAATTTATTAGTACCTACTTAATATTCATATTAATGAATATTAATTTTTTATTGTCCAGGCGGTTAATTAAAAATTAATATATCTAATACCTAAAGCAGTGTCGTTGACGGCATAAAAACATAATTTAAATTTCAATTACACTTATCTTATTGCGGAAATCTTTGTGTTGACATACCCACAACAAATACTGAATATTAACTTATCATTACATTGATATGCAGAATAAATTACTTTCATTTAATAACGGTGCACACATTTGAAATACGTTTTTGTACTTTTGTCATCCAGGAAGTTTCGCTGATTGAGAAACTCCCTCATATATGTGCGACACGACTCCGCCACTCGTTTCCAGCCATTGTTCCATATTTTGCGTGTCGTACCGGCACATTGTTTTAAATAATTCGGTCTCCACAAGTTTAGATGGATGTCGGCGATAATGTCACGAACATTATGTAAAGCAGAGGAAACTGTTTGTAGTCTAAACTATTGTTAATTTCGTTATTCAATTAAAGCGATAAACCGTTTTGTACGTGAACGGCTTGAAATAATAAAATTATGGTTTGCGGTGGATTTAATCAGTAATTCCGACTGTTCGTTTGTGTCTGTCGCTTTGTTTTAATATAAGTTGCTTGGTGCATAATTTCCTTCATTATGTGACAACGAAATTGTGCACATTATTTTGGATTAACAACTGTAAGAAGGAATGTCAGATCTAACAGTTGGGCTGAAAGGCTAGCATAGAAAAAATACTTATTTCTAACGTACGTAGGACCCCCGGACTTATTTTGACACTTAAGTTTCTTTTTCTCACTTTTAGAAAGGCGTTGTTTCTTCTCCAATAGCATCTTCCACTTGTAACTTATTCTTATCTTTATCAGAGACACATTCCAATATTATATGTCTCTCTGCATCGGGGAGGACAAACCTATAACTCTTAATATTAGAAAATATTACGCAATTTATGTTGATAAATATTTACTCCTGTTTTATTTTACACACTTCAACATCTCCCATGTTTACAAACGTGAATTCTTATAGGTTAAGTGAGGTTATGTTATTGGTAAATGAGCATAGGGGAACTACTTTTGACATTACTTTTGAACTACTAAGAATTAAATGAACGAAAGTAAATATTAACAGACTCCGTAGCTGATGTTAAAAATTATTAAGAATTATGCATTTTTTATTGCATTAACATGGAAATCTAAAAATTCGTCAAAATTTTGCACATGAGGATGCAAAGGTATGTAACACTGTCAAGTAAAGAAACACTTTTAAAGTAAAAATTTATAACAACATGTTTATTTAAAATATAAGTCGTCAAAGGGACCAATCAAACATTTCTGGCTGAAACAAGGCTGTAAATCGTTACAATACAAAGTAATATTAGAACCAAGTTAATGTAGATTCTTTTGGTTTAATTTGGTGGACTCCTTTGTGAAGTTCAGGTCTCTTATGACTTCTTTCAATTTCAACTAATTAAAAGGTAAATGAATGGGTAATTCTTCTGAATACAGTGAACGTTTTACTCCTGAATTTAGAATAAAATATGATCATTTGTGTTTATTGTTTCCATGAATACTTTTGACATGTATTTATTAGACAAAAATGGCTTTCAGTGTGATGATTTCCTCCACATCATTAATACAAGAATCTTTAGGTATGGTCCACTGTCTCCAATGTTTCATTCAGCTCCTATTTCCCCACATGAACACCAAAGTAAGCTTAAAAGCTCTTTTCAGGAAGTCAATAATGGGTTTACTATTTTCTATGGATGTCATTGAGATTTAGTTCAGTACTTTCTTTATTTATATATTTTATAAAAATTAAATTCAGTTAGCATGAATCTCAAAAACCGGATGTGATAGATGAAGTTTGTTGGTATTTTTGGGATCAGCACATTAAAAATCCCCTAAATCAGTTGTTTCTTTTCCGGAACCAAAAAGGAAAAAACCATTTTGTTGGGCTGTGATATCCATCACAAATTGCCCGTATTTTTCTTGTCACGGGAACGGATGTCGTTCATTCCCTGCAAAAGGTTGCTCGTTGGACCGACAGACCTAATAATGCGTGTCAAATTTATGTCGTGTAATCCTTTTTAACGGCCAGAACGGCTCATAACTTGTTTAAGAATGCAATAATTCAATAAAAAAATGCGAGTCAGCTAAATTATTCGGAAAAAATGCGAAAATTGTTACGCATGTGACTGGAAATTTATTTTTTTTATCTGCGGCTAATCATCGGTAGCATTTCCTGCAATGGTGATACGCACTAATTGTAAAATATTGCTTTTCTTACCCGGCTCCGTCCAATTTGATGTTCAATTTACTGCTAATTTACGACGCAACTAATGAATCCACCTCTTCCTACTTGAACGTGCCGACAAACGAGCGACAGTGAAAAAGCTTGTGAAGCTTTGTAATTCACCGCACACCCGTGATTTGTCGACGAAAAATTAAATTATACATGTAATTAAGTAAATCGCGTGTTTTAATTCGAAACTCAATTTCGCCGAATCGAAAATCCACTATTTGCTTGTTTATGAATCGTGCAAAATTATTCACGTAGGTTTCAGATTAAATTACATCACAGAGGACGCAAAATTTAATGGAATATCGTTATTATTCGGATAAATTGTTGCACTGGATGCCGGACAAAAACTTTATTCGTAAATTAAATGTAAACATTTCAATGCCATATTTATTGCCTGGGAATTAATCATTGTTTTGTTGTTTCATGTAATTGTTATTGCAAAGAATTAATTAATTAAATGCCGAATTGTGACGCGGTGGTATCTCATTAAAAATTACACTCAATTATGCCGTTTCGCGGATTTAATGCAAAATTGAGGCTGGAATTGTAATGAGACGGGCCCATTATTTTATGCACGATCTCGATTTTAATAATGGAAAGTAATTAATTTTGTTTTCCTCAAAATTCTTTGTTTAATGACAAATTAACTATTATATCAACAATTTTACAATAAATATAATAAGTTTATTATTACTAAAATATCTCAAAAATGGCTGTGTTAATTAAAATTAATCAAGAGCACTTTTTTTATAAATATGTTTTATAAAACCAATTTTATTAAAAAGTAAAAAATATAAATAAAAAAAAAATTGGAATGGAATTTTTTATTTAACAGAATATTTCAATAAAAACAACTCAATGCATATTTTAAAATTTTGAATAAAAATCGTCAACAGTTAAATATTAATACAAATATTTTTATAGAAAAATGTCTATAAATTTATTTTTTATCCATCTATTTCACATTTTTGTACATTATGATTGATTTATTTAAAATTTGCAATAGTTTACTTCAGATATTTTATTTCTCAACAATTAAAATAACCATTAATTGAAATTTTAAACATTAAAAATTTCATATTTTTATTTAACTATAAACTAAAAATGTAAAATGATAATTTGTTCCATATATTTTAATTTTTATCCAGTATTTATCATTTAAAAATCACAATACGTATTTTTTTCTTATTTTATAATTGAAATTAATTAATCAAAAATTTATTCTGTTTATTAAAAATTATGATATTTAATATGTTTTAATTCTTTCTTATTTTGGGTAATTCAAATTTGAAAAGTATTAAATGAATTAATTAAGAAAAACAATTTTATGAAAATGCTTTTTTTGTTCTTATTTTGGACAATAAATTAATTAAAATTAATTAATCAAAAGTTTATTTAGTTTATTAAAAAATCGTGATATTTATAAAAGTGTTTTCTTATTTTGTACAATTAAAATTTTAAAAATATTAAATAATATTTAACAAAGTTAATTAAGTAAAACAATTTTATGAAAACGTTAAAAATATAAATATAAAAAAAATATTTTTGAATGGAATAATCTATTTTACAGAATATTTCAATAAAATTTAATTGATTAACAGTTAAATATTAAAAAATGTAGAAATATATTAATTGAAAATTTTAACATTAACTTCATAAATTTATTTCTTAACTATATATATATATATATATATATATATATATATATATATAATATTCAATTTTTTTTATATTTTCATTGGTGAATGAAATTTTTAGTAATCTAATATAAATAAATAGTTTATTTATAAAATAAAATATTAAAAGTTATATTATTATTATATATTTAATCCATCAATAAAAATAATATTATTTTATAACAAAATAAATAATGTTTTCGTCTCAAAATTTTTTATACGAAGTGTTAATAATAAAATATTAATTCTTATTGAAATATAATAATTATTTTGTAACAGATTTATATTTTTACTCAAAAATCATTAAAACATTCATAAATTTATTTATTAACTATAAAATGGAGATAAAATATAAATATGTTAAAGTAATTAATAAAACTTTATTGTTCACATATTTTTAAGTTATGGTTTTATGTAAATATCTACATTTTTGGTCAATATTTTAAATACAATATTAAAATATTATTTTTTATAAAAAGTGTGACATACTTCTTTATTTTTTGAGAGAAAATATTACATTTACTTTTTGCTATATAATTTAATATGAAAGTTAGATTTTTTTCTATATAATAAAAATGATCATATTTTCCTACAAACATAAAATATATTAAATATTCATATTTTTGTTTTAACATGTTATCAAAAACAATTTTAGTTTTCAGTTAAGCCCGACAATTTAAAACATACCAGTCGAACGCCATAAACCTTTTATGATATGCAAAATTAGCGTAAAATTACCCGATAAACATTGTCCATACGAAAATGTCGTTTACAAATTAAAATTGATATGTATAATAAATGCACATGCATAATAGAGCTCACATCCCATTAGCATGTAGGAAAAAAAGTCCGAGCCCGGTCCGGGGTTGTACGCGGGAGCACTGGAATCCATTTAAAAAACGACCATAAATAATGGAATGGGCGTTGTGAATGCGGAGCCGCGCTTTTAAAACATTCAATTATCTATCATTGCATAATTCAGAGCGGAATGACAAAATTATCAGAGGAATCAGTGACTGGTATTGTCTGTATTTATGGTGTACATAAATTGAATTGTGAAAACTGGAGGTGATAAATCTGGGAGTTATGACTGCACGGTTCAACTTATTGTTCTGCCGTTCGGCTAAATGATTTTGCTGTCCTGGGGGATGATACAAAATTAACGGCACTCGAAGAAGTTTCCGAGACGTCCCCAATTAATTAAAATTAACAATTGAAGGGCCCGAACGAGTCCCAAAGGTTACCTTAACCGCCTCGTAATGATGGTTACCCCCAAAAAGGTCGTTTTTTACGATTTTATTCGCCATCTGACAAAAACAGCCATGTGCACGTCCATTACCGCAAACCCCGAATCGTGCGGAGAGGGCGCAAAAATAAAAGATCGAAAGTGACGCGTGACAGTTCACGAATCGCATAAATAAAGCACGGCCGGCGATTCCGCCGTGTCCGCCTTCTCGATGTCCCGCAAGTGACGGATCACTCCCGGCAGACGATTCCGATTGTTTACACTGGAACGCCATTAGGGAAATTTCAATTAGGACGGTTTTCCATCCCCAACGCGAACGGGACCGTAGTCGCAAAACGCATTATGCAACGCTTTGATTTATCGCCGTCGTTCACGATATGCAGAATTCATAAATGTTCGAGTGGTCTGTCTGGGGGTCAGTCGGTTTTCGAATTTGGGGAGGCGAACAAAAAATGGACGATATGATAATTGATTCCTTTCGATATTAATGAATTTATAATGCTGCATCACCCTCAATAACGTTCCTACTTGTAGGGAAGGATGGTTAAAATGTAACAAGAGACTTTCAAACTTAGAAAAACTTCGTCATTCTAATATGAGAAATTAATTTACATAAATCAGTCAACTTAAAATGTGAGATGTTGATGTGTTTAATATCTAAACGTGCCAGGAAGGGCCTTTACAATGTAGGATGAGTCTTCCAAATCTAAGAGAACTTTTTCATTTCAATTGGTTCAATATCAAAAGTCCATTTTCTAATCAGTAATATATCTTGTACATAAATCTGAGGGTTAACCAATGTTTGAGTGAGGGGAAACACAAAAGTAGAAAAATGGTAACTGATACTTTTCAAAATTAATTACTTGATGATGTGTTTTTACATTTCTTCCACCAATAATATCAAAACTTTCCAGGAAAGGTCTTTAAAATATAGGAAGAGACTTCCAAATCTAAGAGAACTTCTTCATTTCAATTGGTTCAATATCAAAAGTTCATTTTCTTATCAGTAATATATCTTGTATATAAATCTGAGGGTTAGCCAATGTTTGAGTGAGGGGAAACACAAAAAAGTAGAAAAATGGTAACTGATACTTTTCAAAATTAATTACTTGATGATGTGTTTTTACATTTCTTCCACCAATAATATCAAAACTTCCCAAGAAGGGCCTTTAAAATGTAGGAAGAGTTTTCCAAATCTAAGAGAACTTCTTCATTTCAATTGGTTCAATATCAAAAGTTCATTTTCTTATCAGTAATATATCTTGTATATAAATCTGAGGGTTAGCCAATGTTTGAGTGAGGGGAAACACAAAAAAGTAGAAAAATGGTAACTGATACTTTTCAAAATTAATTACTTGATGATGTGTTTTTACATTTCTTCCACCAATAATATCAAAACTTCCCAAGAAGGGCCTTTAAAATGTAGGAAGAGTTTTCCAAATCTAAGAGAACTTCTTCATTTCAATTGGTTCAATATCAAAAGTTCATTTTCTTATCAGTAATATATCTTGTATATAAATCTGAGGGTTAGCCAATGTTTGAGTGAGGGGAAACACAAAAAAGTAGAAAAATGGTAACTGATACTTTTCAAAATTAATTACTTGATGATGTGTTTTTACATTTCTTCCACCAATAATATTAAAACTTGCCAGGAAGGGCCTTGACAATGTAGGATGAGTCTTCCAAATCTAAGAGAACTTCTTCATTTCAATTGGTTCAAAATCAAAAGTTCATTTTCTAATCAGTAATGTATCTTATATATAAATCTGAGGGTTTGCCAATGTTTGAGTGAGAGGAAACACAAAAAAGTAGAAAAATGGTAACTGATACTTTTCAAAATTAATTACTTAATAATGTGTTTTTATATTTCTTCCAATCTTTAAAATGAAGGATAAGCCTTTCAAATCTAAGAGAATTTCTTCATTTCACTAAAGCTAGACAGTTATAGCTTTCGGAAGTAGTTTATTACAGAAGAGCAGCTCCAATCAATTTGGAAATGCTTTGTATACTAATGACATCAATAAATATATTTCTGCCATTAATCTGAACATTAAATTGTGGACAATCCCGTTAATTGACATCTAAGGAAACATCAACATCTGCTTCAATTAATAATGAGTTTGATGCCATGGAGTTATTGATTAAAATTGTAGAAAGCTTTTTGCAACAAAGTTCCCCCCAATTGTATCTTCATCAAATCTAGTTTATGATTGCATTGAATTATACATTAGATGTTGGTATATCGATTTCGCAATTAGTATAACATTGTACATTAGACAATACCCAATTAAAGGCTTGGAAGCATTAAACCAGAACTATCGCGTAAACGTTTGTCCGTTGATTTACTGTTACGGTTAGTACGGTTCGTCCATTAACAGTTGCATTTTCTGCGGCGAGTAGTATAAGTTGAGTAATGGCGAGGAATGGAGAAAAATTGCCGGTGGATAATGCACCGGGCTTGAGCATTAGGCAGAGAGGCGCGCTGATTTATCGACACAGATCTTAGGAGTTGCGGACCACGCGTTTGCTCGGGGGCCCCAACATATAAACAAGTTTATACCAACCACTAACATATTCACAAACGTTCAAGTTGTTAGCTAGCTATCTTCTCGGCAATCTCGTAAAATAAATTAAGGTAATTAAGAGAATCATGTCACTAGATTCCACTTTAATGATATGTTCGGCCAGATGAATCTTGCTGGTTAATTATTCAGGTACTGCCGGCTACCGAACGGCGAATTAACTCGGCACACACAACTTTTTGAAACTTTATTTCCAATATCGGGTTTTTTTTATGCAAACTGTTTGTTAAATTTTAATGTCCGGAGTTTTTTTCCTCCCCTTCCAGGACAACGTGACGCCGTACGGAAAAGTTAACAATCACTTCGCGATGCTACAACCAGAACTTAAATTGGTCTTGTATCAATTCAATGTTCATAAGTTGTTCCTTAAACTCGTTATCAAGGAAGGAGTTTCCAACTCTTTATTACTTTTTCAGTGTGTTTAGGTGCCTGGAATGATGAATTCATTCATTGATTTATATTTTAAAAAAATAATTACTTACTAGATAGTGAACTTTATTGAAATAAAGAAGTTTTCTTAGATTTGGAAGGCAAGACGCATGTTTGAACGTTGAGGGTGCAAGAAATGTTAAAACACATCATCATTTAATTAATTTAATGTTCAAATTTGTGGTGGCAGAAATGTGTTTATTGAAGCCATTAATATACAAAGCATTTCTAAATTGATTAGAGCTGCTCTCCTGAAATAAACTACTTCCGAAAGCTAAACAGTAATATAACTTGTACATAAATCTGAGTTTGAGTGTGGGGAAATACAAAAAAGTATAAAGAAGGTAATTTGCTAGGAAGGGTCTTTAAAATTTAGGATGAGTCTTTCAAATCTAAGAGAACTTCCTCAAAAGCTAGATTTGATGGTGGTGAGAAAATTATAGGTGAATGAAGAAGACTGAAGCTTCCAATTTGCTGCTTAAAGTAATAAACTACTTCTGAAAATCAGATTTGAGTTGTAAGACCAAATGTTGCTACGACATAAATGTTTTTGGAAAGAAGAGTCTTCTTCGCCTTTTAGAAAAGTTATAAGTAAATGAAGGACTCTACAAAATAAACGTATACACTCTTTGTAGGTATATTTGTTTAAAAATAGGTTTTTTATTTAAAATTGTGTGTTTATACTCCAATTTATTGCTTAAAAAAGAGAAGAGATTCAACAATTTCCAGATCTATGTTGTCAATTATGGAGAGACTTAAAAATATATTGTTTATTGATGCAAATAATATACATGGAGTTTCCAAATTGATCGAAACCCTCCTTCCATCATAAACTACTTCCGAAAACAAAAACAAGAAAACAATAAAACAAAAACCAGCCAAAAGGAAAACAAGCCGCCAGGAAAAGCAGGACTCGTTTCTTATTTGTATCGGAGAAAAGTTGAAATATGGGGGGCGAGGAAGTTATGAAAAGACACATTGTCAAAAGTTTTGGAAGTGAGGGTCGGTGTTTGATGGGGATCCATATCGAGATTGGAGAGTCGGTTGCATTAGATAAAACGGTTTGACAGTGACGTACTAAAATGATTGATACGGGCGCGGCGGGTTCGAAATAAATGCAATTTAACCATCGCATTTGCCTAATGCATTTCGATGCTTCCAAAAGTTTGTTTTATATTGAATAGTTTGTGTGTGGTGGGATGATTAATGCGGTGATGAAATGAAGACAAAATGGTTGACCTGGTTCATTAAAAAGATTAAAAAGAAGCTTGTTAAAATTTGTGCTAATTTGTTTCATCGTTGACAATGGCAATAAAGAAGCTCTCGGGAGTTTTTGTTCTTCGATTACATTGTCCCCAGTGCTTACACGCTCAATTACCTCTTTAGACTTTATTGTACTTTGGGATTGCAAAATAATTTAATTCTCTGTTATACTTATTAACTTAAGACAAAGAACTTCGCCAGTTTGCCTAATTTAATATTCCAAAAGGACAACCGAATCACATAATTGAAAACTTCAGTTGTACGTACTGTATAAATAAGATGGAGTCAAGATAGAGCCGGAGAAAATGAATTTCAAGGTTAGCAAAAGGGTGCTAATTGTATTAGTTTTGCATGAAAAACATTCCTCGTATAAGCAGACCCGAGACCCTTAACATTATCAAAACACACGGAATATGGAATCCACGTATAAACGCCGGCAAATCCAAGTTGCAGACAACAATGTAGAGCGGACCCGTTTACGGTACGACGCACAAATGACTAATTCAGAACTATATAATGTTATCAAATGCAAATTTCTGCACCGGGACAATTTACCATGATACACCAAATCGGGAGCGGAAATTTAGTTCCACGTCAAATATTTACGCAGGCCTTTGCTAAAACATTTCCCCATTTACCACCTGCCAAATGACAAATGGAAGTTTGCGGTTTTCATGGTAAATATTAGATAAACTTAATAACATTCAGCCTCGATGCGGCTTCATTGGGTTATCCAAATATGATGCCAAACTTCCCTAAATATTCCTGCACGAGTTATATAAAAAACTAAGTAAATAAAGGGTGGTACTAAATGTTTAGACACTTTTTAGACAATTCTAAAGACTTTTATAATTATAATTGGACCATTATTCGTCCAAAGAAGTTATTTGCTCCTTCAGCGAGGATCTCAAAGATAAAGCAGTCGTTCCTTAAATAAACAAAGTTACCCATCCCACGTCCATCACCAACACATAACCAAACAAAGAAAATCTGCCTCCGAGGACCGATAATTTCGCATTCATCACGATCGATACGGTGGCTACATCGCATTGCCCCCCTCAGGTAATAAGGAGTGAGAATTATCGGAAGTGGATTTTTCACGGTATTCCCGCAGCCAAATCGGCTCACAGAAGCGGTGGCACTTATGCACATTGTAACGTCCGTGAAATCTGTGTGAGTTTACGGCTTTATTACATTATAATGCGGCGTTACATTAAATTAGACATAGTTGCCGGGGCAGAGGCGAGACGGAAAAATTACATCTGCCGTACCGATGTTAACTTGTTCTCTTTTATCTTTTTTTTTTTTTCGTGTGAGGCGTATTTTTGGGTAATCGTGTTACGTGGCTTGATGAGGCGAGATAATGTTGTGGATTCGTTTTTTATCAACAGAAATGAAATTCTTTTTAGGCATTTCACACATTTTTTTTTGACATACCGATGGTGGTTATCTTCGTACAGTTTACGATAAATCCAAAAAACATCCTGGTTTATCAGCGATTACCATAAACAGGCATTTAAAATAGCATAAATTATTGCACTCAAACAATTTGATATCTGAACTTAACGCATATTAGTCGGTTATTAAAATTGAATATTAATACCCTAATTAACGATATCTACGAGCATTAACATAATCGCCCACATCGTTTTTATAACCATCTCGTGCGTGGGATTCCTACTTTACAAAGAAAAAGTGTCTCGGCAAAAACTTTATTATCTAAAGCCAACGGACGCCACATCAATAATAATTGATTATTATTAATATTTTATGAAAATTAAACGTATACATTCTTTGTATATTTATTTAAAATAGGTTTTTATTTATATTTATTACAAAATATCTTCAAAAATATTGTTATTCTAAAAAAATTAAAATTAACAAAATTTTATGTTTACAAAAAATGAAAATTTGAACTTAATATGGGGTATTTCCACCCCTATTATGAATTTCAGCTGATTTTGTTGATGAACATCTTCAAAAATGATTGAATTCTAATAAAATTTATTAATATTTATTTGAGTTGTTAGTTACAGATTTATAACAAGTCTTTAATGATAAGGTACAAGAATTTAATATGATAGATTGAGTTATTATATTTTTAAAGCCCTTCTAGTTAAATTATATTCAAATATGATACTACTTTGGGAAACTCAGTGCTGTTAATATTCAATCGTTTTTGAAGGTGTTCATCAATAAATTTGGTCACATGTTTTGTTCACAAACTTTGAAGCCAATTAACATCATAATTTTTTATGTTGGAGGAGGAATTATTAAAGTATTTAGCCATATTTGAATAAAATTTTACTAGAAAGGTTTTAAAAATACAATAATTCATTACAGATTTATATTAAGTTTTTAATGACAATCTATAAGGATTTAATATGAAAGATTGAATTATAGTATTTTTAAAGCACTTCTAGTTAAATCTTATTCAAATCTGACTGAATACTTTGGGAATTCCTACCCCAAAATAAAAATTATGTTGTTAATTGTCTTCATAGTTTGTGAACAAAACATGTGACTAAATTTATTGATGAATACCTTCAAAAATGATTGAATACTAATAAAATTTATTAATATTTACTTGAGTTGTTTGTAACAGATTTATATTAAATCTTTAATGATAATCTACAAGGATTTAATATGATGGATTGAATTATTGTATTTTTAAAGCCATTCTAGTTAAATTTTATTCAAATATGACTAAATACTTTGGTAATTCCTCCTCCAAAATAAAAATTATGTTGTTAATTGTCTTCAAAGTTTGTGAACAAAACATGTGACCAAATTTATTGATGAATACCTTCAAAAATGATTGAATACTAATAAAATTTATTAATATTTATTTGAGTTGTTTGTAACAGATTTATATTAAATCTTTAATGATAATCTACAAGGATTTAATATGATGGATTGAATTATTGTATTTTTAAAGCCATTCTAGTTAAATTTTATTCAAATATGACTAAATACTTTGGTAATTCCTCCTCCAAAATAAAAATTATGTTGTTAATTGTCTTCAAAGTTTGTGAACAAAACATGTGACCAAATTTATTGATGAATACCTTCAAAAATGATTGAATACTAATAAAATTTATTAATATTTATTTGAGTTGTTTGTAACAGATTTATATTAAATCTTTAATGATAATCTACAAGGATTTAATATGATGGATTGAATTATTGTATTTTTAAAGCCATTCTAGTTAAATTTTATTCAAATATGACTAAATACTTTGGTAATTCCTCCTCCAAAATAAAAATTATGTTGTTAATTGTCTTCATAGTTTGTGAACAAAACATGTGACCAAATTTATTGATGAACACCTTCAAAAATGATTGAATACTAATAAAATTTGTTAATATTTATTCGAGTTGTTAGTAATAGATTTATATTAAGTCTTTAATGATAATCCACAAGGATTTAATATGACAGATTGAATTATTATATTTTTAAAGCCCTTATAGTTAAATTTTATTCAAATATGACTAAATACTTTGGTAATTCCTACTCCAAAATAAAAATTATGACGTTAATGGGCTTCAAAGTTTGTGAACGGTTTCTACCCAGACCTAATATTTTTTAAATTATTATTGAACAGGATAAAACAGTAGCGATTGGGGTAAGGAGTAATTGTCGGAATTCTACTAATAAAATTTACACAGCATTGTTCTTAAGATGCGATAAACGTTTCAGGATATTTAATGCGTTGTAAATTACACGGGGAGTAATAACGTCTTCATTGACATTTACAACCTTCACAATATCAATGGGAATAAAATATTTTGTATGCAGACATATCGCAACCCATAAACGCATGCGACACGTGAAACTTATTTTATCCGTTTCCAGACGCAATAAATACAAAACGGGAATCGTAAACCAATATTTGGATTACAATGTCTTGGGGAGGTGAATTTTTGCAAATGTTATAAATAAACGCATCGGGAGTGGACAGTGAACTCAACGCAGCTATGCGAGCCTAGAGCTTAACTCCCTTCACGCCACTTTTATACCTCAAATCCCCTGGCGCTGCTTTCAGAGAATATATAACAATTAACTTGCGGCTGGCATTACAAAAAGCGAGCCATTTTACATAAATTTACATGCTGAATAACCGGTACACATGGAACATTTTGACAAGATACATGCATAATATCCATTTAACATTTTACTTTGGTTTTATTGCATTTTAACGTATGCCTTATTGCCGGGGACAGTGAT
This sequence comes from Aethina tumida, assembly GCF_024364675.1. Classification (NCBI taxonomy): domain Eukaryota; kingdom Metazoa; phylum Arthropoda; class Insecta; order Coleoptera; family Nitidulidae; genus Aethina; species Aethina tumida. Next base: position 4,789,105 of record NC_065438.1, read on the forward strand.
TTCGAGCCTAGTTTGGTCAACCGGCGACTGGTAGAGGCAGTCTCGTTCCTTCGTAATTAATATGTAAGTCTGATTAAAGATAAAGTGCCGGCTTCTGAAAAAAGAAACGCGGGGACAATTTCAGACGGGTCGGGCTTAAGCTTGACTTGCATAACGATGCCCGAAACAATGCATTATTTACAAGATCTACGTTTTGCTTCGATATAAAACACATGTGGGACTTAAATCGATTTATGCAGCTGCGTGTGCTTAAATAATACATTCTAGGTGTAGGTTGTAAGTAGATTACGTGCATTGTTTCATCTTGTTTTAATACTAATATCAAGATCGTGCACATTTACATAAAGCCATGTTTACTTGATTGATCAGGCGACTCCACCACCAACATTTTATCAAGGGGATGTAGACATTTGATTGCCATTGGTCAGCTCATTGTGTAATTCGAGAGTGTGCCAAAGTCATTTTAAGGTTATTGTGATGGTTCACTAAATAATTCAATTTTAAACTATTTCTTTTAGCAATTTGGGGTGATATGGCCAACCAAATACCAGAAGATCATATTCAGCATTGAATTTCTCTCAAACTAGTATCATATTTGATTATATTTTAACTAGAAAGGTTTTAAAAATATAATAACTCAATCTACCATATTAAATTATTGTAGATTATCATTAAAGACTTGCTGTAAATCTGTGACTAACAACTCAAATAAAAATCAATGAATTTGGTCACATGTTTTGTTCACAAACTTTGAAGACAATTAACACCATAATTTTTATTTTGGAGTACGAATTACCAATGTATTCAGTCATATATGAATAAAACTTAACTAAAAAGGCTTTAAAAATACAATAATTCAAGCTATCATATTAAATCCTTGTAGATTATCATTAAAGACTTAATACAAATCTGTGACTAACAACTCAAATAAAAATTAATAAATTTTATTGGTATTCAGTCATTTTTGAAGGTATTCATCAATGAATTTGGTCACATGTTTTGTTCACAAACTTTGAAGACAATTAACAATATAATTTTTATTTTGGAGTAGGAACTACCAAAGTATTATTAGTATTTAAACAGTTTTTGAGGTATTCATCAATGAATTTGGTCACATGTTTTGTTCACAAACTTTGAAGACAATTAACAATATAATTTTTATTTTGGAGTAGGAACTACCAAAGTATTCAGTCATATTTGAATAAAATTTAACTAGAAGGGCTTTAAAAATACAATACTTCAATCTATCATATTAAATCCTTGTAGATTATAATTAAAACTTAATATAAATCTGTTACTAACAACTCAAATAAATATTAATAAATTTTATAAGTATTCAATCATTTTTGAAGGTGTTCATCAATGAATTTGGTCACATGTTTTGTTCACAAACTTTGAAGACAATTAACATCATAATTTCTATTTTGGAGTAGGAGTTACCAAAATATTTAGTCATATTTGAATAAAATTTAACTAGAAGTGCTTTAAAAATACAATAATTCAATCTGTCATATTAAATCCTTGTAGATTATCATTAAAGACTTAATATAAATCTGTGACTAACAACTCCAATAAAAATTAATAAATTTTATTAGTATTCAGTCATTTTTGAAGGTATTCATCAATGAATTTGGTCACATGTTTTGTTCACAAACTTTGAAGACAATTAACATCATAATTTCTATTTTGGAGTAGGAGTTACCAAAATATTTAGTCATATTTGAATAAAATTTAACTAGAAGTGCTTTAAAAATACAATAATTCAATCTATCATATTAAATCCTTGTAGATTATCATTAAAGACTTAATATAAATCTGTTACTAACAACTCAAATAAATATTAATTGATTTTTTTAGTATTCAATCATTTTTGAAGGTATTCATCAATAAATTTGGTCACATGTTTTGTTTACAAACTTTGAAGACAATTAATGACATAATTTTTATTTTGGACTAGGAACTACCTAAGTATTTAGTCATATTTTAATAAGATTTAACTAGAAAGGCTTTAAAAATACAATAATTCAATCCATCATATTAAATTCTTATAGATTATCATTAAAGGCTTAATATAAATCTGTGACTAACAACTCAAATAAAAATTAATAAATGTTATTAGTATTCAATCATTTTTGAAGGTATTCATCAATAAATTTCATCACATGTTTTGTTCACAAACTTTGAAGACAATTAACTACATAATTTTTATTTTGGAGTAGAAATTACCAAAGAATTTAGTCATATTTGAATAAAATTTAACTAGAAGGGCTTTAAAAATACAATAAAATTTGGATGATGTCCAAAATGCTATCTAGAGATATTATACTCAAAAACCCATTGATTTCTATGGGCCCGGGATTGAAAATTTGTACACTAGATGGTTAAATGTTGTTGCTGACAAATAAAGGCTCATTCCTTATATATTTCCTAATATATTCATTTTTGTTTCAGATGGTCCCTTGCTGGAGAAACCCTCGACAGCCAAACCAACGTCGGAGCAGGACGAGTCGCTGCTCCTCAACTCCGACCTCCCGATATTCCTGGCCGAGCCCCAAAACGCGTTCGTGGTCCGCAACAGGCCGGCATCTCTGCACTGCCGAGCCGCCCACTCATTGCACGTGTTTTTCAAATGCAACGGCGTAAAGAACATTGAAACCCAACAATTCGATTTCGTCGATCCGCAAACGGGCGTCAGGATTATCGAGGCGGAGGCGAACGTCACCCGGGACATGGTCGAGGAGTTCTTCGCCCAGGAGAAGTTCAAATGCGAGTGCTACGCGTGGAACGGACGCGGCGAAATCAAGAGCCAGCCTGCCAGCGTCGAAGTTGCATGTGAGTACCAGAATTTATTTGTGTCATATAAACGGGGGTAATAAATATGAAAAATGCTTTTTAAATGCGGACTAGATTTTATTAAATGATATTTACCCAACCCATTAATCAAACACGTTAAATAAAGCCCTAATTATGAATAAACAAACGTTGTCAAAACTAAATACTAAACCATCAATAAGGGCTATAAATTTTGTAAAAAACAATTACAAAAACCAATCCATCTTGCATTTACCATTACGCTCCAGTTATTTATTGGTATATTATACATAAAAACGATATGTCACACGTATAAAGAGCCAGATTTCGATTTCGATTCAACAAATAAATTAACATTAAATATTTTACCGCCTGTTCCAATTTATTATAACATTATGTTAAATCAATAAGCCCACTGTAAATAAATATAGATCGAAACTAAAGCCCACCCGCCATTTTGCATTAATTGAATTCAAATCACCAAAATATCTGATAGATGGGGGATTATTATACCGTCATTTGATTCGATATTCGATGTTTTATTTATATTATTACACCGATACGTAATCCATCCATCAATTTTTCTAAAACGGAATTGTAAAAAGTCTCTTTTTATAAGCGAGTGCATTATGGGACGTGACATTTGACATCGATTTATGGGGTATTAATATTGTTAGGCCCGCATGTTAATAAACCAACAGTGAACTATGTAAATTAAGTTTTTATACGTTTGTTTGAATGTGTTTCAATCAATAGAATTGGTCACATGTTTTATTCACAGGTCCAGTTGGTTTGGGCTTCAAACCTTCAATGTAACATGATCACTTTTGTTTTGGAACTAGAAATTCTTATAAATATTTGAATAAAATTTAACTAGAAGGGCTTTAAAAACACAATAATTCAATCTAGCACATTAAATTCTTGAAGATTATCATTAAAAACTTAAAATAAATCTGACACTAACAACTCAAATAAATATTAATAAATTTTATTAGTATTCAATCATTTTTGAAGGTATTCATCCATACATTTGGTCACATGTTTCGTTCACAAACTTTGAAGACAACTAGCAACATAATTTTTATTTTGGAGTGGGAATTACCAAAGTATTCAGTCATATTTGAATAAAATTTAACAAGATGGGCTTTAAAAATACAATAATTCAATATATCATATTAAATCCTTGTAGTTTATCATTAAAGACTTAATATAAATCTGTTACTAACAACTCAAATAAATATTAATTGATTTTATTAGTATTCAATCATTTTTGAAGGTGTTCATCAATAAATTTGACCACATGTTTTGTTTACAAACTTTGAAGCCAATTAACACCATAATTTTTATTTTGGAGTACGAATTACCAAAGTATTCAGTCATATTTGAATAGAATTTAACTAGAAGGGCTTTAAAAATACAATAATTCAATCTATAATATTAAATCCTTGTAGATTATCATTAAATACTTAATATAAATCTGTTACTAACAACTCAAATAAATACTAATTGATTTTATTAGTATTCAATCATTTTTGAAGGTGTTCATCAATAAATTTGGTCACATTTTTTGTTCACAAACTTTGAAGCCAAGTAAACATCATAATTTTTAATTTGAAGTACGAATTATCAAAGTATTTAGTCATATTTGAATAACATTGAACTAGAAAAGCTTTAGAAATACAATAATTCAGTCTATCATATTAAATCCTTGTAGATTATCATTAAATACATAATATAAATATGTTACTAGTAACTCAAATAAATATTATTAATTTTTATTAGTATTCAATCATGTTTGGATGTGTTCATCAAAAAATTTGATCACATGTTTTGTTTACAATCTTTGATGCCAAATAACATCATAATTTTTATTTTGGAGGAGGAATTACCAAAGTATTTAATAATATTTGAAGAAAATTTAACTGGAAAGGCTTTAAAAATATAATAATTCAATCAAATCATATTATTTTGGAGTATAAATTATATTTATTATATGTAAATTGTCTTTAACTAGAAAAACATTCAAAATTAAATAAATTTGCTTAGTGTATTAAATAATTAAACTTCATCTTGAAGATTTTTAACAGTTTTCATTCTTATTTGAGCTGATGTTAATCAATAAAATTGATCACATGTTTCAACATTTAAATAAAATAAACTTCAGAAATATGTATGGTTCTAAATTCACTTAGATCCTGTGTTACAGAGGGTGAATTGAGAGGCTTAACAGCAGAAATCCAACAAATCTGGGTAAACTTTAACATTTTTCTCCCTAACTAAAAAATTATTTCAAGTTCAAAGTAAATTTTGGTTAATACAAACCATATAATTCACTTCCTCCCTTATTACAAAAACTCCACTGAACTCCAAAGACATCTTTGTTGTTAAGGGCCATTACCTTTAATGTGGGCGAAAACAAGATTTAACTTTAAATAGAGTACAGCAGAAAAGGAAATTGGCCATTACACTGCTTTATTTCGTTCAACGAACTAGCACGGAAAAAAAGGCAACCCTTTTTACTCCGACCAAAAAGAAGTTCGATAAATTACATGGTTGTTGTGATATTTACATGTCCTCGCAAGTAAAATCAATAAATCTTTGGTCGTGGAGAAAAATGCATGATATATTCGTTGACTCGTCTTGGTTTTCTTTCTTCTCCATTGATAAGAAATACGCAGCTCCACCGTAAATTCAACAACCAGTCTGCTGCATTCAGAAATAATTCTTCAAGCGTTGCATTCCCTTTCAGTGTGCGATCGGAATAACGTTTAATTTAGAAAATGCTGCGCTTTAAAAGTGAGTCTATTTTGAGGCTGGAGCCCCTCAATTCATCTATTTTATAACTCGCGTATAAATCTATTTATCTGCACTTATTAAAATTTATTGCCGACGCTCCTCTTTGCCTATACATTTACGATAAATCAAAGCTGGAGTGATATCCTTGTCTTGTATGGTAGGCAAGACGAGGGGTAATAACCATATTTATAAACCGAAGTTGTGTTAGGTGCATAAGGGTAAAATTACTTGAAATTAATTAAAAATTAATCGCCGACGTCCGGAACAAATGCGAACGCTTCGTACCTACAAATTATCCGTCTTTTAATTAGAAAATTAACCTAATAACACCGAATTATTTCGTTTGTAATTTTCTCCTCACCGACCATTTTGAATAATGGACTATAAAATTACAAGGCCCCGTCCTAAAAATGGTCGTCGTGAAGTTGGTTTTCCCAAAGGAAAATAATCACGATGCATTAAAACCGTAATCTATAATTACGGGTGAGTAGGGACTATTATACGAGATATCCATCATGCAATTAACATACTGCCAGGCACACACTTACACACGTCGATCGACGAGGCCGGAGACACTGTCCTGCGACGTGTGTGCAGCGTACGGGGCGCCCCAAACTGCAGGGGGTTGAAACGTAACGAACCAGTTATGGGGTATCAATGGGACGGAGTCGAATGGTTGCTTATTATAGAGCCGGATTAATCAGGAGGCGTCCTGTCTTGATTTTGAGCCATTGTTGCCGATGGAGTTCGTATGATTTGGTGCACGTTCATTATGGCCTCTTAATTGGTTTACTTGTTCGATTGCGAGGCGGTGGGTTTGTGTTCGTCCGGAAAGTGGGGCTTGTTTTGTAAATTTTCCTGACACATCCTTGGGAACCCAAATCCTCCCAATATTTAGCATAATTTATAAACTTTGTGTTCTGTTTCAAGAAAATAAAACGTGTACACTCTTTAAAAATAGGTTTTTGTTACAAAAAAATCTTAAAAAATAGTGTTTTCCTAAAGAAATTAAAAAATTAACAAAGCTTGATGTCTATAAAAAATAGATATTTGAACTTAATATGGAGAATGACAGCCTCAAATCTTTTGTCACAAAGTTAAAAGTCTAAAAGCAGGAACTAAACATCTTGTAAAAACATTAACACACTTTTTTAAAAGCCCCACAATGTATTTTAAACGTATGCATAGACTAAAATTTAATAACCACACAGGCACAACGTATCGGAAACCCAACGTGTGAAACAATAACACTTGCTAAAACCTATTATGGAAACCTTTTAGCGTGAAAAGCCGATCGAATTGAAACCTCATTAATAATAATTACGGAAAATTACAACAATAAAATGCGTAATTATGGCGAGGTTAACGATTTTAATCGTTAATATCGACAGGGAAAAATGTCAACGTTTGTCTGACTGTTGCTGAATTGCAAAATAGAATTGACATTAACATTCAAGACACCAAGGTGTCTGAGACAGTTTTTTAGTCCTCATATTAAATCATTGTTATGCGGGAAAGGCGCAATACTCGTATCTGAATTGCAATAAGTAATATTTGCATTGCTGAGAACGTCGATGAGAAAAGGGAATTTACAAGAATAAAATTCAAATGTAATAATAATGGTGTCATTTTATAATTAAACGTTATTGTTTAAGGCTGTCAGTATAAATATTTATAAACACAATTCATGTCTCAATAAAAAACAAGGCGAAATGGTCATGCACTAATTACAGTGTCAATTAAAAATAATAGACTTAATTACAACAATATTGAATAATAAAGTCATTTGTAGCCTTATGGGAGGTTATTATGGCTGAAATTACTGGTAATTATCATGTTTTAAGGTAAAACGCCTGGAATGTATCATTGGCAGTAAAATTTAAGTTTTGATTGATTTAATAATACACATTTATTCCTAGAACGTGTCAAAAATGATTAATCGCCGGACGAAATTAAGAAGTTCCGTTCCTTGGGTCCAGGTAATGGACATGGGACAAACAAAAAACAAACCATTTATCACCTTACAAAGAAGCATTTTCATTAATTCCACCTTTTACTAATCTGAAACACCTGTTGTTATTTAGTTTTTGTCGGTCAATTTGGTTTTTTACTGGACTTTGGTTTGGGTTGTGGGGGTTGCTAATTGTTTTAGTTTTTAGAAAGGACAGATGAAGAATAATTAATAAATTGTCTGCTTTCTACAAAGTATCACGAAATTGTTTGTCGTTATCTATAAAATTCAAGAATACTTTCTCCTTGTTGAAAATGATTTGAATTAATGAAATTCAACATTTTATTAGATGTAAGTAAAAGATCTACTATATTCTGGACATTCTGAGTTGAAGTAATGATATGCTTCTTCTGAAAACATCTACAAAATACTTCTTCATTGTCTAGGAAATTTAAGAATACCTTACTGAGTATAAGAAAAACATTAGGAAATTCTTCTTCATTGACTACGAAATCCAAAATTACTTTTTCCATGTTGAAAATGTCTTAAAGTATTAAAAGTCTTCAAAACTTTATTAGAAATACCATTGTTTGGGTTGTAAGAGTTATTTGTATATTAATAAATTGTATACTTATTGTAAATATAAGAAAAACAGCTACAAAATTCTTTTTCACTGTCTACAAAATTCAAAAATACTTATTACATATTGAAATTGACTTGGAGTACTGAAATTCTTCAAGACTTTAACAGAACTTTACTGAATATAAGAAAAACATTACGAAGTTCCTCTTCATTGACTACGAAAGCCAAAAATACTTTTTCCATGTTGAAAATAACTTAAAGTATTAAAAGTCTTCAAAACTTTATTAGAATTACCATTGTTTGAGTTGTAAGAGTTATTTATATATTAATAAATTGTATACTTATTGTAAATATAATAAAAACAACTACAAAATTTTTTTTCACTATCTACAAAATTCAAAAATACTTATTACATATTGAAATTGACTTGGAGTACTGAAATTCTTCAAGACTTTAACAGAACTTTACTGAATATAAGAAAAACATTACGAAGTTCCTCTTCCTTGACTACGAAAGCCAAAAATACTTTTTCCATGTTGAAAATGACTTAAAGTATTAAAAGTCTTTAAAACTTTATTAGAATTACCTTTGTTTGGGTTGTAAGAGTTATTTATATATTAATAAATTCTATACTTATTATAAATATAAGAAAGACCAGCTACAAAATTCTTTTTCAATGTCTACAAAATTCAAAAATATTTGTTACATGTTGAAATGGACTTGGAGTACTGAAATTCTTCAAGACTTTAATAGAACTTTACTGAATATAAGGAAAACATTACGAAATTCTTCTTCATTGATTACGAAATCTAAAAATACTTTTTCCTTGTTGAAAATGATTTAAAGTATTAAAAGACTTCAAAACTTTATTAGAATTACCATTGTTTGGGTTGGAAGAGTTATTTATATATTATTAAATTGTATACTTATTGTAAATATGAGAAAAACAGCTACAAAATTCTTTTTCACTGTGTACAAAATTCAAAAATAATTGTTACATATTGAAATTGACTTGGAGTACTGAAATTCTTCAAGACTTTACTGAATAAACATTAAAAAAATTCTTCTTCATTAACTACGAAATACAAAAATAGTTTTTCCATATTGAAAATGGCTTTTTCAACATGGAAAAAGTATTCTCGAATTTGGCAGACATTATATTATTATATAAATGCAAAGACATTTTACTTAGGAACATTTTGTAATGAAATTTCAGACATATTATTCAAACATCAATGTGCTTAAGCAAATAATCCTCGGGTACAGAATAAATAACTTTGTACGATTATAAATAAAATGTAATTGTCACAGTAGTAATAAATCATGCAACTCCTCACATCCTTATTTCCTCTCACAATCAGACCACATAGAGAACAAAACAGATTGTCGTGTAGGTGTCACAATCATTTATTTGTCAACAAGCTAATCCGGCTAATAAGCATCCGAAAATATCCCCGAAAAGAATTCCATATTTCCAAAACAAACATCGACGGAACAAAAGCCGTGGAGCACGTAACCCTCTATTAATAAAACCGTGGACGTTTGTCTTCTATAAATAATTAGCGGCAATCAATTTAAAATGGCCGTCCGCTTCTTATACGCACCGCTCGTTCTTGACAGTGAACATTCCTGTACAAATACGAGCGTACTCGTTTATCGAGTGCGCCTAAGTGGTGGATGTTCTTCCTACATGTGTGGGCAGAGAGGAGCGCACTGGAAGCACAATAACATCAAAGATGATAAAATTAAACTACAATAAAACGGTTTTATATCGGTACTGGGAAATGGTAATGCTAATGTCTTGCCATCGACAATTAGTGCCCTGATAAACTGTTATAATTAACTTCGTAGACGGACCATTGTGAGTGCGCACTTTGTTTTATTGTCGAGAGAGAACCGTTCGGGTTATTCGCACACAATCTTATTGGGCGAAACGAAGACATCACCGGCCGATATTCAATCCAGTCCGTGAACTTATGCACATAAATTTCAGCAGTCAAACACAATAAAATTTGCGTGACGAACGGCATATCGTAAAGTCGTTCGATATTTGCTACTTCCACGACGTCGGAATCGGCATCGGGCGGATGTCCTGAATGTGTTCTTCGTCATTCTTGACGTTTACATGTCTTGCTCCAATTTTTTTCGGCTTTATATGATACATATGTTTAGCATACATTATTTTTTTTTAGTCTAAAATAGGAAGAAACTAAAGAAATGCAAGAAACGTTAGCATGAGTCACCTAAGTGGTGACACAGATTTTAAGACAAAATAAGATGAACTCTTACAACCCAAACAATGGCAATTCTAACAAAGTTTTGAAGACTTTTAATACTTCAAGACATTTTCAACATGGAAAAAGTATTTTTGGCTTTCGTAGTCAATGAAGAGGAACTTCGTAATGTTTTTCTTATATTCAGTAAAGTTCTGTTAAAGTCTTGAAGAATTTCAGTACTCCAAGTCAATTTCAATATGTAATAAGTATTTTTGAATTTTGTAGACAGTGAAAAAGAATTATGTAGCTGTTTTTCTTATATTTACAATAAGTATACAATTTATTAATATATAAATAACTCTTACAACCCAAACAATGATAATTCTAACAAAGTTTTGAAGACTTTTAATACTTTAAGTCATTTTCAACATGGAAAAAGTATTTTTGGCTTTCGTAGTCAATGAAGAGGAACTTCGTAATGTTTTTCTTATATTCAGTAAAGTTCTGTTAAAGTCTTGAAGAATTTCAGTACTCCAAGTCAATTTCAATATGTAATAAGTATTTTTGAATTTTGTAGATAGTGAAAAAAAATTTTGTAGCTGTTTTTATTATATTTACAATAAGTATACAATTTATTAATATATAAATAACTCTTACAACTCAAACAATGGTAATTCTAATAAAGTTTTGAAGACTTTTAATACTTTTAAGTCATTTTCAACATGGAAAAAGTATTTTTGGCTTTCGTAGTCAATGAAGAGGAACTTCGTAATGTTTTTTTTATATTCAGTAAAGTTCTGTTAAAGTCTTGAAGAATTTCAGTACTCCAAGTCAATTTCAATATGTAATAAGTATTTTTGAATTTTGTAGATAGTGAAAAAAAATTTTGTAGCTGTTTTTATTATATTTACAATAAGTATACAATTTATTAATATATAAATAACTCTTACAACTCAAACAATGGTAATTCTAATAAAGTTTTGAAGACTTTTAATACTTTAAGTCATTTTCAACATGGAAAAAGTATTTTTGGCTTTCGTAGTCAATGAAGAGGAACTTCGTAATGTTTTTCTTATATTCAGTAAAGTTCTGTTAAAGTCTTGAAGAATTTCAGTACTCCAAGTCAATTTCAATATGTAATAAGTATTTTTGAATTTTGTAGACAGTGAAAAAGAATTATGTAGCTGTTTTTCTTATATTTACAATAAGTATACAATTTATTAATATATAAATAACTCTTACAACCCAAACAATGATAATTCTAACAAAGTTTTGAAGACTTTTAATACTTTAAGTCATTTTCAACATGGAAAAAGTATTTTTGGCTTTCGTAGTCAATGAAGAGGAACTTCGTAATGTTTTTCTTATATTCAGTAAAGTTCTGTTAAAGTCTTGAAGAATTTCAGTACTCCAAGTCAATTTCAATATGTAATAAGTATTTTTGAATTTTGTAGATAGTGAAAAAAAATTTTGTAGCTGTTTTTATTATATTTACAATAAGTATACAATTTATTAATATATAAATAACTCTTACAACTCAAACAATGGTAATTCTAATAAAGTTTTGAAGACTTTTAATACTTTTAAGTCATTTTCAACATGGAAAAAGTATTTTTGGCTTTCGTAGTCAATGAAGAGGAACTTCGTAATGTTTTTTTTATATTCAGTAAAGTTCTGTTAAAGTCTTGAAGAATTTCAGTACTCCAAGTCAATTTCAATATGTAATAAGTATTTTTGAATTTTGTAGATAGTGAAAAAAAATTTTGTAGCTGTTTTTATTATATTTACAATAAGTATACAATTTATTAATATATAAATAACTCTTACAACTCAAACAATGGTAATTCTAATAAAGTTTTGAAGACTTTTAATACTTTAAGTCATTTTCAACATGGAAAAAGTATTTTTGGCTTTCGTAGTCAATGAAGAGGAACTTCGTAATGTTTTTCTTATATTCAGTAATTTTGTAGATAGTGAAAAAAAATTTTGTAGCTGTTTTTATTATATTTACAATAAGTATACAATTTATTAATATATAAATAACTCTTACAACTCAAACAATGGTAATTCTAATAAAGTTTTGAAGACTTTTAATACTTTAAGTCATTTTCAACATGGAAAAAGTATTTTTGGCTTTCGTAGTCAATGAAGAGGAACTTCGTAATGTTTTTCTTATATTCAGTAAAGTTCTGTTAAAGTCTTGAAGAATTTCAGTACTCCAAGTCAATTTCAATATGTAATAAGTATTTTTGAATTTTGTAGATAGTGAACAAAAATTTTGTAGCTGTTTTTATTATATTTACAATAAGTATACAATTTATTAATATATAAATAACTCTTACAACTCAAACAATGGTAATTCTAATAAAGTTTTGAAGACTTTTAATACTTTAAGTCATTTTCAACATGGAAAAAGTATTTTTGGCTTTCGTAGTCAATGAAGAGGAACTTCGTAATGTTTTTCTTATATTCAGTAAAGTTCTGTTAAAGTCTTGAAGAATTTCAGTACTCCAAGTCAATTTCAATATGTAATAAGTATTTTTGAATTTTGTAGACAGTGAAAAAGAATTATGTAGCTATTTTTCTTATATTTACAATAAGTATACAATTTATTAATATATAAATAACTCTTACAACCCAAACAATGGTAATTCTAACAAAGTTTTGAAGACTTTTAATACTTTAAGTCATTTTCAACATGGAAAAAGTATTTTTGGCTTTCGTAGTCAATGAAGAGGAACTTCGTAATGTTTTTCTTATATTCAGTAAAGTTCTGTTAAAGTCTTGAAGAATTTCAGTACTCCAAGTCAATTTCAATATGTAATAAGTATTTTTGAATTTTGTAGATAGTGAAAAAAAATTTTGTAGCTGTTTTTATTATATTTACAATAAGTATACAATTTATTAATATATAAATAACTCTTACAACTCAAACAATGGTAATTCTAATAAAGTTTTGAAGACTTTTAATACTTTAAGTCATTTTCAACATGGAAAAAGTATTTTTGGCTTTCGTAGTCAATGAAGAGGAACTTCGTAATGTTTTTCTTACATTCAGTAAAGTTCTGTTAAAGTCTTGAAGAATTTCAGTACTCCAAGTCAATTTCAGTATGTAATAAGTATTTTTGAATTTTGTACACAGTGAAAAAGAATTTTGTAGCTGTTTTTCTCATATTTACAATAAGTATACAATTTAATAATATATAAATAACTCTTCCAACCCAAACAATGGTAATTCTAATAAAGTTTTGAAGTCTTTTAATACTTTAAATCATTTTCAACAAGGAAAAAGTATTTTTAGATTTCGTAATCAATGAAGAGGAACTTCGTAATGTTTTTCTTATATTCAGTAAAGTTCTGTTAAAGTCTTGAAGAATTTCAGTACTCCAAGTCAATTTCAATATGTAATAAGTATTTTTGAATTTTGTAGATAGTGAAAAAAAATTTTGTAGTTGTTTTTATTATATTTACAATAAGTATACAATTTATTAATATATAAATAACTCTTACAACTCAAACAATGGTAATTCTAATAAAGTTTTGAAGACTTTTAATACTTTAAGTCATTTTCAACATGGAAAAAGTATTTTTGGCTTTCGTAGTCAATGAAGAGGAACTTCGTAATGTTTTTCTTATATTCAGTAAAGTTCTGTTAAAGTCTTGAAGAATTTCAGTACTCCAAGTCAATTTCAATATGTAATAAGTATTTTTGAATTTTGTAGATAGTGAAAAAAAATTTTGTAGCTGTTTTTATTATATTTACAATAAGTATACAATTTATTAATATATAAATAACTCTTACAACCCAAACAATGGTAATGGTGAAGGCTTTTAATACTTCAAGTCATTATCAACATGGGAAAAGTTTTAAAAAGTATTAGAAACACAAAAATCAAATATTATGAATAAAAAAAGATTATAAAGATTCCTTCTAATGGTTTATAAATATTTGTTGCCTTATACAATTAAAATTTTAGAATTCTACGTGAAATTTTAATGGAGAAGTTCATTTTAGCTTTATGCATTTTTTCTCGTGTAAACTAGTGTAATTAAACGACACGCTAATAACGAAATAAATCAAACGCATTTCCTGCAGTTGATATTCGAAATATCTTGTGTTTCAGCGCTTCCCAATTTGCTTGACAACCAGTCGCTCCACCCAATTCCCTTTCATCTCGCTGTTTTATATGTTTCGCCTTCTCCTCCTCCTACCTCGTTTCTCACACTTATTTTGTTTATTATAGAAAATTGCGGCAAATTATTATCCTTATACAGTAAAAATTTTATATTCCCACAGACATATTTCATGTCTCGAGATGGGATTTTTCTCTTGTATTGCAACAGGAATTCTTTCTTTTATTCGCATCTTGGCGGAGGTTAAGAGCCATTTTTCTCCAACGTTCTGACAAAGGATGTAATTTCTCTTTGAGATTTTATAACGAATTTTCCCTTGTATTCATATTTCCCGTTCCTGTAATTTTCCACGAAAAATTACACCTCATTAGCATCCGGGAGGTATGTTCAATGTATCTTCATTCGTACGTATTCGCCGACAAGATGTTGCAATAACTCCCGTCAGGAACGATCCTAATCGCGTTATTTTTATATTCCAGCACGGTAAACAGAAGCCGGAAACTTTTCTAAAAAATCATTACGAGCCACATTGTGGATGTATATGAGAAAATCAGGTTTTAAACGGCAGTCGTAGGACGACTTTTTTAATTAAACCATCACTGCCTTCCAGTAAAACGTTAAAATTCAACAAGCTGAAGGAATAACAGCAGATTTATTATAAAAAATACCACCACGAAGATTGTTGTTGTAATGAGCAATAAACGCGAACGGGGCTACCACAAACAGTAGTAACAGTAACAAGACCACCTGTAAGATCTTCAAGAACTGAATTATTACAACTGTTAACTTTTTCTTGGAAATCATTTGGAAAGGTGGGCGGCGAGTCCTTACGAAACTGCCGGACGGAATGATAAACGGATCCGGTTCCCTTAAACACGTCCTTGGACCCCTAAATTATTGATGAATGGAAATTCGTAAAATTTCAGCGATTTGCATTTAACACGGGGAATAGACTCACGTACCCGAAAACTTCTTGGCAACATCTTTTAGGGGTAAATGATGCAGGTGTGCCCGTCGGAGTTTCCGAAACTAATAATCATTATTCATTCCAGAAGATGGAAATATTCAGCTCAGAGCTACAAGGCTAATGAGAAATAACATAACAGTGAAATGTTGATTTTTAAAACCGGCTAACTACTATCATTACAAGTAATAACAACATAATTCTTAAAGCGACTTATTGGAAAATATGATTAATGATCTAATTTAGCGTTTTGCCTTAAAACATTTATTTTCTGATAGAGATCTAACTGCGACCATGCATAAAAGGAGATTTTATAACTGGTAAACTGCAGACTCTGAAACAAACTCCGGTTAATGTAAGTGATTTTCTGTTTGGACGAACATAAATATCCCTTTTAATATAAAAGTTTCCTAATTGTGTAATATCTATTATTATTTTATAGCAGACCGTAAAAATTATCTGTTTTTATACAATCGAATTATTAAAACTACAACGAAGGACATTTTATATAAAGAGTTTTCTAAACTTTGAATTTAATCTTTTGTTAAAATGTTGAAATAATAATAATAAAATAATAATTGTGTGAAAAATAATACTGAAATAAATTTACTTTGTGTTGAATAGAACTTAAAAAAATGATCTCATGAGTACATAATTACTAATTTAACCTTAAAATTGTAATAATTATATAGAACTATAGGTCCAATATTTTAAAATACACTTTGAAGTCAAACATTGTTCTATTTATACATTATATTACGTATATTTACGTACACATTTGAATATTTTAAAATTTCTGACTCTTAACAAATTTTTTAAAATTTTTAAACTTCTCTAAATTCTTATTTTTTTATATAGATTTTTTTTATTTTATATACTAATTTATCATTTTTAACCCTTTAACAAATCTTTTAAAATTTTTAAACATTTTAGATTTCTTTTGTTTTTTATTTTTCTGTATAGATTTCTAATTTAAAGTTTTTAATTCCTATCTTTAAATTTTATGTTTTTTTTTTTAAGATTTTTTAACTTTTAGATAATTATTTTATTTAGAAAATTTCTATTCTTTTAATTTATTTGGATTTTTAAATAAATATATTATAAGATATCTTAATTTTTGGAGATTTTTGCTGTTTAGTAATTAACTTGCAATATACAAATATTACTCATTATTTCATTCGTAAAGTTCTTTTAATTTTTTTACGTAAAATTATTTAAATTCCTTGATTTTAGTTAAAAATTTAATTACTAGATTCATATTTTTATAATTTTTAAATATTATATATTCTATAGACTTTTTGATCTCTAAAATTCTTTCGATTATTAAGCACTTTTAGGCACTTTGAATTGTGAAAAAAGGTAATTTTTTCTTCTTCTATCCCATAAGTTTCTAACTCTAAATATGTCAAAAAATAAATCAGAATCAAAGCTTTCTTTACTTAATTGTATAGGATAAATATTTTCATTAAAAGTATTATTTTATAAGAGCACTATTATATTTCTTAAAATCCAGAAACTAGTGTTAGGAATTACAGTTTTTATATTTTTTTCTTTTATATTTATTGTACAAAACCAAAACTTCCCAAGCGTCAGGATCCCATTAATTACATGCGCCTCCCCACAAAATCCACCACCGGAGTATTAAACGATATAATTTAGTGACGAGTATTTAATTTCGGGACCTTCAAGTGGAAATTATTATTTCCCGAAGTTGGAACCGTTCCCGCGCCAGTTTTCCTTATCACTTGATATTGTTTTCGGTGGAAGTTGGGGCGCCTCTATGTGCACCGTCGAAGCCAAAACGGCTAGAGCGTGGGTTTACTGTTGCATAAACCATTTAACATACATCCATGACGAAGTTTGGCGAGGTACGGTATTCAAATGCTCAGGTTACACGCGTTTATCAACACCCCCGCGGTTTTCACCCCGGGTCTGCAAAAAAAAACTAGAGATAAACAAGCGACGAGTCGTGCCAGAATTATTTTAATTAAGGGCTGGAAATCGCTTTTGTTTTCCGAAGGTAATTAGTGGACTCCGCCTTGAATCTTTGTCGGATCAAATTAATCCGGACAGTTATGACCAAAATATTGTTAATTATTTCTCGCAAGAGGTGGAGTAACTTTGGATTGCTGCAGGAAGATCACCATTAACCAGTAGACCAACAAAACCAACTTCAGTCTGAAGTAACGTCCAATTACCACTCACCTATTTGTCTTTAGATAAGTATAAACAAGTCGTTCCACGGCAAAACTGTTTATTTAGCAACCTGAAACAACCTAATTAGGTCTAAAGCCCCACCATGTTTAAGATATTCCATTTCCGATAAAGGGCGTAACACGCACACACCGATTTATAGACACGGTATGCACGTATTTATGCCGCAACAATTTTCAATTATGACCGCGAGTTAATTCGCGCGGAGCAATGCAAAAAGTACCGATAACGTGTACGGATAATTTATGTATTCTTTTAATGCGCCCCATAAGTTATAAACGTCCGATGGAGAACTCTCCGTAACTAGTTTATATTCATTTCGGGCCGCGAAAACGGAAATGAACTGTGCTGTTTGATTTGTGTTTCCTACGTCGACAATCGATTCGCTTTTCACGTTTTACTCGGTGCACAAGATGCTGGACAACATTCGATGATTTCATTTAATTTAATATTAATTATTCTTCTTCTTTATACACAGAAAAATGTGTTTTATTAAATTTATTTTACTTGTTGGTGGTCTTGGTTATATATTTCTTTAATTTTGTCTCATATTTACTCATAAAAATATTAAAATATAATAAATTTATATCACATAAATTATGATTAATGACTTAATTTAGTAAATTTTAATTTAATTTAAGTAATTGCTTATTAAAAATGGAAAAAACCTCAACTATATATCAGGGATGCGTTAATTAATTGGAACTTTCAAAACGAAATGTATGATTGAAAAAAGTAATATTCGAAAGTGCGTTTTATATGGCAGGAATCGGATGAATGAATTGATGGACAGGAGGATTGGTCGTGCGAGATTAGCTGTAAATAACTCTGTGCTAATTGTATTCTTATGTAACGCCCGTTACTGACATTTTATCTGTTTCGTGATTTGTTCGGTAAGTTCGTGCCGAACATGTTCAGTAACCGAACGAGGAATAAAATTAATAATTAACGTGCCAAAACACCGATCGCCGCTATAAAATCATTAGTCTGCGAGGTCGGAGATCTGTGTGTTCATCTTCGGGTCATTCCTTCTCAAATTGTTGAAATTATACACAAATAATTATAAAATTATATTTAAAGCTTCCATAAATTATTAACCATTGAAGATACTGTATTTTAAAATATAAAACTGTCCATTTATTAAAGGATAATAATATCTAATAATTAGTATTATAATTTAATAATTTACTAGAAGAATAATTGCAGTAAATAATATTTGTACCACATAAATAAAAATATAAACAAATTAGCTTTAAAATCCTGTTAAATTTAATAGAAGTATTATTGTTATGGAATGTCTCAGGGCAATTTAAGCTGTAAAAAAGTAATTCGAGCAATGGCAGGGCCAAGAAACATTTAATATAACTGTCGTCGCAGAATCAGTGTGGAACATAACAGCAACCACACCTTTGGAGTTTAATTAAAACCCATCTAAGCGTGACAAGTATGAATTAAAGGTATTTGTGACTAATTATCCTGGCTGTAATCTAAAATGTTCGGCCTTCCGCGTGTTCTTCAATTTGTGCACAGCTCCGGCGTCCCGAACGGAACGAAAATGGACGTGCATAAATTCCCTGGCCTGGCAATAAACAGTAATTAATATTGGTGGCAATAAAATCGGTAATTATGACGATTGCGAACGTTAATAATCGTTTTGTGTGTCGTTCGTGTGCGATCGAGGACAAATCAAACGGAAATGTGCCGATATTATTCAGTTTATTAGGTAAACTTTGCATTAAATTTAATGCGACACTAATTAATAATTGTCAGGGGACCATTTTCCGATGGTTAAAAAGCTAATTAAGTTGGTGGTGGCAAATTTCGTTCAACAATATTTAATTAATTTTCAGGAGAAAAATCTACAGTTAGCTTTTCCTAATTAAGTACATATACAGTGGTGGATATAATTATAACAACTTATTGAACTATATTAAAAATATGAGCTGTGCTACTTGAATTAGATGTCAATACTATAATATTTATTGATTGATTTGATAGCATCAAATTTAGATGAATTGTGGTTATTAATTTCAAAGTACCCTTCCCAATATTTCATTAAATATTTACCTCATCGTTTGGAGGTGGTTATTACGAACAAAGGGTATCCTAAAATATTAACAATTTTGTTTATGTTTAAGTTATTTAACAAATATATATTTTTCAAAACTGTGCTGCTTCTGTCATTTAGCATTTATTTTGTTCAAGATTTAATTTAAATAGAAATTATTGATGAATAACAGTAGAAAGAATATAATGTAATTATTGTAAATAAAATATAAAATATTTTCATTGCATTTAATTAGAGATGTGCTTTTCCTAATTAACATTAAGGTAGTAATGTGTACTATTTGTCAGGCCATCACAATATATTCTTATCACCATTTGAACGTTATAAAATAAAAAAATCTTAAGATTTTCTACCTTTTAACTTCATTTTAAGATTTACTAAATAATTAGCTGAATTAAGATATTTAATTAGTGTCTTAACTCACCACACATACATGAAGAAATGGGTTTCTGGATACTTTTACACTTGTCACACACTAAACAATTAAAATCAACAAAGTATTATTTATTTGAAAACACAAATTTGTTGATGCATTCATTTGGACTACGAATGTTACGATATATAAAAATGTCATGGAATAAAATTGCATTGGATAAATAAGCGTCGTTGCGTCTAGTCTAGTCGTTGCATGTGTGCAAATTGCATAACTTACAATATGTATAGTTG
The DNA here is from genome assembly GCF_024364675.1 of Aethina tumida. Taxonomy (NCBI): domain Eukaryota; kingdom Metazoa; phylum Arthropoda; class Insecta; order Coleoptera; family Nitidulidae; genus Aethina; species Aethina tumida. The sequence continues at coordinate 4,809,507 of NC_065438.1, forward strand.
GTTAGTATTATATTTTTAAACATTTTATCATTGTTATTTGTTAAATTTAATTAAAAAATTAACTAAACAAACAGCAAATAGTTGCTTCAAAATAATTATAAGTAAATTAAATAGAACAACAGGTCTGCGTGACAGCAGGAATTTACAGGAATACTCTTCATTTTATTGGTGAAAACGCATGAACTATATAATCTTACGACGCCCATCGCACTTGGTTAGGGACGCGTCTGCGATTTTTTGCTGTATTTCTTGGATTTTTCTGTTGTGTTTGTTGTTTAAATGCTGTGTGTGTCCATCTCATTCATTTGTATGACTCTAACTCAACCTTTTTATGTAATACGTCTACAATTCGGGTAAGTTTTACTCGTATTATTTGTAAATTTAAAATCACATGTCAAAGATGAATCAAACTATTTAATTACTCTGTATAAATTCCAATATATTATTTACTAGTGGTCTTTTGCTGGAGAGAAAAAGCACATTACTAGTTAATGTTAATTAGGACATACACACATTTAAATATCTAAATGTACTCAATATATTTTATACTTTATTTAAATAAAATAATTTCTACTTAAAAAATAAACAAACTAAGTTGTTTTTTGTTTAGACCTTAATTTTTCATGTTAAATATTATTTAACTTTTCCCTGGAGTGAAACGTTTCTTTATTATCACTTAAAGTGAGTTAGTTATCCAATAAAATAATATAAATTCTATTAAGAATAAATTATTTCTACTTAAAGTATGTTTAAATAAATCCACAGAACATAAATATATTTCAATGTGATATTTGTTTACCAAACTAAGGGGCCATAATTATACTAAGTTATTAATATACATTAAAAATATGAACAGTTTTACAAGAATTTGATGCCTGTACCTATATAATGTTTATTGTTTTTTCTTTTTGTTAATCTAATTTTATTCTTAAAAGAATACTTCTTTATCTTTTATAGACAAAATTGTAGCAATTAAGCCTTACCAAGAGGGACAGAAAGAAGAAGAGATGGATAAAAGTTTAGGCTAAATAATCAATAATTTTCTGTATTATTAAAAATAATTTAGAGAAACTGGCCAAGTGGTAACCACGAAAAACATGAAAGAAAAATGGTAACTGGATAATTGAATGACAAAAAACAATCCAATCTCATTATCAACTGAAATTGAAGCCAATTTGAAGAAAATGGGACTTGCTGAAGTTGTTTAAGGATTGTGAGAAGAGGGTTAATTGATGGGGGTTTCTTTAACCACAAACCTACCAGAAAAACACTTGTTTCTTCTGTTTATAATTAAAAATGCCTTTAAAAATTAATGTTCTGTTGTTGACAATTAAAACAGGTGGCAACAAAGTTCCAAAGACCTCTGCAACAAAAACCTGGTTAAAAATCTAGCGGCAGATATGTTGCGTTGTTGACAATTAAAACAGGTGGCAACAGGGTCGGTTGCAATGCCAATTATTAACACGAATAAAACCAATAATGATGTTGGAATTGGAAGCGGTAACAATAACTAGCGCTTTATCATTTCCAATTGCAGACAGATGAAACGGAAACGTATCGATGTGTATTCAATTTTAAACCGCGTTAATTAATGACCGGCCCGCTTAACAATTAGCCGAAAACAATTAATTAACATTGTAACAGGCCGTTTAATCTTGTAAAATTTATGCCGTGCCATTCGGAAAAGCGCTGTTTGCCAGAAATCACGACCGGCATGATTATCCTTTTGTAATGATTTCTGGCGTTGAAAATTTAACGGCGCGAAAGCATTCGGAACAATGGGGGCCGATTCATGTGTCCCGGGGCTTCCCCCTAGCGGAAACGCCGCTGGGTATGAGTGACATGAATTATGACGGGCAAGGTGGATGTGTCGGTTGTCCAGGACGATACGGCCACCGGACCCGTTTTCTGAGTGTCTGAATAATTGAACGGCGGCTTTGTGAAGGAGGTGCCTCCATTAAATTAATATTATTGGAAATGCCCGATTGAATAATAAATCCCCGGACGATTGTTTCCGTTCGCGTGGTGTTCACGGAACGTTATTTGCACAGTTCGATGCAATTTTAATCGTATCGGCGAAACAAGCGGGTCCTCTGCTTCGGGACCGGGTCGGAATGATGCAGTAACAGTCGTTTTAATGCCCCGTAAAACTAGTTGCAGGGTTAACGGGCATTAAACGAAAAGTATCATAGCCTATTTGAACAGTCGACTTGGAACAATAATAGTTACACTCAATTTCCATCCATTTGCTCGGGCTTTTAACCCAATTACCTTCTTCGATAAACCGATCGCATTCAGTCGTGGCGCTCGTTTTTTTAATTATCCCGCTTTCGTTTTTCGACCCGTTCTTCGTTCGGCCGGAGTGGGCGGACAGTCCGTGCAATTTTCAAACCGAAACAAGAGACGAGAAATCAACAGATGCATTAAATTACTAACGACAAATTAACGTCGGAGATAATTGAGAATTATGATTGGTCTTCAACAAAGGGAAATAACACAATCACATCAAATCTCTGGCAATTTGAAACTATATGGAAAAATAATGTTTATTCCTAGGTTCTTTTTTTAGGCCGAATCTAATCTTTCAATATATTTTCTTATTGAATTTCTTATTTAAATATCCAATTATCCAAATAATCAATTATTAAAATATATAAATATCCAATTATTCGAATATCTAAATACATGTTCAAATGTCCAAAAATCCAATTGTCCAAATGTTCACATATCCAAATATCCACATATCTAAATATCCATTATTCAAAAATCCAAATATTCAAATGTCCAAATATCCAAATATTCAATGATTCAAATAACTAAATATTAAGAAATTTAAACATAAAACTATCAAATATCCAAATTTTTAAATATAAAAATATTTTGTGATATTTTTTTCTTATTTAAAACTTGAATTGTATGATTTGAAGTTAAAAATTATACAGTATCTTATTGATAAATGTGTACTTGTACACAAAGAAAGATATCCACACATTTAAGTATTAAATTATCCATATATCCGTATGTCCACATATGCATATGTCCACATATACATATGTCCATGTATCCACATGTCCATGTGTCCGTATATCAATGTATTCATGTGTCCATGTATCCATATGTCCATATATTCACATGTCCATATATCCACATATGAATATATCCATATATACACATATCCATATATCCACACATATGATTTTAAGTTAAAAATTATACAACATCTCCATGATAAAAGTGTACTTGTATAGATAGGTAAATATCCATATATTTAAGTGTCAAATTATCCAAATTTTTGAATATTTAATTATCCATATCTCCAAATATCTAAATAAATATCTAAATAAATATTCAAATAAATGTCCAAAAAAACATCCAAATAAATATCCAAATGTCTAATTGTTCAGTTGTCCAAATATCCAAATACCCAAATATCTAAATATCAAAATATTCAAATAAATATTCATTATCTAAATATCTAAATATGAAAAAATTTAAATATAAAACTATCAAATATCCAAATTTTTAAAAATAAAAATATTTTGTGATACTTTTTTCCTTATTGAAAACTTGAATTAGATGATTTGATATTAGAAATTATACAGTATCTCCATGATAAAAGTGAACTTGTACAGATATGTAAGTATTCATATATTTAAGAATCACATTATACATATTTCCAAATATTTAATTATCCATATCTCCAAATATACAAATATCTAAATAAATATTTAAATATCCAGATATCCAATTGTTCAGTTGTCCAAATATCCAAATATTCAAATATCTAAATATCCAAATATACAAATATTTAAATAAATATTTAGTATCAAATATTTTGTGATACTTTCTTTTTTCTTATCGAAAACTTGAATTAGATGATCTGATGTTAGAAATTATACAGTATCTCCATGATAAAAGTGAACTTGTACAGATATGTAAGTATTCATATATTTAAGAGTCACATTATCCAAATTTCCAAATATTTAATTATCCATATCTTCAAATATACAAATATCTATATAAATATCCAAATAAATATTCAAATATCCAGATATCCAATTGTTCAGTTGTCCAAATATCCAAATATTCAAATATCTAAATATCCAAATATACAAATATTCAAATAAATATTCAATATACAAATATCTAAATATCAAAAAATTTAAATATAGAATTATTCAAATGTTTAAATATAAAAATATTTTGTGACACTTATTTCTTATTGAAAACTTGATTTGAAGTTAAAAATTATACAGTATCTTCTTGATGAATGTGTACTTGTACAGAAAGAAAGATATCCACATATTTAAGTATTAAATTATTCATATATCCATATATTCTTATATCCATATGTCCACATATCCATAAGTCCATATTTCCATATGCTCACCTATACATATGTCCATATATCCATATGTCCATGTATCCATATATACAAATATTCTCAGTACATTACAATAAAAGAAAACAAACAGTATTGGATTGTAACGTTTCGTGGCGCCTTGAGGAATATCAATAACAAAGACGTCCGTTTTGAAATCGTTCGTCTCATTATTAAGAAATTAAAATCTCTTGCCCCAGGAATTTGTCGTGTCGAAAAAACGGGCAATCACGCGAGTACCTCGCGTGTTGAACGTATTTTATTATATGTGGCCCGATGGAGTGTGGAACGCTTTTTAACCGTAACAGCTTAATACGTTACACAGATAAACATTTGCAATTTTTTTAATTGATCCGAAAGTCCCCCGTTTCCACGCGACATATTTCCCCGGCGCAGTTTTCTGTTGTGTCGGACCGGATCGTTAAAGATTAAACAATCAAAGGGAAGCTGTTGAAATTCCTGCGGATAAATTATTGGGAATGATGCGCCGGCAGGGAATGCAAGTTAAAAATATGGCCAGTTCCTGTGCCCGGGCCACCGAAATTTGTCACCGCTTTGGGTATAAAAAGGTAGGATATATGGTCACTATTAATCCGCAGTATAAAAACAAAAGCAGGAATGTAAAGCAGCGGGGCGTACGGGCCGGGTTATAAATTTAAATTTATGAAAGAACAATTCGGAATGCGGCTTGGGGATTTTTGGGAAGTAAATATTGATTTACATGCCGAGGATGTGCTTTTTGGAAAAAATAACGCATGAATAATGCAAAACGGACTCGGCCGTTACGACCGTTCGTTCTTTTTGTTTATTTTTTTATTTTCAAGTGCACTTTACTGTTTTATTTATTTATAACTTAATTTGTATTTGCATTTAAACTTGTATCAGCGACGATAAATTCGGTTTAATCAAGTGCCCACAAATTTATTGGGCTACCGCCGTGCCACCGCTAAATACAGTGGCGTGTTATTACTTTTCACTTTTGTTTTGTTTTATGAATTATTTATCTACTTGGATTACACGTATTTATTTGTTTACACTTTTATTCAACAGGACTGTTACACCCCCACACACAATTATTATTAAGTAAACTTTATGTAAACCCTCATTTTTAACAACAAAAACAATGATAAAAAACAATAAACATCGAATTTTGTTGTGGTTGTTACGGTCAAACGAATTCGGGTTGGTTTAATTGTGCAAATTTGAGCTATGGAAGTGGCTTTATTAAATTAATAAAGTTTTGCAAGTGGACCGATTAAGTTAATTAAGTTTAAGGACCTTAATACGATTATTATGCAAGTAGTTGCTGGCAATTGTTTAAATGACCAGCACTTAGTTCTGTCACATCGTATTTCATCAACGACTCAAAACACTTTGTTTCATTGATGATTTTGTATAATTATGTGCTGCCCTGTTGGTTCTGTTGTTCTATGATGTTAATGAGTGACGCAGCTTGTTGGCAACAATTCAATTTTACTAATTATGATTTTTATTTAAACAGAATAACAATACAAATTTAGAACAAGTAACAATTATCATCCTTTTTAACTAGTGTTACATCTCCAATCATTTCCCAGCTAATAATTGTCATGACCTCAGTAAACTATGATCTGTTAATGCTTTTATATATGTATACTTGCTGAGAAGTGTCCATATTAAGCTCTTCCATTGACTTAAGAGCTTTAATTTATTAATTTTTGACTAGAGTTACATCTCCAGTCATTTTCCAGCTAATAATTGTCATGACGTCAGTAAACTATGATCTGTTAATACTTTTATATAAGTATACTTGCTGAGAAGTGTCCATATTAAGCTCTTCCATTGACTTAAGAGCTTTAATTTATTAATTTTTGACTAGAGTTACATCTCCAGTCATTTTCCAGCTAATAATTGTCATGACCTCAGTAAACTATGATCTGTTAATGCTTTTATATAAGTATACTTGCTGAAAAGTGTCCATATTAAGCTCTTCCATTGACTTAAGAGCTTTAATTTATTAATTTTTGACTAGAGTTACATCTCCAGTCATTTTCCAGCTAATAATTGTCATGACCTCAGTAAACTATGATCTGTTGATGCTTTTATATAAGTATACTTGCTGAAAAGTGTCCATATTAAGCTCTTCCATTGACTTAAGAGCTTTAATTTATTAATTTTTGACTAGAGTTACATCTCCAGTCATTTTCCAGCTAATAATTGTCATGACGTCAGAAAACTATGATCTGTTAATGCTTTTATATAAGTATACTTGCTGAGAAGTGTCCATATTAAGCTCTTCCATTGACTTAAGAGCTTTAATTTATTAATTTTTGACTAGAGTTACATCTCCAGTCATTTTCCAGCTAATAATTGTCATGACGTCAGTAAACTATGATCTGTTAATGCTTTTATATAAGTATACTTGCTGAGAAGTGTCCATATTAAGCTCTTCCATTGACTTAAGAGTTTTAATTTATTACTTTTTGACTAGAGGTGCATCTCCAGTCATTTCCCAGCTAATAATTGTCATGACCTCAGTAAACTATGATCTGTTAATGCATTTATATAAGTATACTTGCTGAAAAGTGTCCATATTAAGCTCTTCCATTGACTTAAGAGCTTTAATTTATTAATTTTTGACTAGAGTTACATCTCCAGTCATTTTCCAGCTAATAATTGTCATGACGTCAGAAAACTATGATCTGTTAATGCTTTTATATAAGTATACTTGCTGAGAAGTGTCCATATTAAGCTCTTCCATTGACTTAAGAGCTTTAATTTATTAATTTTTGACTAGAGTTACATCTCCAGTCATTTTCCAGCTAATAATTGTCATGACGTCAGTAAACTATGATCTGTTAATGCTTTTATATAAGTATACTTGCTGAGAAGTGTCCATATTAAGCTCTTCCATTGACTTAAGAGTTTTAATTTATTACTTTTTGACTAGAGGTGCATCTCTAGTCATTTCCCAGCTAATAATTGCCATGACGTTAGTAAACTATGATATGTTAATCCTTTTACATAAGTATATTTACTGAGAAGTGTCAATATTAAGCTCTTCCATTGACTTAAACGTTTTAATTTATTACTTTTTGACTAGAGTTGCATTTCCAATCATTTCCCAGCTAATAATTGTCATGACGTCAGTAAACTATGATCTGTTAATGGTTTTACATAAGTATACTTACTAAGAAGTGTTCATATTAAGTTCTTCCATAGATTTAAGAGTAATTTATTACTTTTTGACTAGAGTTGCATCTCCAGTCATTTCCCAGCTAATAATTGTCATGACGTCAGCACACAATGATCTATTAATGCTATTACATAAGTATATTTACTGAGAAGTATTCTTGTTCTTCCACTGACTTAAGATATTTAAATTGTGACGTTCCAATCATTTCCAAGTTAATGATTTTCTTGATTTTCCATGACTAAGAAGTTTTTTCAAAATAGTAATTTTGCCTGTATAATTAATTAACATTCCTAATTAACCCTTATACGCTTTCGAAGTGCTACATATTAAATTGTTATCTCGAAGGAAGAATTCAAATTAAATACACTGACTGCATATAAATGAACGTATTAATTACATATTAGCTGTAGCAAAAGATGTCATGCTCAGCATCGCGTAAACTTTTACAATCTTTGAATTAATTATATATTATTATCCATTCGTCGTGTAAAAACAGCGAAAATAGTCCACATCCAATTATATTGATGATTATTAACGATGTTATTTGTTTGCTGATAACTCCTTTTTGATTTTGTTCGTCGTGCGCATAACTTTTGAAATTTAATTAACTTTTTGTCGCGTTACGAAAGCTATTATAATTCATAGGATGGAAAGGCGAGTCTACAACTTAATTATTGTTCCAGGCCAATTAAGAAAGGGGGAGTAGACGGACGATTATCGATGTATATTAATTGTAACACGCAAAATTATTAAAAACATTATTAAGACATCTCACCAAGTTCATTACAACTTTTTTAATAGGATTTTACAACAAAAAAATATTACTCGCAGTTCCTGAATAACGGCCCCCACATAACTTACGAAATTTAATTCGGAGTAACGAATCCCACCCCCGTTGCGGTGGGCACGGGAAGCCCGACAAAAGTTTTCCTTTCGTCCCGGAAAAGACATTTTTTCGTCGCATTTATAAGCACAAGGTCTCATGCGGAATTATTACCCGCCGGTGGGGGGTGGGTGGATGAAAAGGAGGAAGCGAAATAAAAGTGACAAATGCATACCGGCATCCGCAAAAGACCGTATTTATTACCCAAACAAACCGCGGGTACGGCGACGATAATTCATCTATGACACCGACGAAAAGGGCCTTTGTTCCAAAACGGCGATGTATATTTCCCAATCGCATTCCGTTGTGCCGCTCCGCGTTTTCGGGCCGAAGATTTACTCCGTGTTTAATGCGTTATTGGTGTTTTCCTGTAAATTGAACTGTGACATTTAAATTGACAGTCTCGACCAAATTTAATATTCCACGTTAAATGATAAAAATGAACATGTGGCCGACAATCTGGGTCAGTGAACAAACTATACATGGAAATGCGTATGCTGCAATTGACTATTAAATATATTAACTTTTCATATTTATTCGGAATCCGTAAATAAGCTGCATCGAGAACAACGGGACACTCATGTGAAAACTGCATTAAAATTTAATATTTTACGGTTTACATGTGCATTGAATTTTTACCGTTCTCATTATTATTTATTTTGTTATAAATAACAGTAACTGAATTTATTTAATAATTCGACACGCGGAATGTCAACGCTGAAATCGAAATTGATACTGATTTTATTCATTTATACGCTTTGTACATTTTTAAATTGAAATTTGTTAAATTTTACTGTAAAATTTACTACATACCATTAATAAATTATATAAAACTATTTAGGTACTTAACTTTTTAATTTACTTACTCTATTTTCAATAAAGTTTCAGGAAGGACATCAAAATTAAAATCAATTTTAAAAATAAATCAAATTTTTACTGATTTTTTGTTTATGTTTCAGTTTACTATTAATGTTTTGTAACTCCACATAGATAAATTGGAATATTTCATATAAAAAATAATTGACTTACATAAATATTTCAAAAAACATTAAAAGTCTTCTATGATTGTTTTCAATAAGTTTTTTTCTCACTTAAATAATTCATCCCAAAAATGATATTTATTAATTTTACCATATAAATTATGTGCTGAATATAATCAGAAGATCCAAATTTAATCAAAATTGAAAATTATTTAAATTTTAACTGTTAATTGTCTTCCAGACACTCATATAAATATTAAACAAAACATTAAAAGTTTAAACTTCTATATTTGTCATCCCAATGAAATGATTCGAAATAAGGACGGCAAAACTAATTAAAATTATTACAGATTTGATAAATAAAGTATAAAAATAGTACTTTTTAAAATTGAAAGGCGTAAAATATTACAGTAAACTTTATAGTGTCTATAAATCCACCATTTCCGTGCTCGAAGATAAACATCATCTCATAAATCCATAAACCACTGTTTTACAACACTCATTACATTTATTTTGCGGCATTACTATAACAAAACTTGGGTGGCACCACCGACAACGTGTACAATGTAAGTTTTGCTTTGACAAAAAATAACCGGGTTCATTTACAAGAACAACAACAAAACTGTTGATTGCACGAACAATTACATCGAACACCAGCGGTCAGATATTACCATAGCGGGCACCGTAGATTTATCGTCTCACAATAGAACTGATCTACATTATCACACCTACCTGCAAGATACATAATTCATACGTGACAGTTATTAATTTATTTTCTATTATGACACCCGAGCCCCGCACTGAAAATGTGAGCGCCATTGTTCAAACAATCGCCAATAGTTAAGTTGGATTCGTGTCCTGCTACGGATTTTCCTTTGTTTGCCTCGAATCGTGGCTGCCCACGATGACAGCCAACGCTATTACTTTACCTGGTAATGATGTTATTGATATACTTTTTCTTCAGTCAACGTCCATTTGCCAATGTAAGATCAATCATTCACTTACTCCTTCTAATCATTGAGCACCAAAGACGGTCCAATTTGGGAAAAATTCAATGAAAAATAGCCTATTAAACTGAACATTATCATTAAATACAAACATGGTGTCAAGAAGATAATGTAAGGCCCATTAATTCATCAAACACTCCGCTCATTGTTTCCAACTAATGACATCGAATAGATGATGTGTTTGTGAAAGTACCCAATCCCGTATAAGTGCACATCCAAATGTATCATTGAGTTTTTTTGCGTTTGATCGAGGAGCTGTTGAAATAGTTATATGGAGTCTTCGTACTATGATTAAGTGCTGGTTATTAATTGAAATCATAAGGCCAACGGCTGAATAATAACAGAAATAATAATGTTAATAAGAGCTAGAAACAGATATGGAATGGTAATTATCTTACATGTAACTTGGGCCAATTACAGATGGAAGATTTCAGTACTTATATAGAATGGAAATTAAGCAAATCAAGCCGATACATTTGGGCTAATTTCCCCGCTTTAAAATTATCTTAATACTTAAAATTCCCCGAAGTAACCGCGTGTATTATCAAGACCACTCTTGGCTGGCTTTTAACGCTCTCGTCGTTTTTTTTTTTACATCATCCTGCGGGTGGTATATTTTCGTTGGCTGCCACTTTGACATCCGATGGAGGAAACACGGCGTTGCACTTAACTGCACGGTCTAAACAAAGTCGATTCAATATCGCCACATTTCGAAATGGCCCACTAAACAAGAGTAATTATCATTCCTGGTCCCCCGTAATTCACTTCACGTGTTACAAACGGCGAATTTGCTATGCATGGTCTCGCGAACATCTGCCGAACAACTCGGTACGTAACCAAATTGACAGTTTAAATTTATCTGCGTGTCGTCGTCTGTGGAACCACAATCTTAGGAATTTTATCTAATTAAATGCTTGTACTTGTTCCGCACCAAAAACGTTGGTTATTTTAGTTTTCGACTGCCTGGCTGTCACTGGAAATTAGCGGAGGCCTTTGGAAGGCTGTCTAGCCTATTTACTAACTTGTGGACTTTTGTTTCTTCTATTAGGTTTATTTGCTTAAACGCTGTAAGGCAATCAATTAGTCTTGGAGTGAAAAATCACGTCCGTCGCTGTCCATCCTAATGTCCGCCTAATCTTCGTCGCTGGCCATGTAAGCGAAATCCCTGATGGGTGTTAGTGTGCAGTCTCACTGGATCCGACGGGCATTTATCCGTCGATTTTCCAAATCTCTTAACGACTGGGTAATCCGGGCGTCTTAGTGCGTTGTTAGTACGGGACCATCCCCTCATCCTAACAGGGATCAATAGTCCGACGGTCCAACTCAATTCGAACTCCAAGCATTCTTAATTGAATTCGTTTTTATTGCGAGCACACTGGGTTTTATCCAAGGCAAAAACGCAATAAACGGGGTAAATGTTGATGGAGAGGAACGCAACAATCGGATGTTTGCTGAGGCAATGAAGGATGGATAATGTAGCTGAGCCGAAGATTAAATTAGTTGGATTGATATCCAATTATTACCCTTTATACTCGAGATAAAAAGTTTAAATATTTTGTCTGGAGCTCCATACATCTTACGTACTCAATTTCGCCCTTCCACGTTGGCAGGCAACGACTTTATTTTATTATTAAAAGAAATATTCTAAACGAAATGATGTTTTCCTTGGAGAAATTTACCTTTGAAAGCATCCACCGCGCTTCACGTGTTGCCTTATTGCGCATTACTCTATAATGAAGCTATTTCTATTCTTTAAAAACGTAGTCGGGCTCTCGCCGCGTCCCTGAGAGCAACAATTTCAATTGCCTCACCAACCCCATACATTACTAAGACATCATTACTTCCATGCCTAGTAGTTTCGAGACACTTAAACCAGTAAGTGCTATATATTATTGGGATATATATCCGAGTAGGTAGCGTTCAAGGATGCGTGGTCGTAGATATATAGGGCGTCGACTGAAATACATCACTGGACGTTTACACCTTTGTGCTGGGCCCAGCCCCTGAACACTCATGCCAATTGTGCTTTAATCGGGCACCACTTGAAGACTTAAGTTAAATTACTCATTATAAATTTCTCAAATACTTGGATTATTGAATAATTGAAGCTTTAAAAAGCAAAACAACTGAATGATGCTACTATCTTCCAATATAGTTTGATATATTGATTTATTTTGATTTATTTCTGTATACTTTGATATATTTTGAAGTATTTCCTATCATGACTGGATGTTTAGAACTTCATGCTTGCTTCTGAATACTTATGCCTATTATACTTTAATGAGTCACCACATGAAGACTTAAGTTAAATTGCTTATTCTAAACAGTCCAAATACTTGGAATATTGAATATTTGAAGCTTTGAAGAGTAGAACCAACTGAAAGATACTTTTATCTGCCAATATATTTTGATATATTTTGATGTATTTCAATATATTTCAATTTATTTTGATATAATTCTATATACTTTGATATATTTTGAAGTATTTCCTATCATCACTGGACTTTTACACCTTTGTACTGAGTCCAGTCCCTGAACACTCATGCTAATTGTGCTTTAATAGGTCACCACTTGAAGACTTAAGTTAAATTACTCATTCTTAAGTGTTCAAATACTTTTATTATTAAATATTTGAGTTTAAATTCCCTTAAAAGTTCTTAAACTCTTCCACAACTGTATGACACTGATTTCTGTGCTATTTTATGAATTTTCAATCACAAAATAACTATCAACAGACGCCAGCGCTTTAAAACAGCCCCTGCAACACCATGAATACAAACGACCGAAAAAGAGGTGTTTTTTCAGAACGGCAGTAATGAATAACAGGGTGACGGATCGGCCAAACAAAAATAAACCAGGTTTAGGGGGATGTTTGTTCCGTCAAACGTGTACTTTATCACAATTATACGCGTTCATTAAAAAGCTGCTGATATATCCTCCCGTTTTAGATAATCGCCTGCGGTATGGACATTAAATCTGATAAATGTGGTTGGTTTTTTTTGGTCGCACGTTTGGTGACACGTCCCCGTGTGGATCTGGCTGTAAACGCTTGTAAAGCATATATTATGTATTAGGAAATGTGCCCACGCAATGTTGTATCGTACAATGAATTAAGTGTAATTAATATTGTTCATGTGAGAGTGTATTAACATCTCCGGTCTTTCAATTTAGGCACAATTTAATACAACACGAGGATTTCAGGATTTATTGTCTGTGCAGCCCTCCGAAAAGATTTATCTGATGAATATGTAAAGTCTTGATTCCAGCGGATGAATATTTAATTTTTTTTCAGCAACATTTAACCCGTACAATCTTAATTTCAATTAAGGCGCGAAAAGTTTTTACTAAAATATTGAATATTCAATTAGAATTTTAATAAAGTGCAAAGAGAATCGATGACAGGCCAGAAAAATCCACCGTCCGCGATAACGTCGCGGATTCCCGTCCGGCAATTAAGACGGAATAAATGCAAAGTCGTTAGTGGCTCTTCTTCAGACCCATTCGTTAACATCTTAATACTTGTTGTCGATTTTTTGACTTATCTCCGGACATTAATTTTCCCCGGCCATCAGTACTTTTATATACTCGCATTCATTAGCCGGTACGTGTACTCATTATCTTAACTAAGTAGTTTTATTATCAATCCGCTTCAAGTTCGTTGTTTATTGCGTTTACACGACCGTTTTATTTAAATGCTACATCTCTAATTCTTTGCGTACGTAAATGAATATTAATGTGGAATTAGAGCCGTTTTGCCTCATCCAGAATCGCGGATTATTCATTTAAGCTGCGGTATTCCGAAACCGTACACAATGTTTTAATTTAATTAAAATGCACCGTTTTTAAAGTGCACTTTAGATTATTTTCCTCATTTTTATTGCCACGTGAATTTTTACGGGAATTATTCTGAAGTATTTTAACTGTGTTCTTGATTATTTTATGCGTTATTACGTTTATAATTTTATGTTTTCATTTTACATTTTTAAACACAAATATTATGTAATAAGTGAAGTAAAAAATATTTTTTTTTTTTTAATTTTTACAATGATATTTCGTTGTATTTCAATATATTTCGATATATTTCGACATATTTTGATAAATTTCGACATATCTCGATATGTTTCGAATATATTTTAATATCTTCTGATATATTTCCAAATAAATTTGATATATTATATATATGTTCTCATATATTTTTACATATTTCGATATATTTTGATATTTTTTGATATATATCATATATATTTTTCTACATTTTTATGTATTTCTATATATTTTGATATATTTCAATACATGCGATACTTTTCGATATATTCTGATATATTTTGGCACATTTCGATATATTTTGATATTTTTTGATACTTTTAACACATATTTTGATTTATTTTGATATATTTCGGTATATTTCGATATAATTCTATTCATTTCTATATATACTTTTACATATTTCTATATATTTTTATATTTATTTTGTTATTATTGGATATATGTAATATATATTTTGATATTTTTATAAATTTTAGTATATTCTGATATATTTAGATATCTTTCAATGTATTTTGATATTTTCTGATATATTTCGATATATTTTGGCATATTTCGATATAATTTGATATTTATTTTGATATTTTTCTATCTATTTTGATATTTTTTATAAATTTCAATATATTTTGATAAATTTTTATAAATTTTAAGATATTTCTATATATTTTGATATGTTTCGATATATTTAATATGTATATTTTGATATATTTTTATGAATTTCAATATACTTTGATATATTTTCATATTTTTTTATAAATTTCAATATGTTCTGATATATTTTGATTTGTTTTGATATATTTCAGTATTTTTTTGATACATTTCGATACTTTTCGATATATTTTGATATATTTCGATATATACTTGATATATTTTAATATTTATTTTAATATTTTTCTATATATTTAATATATATTTTGCTATATTTTTGTAAATTTTAACATATTTCTACATATTTTGATATATTTTAGTATATTTCGATATATTTTGATATGTTTCCATATATTTAATGTATATTTTGATAATTTTTTATAAATTTCAATATAATCTGATATATTTTGATTTATTTTGTTATACGAAATACATTTTGGTGTATTTCGATACTTTTCTATATATTTTGATATTTATTTTGATATTTTTCTATATATTTAATATATATTTTAATATTTTTTTATAAATTTCATTATGTTCTGATATATTTTTACATATTTCGAAATATTTTTATATTTATTTTGATATTTTTCGATATACTTAATATATATTTTATAAATTTCAATATAATTTGATATGTTCTGATGTGTTTTGTTATATTTTGATAAATTTTAAATTTTATTTAAGTATGTTTTGAAATCTTTTGACGTATTTCGATACCTTTTAATATATTTCGAAACTTTTGATATTTGTCGATATATTTAATAAATATTCTTATAAATTTATTTTTATTTAAATATATTACGATATATTCTGATATATTTTGACAATTTTCGATATAATTTGATATATTTTGACAATTTTCGATATAATTTGATATATTTTGACGTATTTCGGTACCTTTGGATATATTTCAATACATTCTGATATGTATTTTGATATATTTCGATAATTTTCGATATGGTTTAATATATTTCATAAAATTTTTATAAATCACGATATATATAGACATATTTCATATATAATTTGATACATGTTTATATATTTTAATATATTTTGATATATTGTGGTATATTTCTATACTTTTTAATTTTCAACATTAACCAATTTGAATAAAGTTAGAACGATTATTAAGACTTTTATGTGACATCTAACAATAAAAAAAATCCAGTTATTAAACATTTTCAACACCAATTAAATTTTGATTTAAAATTCAAGAAAGTAGACAAGCAAAGAAAGTCGTTAATGCAAAACGGTGACACATGTAAGTGCATCGCGAATACCAGGCCGGCCTTTATTACCCGCAAACTTTTACCGATGCGCCGTGCCCTTTGATACGCGAAACATCGGCCGAATTAAGCTTTCATCGGTCCGTGTTTTATTGGTCAATTTATCAACGGGCGATGATTTTAATGCAAAAATACAGTCGACGTTTCGCCAGATAACGGACGAGGCGTGGCACGGTTTTAATTTAATTAACGATATATAAAAACATTCTCGTTTACATAACTCAGTTTAATGTTGCGCCTCGTAAAACCAGTGGCGCGAAATTATCGCCTATAAAATGTTAAATTTCTGGAGTGTTGCTGTTTTTATAAGGATGTCGTAATGAGACCGGGTCTTGTTCCTTATTGATCGTATCACAGACATTTTATTGTTGTTTTTTTCTTTGTTTTTCAGGTAAGTCAACCTGAGTACCTATCTTGGATGTGGCTAAGTATATTTTTTTTTAATTTAAAACAGCAATCACGTGCAAAATTTAAAAGTAGACCCAAAGGCACTATGTTTACATCATTCATGATCCTTTTATTTTTCCTTTTAATCTTTTAAAAAGCTAGAAAACGCAATAATCATGCAAATTCGTGAAACCTTAATGGATTAACCAGGAAATTACTTTCCTACGTTGGAGGTTTAAGAAAGCCGTTGTAAATTTAGGCTCTAGGGTTTACTGGTCACTATAAAATACTTTTATTTGTGTCTTTTAAATAATAACCAAGCTACACGTTCACATAACCTTTTAGTAATATCAACAACTTTTAACTAATATTATTTATGGAGGTGATTAGAAAAATAAATGTTTTACCATTGGCACCACGTTATTAACGTTGAAAAATTGCAAATTTATTTGATTGCAATACGCAAACATGTCCCTGATTTATTGGAAGTGCGTTGTGAAATGCTCCCACACATTAATAATAATTGTGGATAAATAAATAACAATTATGTACGTTTGCGGAGATGTTTAAACATGTACTGGCGACACTTTAGATTTACTAAGCCCAGATAACGTTACAGTTCCACTTTCTCAGACGCTTGCAAAAAGTTCAAACTCCCATCTAACATTTTTTATGCATTTTCTAAACCAATAAATCTAGTCACAAACGCGGGACACCCGCGGCGTATTCAATGAGTCCGAAAGGGCCGAATTTCGCGAGTTCACGTCTCCCCCTCCCCCGCAGGTCGGCGTTTTTTTTTCCTATTTATTTTTGTTCCCGCATATTGTTAGGGCATGACGTATCGGCGGGGCACACCCGTCGAGACACGGCCGAGAGTGAGGGCATTTTTTCGAAAATTAAAAAACCCACCGAGATGGATCCGACGCGGCAAAAGAGTCCCTCAACCGTGGACCCGCGCCAATTTATATTCTCTTTCGCTTTTTCATTTCACCATGTAAGCCGATCGGTTCATTCATGACCGGAGTCGAAATGTATTCCCGAAATTACTTTTCAGATTACAAAGTAATTCGGGCCCCACTGTTCCTTTGCCGTTAATATCCGGATGGGAAATGTTGCCGTGTGATCTGTGCGTGGGGTCATTGCGAAATGAAGACTTTATTTTCATTTTTGAATCATCAATAACGTAGGTCAAAAGCCATTTTGGTGCCAACTACTTTTAGAACTCAAAATAATCATTAGTCATTCCACTACATACATTCATTACTTCTTTACAGTATGGAGTTTACTTGGACAGTTCTAGAAAGAGACTATTTTATAAGAATTGTTTTAATTTTGAAACATATTGAGAAGAAACTGAAATTATCTAACCAATTGGCGCCCAACTTTTTATAATAAAGCAGTGTTAATTACCATTGGCGCCCAACTTTTGAATATTAATTATAATTTAGCGTTTTGTTATCAAATATTTAATAGAAAAATTGACTAAATTATTAATTGTAATAAACGATTTTATTAAAATTGTATTAAATTTGGAACATATTGAGAAGAAACTGAAATTATCAAACCAATTGGCGCCCAACTTTTTTCATATTTATAATAAAGTTGTACTTTATTATCAAATCTAATTCGAAAATTAACCAATTTCTTAACAAAACTAACGATTATATTAAAATTGTATTAAACTTGAAATATATTGTGACGAAATTAAAATTATCAATTATCATTGGCGCCCAACTTTTAAATATTAATTATAATTTTGCACATTGTCAACAAATAACTAATAAGAAAATTGACTAAATTATTAATATAAATTAACGATTTTATTAAAATTGTATTAAATTTGAGATATATGGAGAAGAAATAGAAAGCATAAAATAAATTGGCGCCCAACTTTTCATAGATTTATAATAAAACAGTACTTTATTATGTAAACTAATTTGAAAAGAGACTCTTGTGAGAAGACTTATCTTATTTTATGAGATTGGTCAGTTCTTGCTTAAAACGTTGTTCATATGTTAAATCTATTTGACTTTTAAGTTACAGGAAATGTGATGGCAAAAATATTGTTGAAGTGCATAATTACCATCGTGTACTTTCGCACAGCGTGACAACTCCGTGTCGTTCCAGTGCGGTTTAATAAAAAATGCATTTCGTATTTATGGACACATGCCACATGTTCTTACGAACGGCGGCATAAAACGGTCCGACCGGAGAGTTTCTATCTATGCGTATTTAGGTGCACGAGTCCGTTAATTATTGCAAAAATAATTTATTAACTTTAGACGCCGTTACGAATGAAAAACGCGTTGCTCGGGTCCTATTTACGGCGTCCATAAACATTAATAGCGATATCTGGATTATTTTTTTAACGTCGATGTTATTAATGTGAACGGGGCCGACACGTTTCAATTAAATGAAGGGTCGTAAAAAGATTTTTACTCGGTTAAGACATCATTTTACTGGCGCCCAATTGTATTAAGTGGCAGTTAACAATGTCAGTTATGGATTACACTTAAACGTTTAAGCAAAGAGATGCCAGTTAAGGAGCTGTTACTTCCAATAAATGCAGTTTGATGAATGTGTCAACATACTCGTTTTGTATACAATTATAAGAGGTTTCGATGTAATGAGCTGCGTTCACACTGTGCGGTAAATCTAATGAACGTTTACAATGTTTGGTGGTAAAATATTTGTGGATGATCTGACAGCAGATTTAACCAGATTTGAATATTTGAGCTTTACACAGGTATTTAATCAATGTGTTTTATGTTATAAATTGTCTTGTTCTAAATCAAATAACGTTAAAATTTTATTGATATAATCTGTAAAATTACTAATTTTTTTTTTCTTTGACCAGGACATTTATTCAAATTGAATATTTTAAGAAAGAGACTTTGTTAAATGTTGCTCTCAAGTCCCATTATTATAATGTTACAAGATAGATTGTCCCTGTAGATAATGCAAGGAACTAGTTTTAAGATCAATTGGTATTTGATTATAATAAGACAAGTATCATTAGTTATTAGAGCTGATAAATATGTTAAATTGTATCGATTTCAGAATAAAATAAAACAAAATTAGTTGTTTCTTACACTTTTATTTGAATTACTTTTTATCACTATGAATAGTGACAATTAACGGAGTTCTTTAACTATAAAAATGTATTAAATTAGTAACATGTTGAGAAGAAATTAAAATTATAGATTACCATTGGCGCCCAACTTTTAAATATTAATGAAACCAATTGGCGCCCAACTTTCCTGAATTACTATTGGCGCCCAACTTTCCTGAATTACTATTGGCGCCCAACTTTTCTGAATTACTATTGGCGCCCAACTTTTCTGAATTACTATTGGCGCCCAACTTTGGAATATTAATTGTAATTTAGGGCTTTGTTATTAAATATCTAATAAGAAAATTGGCAAAATTATTAATAGAAATAAACGATTTTATTAAAATTGTATTGCATTTGAGACACATGGAGAAAAAACTGAAATTATCAAACCCATTGGGGCCTAACTTATTTGATATTTATAATAAAGCAGTATTTTGTTATCAGAAATAATTCAAAAATTATCCAATTTATTAAACTGAAACATATTGTGAAGAAACTAGTGTCTAGAACAACTTTTACAATTAATTAAAAACAAATTATTATTGAGTTGTTCCAACTGATAGTGAAATTAAATATTAAAATTTATATTCAAAACACAATAAATTTCGGAGTCTAAATAAATAAAATTGACAAGCGATACACATCCCATTTCCAATCCTGTTAATTAAAATTTAAATAATTAAAATCCGTGTTTACATTTCTATAAAATCGAAACTACTTTTTACACATTTTAATCATTTGTACACATGTGTGATTATATTTGCATATTTTACACATTTTAATTAAAGTAAAACATTATTTACTGCGAACCTTTACTGGAATTAGTTCATCATAAAATTCACTTGAGCCAATCTATACTGGAAAATCTAAATGACTCGGTTTTTATGGCAGGCACCCCATTGTAGTCGCGACAAAGAAAATATTTATCATATCTATTTTGACTTGAGACTTCCCCGAGATCCGGCTTTGCGTCTAGATTTTATCAACAAACAGAAGTCTAAGTGATTCCCGTTATTCGGGGGGTCTGAGGAATTTTAAACCGGCAGCAGAATAGAGTTTTCCACTCGAAACCCGATACTATTTAAATATGTCCACGCCATTTCCCATCCACCCTCGCAGCACACAAAAAAAAAATATATAATCAATAAGGGCGCAAAACTTGAGTCATATCAAAATGTCATCTTAAGGAAAACAAATCTTATACAAAGTACATAACTTGTCAGCGGGGTGCCGGTTTCAATTGTGCTCCGTGCAGGGGTATGTCCTGCAGTCTGAATTCCCTGGGGGAGAATCGCCACCCCAAATATATTGTCGCTGATGGCTGATGTATTTATGACGGCCCCAGTGTCTGCAACTAATTGTTTCTTCACTGTAATACTTTGTTGTTCATTAACCGTGGCCACATGCGACTTCAACGGGGAAAATCTATTCAGTTTTTCCATTTAAAAGTTGAAGGAATTGGAATCGATCAGTGGAAGAAAGGAACCGAGGCATGATCCTGACATATCCGACATATCATATCGGGCCACACAAATCTCCCAAGTACGTAACTTGCCGACAGGATGCGTCCATTGTGCAGCCTGCAAGGGAATCCGTACGTACGCCCCAAGGGGGAAAAATGCAGGGCCCCCGCTCTATTTGTCATCGGTCGTGATGTCTGATATATTTATGTGCAAGGATTGTCTGTTGCAAAGTGCTCCTTACGTCGGGCGAGAATTCTATTTAATCGTCTGTGGCGATATGTTATCCTGCAACGTCGGACACGAACCGAGAGGGTCGGACTTTCGACTCGGCTGCACAGCCACAAACGTACGCGATTCATCGGAACTGCTAAGTGTTCACCAGGTTCAAGATCGTGAAATAAATCTCCAGCTTCGTTTCAAATAACTTTGGAAATATGTTGCAAATAACCGGCGTGGAAGCATATTTCACCACGGTTGGCAGTGAACCAAGGAAAGACGTTCTCAGGTCTGATTAAATGGACAGTTTATAAGGTTTCTTGACTCAATTGGGTGTACGTAATAATTAAAGTTGGATTTCGGTGACTTTTTCTACGATAACTCATCATTAAAGAGCTCTTGAATTGAATATTTGATGATCAGCTTCTACAGTGTTCACCTGGGTTTATTATGGACCAATAAAATTGTATTAAATTTGAAACATATTGAGAAGAAACTGAAACTAAGAAACCAAATGGCGCCCAACATTTCTAAATTACTATTGGCGCCCAACTTTTCTGAATTACTATTGGCGCCCAACTTTTGAATGTGAATTACAATTTAGGGCTTCATTATCAAATTTCTAATAGGAAAATTGATTAAAATATCAATAGAAATAAACGATTTTATTAAATTTGTATTAAATTTTAAACTTATTGAGAAGAAATTGAAATTATTAAACCAATTGGCGCCCAACTTTTCTGTTATTTATAATAAAATAGTATTTTATTTTCAGAAGAGATTTATCATTGAAAATTTCTTGTATCAACCATATTTGACGATGGATGAGCTTCCACAATACAACAATTAACCAATAACAATCTTATGTGTTAACTCAACTAATCACAAGTAATAATTGTGTTCATTTTTTATTGATTTATTAACTTTGAACTAAGTGCCGAACTTTTAAATTAAAAGTATACATTGAATCAACGCTTGAACAAACCAAATTCGTGAACTAAACATATGCAAACACTCGGGAGACTTGGTCCGCGAAGATTAACCCGCCAGGAGAGCAGTATTGTTCTGGAGGTGCCGGATAGTTCGCCCACCGAGTCTTATTAAGTTCGCTCTCGAGGCGTACATCATCTGTTTCTGTTTGTCTTCAGACCGAGTTTAATTCATACCCCGTTTCCTTCCGTTTGTTATCATTAATTTTGCGGAATGATATTAAATTTTCCGAATTGTTTCGGCTGTCGCGGGCCCTCGATTTGCGGCGCCGGCAAACTTGCCGATCGGCAAACTTTGTTGTGTTAATTTGAGTACGTTATGTATGATGTTGAAAGTACCTGTTTCGTACAGAATGTAGTCAATAATGCGAGTTAATGGCGCAAAGCTTTATAATTTTCCCTCCACCTCCTACATTGAATCGAGACCGGAGACTTAATGAGAAAGTATTTTACGAACACAAAACACTGATTCCATTTGCTTGCACACCGAGAATTTCCCTTTGGGTGGCTCAATGTTTAGTTTCGATTCGTATTTTTTCAATGTCTTTCCGCCCTTAATGTATTCAATAACTCCGGAATCATTGGGGCGATCTTCTGTTACTTCAAAAGGTGAATTTCAAAATGTTAAATGCGTGTTATAAATTACCGTTCGGTTCAGGGGGCAAAGAAAAGACTTGGGGAAAAAATATATTCATATTACTACATATTTGAATTTGTAATATAATGATTAAGGACTCGTTGTTATTTAAGGAAATAGCCGAAGAATAACAAATTGAGATTCGGAAATGGTGAAGTGGAAACAGGCAAACAGCTTTATCGACTACATTAAAGCCGTAAAGACAGACGTGGCACCGAAAAACCCGAATGGAAACCAAACAGCGCTGCGAACTTTGTCAAAGGGAACAAAGCGAAATTAATAGGTGCTCCAAAGAAAACTTAATTCAGTTTTAGTGTAAATCTATTAAGTTGTTGTCAAAGATCTCGGTTCCTACTCTCTTAGGGTGCATCTGTTTTAATACTGTCGGAGAACGGTTGGAAATGTGCTACACCCGTTTACATAATGCGGAGTTCTCACGTTAGTCAGTAACTAAACAGTAACCTTATCCGGGGCGAGAGCGAGGAAACACCTCCCCCAACCACCGCCAACAACATTAAAATAGGGTATTGAGAAGAAACTGAAATTATCAATACCAATTGGCGCCCAACTTTTCTTAATTTTTTAATAAAGAAGATCTTGTTATTAAAACTAATTAAAAAATTAATCAATTTGTTAATGAAAATCTAATAATAATGATTTTACCATATATAAATTATATTAAATTTAAAACATAGGGTGAAGAAACTAAACATGTCAATTATCATTGGCGCCCAACTTTTAAATATTAATTATAATTTAGAGCTTCGTTATCAAATATCTAATATAAAAATTGACTATATTATTATTAGAAATAAACGGTTTTATTAAAATTGTATTAAATTTGAGAGATATTGAGAAAAAACTGAAATTATCAATACCAATTGGCGCCCAACTTTTCTTATATTTTTTAATAAAGAAGACCTTGTTATTAAAATTACTTAAAAAATTAATCAATTTGTTAATGAAAATCTAATAATAATGATTTTACCATATATAAATTGTATTAAATTTAAAACATAGGGTGAAGAAACTAAAATTATCAATTATTATTGGCGCCCAACTTTTAAATATTAATTATAATTTAGAGCTTTGATATCAAATATCTAATATGAAAATTGACTATATTATTATTAGAAATAATAAACGATTTTATTAAAATTGTATTAAATTTGAAACATATTGAGAAAAAACTGAAATTATCAAACCAATTGGCGCCCAACTTTTTTGATATTTTTTATAAAGCAATACTTTATTAAGGAAATTAATTCGAAAATTAACCAATTTATTAATGAATCTAAAGTTTTTATTAAGATTGTATTACATTTTAAATATATTGTGAAGAAATTAAAATTATCAATAACAATTGGCGCCCAACTTTTCTTATATTTTTAATAAAGAAGACCTTGTTACTTAAACTAATTAAAAAATTAATCATTTTGCTAATGAAAATATAATAATAATGATTTTACCATATATAAATTGTATTAAATTTAAAACATAGTGTGAAGAAACCAAAATTATCAATAATTATTGGCGCCCAACTTTTGAATATTAATTATAATTTAGGGCTTTGTTACCAAATATCTGGTATGAAAATTGACTATATTATTAAACGATTTTATTAAAACTGTATTTTTGAAACATATTAGGAAAAAACTGAAATTATCAATCCGATTGGCGCCCAATTTTTTTGATATTTATTATAAAGCAGTACTTTATTAATGGAACTAATTCGAAAATTTACCAATGTATTAAAAAAACTAAGGATTTTATTAAAATGTATTACATTTGAAATACATTGTGAAGAAATTAAAATTATCAATTACCATTGGCGCCCAACTTTTAAATATTAATTATGATTTAACACTTTGTTAACAAACATCTAATAAAAAAAATTGACTAAATTAATAATAGAAATAAATGTTAAAGTACTTTATTATCAAAACAAATTCAAAAGTCAACCAAATTATTTATGAAAATGAAGATTTTATTATATTAAATTTGAGAGTGAAATTATCAATAGCCTATTGGCGCCCAACTTTTGTGTGCATTATCCCCTTTATCCTTTACAAATATTCTACTTTATATTTTTATCAATGCATTTCAAATTTACAAGAAAAAAGATTGGCCTTTCGCCGCCTGCAACATCTAAAAATAGACTCTGATCCCTCATATCTGCCGAAGATCTTTCAGCGATATAATTGGTAATCCGTGATACCGACGAATTCGTACGTTAAAACCGAATCCGGGCACACGGAGCCGTCGAAAAGTGCACAAAGCTCTAAAATTCCATTTTCGGTCGTTAGATTAGACGTCTGGGAAGCCTCTGCGACCGGATTAGGGTTGCGGGGTTGGTAACCCGGATAGGAGACCCACCGTCCCCGCTCACGTTTGCACGCCCGGTGCGTCTCGCTTCCGCCATAATTGGATGACGGACGTCTTATTCTTAAGGACGTATCAAGTATCGGTTATTAAGTTGCCTTGATATATCTTATTAACTTTATAATCAACTTATGTTGGGTGATGGTGAATCGTTTGCCCGTTATCGGATTAGGGGTGGATTTTTGGAAGCTACAACTTACGTATGTCAATTTGTGTTACAGTGATTAATTTGTGTCGTATCTAACAAGAGAAACATCAACTCTTTAATTTTTTATTAGTTTTTCTTTCATAGTTTCCTTAAAAATTAACCAATTTTCAACGAACTTTTATTAAAATGTGTGGAATAGTTCACACTTCTACCATAAAATATCAGCAACTAGCCGAAAATTGTTTATAATTTTTTATTCTCTAAAAACAAAAAAAAAACTAAGACTTCAAGGAATGATAGTTATTTTAAAAGAGTTTTTTTAACGTTAAAAGGTAAATTACAGTCTTTAATTTAAAATCGTACATCGAGATTACCCTTGTCTATTATTAGCTCAGTTTGTTTGACTTTTGAATTCCCTTAGTGACTTTTAGCTCAATAAAATTAAGCATAGATTAAACCCGCCAAAAATAACCGTTCAACACGTCGTAGCTACGTAAATAACGTAATTATCAATCTCCGAAGCTTAGCCAGCATTAAAATATGACAACAGCCAAACAAAAATTCATCCGGGGAATCGGTCTTGAATAGTAAAGGCTCAGGTTTCATAAAAACATCTTTTGAATGGATTAAGACATTCGTTAGACACGGCGATTTATAAAAGTACAATGCGACCATGATTTATAGATTACGATTACGTAAAAAAGAATGTTATTCACAACAACCACACAAATTTGTTTACATTTTTATTTAATTTAACACTCCGTATCAAATTACTTATTTTTATAAGACCCACACCGCTTGATTTATTATCCACTTTCGTCTGTGTGCTTTAATCAATTATCCATTAATTTAACCTATATTTTCGAATGGAGTGGATTTAAAAAAAATCGTGTTCCTTATAAAGCCCCTAAGTGCATTCCTATGTTCCTTCGATCTCTTATTACACCATAAGCTCAGCAGTATTCAGCTGAAAATACAAAGGAACGCTTTACCGTTTCCAGATAACTCACGTCTAGTCGATTGTTTCCGATAACTGAAAACGCTGAAAGGTGGCGAAAATCAGTTTCCTGTAAATTGCAAATAAGTCTCGATTGCAGTTTTATTATCTTAAATTCACAATGATAATAGACTAAGTCACTTTATGACGTTTTAAATGACAATATTCTCTTTATGTTAACTTAATGGCGTCACTATTAAATTTTATATTTATGGGTCGTACACATCATTTCAAACAAATAAAAGATATCGAGTAAAGTTTGTACTTTATACGTCCTCTCACATTTATTGTAGCTCGCTTGTTAAATTTTTATTGTTGCCACATCGCAGAACAAACAGCGTTCATAAAGCCGTTATATCTCAACAATAAATTAAATAAAACTTTTAACATAAGATAATAGGAAAATAATAAATGAATTTCTTATAATAAAATTGTTGTTTCATTTTACGATCCGTCATACGACCAAACCATTACAATAAAATAATAAATGAATTAATGGCCGAGAGACGTCGTGGGTTGTACTTTCCCTGCTCGAGTCGAATTTTTTGGCCCCCATAGCCGCGGATTCACCAGTCTTTTATTAAATTATGTTCGTCTAGTCGCAACAGGAAACATAATACTCACTTATTAACATAAACGTTAGGATTCAACAGTGAAAAATACCTCTTGAAAGCGCCGAGCTGACAAAATTGCGTAGATAATGTGTGGGTATAACTTTTTATAGTGCTTATAAGGATGTAATATTAGATGTGTCAACTTCAATTCGACGTTGCATGTAAATGGGCATATTCTTCGACTGCCTGTGACAGATGCGAGTCTGTAACCGAAACTGGGTGGAAGCGTGGAAATAAAATGATATTTTTTATAATGCTGCTGAAGATAAAAATTAATATGGGCGGGCGTCAATTGGATTGCCCACACCAGCATTTCATTGATGGATTTATGTGAGATTCCCATTCAAAAAAAATTAAAATTTCAATGGATTCTAGCAAATTTATTAATACAACTAACAAAATTATAAATTATCAATGGCGCCCAACTTTTAAATATTAATTATAATTTAGCGCTTTGTTACCAAATATCTAATAGGAAAATTGACTAAAATATTTATAGAAATAAACGATTTTTTCAAAATTGTATTAATTTGAAACATATTGAGAAGAAACTAAAATTATCAAAAACCAATTGGCGCCCAACGTTTTTGACATTTATAATGAAACAACAATTTATTATCAGTATTTTTTCAGAAATTAATATAACTAATTCGAAAATTAATCAGTTCATTAATGAAACAACCATTTTATTAAAATTGTATTAAATTTGAAACATATTATAAAGAAAAAAATTATCAATTACCATTGGTGCCCAACTTTTGAATATTAATTATAATTTAGCGCATTGTTATCAAATATTTAATAGCAAAAGTGATGAAATTTATAAAAATAAATAAAGGATTTTATCAAAATTGTATTAAATTTGAAACATATTGAGAAGAAACTGAAATTATCAAAAACCAATTGGCGCCCAACTTCTCTGATATTTATAATAAAGCAGTACTTTATTATCAAAATTAATTCGAAAATTAACTAATTTGTTAATGAATCTAACGATTTTATTAAAATTGTATTAATATTGTATGTATATTGTAATTGTATATTGTGAAGGAACTAAAATTATCATTTACCATTGGCGCCCATCTTCTCTGATATTTATAATAGAGCAGTACCTTATTGTCAGAATCAATTCGACAATTAACCAAGTTATTAATGAAACTAACGAATTTATTAAAATTGCATTAAATTTGAAACGTATTGTGAAGAAACTAAAAATTATTAAATACCATTGGCGCCCAACTTTTGAACATTAATTATAATTTGACGCTTTGTTATCAGATATCTAATAGGAAAAGTGACTAAATTTTTAAAAGAAATAAAGGATTTTATCAAAATTGTAATAAATTTGAAACATATTGAGAAGAAACTAAAATTACAAAAACAAATTGGCGCCCAACTTTTCTGATATTTATAATAGAGCAGTACTTTATTGTCAGAATTAATTCGAAAATTATTATTATTATAATTTCATTAAATTTGTAATGTATTGTGAAGAAACTAAAAATTATTAAATACCATTGGCGCCCAACTTTTGAATATTAATTATAATTTGGCGCTTTGTTATCAACTATCTAATAGAAAAAGTGACTAAAGTTTTAAAACAAATAAAGGATTTTATCAAAATTTTATTAAATTTGAAACATATTGAGAAGAAACTAAAATTATCAAAAACAAATTGGCGCCCAACTTTTCTGATATTTCTGATATTAATATATAATAATAATTTATTTATAATAAAGCAGTACTTTATTATCAGATCTAATTCGAAAATTAACCAATATGTTAATGAAACTAACGATTTTATTATATTATATTAAATTTTATTATATTGTATTAAATTTGAAACATATTGTGAAGAAACTAAAATTACCAATTACTATTGGCGCCCAACTTTTGGATATTAATTATAATTTATCTCTTTGTTATCAAATATCTAAAATGAAGGTTAACTAAATTATTAAAAGAAATAAGAGATTTCATCAAAATTGTATTAAATTTAAAATATACTGTGAAGAAACTAAAATTATCAAATTTAAAATTATCAATGGCGCCCAACTTTTTGAATATTAATTATAATTTAACGTTTTGTTATCGAATTGACTAAATTATTAAGATAATTATTGAGAAGAAACTGAGTTATGAAAGTGAATTAATTTAATAGTACAGAAGCTAATTAAATAAAATGGAAACAAGTACATAAAACAATAATTCAAAGTCCAGACAACAAACAATTAACATTGATAAACATTGGTGAATACTTTGGCATTGTATGTAAATTGTAATTAACATTGGGGGAGGTCGGTTAATTAATTGGCACTTATGGTCCCCCCGAAACAGCGATTAGATTATCACTTGGTTACACATATGTCTAATCCGCATTGACTGAACCGAGTTAACAAGATGTGCGTTGCATCGACATGCAGAATTTGCAAGATGTCAAGAGTTATGTACATTGAAATGTAGATCGTGTGGCAGATTTAATAGGTTTTTAATGACATCCGACAAATCATTGTTAATTACCGCATTTAACATACCGCATGCGATGTTACGTATCGCTTCCATTTCTATCTGAATAATTTACACGACCGTTCACGTTTTGATTATGACGTTTTGATTGTTGTAAATTTAGCGGATCGCGTATCGAATCGTGTGTGTGTGTGTGTGTGTGCGATGGCGAGTTAGGAACAAGGCCCCGGCATAAATGTGTACGGGGATTTGCCGGCTACTTTCAACGGTGCTCGGACGTTATCTGATTTACGAGGCAATTAGTTATCTTATTCGCATGCAAATCGGACAGGTTCAGGTTAAACGCTGCATTTTCCTTGTTGCTTCCTTCCGCGAGTGTCGAAGAACTGAAGTTATTTGTCTGTCGGTTTCCCCGTTCTCGCCCAAATTATCTTTCCCTGAAAACTTCATTTGTGGTCAAAGAATTTTAAAATATTCTGGTCCGTTTTCTTTCTTAAAAAGCTTCAAAAATGGTCTGTTATCATCACTCTTTTAAAGGCAACATCTGGGTAAAGCCTGAGGTGTTCAGAAGGTGGAACATTAAACCGAGTCTCAAGTAAATTGGTGAAAAATGTAGCGAAAAATTATACGTGTAAACGCGACCCCATTTCCGCCGATATTAAATCAATGCGTCCCCCGTTGTCTGTGCTTCACCGCGGATAAGTTGAAAATGCATTTCCACTCCACTTTTCCTCGCACTTTCCCGCCTCACACGCGCTTCATAATTTATAGGTTATTTGCGGGAAACTAGACGCTCCCCCACGAGCATCATCAGTGCTTAAGTTTTATAATGGCCGGTTTGAATGATGCACGACGGTCCGCCAGCTGCGGTGGGAGCCGGCATTTTCGAGATTATTAAAATTTTAGCCCCGATTCTAACGGCTTCTTATTAAATTTAATTAATACAGTGCATCTCGGCGGCTTCTTAACCGTTTCCCTGCTCGTCCGTGCCGTTTGCACGACTTAATGTTTTAATTCTAGTGGTTTGTCGTGCAAAAACTACTTTAATATTTCATTAACCGAATTCTTATGGGGATTCGGTGCGCGCTTAATTCGCGATGAATTATTCATAAATCGCGGACAAGTACATTTTTATAAATCGCCCCGAATATTTTAATAAAGAAGGGACCGGGCACAATTAATATGCAAAATTTCTGTCGTAATCGTAAAAACGATTTTTACTAGCTCCTAATGAGCCGTTTTTTATGCACGCGGACCCACTGGTTTTACTGTCGAAAAATAAAAAAGGATGCGTGAAACTTTAAGGCTTATTTTATTCGTCCTGGACCATTAAATTAAGCCAAATTAAATGTTTATTTCCTTTAATATATCACTTGATTTCATTAACATCAGACACACTTTAAAATTACAATACAAACTGCAAATTTATGCTAGAAATTAATGTGTTACATGGTAAATAAAAAAATTAAATTATGAACAACTCATGAAAGTCAATATTTAACGTAATTATCAAACCAATTGGCGTCCAACTTTTCTGATATTTATAATAAAGTAGTATTTTATTGTCAGTATTAAAACGAAAATTAACCAGTTTATTGATGAATCTAAATATTTTATTAAATTTGAAAAATATTGTGAAGAAAGTAAAATTATTAATTACCATTGGCGCCCAACTTTTGAATATTAATTATAATTTAGCACTTTGTTATCATATATCTAATGAAAAATTGACTAAATCATTAATAGAAATAAACAATTTTATTAAAATTGTATTAAATTTGAAACAAATTAAGAAGAAACAGAAGTAATTAAACCAATTGGCGCCCAACTTTTTTGATATTTTTAATAAAACAGTATATAAAATAAATAAATATATAATATATTTAAAAAAATTATTGGGAACTAATTCGAAAATTAACCAATTTATTAATAAAACCAACTATTTTAACAAAATTGTATTAAATTTCAAACATATTGTGAAGAAACTAAAATTATTAATTACCATTGGCGCCCAACTTTTGAATATTAATTATAATTTAGCACTTTGTTATCATATATCTAATGAAAAATTGACTAAATCATTAATAGAAATAAACAAATTTTATTAAAATTGTATTAAATATGAAACAAGTTAAGAAGAAACAGAAATAATCAAATCAATTGGCGCCCAACTTTTTTTATATTTATAATAAAGGAGTATATAAAATAAATAAATATATAAAAAATATATTAGAACTAATTCGAAAAATAACCAGTTTATTAATGAAACCAACCAACTATTTTAACAAAATTGTATTAAATTTCAAACATATTGTGAAGAAACTAAAATTACTAATTATCATTGGCGCCCAACTTTTGAATATTAATTATAATTTAGCACTTTGTTTTCATATATCTAATGAAAAATTGACTAAATTATTAACAGAAATAAAGGATTTTATTAAAATTATATTAAACTTGAAACAAATTAAGAAGAAACAGAAATAATCAAATCAATTGGCGCCCAACTTTTTTGATATTTATAATAAAACAGTATATAAAACAAATAAATATATATTATATTTAAAAAAAAATTAATAGTACTAATTCGAAAAATAACCAGTGTATTAATGAAACCAACTATTTTAACAAAATTGTATTAAATTTTAAACATATTGTGAAGAAACTAAAATTATTAATTACCATTGGCGCCCAACTTTTGTATATTAATTATAATTTAGCACTTTATTATCATATATCTAATGAAAAATTGACTAAATTATTATTAGAAACAAACGATTTTATAAAACTAGTATTAAATTTAATTATTGTTTTTAATTAACATCATCTTACATAATAATTACAGCAGAAGAATGGGTTTGTTCCCATCTGGATGTGTTCTTGATTTGTCTTCATAATTTACAACAAAACAATGAGTTTGAAATTAAAAGGAGTTTGTTCGCAAATTTGCGAGGCGTTTCTAAGCCGACAGCGGAATTGATTACAACAATCCGCACACTTATAACTGTCCAGCCTCCGTTCATATTTTAATCTTGGAGGAAATGACGCGAGGACAGCAATTATTATTCCACATTACGTGGCCGTTTGATGCGACGAACAAAAAAGGGCGTTGCCGAAGAATCGTCGGGTTGTCTATTCGCGCATCAAAAGACGTCCAATTTACAAATGGTAACTTACACATTTGTCACGTCGCAAGGCTGACGGCAATTTCGAGAGTCGACTTGTTCGCTCGATTCTCTTTTTTTTTTTTAGTCGGGGCCTAAAATACATTTTCAAAGGCTTTTTCGCTACGGGAGCCGTGAACGCAGGGGCAAAAGGAGCGTTGAATGTTACGCCATGGATCGCGTGGCATTGTTTGAAGACAACTGTTGTCCCGGTCTTTTATGTCGTGCGAGAGTAAAATGCACCATTTATCCTAGTCGTTTTTCTATTACGGAAATATCCGCCGTTAATATTAATACATCAATACGAGAACCCGCCCCCAAAAATTCCAGCCTGGGCAATTTCAAACACTCTCTCTCTTAATACTTGACCTGTTGTTTACAGTCGATCAAAGCTTTGGACGTAACCGTGGCGTAAAACTTTATGCTCGGACCATTAATTAAAAGATGTTTTGATCTAAATTGACCAAACCCATGTTAACTCGGACGTTACTATGTTTAAGTTCGCCTCTCTACACAACTTAAGGCATGTTTGTATATGCGGGCATTAAAGTTTTTTTTTTGATAAGCATTAATTAAACCGTTGTTAATGAACCGTATAACTGTAACTATAAAAGTGCTCAACGTTTTTTTAAAAGCCATTACAATTAACTGGATAAGGGCTACAATGTTACAAGTTGTCCTCGATTTGATTCATGCGATTTAAACTAACGAGACCCCAATAGGATTTATTAGCAGGGTACACCGATAATTATAATAATTACCTTGTCGAATATGCTGGTTTTTAGGTTTTCTGAACTAATCCAAGTAACTAAAAACAGCCTCCAATTTAATATGCAAGGGAGGAAGTAAGATTTTTTCTCTAATGACCCAATTTACAATTATTTCTTCTTCTGAGACTAAATCTTACACTTTCAATCAAGATTTTTTGTGGTAATTTTGTGTTAAAGCAAACATCTAACGTCGCCATGACCTCTGCGGCGTCTCCGCGGATCAGGCACATGTCGCAGCGATCCAAACACGAAATCAGCAATTCAGAATTTCATATTCGCCATCACGTTTTCTTTGTAGTCCGCACAGTCGGGACTTATACCCCCTCGTTGGCCTAACCACACATGATAAATTCTCCCTTGTCCCCGTCGTCGTCACGTCTATTCACCATGTCCTATATTTTCCTAGATACTTTACAGTGTCGTCAAACACATAAAGCAGACAAGTTGCCGGTATATTTTGTCGGGGAAAACGGGTTGGAGCGTATATTTTACCGTCGACTTGTGGCTTAAATTTATGTCGATAACGCTTTACGATACTGCTGCATTATATGTATATTATATGGTTTA
Source organism: Aethina tumida (assembly GCF_024364675.1). Classification (NCBI taxonomy): domain Eukaryota; kingdom Metazoa; phylum Arthropoda; class Insecta; order Coleoptera; family Nitidulidae; genus Aethina; species Aethina tumida. The sequence goes on from NC_065438.1 coordinate 4,843,829, forward strand.
TCCCAATATTCAACACATAAGTTATACGATAGAAATTTATCGATTGTTTATCTGCACGTTAAATATTTACAACCGAAGGCTTTTGATTGTTATAAACGTTGCAATTGTTTTCTTTTTACAAAATTTATTACTCACTTCAAAGTATCTTCTATTTGGTATATTGAAAACTTTTTTTTTTTTTTCAGGAAAATATAATTTGCAGTAATTAACGTAACATTACTTTTATTAATAATTTAGTTAATATTTTATTACAAAACACTAATTTATAATTAATTTTCAAAAGTTGGGCGCCAATGGTAATTGATAATTTTAGTTTCTTCACAATATATTTTAAATTTAATACAATTTTAATAAAATCGTTAGTTTCATTAATAAACTAGTTAATTTTTGACTAAAAAAATTAGCAATTATCACTCAACTTTTAAATATTAATTTAATTAATATGCCCCTAATTGAGAATAAATTAAAATTATCGACCTAATTGGCGCCCAACTTTTCAGATATTTATAATAAAACAATACTTTATTAATGAAACTAATACGAAAATTAACCAATTTATTAATAAAACTAAGGATTTTGTAAAAATTGTATTAAATTTAAAATATATTGTGAAGAAACTAAAATTATCAATTACCATTGGCGCCCAACTTTTAAATATTAATTTTAATTTAGTGCTTTGTGATTAAATATCTAATTAAAAAATTGACTAAAGTATTAACAGAAATAAACAATTTTATTACAATTATATTAAATTTGAAACATATTCAGAAGAAACTGAATTTAACTAATTGGCACCCACTTTTTTTAATATTTATAATTTACCATAGTAACTACTTTTAATTCCTTCCAAACTCATTGTTTTGTTGTAAATTATGAAGACAAATTAAGAACACATCCAGATGGGAACAAACTCATTCTTCCACTGTAATTATCCAAGTACAAAATTTACAAACAATATTTTTATCTTAAAGTCTTAAATCAAATAATAAGAGTATGTATTAAAACAAATCAATTCCAAAAACCCGAAACTGGCTAATAATTTTCGCCCAAGATAAGATCTCCTTTAATTTTCAATTTCGTAAGGGAGACAAGCTTAAAAATATGCCCCTGATCCCCGTCCACCTGTAACGTATAAAGTAGAAAAATCCTTTTTCGGGTCGTTTAATTCCGAGTACTTCGGTAATTTATATTGCATGAATCTCTTTTCGGCTGCTCCGAGACCGGTCATTACATAAATTAAAAAATGGAGGGAGAGCACGGCACCTTATTTCTTCGCGTAAGCCCTTTTACGTCGCCTTAATGAATGAAAATGAGCCACCCTTCACCTCGATATTATCCTAAATTATATCAATTTGTATCACGGCATTGTAGTGTCTAAGCGCTGGGTAATGTGTGAATCAAATATTAAATATTGCCCGAATTATGTTCCACCCTCGAATATCGGCAATTTATTTTAACCCCCTCAGTTACGGTGTGTTCCTGATACGTGCATTTTCAGGTAGGGTTGGTGACTCACGCTGGGGGCAAAAACTTTAATTAAATTGAAAATTACCTTGAGTATAAGTTTGCGGCCGTCCTGTATAAAACAAAAATGCACCAAACGAAAGCAACTACACAATCTATAATTATAGATTTTATGGCCGGAGGAAAAAGGTTACGGTTCCATTACTTTATGGCCTCCAGAAAATCCATATTGGTTTATTAGCCTCCCTAGTTATTAGAGAATATTGCTTTTGTGCATATTCATTAGCTTAAAACTCCAATAAACCCCCATGTAATTGCCTTTTGCACCCACAATGCCAAACGTTCTGTTGACTCGCCACTGTATGCACAACTCGACTACAAGAAACTGCACTAAAACTCAAACATTGTTAAGAAACCACTGAAATTTTCATACAACGTGTTAGTTTTCACTTTACAACTCAACTCACTCTTTCGCCGTCGGCCAATTACCATTTTGACGAAGGAATCCGGAAGCTCCGGCAGTAGAATTCCTGCGTGACTAATGTTATATAAAAAACTGTCGGCTAAGCAACCCCTTCGCCGAATTTGCGTTTCATTTGCCGGTAGATTAACTTAAACATAGTTCAAACAGCGAAAGTTGGGGTACATTATCCTTTTTCTTGTTATAACTCGAACTGCCGATACGTGAGTACAATGTTAAAATTTCTGTCTCTCAGGCGTTCGTTTCTTTTAAAATGCTAATGGAAGTGAGGGGTGCCCCGTTTAACGGATATTAATTGATGGTTTGAATCGGCGAAATAAATTGACGACAATGGGTTCTGACGGTGGAACTGGATACTGCCCTCTTCAGAGATTTGAAATAATTGCATCAACACACTTTAAGGGTTACTTCTGAAATGGGTAAATACGTAAAAGTATGATAAAAATAAAAAAAATACATTCACTTTCCCAACGGCTCAAGTTTCACGATAAAACTTTTAGTATGAATGTTAAGAAGCTTTAAAATCCTAATGACAGTGGAATGAAATTGCTCGTTCACTTAACTCGTGAATATTTTGCTGCAAAATAACTCCACTCTTTGAGAAAGTTTCTCACTGAATATATATATATGGAGACCGAATTTATTCGTCATATTGTGCACTAATATTTTACAACTGCTTTAAAGTTACCAAACGGTAGAAAATAATTATTAATATGCTGTGTCATTAAATAAAATTTGAATATTTAACAATCTGGAAAGTTAATATTTAATATTAAAGTTGTTTATTCCAAATAACACTTCCACAAACCAAAAACAATTTGCAGAGAAGCTTTGAGTTTTTATACAAAAATAAAGGGACGTGGGTTATTATTTGTTGGAAGAAGGACTATGGACAAAACTACATCAAACGAAAAAACACAGAGAAAGAAAATTATGAGTAGGGATGTTTCCCTCCTCAGTGACGTATTGAAGTGTTTTGGAAATATTTCTTCCAGTGATGATGAGGTCTAAGAAACTCCAGTAAGGCTCCATTATCAAAGTAACAGAGGATGAAGATTATAGTTAAACGAAGCAATGTGAATTTATACATAAGTAATGTGTATAGCGATGTACTCCAGTTGTTTGAGAAGATTTCCTCCAGTGAAGGTGAGGATTAAGAAGCTGGTTATTTGGAGACCCAGTAAGGCACCATCATTAAAGTAACAGAGGATGAAGATGGTACTTAAACGAAGCAATAAATTAGAAAGATATGTGGTGGTGATTACCAAAGCTCTTTCCAACAACTATGACCTAAACTTGTCCAAATCCAAAGTTCTTTCTGCAAAAATCAAAGGATTTAAGGTAGAAGAAAGTAGAATGTCTGAACCATTAACAAATTTATCTTATCTGGAGGAAAATGTGACAAAGAAACCTTATACCTACTGAATGGTTTGAAGATTCTGAATCAAGTGAGATTCATAATCAAAATCAAACGATGATGGAGAAGATTAGAATGACAATAAATTTGGTTAATGAATAGAACTAAGGAGGACTTAACTCTCCTCAGCAATGATATACTCAGATTGTGATTCTGAAGACCCAACAAAGGATAAAGACTAAAATAAAACAAGGTCTTATTATAATAAAAAAACAATAAAGAAATATATGTTGCTTTTACAGTATAAAATGTACAAACTCACAAATTGAAACAGTTTTAAAAATAGAAAACCTTTTAAAGTCTTTATACAGTCACAAATTAACATTTTCCTCCATCTGCCAAGTAGTTTGCAACCACTTGTAATCCGGAGATATCCGTCTTCTGCGCCACATGAAATGACAGTACAAAAATGGAATTTAAAAGTGTGTTTTTCTCGGTCTGGGCTCTTAATAAATAATTATTTCCATTCCCCGGTCCACGACTCGTGGCACAGAACGAAGCATTTTCCAATTTACATTTTCCAGCCCCTAAACCAGAAAACGTGATTTTTAATATATTTGAATATTTGCAGTCCTAAGTTGAGTAATGGAAATACATCAGATACATTTGCATTTATTTCAGCCGGCTACTGTTTTGTTTCCTAGCTAAGAGGAAAATTCCCGCTTTCCCATCTCGTCGTTTTTTTTTTTTTGCCTCGCTCCAGACATTTTATCCGTCTGTTATGTGGTGGGGGTTATCGGGAGTGATGCGAGTTGGTGGTCCAGAAAAATTTACATGTATCAGCGGTTCTGCGATATAAATTTCGACTTGTTTTGCTCCGTCCTGAAAATGCGGACGTCCGGTCGGATTGGTTTTATTGTCTAATGAACTTTGGAGTCTTAATATAAAAGTTTCTCGAATATTTCAATGACTTTAAAGAACGTAAATCAACAGTAAGATGGATTTTATTAGTTTTGACGTTGTGTGTGGCACATAGTCAATTTTTAGTTCCCCAACGGGGGAATTGAATATCAAATGGTGCCAATTAAATATTCTCAAAGCACCTAATTTAGCGATTTCCATCCGATCCGATTAATCAGCCAGACGCCAAACGTCAGTCGACAAAAAAAAAGGCACCGTACAATCAACCATAAATTTTTCAGTGAATATCGGGGGCATAATATCACCTTAATTAAAATACTAATTCGGTTTGTTAATTAATTGTTTGTTTTGTCCTATTTATCTGGGCCCCCGTGCGATTGGGTTTTAATTAAATTTACGTTTTTTATGGGCGCCCCAAAAAAAAAAAAATAAATAGAAAAACTGCCGCCGATAATTAATTATTACAGTGGTGTAATCCGCGTTTTGTTCACGCACATTGTGATGTGCGGCTAATCCGCACCGACAACAGTCAATGGTATATATTCGTTTTTATTACACCATAGATAAAATCATAATATTGGATTTTATAAAACAAACACGGAAATTTATTTCGTGTCATTTCGACGGGATTAAAAACAACGCTATATTAGTTTTTATGTGTGCAATGTTTTTTATTAATAATTTTTATGTTGACACTTCGGAAAATTGTTAAATACATGTGAAATCGGGCTTTCACCAAAAAAAAAAAAAAAAAAAAAAATAGTAAAAAAAGTTACATCTATTTGATTATAAACAAAGCAGTTTAATTTTCATTTGATACACAAAAATTTTACGTTTGTTTGTGGAGGAATTTATAGAAAAATAATGTGTGTTTAGTTGTTAACATTGTATATGAATAATTAATTTAAAAAAAAAACTGAAAAATTTTGCAATTTGTGGAACAAAATGCTAAATCTGTAATCCAGTATACATAGAAAAATATAAAAGACAACTAAACATATAATTTAAAGAGTAAAAAACTAAACTAAATACTTAAAAATGTATAAAATAAGATATATATTTTTTTAAATTCCATATTTCTGTCCACCACTATACATATTAAAGAAAAGTTGTTTATACACCACCCTGTCCACCACTATACATATTAAAGAAAAAGTGTTTAAATCTAAAATTGTGACAGACTGGTTAAAAGACTAAAGCTTCGATGTTTTGTGTTGTGCATCTCAGTCTCCAGATCTCAACCCTATAGAAAATATAAATAATATTATAACCAAATTCGACATAAAAATGTTACAAATTTAAATGAACTCATCACAGCAATTCAAGAAACTTTAAGGAATGTAGACTTGTTATATATTTGGAAAATGATTGAGATTATGCCATGAAAATGGGCCAAAATTATTAATTAAAAAGGATATTATACAGAGTGTTAATGTTAATTTAAATAACACAGATTTAATAATTAAAAATACCTTTCAAAATTAAAGTTGCTATATTTATGTCCACCACAATTTATAAAAATATATATAAAATTTTATAGAATAAGAATATAGTTATTTTTATAATACTGTATAAAACAACAATAGTACAGATATGAAAAATCCCAGAGTATAAAAATCCGATTTTTTAAATTCCATATTTTTGTCCACCACTATACATATTAAAGAAAAGGTGCTCTTAATAAAAGTGTTTAAATCTAAAATTGTGACAGACTGGTTAAAAGGCTAAAGCTTCGATGTTTTGTGTTGTCCATCTCAGTCTCCAGACCTCAACCCTATAGAAAATATAAGCAATCATATTTATAACCAAATTCGACATAAAAATGTTACAAATTTAAATGAACTCATCACAGCAATTCAAGAAACTTTAAGGGATATGGACTTGTCGTATATTTGGAAAATGGTCGAGTCTATGCCATGGAAATGGGCCAAAATTATTAAATAAAAAGGATATTATACAGAGTGTTAATGTTAAATTAAATAACACAGGTTTAATCATTAAAAATACCTTTCAAAATTATAGTTGCTATATTTATGTCCATCACAATTCATAAAAACATATGTAACCTTTTATAGAATAAGAATATAGTAATTTTTATAATACTGTATAAAACAACAATAGTACAGATACGAAAAATCTCATTTTTTTATACATATTAAAGAAATGGTGCTCTTAATAAAAGTGTTTAAATCCAAAATTATGACAGATTAGTTAAAAGACAAACATAATCATAAAAATTTTACAAATTTAAATAAACTCATCATCTTAATTCAAGGAATTTAAGGACTATAGACTTATTAATCATTAAAAATACCTTTCAAAATTAAAGTTGCTATATTTATTTCCACCACAATACAGAAAAATATATGTAATATTTTGTAGAATAATAATATAGTAATTTTTGTAATACTGTATAAAACAAATCACAAAATAAGTGTATTAAGTTGGTAATTATTTCAAGGGAGTAATAAATGCATATTTTTTTCTATTACTTCAACAAAGTAAAATTTCCAACAACCCTTCCCCTAACAAAAGAATAGACACCATCCGTTTTATTCCTCGCACACTTGTGTTCCTTTTTTAGTCATATTTAAGGGAGCACTGTACTTTAATATTACACCAGGGAAGGAGTGCTGGTAATACAGAAGCATAAATCCACCGTCTCTCTGTTATATGTAAATTTAAACAAGTGCCGTGAATTATTTAAGCCTTAGCCTACATACATACGTGGAACGCGGGGCGCAACAAAGACAGAAATTGCAAAGATGAAGCCCGGGACTTGGGGATTATCCTAGTGGAAATATATGGCTCTTGTTTCCGAACCATACGCTGGAAAATTATATGCACATCTACCAGCTCTAAACCATTGTTTCCGCCAGATTCGATGCAAAAAAGAAAACTGCTATGAATTCTGCATTTTCCCCACCTTGTCTCTTTGTTCTTAACTTTTAATTAAATAAAATCGTTGCAGATTTGAAGAAGCAATTCGAAGTGCTGCCGGAAACCAACGCGCGGGTCGAGCTGGGCCATCAGATGGAACTGAAATGCATGCCACCCGTGGGGATGCCACCCCCGCGCGTCTACTGGCTGAGGAACGACCAGGTGCTGCAGTCAGACACGGCCATACTTGTCACCAGCGAGGGACATTTGCTAATTGGCGAAGCCAAAACCCAGGACACTGGCAATTACACGTGTGTGGCCGAAAATATCGCCGCCAAACGGATCGCCACCCCATCCCAGATCACCGTCTACGGTGAGTGATTTTTTTCTAAATAATTAATTATTATTAATACCATCTGAAAACTGGAAATACAAACGTGTATGCACTCTGTATAATAGGTTTTTGTTTGTAATTGTTACAAAAAATCTTGTTTTTCTAAAAAAACTTAAAAATTTGAAAAGTTTCATGTATATAAAAAATAAAAATTTGAACTTAATATGGGGTATTTCCACCTCTACTACGAATGACAGCCTAATAAATCCTCTAAGTTATTCTAAACGTCTCCCAAGAATGTCCCAGACATGTTCTATTGGGTTGAGGTCTGGATTGCAGGCTGGCCATGCCATAGCTTTAATCCTAACGTCACCAAGATAATTTGGGACAAAGTTATGGGAGTTTTGGAACGGTTTATTAACCGGACAACTCTTCGATTAATCCTCAAACTTTCTCATGGAGGCGAACAATAAAAGTACGAAAACATGTTTAATGGGCTGGCGTTTAGCATCACAATTCGGGCCCGTCTCGAGACGTCAAGCCCACTACTTAAAGGTGCAACCTGCTCCGTCGCGAAGAGGATACCGGGGATTAGATATGATTAATTATGCAGATATTTCTGGTGGGTTTTATTGCCAGCCATAACCCCGCAAATTTAGCGTGCACGCATTTTAACGTCCATTTTTAATAACCGGTACAACGGTGCAAATTCGTATAAACGATCCTGGAGGATTATTCGTTAATTTAATGTTATTAATCTTCTGTGAATTTTAATTTGGGGTTTATTATTTATTATCCCATTTCTAACAAAGACACACACACATCAGAACATATATTTGCCCAACATAACTTTATCTATTTACAATAAACGTTTATGTAGTTTAAAATAACATATTTTTGTTAGTTCAACAAACATTCCCAATCTAATATCTATAAAACACTAGGGAAAGGCGATAAACTCGAATTGGGTCTATGATTTTCACGTTTACACTGCATTTCCTTTGAATAATCCGCCGATAAGGATCTGATGCATTAAGCGAACTAAAAAGCTCGTTTATATCATTAGGAAACAACTCGAATCTTGTTTTTTCGCTGGATTCCAGTAAAATCGTTAAATTAGAAAAAATTCAATTAAAGAAAAGGCGTGGGTTTGGTTCCGTGTAATTAGTGTGGTTCAAGGTCCCTAATGGGATATAAAGTGGTAATAAATTTGTGTCCTGAAAAGGTTTAAGTTGTAATAATTCTGGATGGGTGACAGATTTTTTCGATTCGTTTTACAAATGTTTGAATTAAGGAAACTATTTTTTTAATGCGAAACTATTTAAATCCATAAAACTTTTATTGTTTTTTTTTCTTAAATAAAGGTTATATATATATATATATATATATATATATATATTAAAAATAAAGTGTTTTTTCCTTATTACTTAAAAATTAAATAAAAAATTAACTGTCTATTGTTATTCATAGTCATATTAAGTGTATTAAGAATATAAAAAATAAATATTGAAACAATTTGTGGTGAAGTTTTAGATAGCTTAATAATTAAATTATCGAATTTAAAATTGATAAAATTCAATAAAATCAGTCATTTAAATAAAATGAAGAAAAATGAAATAACAAATTGAAAAAACTCATTGTGGTGATAGTTTTAGAATTAAATCATTGAATTTAATATTGATAATAGTTACAAAATTAAGAAAAATTCAAAAATATATTGAAAAAGTGTATGGTAAAATACTTTTGATGTTCAATTAATTATTGACTTTAAAATTCTTTTTTATTAATATATTATTATTATTAATATATACATAATATATTAATAAAAATTAATTTTAACATATATATTAACAAAATATTGTTTTTTCTTTATTATTGAAAAATTAAATAAAAAATTAACTTATTTTATATACATATTATAACAATTTATTCATAGTCATATTAAATGTATTAAGAAATGGTATAATTTCAAAAACATATCACTTTTAAGTGTAACAATAAATATTTGGTAATGTTTAGTTCTTGTTTTATTTCATAAAATTTAAATATACACTACAATTAAATTTTGAATATTATATTTAAATTTTTGTTGGACTGTTTATAATTTAAATCTGACACTATTTTGAAAACATACCAATTTTAAGTAAAACAATAATTTTATGTTTATTTATCATTTATTTAAGTATTTTAAATGTTTGGTAATGTTTCATTCTTGTGTTATTTCATAAAATTTAGATATACAGTACAATTAAATTTTTAATATTGTATTAAAATTTTTGTTGGACTGTTTTTAATTCAATTTTTTCATTGTACCATTTTAAAAACATATCAGTTTTAAATGGAAAAATAATTGTATGTTTTTGTGATTTATTTAAATATTTTGAATGTTTGGTAATATTTAGTCTTTGTGTTATTGGAACAACATAATTGTTTTTGAAGTTATTGGATGAAATATTGTGCTTAAAAAATCCAAACTACTGAAGAGGGGAATATCTTAGTTTTCTTCTAAGTAAGTTTATAAGAAAATTAAATACAGCATCTGTTTAATTTGTATTAAGGCAACAGATATGACAGTAACTTTACTAGATTTAAAGTAATCGTAGCTAATGAAGCTTTTGACATATTTAATATTTTCATTTCCTTCATATTTAAGACGTTTTTAAAAAATACAACGTAATTATCTAAATTGATTCTTTAATTAAAAAGAAAACGGAAAGATATTTATACTAAAATTAGTTTCCAGTGCCTGAAAATCTTGATGATTGCCACTTTGATGTGACCACCTTTCGTAGTGCAGCCCACTAATTGCGTTTAACCATTTGTCGTTGCTTTGGAAAAATACGAAGCTCGTTGCGGCCAATGTGGATACAATTAGAACAAAAGCCCCGGGCCCGATCTTTTGTTTTAACTGGTGGCGGACCCGGAGTCTGGAGTGGTCCGGCGGCCCTCAAAGTGATTCGTTTCAATTAACGTTTTTACCCTTCCGTCCTGATTAAACCCCGTCACGAATCGGTGACGTGCCCACTGTTTTCTTTGACTTCGCGAATGACAGATCGGCACCTGGTTTACGGGGATCACGTAACAATGTTACATTATCCGGATTAATTAATTGATTTGCTACGTTTGATGAATGGGTTTTGCGTGGCACGGGGAAATTATGTCGGTCACAGGGGATGGTTTCTTTATAAAACAGTAAAACGTTCCACGAGTGTTGTGTGTTGCATGAACGTCGATTTCCACACACTTCGCGTTATTTCAGTTCCTCGAGTCCATGTCCGGATTAAGTTTGTTGCCTGTAAATATTTGTATTGCATTATCGGCTTCGACTTCAATAAGATTTTCACGGTTTCGGCCGCTATCCCGGCTCTGTGTGCTCGTCAAATACGAGCCCGGGATTTTATTATGCAAATTTAAATATCATTTGGGACAAGAAAAACCGGCGCTAAGCCGTTTGATCCCGTTATCCTTGCGGGAACTGCGCCGACGAAATACACAATAAGGGAAGAGGTTAAACAAACTTATCCCGATCTTGTGTGCGATTTATTTACGTCCCGTTAATTGTTGCGGGCCAAATGGACCGTTAAGCTTAGGAGGCCGGAATAAAAAAAAAAACTTGAAACTGTCCGTTTCAGAAATTGGTGGCCGACATGCGGACGCTGAAGTTGATTCAGTGGGGAAACTATAAATTGCTAGGTCGGTAAATCCCCGTATGATACTTATAAACTATCAAAGGCTGACGGGAATTACATGCGACTTATTTATGTGGTGGTTATAACATATATCATCTCCATTTTATTATTTCTTCATTGGAACATTTAGTTTTTGCTTATTTGGGTCAGAGTGAGTTGTTGTTGTTGTTGTGACTTTCACAGAAGGCAATTTTCGTTCAATTTTTAATTAAGTCGGATAACAAAAAAGAATGAAACCCGAAGATAGTGATTAATGTATTAATATTTCACGAGTAATGACGAGTAATTAAATTTCAGCGATAAAAATCTCCGAACTGGACAACTGGGCAAAATTCACGCATTAATTATATTAGTTATTAAATGTCCGCTTATCTTGTTAGGTTAATCCCGTCTTACAATATAAAATGCGTGATTCAGCTATAAAAGGATTATTACGGAACCTTAATTAACATATGTAACCAAAATTTAACGGCGCTCGTGAGTTAAGTGTCGCTTAAAACTGTACATTTAAGTTTTGCGAAATAATATAAGCCAAACCTTTAAAATATTTCAATAAATAAATAAATAAATGTTATAATGATTAAATGTGACAAAAGCTTTATTAACTTCATTTACTTTAAACTATGATTTTCATAGTTTTCAATAAAAAAAATTATAAGAATTTTATTACTATTTTATATGAAAATCATCACTCTTTAGATTTATTATAAAACAGGAAAATAGAGTTTAAAATAGAATAAGAAAGTTCTGAGAAAATTTGTTTTGAAATGAAGTGTTATTTGTAATAGAATTTAAAAAAAAACAATTTCAAATATATCAAATTAATCAATTTTCAGGTTTCTTACAAAATGTGACAATTACTAAATCTTAGTTTTTAAAATTTCCTAAATTAATAAAAATTAACAGTTCTTACAATATTTATTTAGAATGTTTAAAAATGTAAACCCTTACAAGTTAGAGTTATATAAAAATAACCAAAAATGTTATTGAGAATAGAATTCAAAAAAGTCTTATATGTTATAAATATATTAAATTAATCAATTTTCAGGCCAAACCTTTAAAATATTTCAATAAATTATAAATGTTATAATGATTAAATGTGACAAAAGCTTTATTAACTTCAATTACTTTAAACTTAATAAAATTATAGACGTTTTTGTCTTTTTCCTAATTAAACATAAATTGTATTTAATTTCCTTATAATTTACTTTGTTGAAAACTCTGAAAATCATAGTTTCACCTCTTTTCAGTAGTTCCAAAAAAATCTTTTAATTAAAGTTTCTCAAATAATTTGAAATTTTCGTAATTATATTGTATTTTATAAAAATGCTTAAAATAGTAAAGAAAGTGTAAACTTTAATTAAACATTTTCTGTGATAACTATTTTGTAAGAATTTATTTTTTTATTTAAAAAATATTTAACTTTCATTGGTAAACTGTAAAATAACTGAGACCCAACACAAAATTAACGACAAGAAATAGGTCAAACTGTTTGTAAAATTAATTAATGCATGTAGCCCCTTTTATTATCGAATATTATTATGGCCACATCCATCTTACATGTCAGGAGCAATAAATACGGCAATTGGAGTAAACCATGAGCAATACAAAAACAGTTTAATTGCAACTTAACCCGGATTAAATCGTTTTAATTACTCAGCTTTATGTTTCATAAACGTCCATCACAAAACCCACTGGTTATTACACCAACAACAAGAAGTTAATTAATCAGGCTAGCGCCAGTATTGATTCAAATAAAAAAGCAATTTGTTATGAATCCTCTATTTTCTTATTAACAATAATAATAAAAAAACAAACATAATCGCTTGTTTCGTGGAGTTTAATTAAGTATCGCGTTACAGCTCCTGAAGTGTGGGTGAAAAGAGAACAAACAAAGGTCCGGCCGGGGCTGCAGGTGGGCCCCGTTCCTTTTTTTTTTTTATTGCGAAAGGGATGCCACAGCCCACTATAAATTATTTTTGACACTTTCAGTTGAGCACCTGCGTGCGATGGGACAGGTGAAACTTGATCCGCCCGCATATCATAATTCATAAAATAAAATATTACCGGCAAACGTAAAAACTGTTGCGTTAAATCGGTCCCGTCGTCTGGAAGCTTTCAATTGTAAAAAAATCCACTAATTGTGTGTTTTTTGGAATCCGTATAAATTAACTCAAATCCAGCAGAAAACAATCCGGCGTGCCTTAATTGCGTGCACCTTTTTACTAGGGGCACACGCGGGTGCGTGTGCTATTTTTAAAAAAATAATTAGTTTCGGAAGCTCAGACGACTCCGGCGCGGAACAGGTCGGTGATGCGAGACGTCAAGAGACACGCCGGTCCGGGACGCTTTCGGTATCATTAACATGCACCTCTTCACCTCGCAGACGAATTAACATCGTGGCAAATGAAGCCTGCAGTCTTTAAATATGTCGGCTATTTTTAATCTTCGTGCCGCGATTGAAAGAAGGAACGTACAATTGTCTGAGGGGTTTAGAGGTGAATGGTGCCGACTTTATGTCCGATTAACTCGGATTTATTGGATGAAGGTTGGATGTATGTTAACGGGGACAACTTAACTCTTTTCGGAGGTGTATGTCTGTGATTGGAGAACATAAACTATTGAAACGGGGTGAAATTATGGCTGCTGTGTAAGATTTTCTCATAAGAAAATTACATGAAGTTACAGATGAACTAAAACAAAGACCACTGGAAAGGGATGAAATTATGATTTTCATAGTTTTCAATAAAAAAAAGTTTATAAAAAAATTAAAAGAATTTTATTATATTTTATTACTATATTTTATATGAAAATCATCACTCTTTAGATTTATTATAAAACGAGAAAATATAAGTTTAAAATAGAATAAAAAAAGTTCTGAGAAAATTTGTTTTGAAATTAAGTGTTATTTGTAATAGAATTTAATAATAACGATTTTAAATATATCAAATTAATCAAATTTCAAGTTTCTTACAAAATGAGAAAATTACTAAATCTAAGTTTTTAAAACTTCCAAAATTAATAAAAATTAACTGTTATAACAACATTTATTTAGAATGAAAGTTTAAAAATGTACACCCTTACAAGTTAGAGTTATATAAAAATAACCAAAAATGTTATTGACAAGAGAATTTAAAAAATTCTTACATGTTATAAATATATCAAATTAATCAATTTTCAGGTTTCTTACAAAATGAGAAAATGACTAAATATTAGACTTCTTATTAGTTTTTAAAATTTCCAAAAATAATAAAACTAATAGTTCTTACAAGATTTATTTGGAATGAAATTTTAAAGAAGTAAATCCTTACAAGTTAAAGTTATATGAGAATTATCAAAAATACATAAATACATTGTTATTTAGAATAGAATTTCTTACGGGTTATAAATATATGGAATTCATCAATTTTCAGGTTTCTTACAAAATAAAAAATTCATAAAACTTTAATTTCTTACTAGTTTTCTAAAATTGACAAAAATAACAAAAATGAATAGTTCTTTCATGATTTATGTGGAATTAAATTAAAAAATTAAATTCTTACAAGTTATTATTATAAGAAAATTATCGAAATTTTAGGTTACAAAAAAAAATTGTGATTTGAAATTTTTAAAAATTATACAGGTTATAAATATATGAAGTACATCAATTTTCTGATTTCTTACAAAGTGACTAAAACTTAAATTTCGTACTATTTTTTTTAAATTTATAAAAATTAATAGTTCTTACAAGATTTATTTAGAATCAAATCTTCAATTTCATAAAAAATAATAATTTGAAATTTTTCAAAATTGTTACAGGTTAAAAATATATGAAATTCATCAATTTTTAGGTTTCTTACAAAGTGGAAAAAATGCTAAAACTTAAATTTCTTATTAATTTTTAAAATTTACAAAAATTAATAGTTCTTACAAGATTTATTTGGAATCAAATTTTAAAAAATTAAATTCTTACAATTTTTATTAAAATTATCAAAATTTTAGATTTCATAAAAAATGTTTTAAAAAGTGTTATACAGGTTATAAATATATGAAATTCATCCATTTTCAGGTTTCTTACAAAGTGGAAAAATTACTGAACCATAAATTTCTTACTAGTTTTCTAAAATTTACAAAAATATATGAAATTCATCAATTTTTAAGTTTCTTGCAAAGTAGAAAAATTACTAGAACTTAAATTTCTTCCAAGTTTTTTAAAATTTACAAAAATAACAAAAATTTCTTACATGATTCATTTGGAATTAAATGATGAAAAATTAAATTCTTACAAGTTATATGAAAATTATTAAAATTTTATATTTCATAAAAAAAATTGTGATTTGAAAGTTTTAAAAAATGTTACAGGTTATAACTATATGAAATTCATCAATTTTCAGGTTTCTTACAAAATGGAAAAATTACTAAAACTAAACTAAATTTATTACCAGTTTTCTAAAATTACAAAAATTAATAGTTCTTACAACATTTATTTGAAATTAAATTTAAAAAAATTAAATTCTTATCAAAATTATCAAAATGATAGTTTTCATAAAAAAATAATGATTTGAAATTTTTAAAAATCTTACATGTTATAAATATATGAAATTCATCGATTTTTAGGTTTCTTACAAAAATTACTAAAATTTAATAGTTCTTTATTTGGAATGAAATTTTAAAAAAGTAAAAAGTGTATAATAAACGTAATTATATAAAAACTTTTAAAATTCCAGATTTATTAAAAAAGTATAATTTGTAATAATATGTAAGAATTACAAAAATCTTAAAAATTATACTTTTTTAATAGTAAATATAAAATTCATATATATATTAAAATTCATAATTAAACACTCACCAAATTGTTAACTCCGGTGTTATCTGTAAATAATAAAAATTTGTTATTATTAATTAATATTAATTAAAAATATTGTTGTTTCATAAATTACTGTTAAGAAACAGTTTAAATTGTTTAAAAAATCGCTTTTATTATTGTTAGGTCTCATAGTTATTTTAACAATAACTAATAACATTTAAACATTTAAAAAAAATCACATAAAACTGTCTTTCCCTCCTATTAAACTCGTAACAATGGCTTGTGAAAATAATGTTAAACTAATGCTAGTTATTGTCATTGAACAATATGTACCTCAGGTCCTGCAAATCCTGCGAAATATTATACAATATTATTTTATAATCACTGACTGAAATAGGCAATTTTTATATATATTTTATATATATAATAACATTATATTTATTATTTTTGTTATATACGAAAAGAAAAAAATTAACATTGAGGTTTAGTGCGGCGTATAAAAATTATTTTCAATTAAAATTGAACCGTTTCATTTATATGCAAATTCCGCTTTTAAAACGCACAATTCAATAAGGTAATGAGTTAAAATTTTACGTGTTGTTTTTATTCGTCAAACGCGTGTCCAATAACAATGGCCACTAATTAAATTACTAAAACTTTAAAACCGCCGCAATAAAAGTCGAAAATCTAATTACCTTTGTCGAATGCACAAACGTCCATTGTTACAACAATCGAGAACGTGTGTCGGTTTGTGTTGACACATCCTATTGACGTTTATACAAAATTCTACTGAATGCTGTTTCCGAATTAATTAAAATAAAAATGTTCACCTGGCTGAGCGCGAAGACGGAAGACCGCCGTGAAGTGTACACGAACGTGGCGGAGGGCATGAAACTGGTCTACAAGCACAATTTGCTGCCGCTGGAACAGCACTTTCTGTTCCACGACTTCCACCGTCCGCCGCTGGACGACGGCGATTTCGAGTCGAAGCCATTAATCCTGCTTGTCGGGGAATATTCGACAGGAAAGACCACCTTCATAAAGTACCTCCTGGAACGGGATTTCCCGGGAATGAGAATAGGTCCGGAACCGACGACCGACAGATTCATAGCCGTGATGTATGACGAGAAGGAGGGCATGATACCGGGCAATGCGGCCGTCGTTGACTCCAAAAAACATTTTGCACCGCTCTCGTCCTTCGGCAACGCCTTCCTGAACCGATTTCAGATCTCCTTCGTCAAATCGCCCGTGCTCAAGGGCATGTCCATCATCGATACACCCGGAATTTTATCAGGTAAATCACCGCGTCAAGGAGGTCATTACAAAATAATGACTTCCACTTACTTACTACTTAGGTATTTTGCGTGGGGACACCGAGAAATAGTTTAGGCCACCGCATCCTTAAAGAGATTCTTTCCTAAACAGATTCCGATGTACGGTTGTCAAGTCGCCGGTGCTCAAAGGGATGTCCATTATCGACACGCCTGGCATTCTGGCTTGGTAAGATATGCGCCAAAGCTATTAAGGTGCCATGTACGTCGACCAGGGAATTCGGAAACTTGTCGTCGAGACTGGAAAAATTTGTCTTGCATTTTATCGACGCCATCAATCAAAATCATCCCGATTTAATCTTAATCTGGTGTGTGTGAAAGGTTCTGAAAATGTAACTAGGCGAATTTCTATTCCTTTTGTGTGTGTGTGTGTGTGTGTGTCCCTGTATCGCACACAAAAGATGCGACCCTCATGACTTTAGAGTGTGGAAGTTATAAAACATTAGGATCAGCCAAAGCTATTTCTCGGGCAATAATCCGCCGCATCGAAAGTTTGCCACTTGGAAACGGGTCACACTCTCACCACCATATATTTTATTAACTCCTTAAAGCGACATCGGGAATTCACTTCGTCGGTGAATCCCGGCCGATAAATTATTCATCTTGTCCCGATAAAATTCAGGTCGTGTGTGTGTTCCAGGTGAGCAGCAACGCATTGACCGTGGCTACGACTTTAGCGGCGTGCTGGAGTGGTTTGCCGGTCGGGCGGACCGCATAATTTTGATGTTCGACGCCTACAAGCTGCACATATCGGACGAGTTCCGACGCTGCATCATGGCGTTGCGGGGCCACGACGACAAAATACGCATCGTCCTGAGCAAGGCTGACATGCTCAACCACCAGGAGTTGATGCGGGTGTATGGGGCGTTGATGTGGTCCTTGGGACAGTTGTTAGAGACGCCGGAGGCGGTTAGGGTGTACATAGGGTCGTTTTGGAACGAGCCCTCCAGATCCTCAGACGTCAACAGACGATTATTCGACGACGAGGCTCGAGACCTGTTCAAGGACCTGCAGGGACTCCCGAGGAATTCGGCCATGAGGAAGCTTAACGACCTGATGAAAAGGGCTAGATTAGCAAGAGTTCATGCCTACATCATATCTGAGCTCAAAAAGGAGATGCCCGTGTTCGGGAAGGAGAGCAAAAAGAAGGACCTCATCGGGCACCTACAACAAATTTACCAAAGGATCGAGTCGGAGAGGAACATCCCCTCCGGAGACTTCCCCAAAATTGAAAAAATGCAAGGCCTACTCAGTAAGTTTGACTTTACTAAGTTCCACAGTTGGAAGCCCAAGCTGTTGGAAGCACTCGACGACATGGACAAGGAGATTTCGAGCCTCATGTCGATCATCTCCACCGACACGTACGCAGAAGTGAACGTTAAAGATGGCATCTTCGCAAACATTGAACCAAGTGACACGCCGTTTGGATACAAGAGTTGTGAGGGCATAAACGCAGGCTTCGGCGAAGCCGACTGGATCGTAAACAGACACAGAGACAATTACGACAAAATCTTCGACGCGAGTTGTCACGAAGGTGACAAAATGCCAGGATCAGTTGCCAAAGTACACATGTTGACTTCAAAGCTACCCAACAACGTGTTGAGTAAAATTTGGCGACTGGCGGACGTCGACAAGGATGGCCACCTGGACAAAGACGAATTTGCTTTGGCCATGTATCTTATTGATCTTAAATTGAGCGACAACGAGATCCCTGTGGAGCTGCCAACACATCTTGTACCTCCCAGCAAAAGGACTGCTTACAAGAAGACTTAAATAAATTAAAGTGATTCCAAAACATTATTTTATTATAAATTATAATTACAAAGTAGAATATTCATGAGACATTAAATAAATTATACTTTACCATAGAGAGAGCACATTTTTCTCATTTTTGTTAAACCATAAAATTAGCCTCATTCTCACCATCCGCATAGACTCCATTAATATGTAGATACTTTTTACAACAGTGTACTATTTAAATCTAACATAATTGTAGGTAAATATTAAATTTTCTAGACCTTGTAGATGTAAATCAACTTTTCCTAATAAGGACTTGGTTGGAGCCAAAGTGAAATCGTAATAAAGTGCGAAAAGTAGATAATTGTAAACTTTTTTAATGGCGCAAAAATTGTCCATTTTATATAGCCAAGAAGCCTTAATGTGCCACAAATATGGAGTTATTAGCGGTTGGTTTCTTTTGTGTGTTAAACACATTCCATTTTACGATTCTCGAAGTCGTAAAGCCTTATAGGATTCTGTTACACCTGTAAATGATAATGTTATTATTTTTTCGAACTTATAATGAGTGTATTTCACAGTTTGGGCCGACGTTTATTCAGTCCGTGAATACATTAAGCCTATATTACGTCGGGCTGAATTTATTCTTGTTGCTGTGTGCAAAGGCTGGGCTCGTGGAGTTGAAATTCAGGCCGCATTGTAAGACAATGGCCCACCATAAACCCCCACTGTTACCAGGGGATAAAAAGATCCTGGATGTTATGACAGGCATCTTTAGCGGGCGACTTAAAAAACGATGCTGACTTGTCGGTGTGTTTATATTTAATGACCCGGGTCGCCTTTATTTATTATCCCTTTGTATGTGACTGCCAGTGTAGGTGTGTGTGGCCGTGGCCAATCTTCCATGGCAATATTAACCGTATCAAATATTTCGCGATGTAAAAACTTAATGATATCATTAATCATTCGCTTCGCAGACTCATATTTCCCGATGTATGCACTTAATCAACTATGAAAATGCTGACAGACTTTTTTCGGCCCTATCAGGTAATCGATGATTTGTTAAGTCAGCCCCCCAGTTTAAGGTAATTGATGATTTTTAAATTACATTAATGTACACCAAAAGCTAAGGTTAACATCATATTTTGCAGTATTAGAAAGCAATAAATTGTCACTCCTTATTATCTGGTGTCTTTGTAACAGCATAAGTAACATCTTAAGGAGTGTTGGGTCAATACGATTTCCGCAACAATTGTTTAACACCATAAATTAAACATGTAAATTTAGCATTAAACGTTGGAGAAAAACATCACGAAGCCCATGTTCCATTTCTGTAACCGACAGATCTAAAAAGTAACATCAAATAAAAACTTTACATTTGTGGTTATTACTTTTTGTTGATTTATGGCAGATGTTTAAATGTTTGGCGGCGTAAAACACATCGGTTTAATAATAATATTTATTCAATACTGTACACACATTTTATAACCAAACTATATTTGCTTTAAACATGACATTTATTTTACTAGCGGCTCACATCGAAGTAAATATTTCTGCCCGGCCATGTTTTTGTAATTTTAACCGCCTCAATTAATCAATATTTGCCACGAAACTCGTTTATTTAACACACTTTTATTATTGATACGTATCTTGGTATTTAGCTAACTTATCCTCGGTGCTGTTTTAGGCCGATTTAATCCGCAACTCCTAAAAATACACACACAAGATTAACAAAAACTGGTCGGACGTTCTGTGCTATTTAACCACGCTCCGGATCTCTATAAATTCCCCATTTCAATTTGCGGAATTGTGGATTTAAAAAAGACCGGAATCAAAGCGGCACTAAGCCTTTGAATTAAAGTTCGTAGCCCCGTTCTTTTTCTATCATTCACTGTTTGTATTTGTCAGTTGTTTCGACTTTAATCCGGAAACTTCGGGATGGCTCTACCCCACTTAAGAACTTCCCACACATAAACTTTTCCTATTGTTTTCCATGATTGTTTTATGCCCCGCAAATTTGTTTGTAATTTAATCACATCTTATAATAGTTACATCCGGTTTTTTGTGTTCTTTGTTAGGGAAAAAAGCTTGTATTAAACTTTAAATAAGTTTTTGTCTTTTTTGTATATTGAAGCTTTCATTGCAGATGGCAGCACTGTACATAAAGGGATGTAGGCAACTAAGTTCACAAACTATTTTGTTAACAGCTTTGAACTACATTTTTAAACTTTTGTAGCTTCACAAAACTACGATTTTACAACGTCCTTTTGAACGGAGGGCAATTTTTAAATTAATCAACTGGCTCAACATTTTAAGCAGCATTAATTAACTTTATCCAGATTTTGTTATAGATAATGGAACTTTATATTATTAATTCAATTCAAAATTAAAAGCTAATGAAATCATTAACTTTGTAATGAATTCATTAATCCGTCCAATACATTATTATTTTTTAATTATTAAACATATTTTTATAATATATAAATTTAAATTTAATTTAAAAAAAAAAATTCTTTTTTATATATCTAATTTCTGACCACAGATGGCACCACTATCCATTCAGGAATATAGGCAACCACCCGGTTCAATAATTAGAATGCCTTTTCAAACTTCTGTAAGACTTTTGTTACAGAATTATAACTTTACGTAAATTCTTAGAACTAAGAATTTAAATTAACTGGTGTGACACATTTTTAAGCAGTTTTATTACATTATTTTATTAATAAATCGTAATTTTACCCCATATATCAGAACTTTACATTGTTAATCATAATTACAAATTGAATTTATTTATTTATACAAAACATTTTTATGGAAATATTGTTTAATTTTAGTATTTTTTAAATTTTTAAACCTAATTTTCTTATATATTGATAACTATTTAATTGTAAAAACAATTTTTCTCTTTTATATATAAAATTTTTTTGCCGTAGATGGCAGCACTATCAATTCAGGGATATATGCAACCCAGTTCACTAACTTTAATGCATTTTTAACCTTTTATACGACTTTTTTTGATACAGAATAATTTTTACGTGGATTGTTAGTTTTAGAATTATATCAGCTGATTTAAAACATTTTTAAGCAGTGATGTTTAATTTTATTACTTTATTTTATAAATAAATCGCAATTTTGCTATAGACACCAGCACTCTACAACGTAAATCCAGTTCATAATTGCAAACCGATAAAATTAATAACCTTCCAATACATTTTTAAACTTGGAAAATTACGTTTTTAATCCCTCCGAACAGTGAACTCCCAACGATCCACGCAACACATTTTAATTCCGTTTAAAAAGTAATTTGAACGTGTCGAATGGAAGTGATGATGTTCCTGAATTAGTCACAAGGGCTTTATTTTCATTTCAGTGCATTAACTATAAAAAAATCTTTATTGTCCCATTGTTCTATGAAGACAGATCAAACAGTCAGAAACAAGTTGGTGGGTCTGTAAAATTAAAATGCACATAAATTGAATATAAAACACTTAATTATAGTCTGTGTGTTCGTTATATGAGATGAATAAATAATATTTTTTTGAATTATAATATTATGGTTTTGTCGTAATACCTTCAACAAGCTTATTAGGATATTTAATATTTATATGGAAAATAAATGGAATTTAATCTTGTATCTTGTACAACAGATTTTTATCTAAATTAAGGTGTCAATTTTGTTTGTATGATAATCGAAATGACGTGCCACATGTACCGTACACAGGGTGGATGCCGAAGCAGATTAACATACATTAAATATAATAATCCTTTGTCCATTTAATATTTAATAAAACATGAATTTCAAGTGCAGCTGTAATTTCCGTAGCAAAAATAAAAGCACAAACGAATTTCACATGAATTCATTTGATAAACATCAAAACGTATCAACTACACATCTCCATGCCATATATTCTTTTAACAGGGTTGTTGCTTTTTTGATCTCCGGAGATAAGGACACTAATATGTATACTGGTGAATGCTACTTGTTGTTTTTTTATGTAAATTTCCTACCTCGTATCTTATTTATTGCCTTTTTAGAAACTTCCTGATATGTTTTCTCAAGATACGCTCGGTTTGTGTGTGTGTGTGTGTGCGTCGTTTGGGGACGTTCCAATCTACCAGGATTTATTACGATTTAACTTGGGACTTCAGGTAGCTTTGTGCTTCGAATTTTATTAAAATGGAGACGATTTATATGCACAAACCTTGTTTTTTTTTTTTGGTAAATTTTAGGCTTGCATATGCACTCTTATGACTTTATAATGTGGGGGTGGGAATGCAAATTGTACAGCTCCGGAGTACATATAAATTAACTAATTTGGCAGAGTTTCTAGGAAAAATTTTAGGTTGAGGTCAGTTTTTAATTATGTTTCCGTTAAATTTGAAACTCCGGTTTCATTAAACGTGGGTCCCGGAGCAATCTGATGAGGGCCGGATATGAATTGATTGCGAAACAGGATCGAGAAGGGGGAGTATTCCGTTCGCTAAGAATTATTTCCCAATTTTAATATAATTGCATTGTCTTTTTCGCGTAAAACCCCGTCGAATTCCTTTGAATGGCCACAATCAGCCGAAAGTTTTCCAAAATTAATTAAGTGTTTAATTGTTCCTCGGCCTTTTAGCCGACGAAATATACCATAGATTCCGCATAATCAAAGCCGGTCTATTTTCTTGTTAATTCCCTCTAATTAACAATTCCGGCATGCCGTTCAAAACAAAGTTGGGATGTTTAGAATTTTTTCCCCAAAACGCCTAATTTCATAATCCTCACATTAACGTCTTCGGCTTGCGCCGTTGAGTCGCCATTGTTTTCGCAGCTGAATCGAATTAATTCACTTTCCGAAACATCCACACAAATCCGGCCGAGATAATTCCCGATATTCTTGGATTTCCATCCAGACAATATTCGGCTTATGCCTTTATTTTGTTATAATTTACGATTGAACAACGAAGGAAACAGACGACGCGCCGGAATCCGTACGGCGCACAATAAAATTAAAGAGCGATCGAGGAATTTGTATTAAAGTCGGGCGTAACGACGCTTGCAAGAGACTTTAATGGCTGGTACATGGTTTTATGGTTATTAGGAAATCGGGTGTCAAATCCCCACTGAACTGAATACATTCGGCTGTTTTATCAGTGCCAAGACACTTCAATTAAATTGATCTGAATTACTCTATTCAACATATTGACTAAAATTTCCTGTAATTTAATTAATAAATTCTTAAATAGTTTCTATGGTTAAAATCCTTTGTGTTAAAATTTGAAAACAAGAGATTTTTATCATATAATAATAAAAAAATACCTAAACATACTATAAAATATTTTAATTTAACCAATCTTAATTAATCTTATCTATTTAACCTAACTTAACCTAACCTCAATTAAATTAAATCTATATTTTCAGTTTTTTCATATTAAAAATCTAATTTAACTTTTTCTATTTAACCTATCCTAACCTAATCTAATTTATTGTAATTTTATTAATAAATTCCCAAATAATGTTTAAAATCCTTTTTTTAGAATTTGAAAACAAGAGATTTGTATCACAAAATAATTAAAAAAAAAATAGAATATTTTTAATATTTTAATTAACCTTATCTACTTAACTTATCCTAAACTAACTTAAATCTGTATTTTCAGTTTTCTCATACTATAAAATAGTCTAATTTAACTTTTCCTATTCAACCTAGCTCAACCTAATCTAACTTAACTTAACCTAACCTAAAATATGTGATTATCTTTTAAAACAATCTAATTTAACCTAACTTCATCCAACCTAATTTAAAATAATTAATTATTCTTTGATTTTTGAAATAATCTAATTTAACCTAATTTAACAAAATATCTTTAAATATTCTAATACAACCTTTAACTGAATCTAACCTAACCTAATATAATTTAACTTAACCTAACATTTTCAATTTGTGATATAAAATAATTTAACTTTTTCTACTCAATTTTAATTATTTGATTTAATTTTTATTGTAATTTAATTTAACCTACATTAAACATTCTAATACAACATTTCTTATTTTACTTAGCCTAACCTAACCCAACTTAACCTAACATTTTTAATTTGTTCAAATAGTCTATTTTAACCTTTCCTACTTAATCTAACATTATACAGACTGATTTTATCTGATATCTTCTTCTTAACTTAACCTTTCCTACTTAACTTAACCTTTCCTACTTAACTTAACCTAACCTAGACTAACTTAACCTATCACAGTCAAAAACGAAAATACGTATAAATTGCATTGTTTCGAGATAACATCGAAATAAATTCGTTTTCCCGTATCGCATTCGCCCCTCGAAAACCGTCATCAATCCATGTTTATTAAAAAATGCATTTGTCAACCTGCACACAAAACATCAATTACTGGGAGCCTCGCATTTTTTTTTTATATTCGGCCGAGGTGCGGTCCTTTGTCGACAGATCATTTGAATTGAATCGAAGCCGGAACTGATAATGGACCTTTCATAATTTCGAATATGGCACGTCGTAAAAACACCGAAAACACGGGAAACAGACCGAACGCCACAACGCTACAATTGATTTGATGTATGTCCGCCGTATGAAAAATTATTCGCATTGCCATTGTGTGTGTGTGCTGATGTTCGAAAAAAATTATGTACATAAAAATCTAGAAACGGCGGCACAACGTCCATTTGCGGCGCTCGTGATAAATTTTAACATAAATAGAACTGTTTGCTTTGTTTTTGTGCACGTCTCCGCGTTCCACCACCCTATCAGTTGATTGAACATACATTTTTAATTAAGGCAAATGATTTTCAAGGGTCCTGACCTAAAAAAAAAATCAATTGCCTTCCATCAGAACTGCCCCTATATCATGGCCAGAGTCCACAAAGCGACCCGTGAGTACTTAAGAGCTGAGCAAATACGGCCCTATGTGCGACTCGAATTTCATGCGCTTTTGTGCGTATTTCAGTTTAAATCTTGTTTGGAAATGTCGGGATTAAAACTCGGCTCATTCAAATGGGGCAAAGTAAAAATAGAAAATCGGGAACCGCACACGGGGAAACGGAATGTTTTATGTGTGGAAGAAAAGGGAAATGTCTAAGGACGCTTATTTTCATCGTTGTTTGCCTTTTTGGGCGTCTTCAATTGAATTGGAAAAGAAGTTTCCTGTATGAAATGCTTCCCAAGTAACTAATAAAATATCCTCTCATTAACAGATGGCAGCACAGGTTAAGACATCAAACCAATAGTTATAATTTATTTTTTTCAGTGAATGGAGGGTGGTCACAATGGTCTCCGTGGATGGAGTGTCGTTGCCCCGGTTCTCTCCCTTCGACCGGAAAGATGAGCACGAGAACTTGTACGAACCCCCCTCCGAGCAACGGAGGCAAGAATTGCGTGGGACAGTCCGTCCGAAGGACCAAGGACTGCATTCCCTGTCCCCAAGGTAAGGTCCCAACTTTCCCCGTCGCAAAACACCGGCCGTGCCGACGCTGTTTAGAGCTACTTGTATCTTTTCTGTGTGTGGAACGGAGGACCAACCAATTTGGCAAAAAGTTGCGGCCATCTAAACGCGTGATAAATCACCCGGCATTAATACCATTCAATTAGTTTTGTCGACGTTTTAAAATTGATAAATGCGAAACGCGTGAAAGATAAAATAAATAACCGAAATGAAAAATATGAAATATTAAAATGCTGACGGCCATTATTTGTTGTATATCACTTTTATGAACGCAATAATTTTTAATAATGATTGTCATTACATTTCAACAGCGCTCCTCGACATAATAAACAACGCACTCAAACGGACTGAACATAAATTTATTCGCACAAAAACTGTGTCAGGTTCATTTTTCGTTTTTGCATGCGTCCCGGCCAACAAACAACAAATACAAATTAAATCTACTCAGCGCCGGAATATCTTGCGTGGGTTCACTTAATTAGTCCCAGATAGATTCAATCAGTCTACATACTCCAATTACTCGGTAATTAGTTGTAAAAAAACCGTATAAAAGAAGCCAATTGAGCGGATATAAGCTAATGGAAATACGAAACTGGCCCCCGGAGCAATTTCCAACCTCAAGCTCCGGATTGAATATGCATCGATTCGTCACGCATTAGATGTTTTAGCGACTGTGTAAATTGCTGGGATTATTCAAATTTAAAGCACACAGTTTGTTGATTAATTTTGCCAAGTTGGTGTTGGTTCTTTGAAAGTATTCTTCGTTAGATGTACCATAATTGACCGTTGTTTACTAACCTACCAATCACCTTTCCTCTGCAAACGCTTCCGTAGAAGAGCTGGTGCTGGATACTGCTTACGATTACGATTCAAATGAAAACGCATTTGGTAAGGCCTACGCCAATATGTATTTTATGTACTCCCCACACTTTTCGTTACCTCAACCTGTACGAAAACCTATGGAAATTTGTCAAAACGTTGGAGATTTATGGCTGTTGCTGTGTTTTGTTAGAGCTGTGTCATTTAACAAAACATAGAAAAATGTCTCTATTAGTTAACGGCGGGTCCATTAAGACAATGAACACTACTTACCGAAATGAGGGACATTTATCAGAGGTGGGGACAAGTGTACCATAGTGGAGAACAAACACGTCAAATTGATTGCCGGCCATAAATTTCCAAAACGCAGACATTACAGTTATGAGTTTTTACAACACAAATTACCCTTTCTGATACACAAAACCATTAACACAACTAACACTTGAGCCAAATTAAAACGTTTCCATAGGTTTCCCACCTGACTAGAAAATTCTAAACCTTTAAAACATTTATTTGTGTAACAGTGGAGCCGGCTAGGTGGTCGGCCTGGTCCGAATGGTCGGACTGCAGTCCGGATTGTAAGAAAACAAGGACCAGACAGTGTCTTCCCGGGAACGGGGGCAGGAAGACTTGTAACGGAAAGGACTCGCAGAGCAGCTTCTGCTCACCGGAGCAATGCAGGTCGATGGATCTCACCCGTGTTACCGAAGGTAAGATTTTAATGTATTGAATCGATAACTGCGGCTTGAAACAATGTTTTCTTATATTTTACATTACTGAATAAGAACAAGGGAACTTATATGTTAAGTAAGATAATAAAATTTTAAATTAGGAAACTGGTACCTTGAGCCAATATTTCCTGCGACTTTACCTTCTTAAAAACAAATAAGGGAATTTCTAATTAAGATAATCAAATTTTAAACTATATGATTTATACCTTGAAGCTATATTTTTTCATATCTCTCTTTTTTGAAGAAAAAAGAAAACTTGTAATTAAGATAATGACATATCCAATTACTTAATGCCTCACACACATTAATTTAGATAATTAATTTATTGAATAAATATTTATTTCGACTTTACCTTCTCGAAGACGAATAAGGGAACTTCTAATTGAGATAATCAGATTTTAAACTAGATAATTGATACGTCTGAGTAATATTTCTTCATATCACTCCTTCTTGAAGAAAAAAAGAAACTTGTAAATAAGATAATGACATATCCAATCACTTAATGCCTCCTTGTACTTCACTTTCATGAAGAAGAACAGATAAACTTACAACTAAGATAATGACACATCAATTTAG
This sequence comes from Aethina tumida, assembly GCF_024364675.1. NCBI lineage: Eukaryota > Metazoa > Arthropoda > Insecta > Coleoptera > Nitidulidae > Aethina > Aethina tumida. Next base: position 4,872,380 of record NC_065438.1, read on the forward strand.
ATAATTAATTTCTTGAATAAATATTTCTTTCAACTTTACCTTCTTGAAGACGAATAAGGGAACTTCTAATTAAGATAATCAGATTTTAAACTAGATAATTGATACCTTGAAGTAATATTTCTTCATATCGCCTCTTCTTGAAGAAAAAAGCAACTTGTAAATAAGATAATGGTAACCCAGTTACTTAAAGTCTTCTTGTACTTTACTTTCATGAAGAAAAACAGATAAACTTATAAGTAAGATAATGAATGACACATCAATTTAGATAATTAATTTCTTGAATAAATATTTCTTTCAACTTTACCTTCTTAAAGACGAATAAGGGAACTTTTAATTGGGATAATCAGATTTTAATTGATACCTTGAAGTAATATTTCTTCATATCGCTCCTTCTTGAAGAAAAAAAGAAACTTGTAAATAAGATAATGACACATCCAATTACTTAAAGTCTTCTTGTACTTTACTTTCATGAAGAAAAACAGATAAACTTATAAGTAAGATAATGAATGACACATCAATTTAGATAATTAATTTCTTGAATAAATATTTCTTTCGACTTTACCTTCTTGAGGACGAATAAGGGAACTTCTAATTGAGATAACCAGATTTTAAACTAGATAATTGATACCTTGAAGTAATATTTCTTCATATCGCTCCTTCTTGAAGAAAAAAAGAAACTTGTAAATAAAATAATGACACATCCAATCACTTAATGTCTCCATGTACTTTACTTTCATGAAAAAGAGCAGATAAACTTATAAGTAAGATAATGACACATCAATTTATATAATTAATTTCTTGAATAAATATTTATTAAATAATATTTATTTCGACTTTATCTTCTTGAAGACGAATAAGGGAACTTCTAATTGGGATAATCAGATTTTAAACTAAATAATTGATATCTTGATGTAATATTTTTCTTCATATCTCGCTTTCTTGAAGAAAAAAAGAATCTTGTAATTTACCTTCTTGAAGTTAATTGACATCTTGAACCAATGTCCATTTTACCTTCTTAAACAAGAAAGGAATATATACTTAATATAATGATATATGTTATGAAACTAGATAATTAATAGCTTAATCCAATGTCAAAGAAGAAGTAGAGAAATGTAATCCCAGAATCTAATAAATGAATAAATTATAAATTTCGTAAAGCCTAAAAATAGCATTTCATCCAAAGACACAGGCGTTGATGAGCCGGACTTAATGAACCCGGCTCCTCGCAGCGCACCATCATAAAAATGATTGCCTCGCATCAAAAAAAAATTAAGCAAACACGGTCGTATGTTATGGATTATACGCGGCCACCGTTTCGCGGCGTTAATTCCCGGTAATCTGAGACAACGGTCGAGTTATTGGTGTCGCAATGAGATTTCTTTCCTGGCTGGCTGGCTGGCTGGCTAACGCTTTGTTAGACATTTTAATTTCACGCGCGTTAGCGGAACATAATAAAATAATCGGGGGGGCTTAGTTAAAAAATTTTCCCTAGCGTCTAGGGATTAACTAACAAACAGATATTAAATAAACGCATATGCAGAGGTATTAAGAAAATTGATGTGGCACGATCTTATTATTATATTTAAGTTCTTTGTGATGTTAATTGCGGCCCCCGGTGACGTACGTGGGTATGAAATTGTACATTTCGGTGGTTGGGTGTCAATTTCCTGCCACCAGCAATTGATTCCTGGACATTAAACGCAGCGCAGTGTAACTAATTTAAATGATCTTCACGGGCAAACGACTGACTGGCCCTGGTGTTTGCTTTATGAGCCCTAAGTGTAAATCAATAGCAGCAATATGGGGAGGTGTGGTTAACATATTTAGATAATGAAATCCACCCAGGGTCTGTTAAACTGAACGTTTTGCCCTTTGAGGTGGATGATTTAACAATTTTTGCACAGCAGTTACAAGGCGAATAATGTAGATGACGAGATTGTGACGTTTTTCGTTTAACATGTTCCTTAGGTTCTTAATTGTGATAATGCCGGACATTCCGACGGCGTATCAGGCGTGCTTTTCTTTGTTCCTGGCCGATGAATGCAATGCCATCAACGGCAGTAAATCAATGGGACACACAAGATAAATATAGTGAACGTTTTCAGTTCCTTTACAATGATATGCGGGCTTTAGATTTTTATGTGGCTATTGTTTTGTTCTTGTATTATTGATATTGCTGCGGACACGTGTAGGATTCAACGATAAGAGCGAGGCAATAAAAGTACTGTCAGCTCAACAAATAAGTACGCATTTTTGGTATTCCACAAACGCTGTTTTATGAGTGTATTGACTTCTGTAACGTTGCAATTTGCGTTTAATGATGTGTAAATACATGCGGATACAATGGCCGTCCGGCAAATGCGTAGTTTGCAAATCCGACTCTAAATTATTAATCAAAGATCCACTTTGATCATTACCTCAACATCTCAATTAGCGGCCTGGGGGGGGGGGGAATCAATGGAGACCTAAATGTTTCATGCGAACCGCATCGGATACACGGACTACGGGATTACGGGGCCCCGACATTCGGCAAGCAGTTATGACGCCCAGAAATGTTAATATTGACTGGTCACCGTCAAGGATTACGGCTTCTCTCCCCTTTTAAGCGCGACATCAATGGAAAGGGGTTATAACACTTCCACTAATTGCGCCAGTTCGGTCGACCCGACCGACGAATAAACGGTAATGAAAGTTTGGTTATATTTGATAGCGGCGGTGCTTCGGCTGCAATCATTGCACATTGATTCGGCCATAAATGCCGCACTGCCAGACATCTCCGTTTTGTGAATGGCTCTCGGGTTGCTCCCACGCCGGATTATCTCGTGTGTTCCGAATTGGTTTCTTAAAAAACTTCGGATCAAGCCTGAAATTATCAGTGATGTAGCTTAGTATTCAAAATTAAATTGAGTTTTTAATCAAAGCTTAGATTAGCTTTGCTAATTATCAAATAACAATTATCATTTCATACTTCCACTTTGACAATTTGAGAGGAGAAGAGGTATCTGGAGTCAAAAACCAAGTAAAAACATCATCATCAGAAATAAACGATGATGAAGAAGATACACAGACTGAAAGTAAATCCTGACAAGACAAAGAACTACAAACACCAAATGATGGAAATAGAAATCAGCTGCTGGACCAACCCTTTCCAGCAAAGATATGATCCTGTGAGGATGGCGTGGAAGAAGTTGGATTAATGATGACCCAGCAAGAGTCCATCACCAAAGGATGAGTTGCCCTGCAAAGCTTCAACAAAATATAAAAATACACAAAAATTGACTATTCGTACTAAATTCATTATAATGATTTACATTTTAAATAGCCAGATTCGGTTCCAAAGTCAATTACATATTGGGTGAGGAGAAGTTACCATAAAAGAAGAAGGTACAAGAAAAAAAGTTGTGAGAGGAAAGCTTACTAGAGGACAAGTTATGATACCTAATGATATTTAGAGTCAACAACCGAGTAAAGACATCTTCATCAGAAATAAACGATGATGAAGAAGATACACAGACTGAAAGTAAATCCTGACAAGACAAAGAACTACAAACACGAAATGATGGAAAGAGAAATCAACTACTGGACCAACACTTTCCAGCAAAGATATGATCCAGTGAGGATGGCGTGGAAGAAGTTAGATTAATGATGTCCCAGCAAGAGTCCATCATCAAAGAATGAGTTGCCCTGTAGAGCTTCAATAAAATATTAAAATATACAAAAATTGACTATTCATAATACATTCATTGTAATCATTTAAGTTTCAAAGAGGTAGAGTCGGTTCCAAAGACAATTATATCGGTGAAATAGTTATCAATTGATAATTATCCAGGTCTAGAATTCATAGTTGTCTCCTTAAAAAATTAAAAAGCTTTGTATGACGAGTAAGAGATGTAAACAAGTTCAAAGAACACTCTTAGAAGTCGGACAAATCTCCGTGTCTAAAAACAGCATGAATCCGTCATGTCGAAAACAGTCGCAAGGTAGTTGACATTGTCTGCGACAATGCGACTATCTCTCAGCCATCTCTTTAATATTCCGCGCCCGCCTTGTTATTTTGGTCTCTTGCCGCGAAAAAAAAACTCTTCCCCCTCAACGTAGCCACAAATTGACTTAAACGGCGTTCGACGCGTGGATCGCGTGAAACAACACATGCCGGAATATTAAAGAAAATATTTCCGGTCGGCTGGCAGTTTGTGTAAACAGTCGGTGTATTGCATTTTTAAGACAATATTTACTTTGGAACAGGTACATAAGCCTCTATAAACTGTGATAAATTCGCTCCAAATGCTTAGGTAAACATTGTCGAGATTTATTTTCTTGTAGTTGCGGTAAAAAAGCACTGGAGACTCGGATAAATAAACCGCCAAGAATTTTAGATTCGACGCGTGTTGAAAACGTAATTAATTAAATTCGTCCGCCTCCAGCCTCGAGGTTATCGATTTGCCCAACAAAAAAAAAAAAATCGGCCGTTCAAACATTATTTGCCCGTCACTTCCAGCGTGACATATTTTGTTCGGCTTCCGACTTTAAGTAATGGTTTCGGGATTCATTTTGTTTTATTATTAGATCAGTGTCATGTCATTAACTTTCATAACCATTTCATTACTCCCCCATGCATGATAACAAGGTTTTATTAAAGACGATTTTTTTATTTTTTACCATTTTTCACCCTGCGCCTTTGATGAACGAAAATATAATGAAAGAACTCCTCCTTGCCGACGACAGAATTATTAAATTTCTTTTGCGTTTCCTTTCAAACGTCTGATTACCTGCATGTCCTCGTCCTGTGCCTTTTCTGTTGTGCTTGTTGACAGTGTAAGTGGGAATTAACGCTCCGCCATAAAATGCTCTGAATCAATTCCGATAAAGTTTTATGCCCGACTGCACAATTGTAAAATAATCAGAAACAAAAGATGATGAAGAAGATACTCAGACTGAAAGTAAATTCTGACAAGACAAAGAACTGTAAACACCAAATGATGGAAACAGAAATCAACTGCTAGACCCCCTTTCCAGCAAAGATATGATCCAGTGAGGATGGCGTGGAAGAAGTTGGATTAATGATGACCCAGCAAGAGTCCATCACCAAAGGATGAGTTGCCCTGCAGAGCTTCAACAAAATATAAAAATACACAAAAATTGACTATTCGTACTAAATTCATTATAATTATTTACATTTTAAATAGCCAGATTCGGTTCCAACGTCAATTACATATTGGGTGAGGAGAAGTTACCATAAAAGAAAAAGGTACAAGAGAAAAAGTTGCGAGAGGAAAGATTACTAGAGGACAAGTTATGATACCTAATGATGTTTAGAGTCAAAAACCAAGTAAAGACACGTCATCAGAAACAACGATGATGAAGAAGATACACAGACTGAAAGTTAATCCTGACAAGACAAAGAACTACAAACACCAAATAATGGAAAGAGAAATCAACTGCTGAACCAACCCTTTCCAGCGAAGATTGATCCAGTGAGGATGGAGTGAAAAAAGTTGGATTAATGATGACCCATCAAGAGTCCATCACCAAAGGATGTGTTGCCTTGCAGAGCTTCAACAAAATTTAAAAATACACAAAAATTGACTATTCGTACTAAATTCATTATAATTGTTTACATTTTAAATAGCCAGATTCGGTTCCAAAGTCAATTACATATTGGGAGAGGAGAAGTTACCATAAAAGAAAAAGGTACAAGAAAAAAAGTTGCGAGAGGAAAGATTACTAGAGGACAAGTTATGATACCTAATGATATTTAGAGTCAATAACCGAGTAAAAACATCATCATCAGAAATAAACGATGATGAAGAAGATACACAGACTGAAAGTAAATCCTGACAAGACAAAGAACTACAAACACCAAATAATGGAAAGAGAAATCAACTGCTGGACCAACCCTTTCCAGCAAAGATATGATCCTGTGAGGATGGCGTGGAAGAAGTTGGATTAATAATGTCTCAGCAAGAGTCCATCATCAAAGGATGAGTTGCCCTGTAGAGCTTCAACAAAATATAAAAATACACAAAAATTGACTATTCGTACTAAATTCATTATAATCATTTACATTTTAAATAGCCAGATTCGGTTCCAAAGTCAATTACATATTGGGAGAGGAGAAGTTACCATAAAAGAAAAAGGTACAAGAAAAAAAGTTGCGAGAGGAAAGATTACTAGAGGACAAGTTATGATACCTAATGATATTTAGAGTCAATAACCGAGTAAAGACATCTTCATCAGAAATAAACGATGATGAAGAAGATACACAGACTGAAAGTAAATCCTGACAAGACAAAGAACTACAAACACGAAATGATGGAAAGAGAAATCAACTGCTGGACCAACCTTTTCCAGCAAAGATATGATCCTGTGAGGATGGCGTGGAAGAAGTTGGATTAATAATGTCTCAGCAAGAGTCCATCATCAAAGGATGAGGTGCCCTGTAGAGCTTCAACAAAATATAAAAATACACAAAAATTGACTATTCGTACTAAATTCATTATAATCATTTACATTTTAAATAGCCAGATTCGGTTCCAAAGTCAATTACATATTGGGAGAGAAGAAGTTACCATAAAAAGAAAAGGTACAAGAGAAAAAGTTGCGAGAGGAAAGATTACTAGAGGACAAGTTATGATACCTAATGATATTTAGAGTCAATAACCGAGTAAAGACATCATCATCTGAAACAAACGATGATGAAGAAGATACACAGACTGAAAGTAAATCCTGTCAAGACAAAGAACTACAAACACCAAATGATGGAAAGAGAAATCAGCTGCTGGACCAACCCTTTCCCGCAAAGATGTGATTCAGTGAAGATGACATGGATTTGGATATTCCAGCAAGTTACTTGGTTTTTTACTATAAATTACATTAGGTATTGTAATCTCTCCTCTCCTAAAGTCTAATTCCCTTTGGAACTTTGCTGTTTAGAATGTAAACGATTACAATGAATCTGGTGCGAGATGTGCAGTTAATACGAGAGGTTTGAGCACGTGCTGATGAGTGGAGATGCATGCAGCTGATGGGGTGTGAGGTCGCCGCCGTCTCTTCACCCGTCTTTTCTCCATGTGCCGAAACGTGTGTGTGTAACTATCCTTTGGATATTAAACTCCGTGTAAATCGTGCCAACGTTCGGGCACCGGAACACGGAAAAAGCTCCATTAATCTCACTCAGCGACGAACGGAGAATGGGAGACCTCAATTGCAGCGGATCACGTGACGCATCGCAATTTGTGAATTATTAAATACTCGATGAATAAAATATTGGTCGGTCGATGCGACGGGATAGGGTGACGATCTCTCAAGGGATGCAAATTTCGCGGATGCCGGTGCAGTCCCCCGCGCCACCCTCTGCATCATATTCAATAATTTAGCTGCAGGCCAGTTGCCACTGACATTTATATGTAAATTAAAATTTTTTTCCATATCGGGAAATTATCGAACGCGTGGGGACGGCGGAGTCGGGGAAAACAATTTTAAATTGGGAATGGGATTTTTATTTGATTTGATTGCTCCCCTTTGAGGCTTCATGGCGATTCGTTCCTCAGCTTGGGCACAAAGTGCCCAAGCAAAGGCATTGATTTTGATTGTTAAAAGTTGTAATATTAAATTTTTATCTTCTCCACGAATTGCTGCATTATTAAAAAAACGAGTTGTACAAGGAGGCAGAAGGCGAATAATACCGTTCCGACATTGCGACGTGATTCACCTTTTGTGCAGCCACTGCATCATTGACGAGCAAAACATTTTATTGCGCCTCGCACAAAAGGACGCGACGACCTTTATCCATTTTTTAAGGCGCCCGTCTTTTCGGACATATACGGCTTTATGCGAACGGTATATTCCAAGGGCGCGGATATAAATGTAATGGTATTCCATAAGTATTCACCCCCGTCACATATGGAAATGCCGACGTCTCTTCAGCTTTTCACCCTCAAAAGCGACAAAAGAGGCCGCCCCCCTGTTGGGGAGACGCTCGTCGAGCATTATTTAAATCTTGGGCGAAATACCTTGCAGTATTCTGGTTGTACGGGGGGTTACTGAGCACAATCGACCTAAACGGCAATAAGTCCATGAACGCGTAATCATATAACACTCTATCAATTTGTCGTCGGCGTGGAGCTCTCAATCCCGGGGGCCGGACGAATTACTCGTTTAATTTATGCCGGGACATCGATACAGGGGGTGGTTATCGGGAATTTTTTGGGGTGCTTTTCGGACAAGAGGAATTTATTCTATTTACCCTCTTGAGCACGTGTGACCAAAATTAGGCTTCACTAATTTATTGACAAATGCGCAGATCCGGTTGTACTAAAGGCAATTAATTGCAGTAAGTCGACCCACATCAACAACTCGCTGTACCTATTTATCAAAACGCTGTTTCCACTGTTGCCCATCCGACCTAGAAACATGCGGCGTAGAAAACCGTGTACATAGCACATAAACTAATTGTACAGAATTTATGGCGGGGATGTTCAGTCCTGTGTTAACCAAGGTACATTGAATTTTATACGTAGATTATATCTATGTGCAGTGTCGTGCAAAACATCGGAACTTAGTTTGAATATATTGAAATAGTTGATCCATACATCAATTGTTTTAGCTCGCCCGTAACATGATTACTGGCCGAGTTCGAATTGCCAACTTCGGAAGCCGATCTCCATTTGATTTTATTATTCCTACACTGGCTGGCTGTGTTTTAACATCATCGGATTAATTTCACAATTCATTTAATTCGTCGACGCAAATTTTCCATCAAGATTATATTGGAAAAACGTGGAAATTATTGGTGATAATCGTTTTATTTTGGAATTGGGCACCCGGGCATAAAACTTTATCGAAATTGATTCGCAGCACTTTATGGCACAGCGTTAATTCCAAAAGCACAGAACAAGGACATGCAGCTGATCAGACGTTTTATATATTTAGGCAGGTCCGGTTCCAAAGGTAATTACATATTGAGAGACGAGATGTTAAAGAAGGAAAAGTTGCGATTACACAGAGTTTAATAACTAAACGTTCCGACACACGGAAAGACGCATAAAGAAACGGCGGCGACCTCACACCCCATCGCAGACCATCAGCTGCACGCATCTCCACTCTCTAGCACGTGCTCAAGCCTCTCGTATTAATTGCAGATCTCGCTTCCGGTTCAAACGTAAAACCCCTTGAATCGTTCGTGTGTGGCTCTCCAGGCGAACAGACCATTTTAATTTTTGAGACGGAGGCAAAGTGGCGCCGGTCTCAAGTACGCCGTATCTGATCTTTTGGCGGTGCATGACAAACAGTCGCGTTCCATGACATCGATGTCCTTTGATTTTGTTGCCTCCGAATTACGAATTCCCGTTGTGTGGCTTTCGGAAATTGCCGCACTAACTTGTGTTTTAAGTAGTCTATTATGTGAGAGGCGAAAGCACCGTCTTGGGAAACGTTTTTCATCGTGTGCATTGTAAATAGCACTCTACCTTCCGCAACTGAGGAGGAAATGAATATTTATCATTGTAAGTAGCGTCAAGTGGAGCTTTCTTGACGTTTAGTCGGAAATATGATACTGCACCAGCTTCGCCAAATGATTCCCCAAGACGTTGTCTTACGCCACACAACAAACTCAACAAAAGTCCATTTGTTTGTTGTAAACGCTTAAATTACAACCCTTTTATAATATTCTTTACATCAGGAGAATTAAACACGAACGTCTTCCGTATTAAGCATTACTTTGTCATGGCATCAAGTTGGAAGACGTTATAAATCACTTTCCAGATCTAAAAAGGGAATGAATATGTATCATTCTCTTGACTATTTGACAGTAATATAACCTCTACGAAGGCGGCAAAGGAAATTGCTACTTTACTTCCTAGTTCCAGCTCTAACGCCATTGTGGAAGGCAAAAATATTAAAAACTAGACAGCAGAAAACGTCAGCGGTTGATCGATCACCCGTGTGAACCAAACCGAAATGATTCGTTAATCGGCGTTCCGCAGATCGTATCAGAAACCAATTGGGCATGAACCCGAGGCCCAGTAATTAACGCGTTCCATTTACGCAAAATATGTAGATTTTTGCTTGTTCAAATGTGCTGAAATAACTGCTGAATCGGATCTGCATTTCACAGTGATTACCTGAAGTGCTGAAACACGAAGGGTCCTGAAGTCGTGCCAAATGCACATTTAAACTCGCCAACTCTAATTAAAATGATCGCTACGCATGTAAGTAAACGCTGAAAACGAAAATCACTTGTGCTGAAACCCCGCTTCATTAAATGTGCCGGGTCTAAAATACATTTTACCTGCAGCGGCAGGATACGTCCGCTATTTAAATAGAGCGTCGGGGATCCGACAAATAATCAAAGGTCAGGAGCTACGGACGAGGATGAACCGAGTCATCAGGAGATTAAATGCGGATAAGAGATACTGTTTGGAGTAATTACTTTAATCCAGTGCACTTCAACTGAGATAGCACTCCAACTTTCATTCAAAATGTTATTTATCCTGCAAAACTAGAAACTATAAAAAGAACCTTATCAATATTCCAAATGGATTTATTGTAGTTATCCTGTGGTTTTAACGTTTCTCATCACGATTGCTTTTAACACATTATAACAAATTTCACACCGCAGTTTTTTATAGACGCATCCTGTGTCAATTCTTCGGATATCGACCATAAATATTCTACAATTTAAATGAAATCACGTGGCGTGCAACGTTCAGAATAAATAATTGAGCCGACTCTGTAAAAGTCAGCTGAGGATGAGTAATTGAAAAGATTTATAGACTCGCAGGCTGGATCATCCTGGGCATCAATTTATTCCGTAATAACTTATTACTTCCATAAATGGTAAAGTACCCCCAGTCAATGGTTATTAAATTTCCATTTTCAGTAATGCTCCGCGAAGTATAAAGTGTGCCCTTTGAGACGGAATATAGTTTCTCTAAGCGCCTTTTAATCTCACGAAGACGTATCCACGCAAAAGGAGACGCAGATTGCAATTCTAACAAGTGTTGGAGCAGTTTCAAACCACCCACCCACCTCCCGCACGTACTATGCTGAGCCATAAAGGAATATTTAATTTCATGTTTTTTGACCAGAAATTGACCAGTCACACTAGTGATGTTCAAATAACCATTGGAAAGGCTGATTTGAAAGGCTAACGTTCCCTTGTCTAAACTTCTATATAAGAAATTGAAATTTGAGAGGCTTTTGTTTTTATACTATACCTAGTTTGAATGGAGTATACATTTGTTTATGTTAGTCCGTAACTAGTTTGAGTTGAGTATAATTAGATATAATGTTAAGAATAAAAAATAACATGACTCTGAAACTGAATTATATAAATATAAAATAACGTTTAACTGTCTGTTAAATTTCCATATTCTGTAATGTTCCGTGAAGTATATAGTGTGCCCCGAAAGCGCCTTTTAATCTCCCGAAGACAAAATAATAAATATTTTAAATAATAATATGATTTTATTATTATAAATTAGTGGTATCATATTGCTATAAATTATAATATACAACATGGTTCACGACGTTCTAAATGTATAATAAAATGAAATTGAAATTTAGAAGGCTTTAGTGAAAAAAGAGAAACAAATAATTTTAAAACTACAACTTAAATGCTCATTTTTTGTCATTAAAATATTAAAAATACTTTTGGAAATAGATTGATATTCATACTCTGTTTATATCACATTATACCTAATTTGAATGGAGTATACATTGGTTTATGTAACCGTAACTAGTTTGAATGGAGTATAGTTTGATGTAATATTAAAAATAAAAAAGGACACGCCTGAAAATTGAATTATATAGATATAAAGTAACTGTTTAACTGTCTTAAAGTTAAATTTCCATATTCTGTAAAAGCTCAGTGAAGTATAAAGGGGGATAGTTTCTCTAAACGCCTTTTAATCTCCCGAAGACGTCTCCATACAAAAGGATTCCCAGATTGCAATTCCAACAAGTATCAGAGCAATTTCAGTCTGTCCACGTCAACGTCACGTTCTTTTCTGAAAAACACTTGTAACTGTTCTGGGCCATAAAGGAATATTTAATTCGACGTTTCTTTGACCAGAAATTGACCAGCCACACTTGCGACGTCCACACAACAACCCAGCGTGACGAAAAGTTCTCAATCCCCAACTGCCTGCTAATTTCCATAAGCGGAATTCTTTCTCGCCGACAATCAGATTGTTCTAAACGCGTTTTCCTGTCGCGCAATTATACAAACAGCGCGAAGTCGTCTACAAGTGTCGCAATGGGGTTGGTAGGGAGACGACGAACGAAGTAAACACAAGTTCGAGCAAACGCCGTCCCGAGAGGGTGAATTTATAATTGGAGCACTTTGAAGGACACTAGGAGGGCTCTTTATTCTGCAATTTCGCTACAACTAACACGCTCTAAGACTCCAACGCCGGAGCTCGCCCATTGTGGGACTTAAATCAAGGATATTTGCATTATCCTGCGAGTAATTTACCAGATATTCCTTGCGAAATACGTAACAATTTGTGACGGCGGCTTGCAACTTGGCAAATTCGGTTACCGGCATGATATTGTACACCTTGATACAATTACAGTTACTTTATAACTGAATTACGATACGGTCTTCCGCATCCTTCGAGACAATGCCCAAGTTTCAGTCACAACTATTGTTTTGAAATTAGTAAAATGAATAATTCTAGGCCAGTTATTAAAAGCAAATCCTTCTATTTACTATGTATGGTTCACGTTACAATGGAAACCTTCTAAAAAGCAATTTAGCATAATAGAATAGGATCGTAGTCGGTATCGAATGAATCGACTGATCTAGCTGATTGTAAATTAATGCAGTATGTGCCTCGAGGAACCAAATGCATTATAGTTTCCGAAGCGGGCTTCCAACTTAATAAGCCAGCGGCTGATTTACTTATAACTGAAATGGTTGACTTGCACAACAAAAAAGGGATATTTCAGGATAAATGTTTTTTATAATCTGTTACTGTTAATTTATCTTTGACTTGGAGATCTAAAAAAATTAAATACTTTTGTTTCAATTTTAATTATTGTTAATGTAATCTACTAACTGGAAGTAATAACCATGAAAAGCACATTTTGGATTAACAGACGTTACCTACAGAGGATTACCTAATTTAAACAGACATAAATATTCAAGAAAATCAAAGGGAAGCCCCTCTGTTGTCTTCACAAGTCTTTGACCATGGCCAACCAGATTTCAATGAAAGAAATAATGGACCAGTTTACATGTACATTTTGCCATAAGTACATGATCCCCCCGATGAAAATGTGTGCCTTCGGCCACGCTTATTGCCCCAAGTGCTTCAGTAGGGTGGACCGTTGCCCCAATTGCCAAGGCCCCAAATTGGACACAAGAAATATACCATTGGAAAGATTATTCGAAAAGCTGACGTTCCCTTGCCTGAACTACCACACAGGATGCAAAGTGGTGGCCAAAGGGCCGGTCATAGCTGTGCACCAGAGAAGATGCAGGCTCGAGACCTGCACGTGTCCCTTGGATAGCTGTTACTGGACTGATAGGTACTCTTGGTTGGAAAACCATATTTGGACCGATCATTTGATGATGGAAAAGTTGAACAAGTTACGGTTATTGTCGAGGGAGGAACGCCTGGACCATTGGAATAGTGTGACTAAGTTTGATAGACGTCTCTTCGTCCTCTATTTTGAAAATGGACAGTACCATTTTTCTGTCAAAGTTTATCTGATGATGGGTACACCCGAAGACTACTACTTCGAGTTGTCGTTGTACCTGGACTTTGAGACGAAAATGTTCCAAACTTCTGGGGAGTGCCACCTCTATGATTACTACAGCCTTGGCAAATCTTATGATGTAAGTCCCTCAATGGTACCACCAAGTTTGCTTAAGGAAATGAGGGAAGAAGGCTTTGTTCACTACAAATTAAATATTATTAAAAAAGATACATCAAACCAATAAATTCTGAGTTGAACATAATAAATATTTTAAACAATAATTTGTTTTTTATTATTATAACTTAATGGCATAAATGTGGAAAATTACTTTATGATTAAAATTTAATCCAATATCAGGAAATGTATACAAATCTAACCGAATTAAAATATGAAATCCAGAGTTTGGATTAACAGACGTTACCTAAAGGGCATTACCTAATTCGAACGGACATAAATAGGCAAGAAAACCTAACGAAAGCACCTCCCGTCTCTTCGCAATTCTTTTTGAAGAGCTCCCACCACCATGGCTAACCAAATTTCCATGCAAGAAATAATAGACCAATTTAAATGCAATTTTTGCCGCAAATATATGAGTCCTCCGATAAAAATGTGTGTTTTCGGCCACACTTATTGCATCAAGTGCTACAACAGGGTCGAACGTTGCCCCACTTGTCGCGGCCGAAAGGTGAACACAAGGAACAGGCCTTTGGAAAGACTTTTTGAAAAGTTGACGTTCCCTTGTCTGAACTACTATACAGGGTGCAATGTTGTGGCGAAAGGGCCGGCCATGGCTGTGCACCAAACGAAATGCAGGCGTGAGACCTGCACGTGTCCCTTTGACGGCTGTTACTGGGCCGATAAGTACTTGAGGTTGGAGAAACATATATGGACCAGTCATTTTATGATAAAAAAATTGAACAGGTTACGTCTCTTGCGGAATGAGAACCACTTGGACCATTGGAAGACAGTGACAAAGTTTGACAGACGTCTCTTCGTCATCTATTTTGAGAATGGGAAGTACCATTTTTCCGTCAAAGTTTATGTGATGCGTAGTGCTCCCGAGGACTACTACTTCCAGTTGACGTTATACCTCGACTATGAGACTGTGATGTTCCAAATTTCTGGCGAGTGTCAACTCTTCGACTATTACAGCCTTGGTAGAAATTATGATGTGAGTCCGTCAATGGTTCCACCAAGATTGCTGAGGGAGATGAGGAGTGAAGGTTTAGTTCACTATAAATTGAATATTATTAAAAAAAATGTAGGAAACTAATAAATTCTGAACATTAGATTATTGTTGGAAATAATAAATGGATTGAAGTTACTAATTAGATTTTTATTATTATAAATAAGTAGCATCATATTGCTATAAATGTAAAGTAGAAAGGTTTTTATGAAAAATAAATAAATAAATTTTTATTCATACTAGTTTGAATGAAGTGTACATTTGTTTATGTTACACCGTAACTAGTTTGAATGGAGTATAGTACAGTATACAATATTAAGAATAAGTCTCTGGAAATATTATTTTATTATTATAAATTTGTGGCATCATATTGCTATAAATGGTTCACGACATTTTAAATGTACAATAAAATGAAATTGAAATTTGGAAGGCTTTTGTGAAAAAAGAGAAAGAAATAATTTAAAAACAACTTAAATGTCCATTTTTTGCCATTAAATATTAAAAATACTTTTGGAAATAGATTTTTATTCATACTCCGTTTATAGTACATTATACCTAATTTGAATAGAGTATACATTTGTTGTACTCCGTAACTAGTTTGAGTGAAGTATAGTTTGATATAATATTAATAATAAAAAATAAGATATCCCTGGAAACTGAATTATATAGATATAAAATAACTGTTTAATCTGTCTGTTAAGTTTCCATATTCTGTAATGTTCCGTGAAGTATAAAGTGTGTCCTTTGGAACGGAGATAGTATCTCTAAAGCCTTTTAATTTCTCGAAAATGTTTCCATACAAAAATAATAAATATTTTAAATAATAATATGATTTTGTTATTACAAATTTGTGATATTCTAATGTATAATAAAATGAAATTGAAATTTAGAAGACTTTTGTGAAAAAAAAAGCAAATAATTTAAAAACTAAAACTTAAAAGTTTTTTTTGACATTAAAAATAATTTTGGAAATAGATTTTTATTCATACTCTGCTTATATTACATTATATCTAGTTTGAATGGAGTATACATTTGTTCATGTTACTCCGTAATTAGTTTAAATGGAGTATAGTTTGATATAGTATTATGTCTCTAAAAATTGAGTTATACAGATATAAAATCTGTGTCTGTTTTTTATTATGAGAGATATTTAAATTTATATTTCATTTAAAAATTTATCTTACAAAATAAATTCGTCAGAATACTCATAAATTGTAGTTATAACCTTAAAAACATTTTCCATCAAAGCACTTTTAATATAAATAACTGCGCCGAATAATAAAAAAAACTCATCGCTGTGACATTTCCTTGTGACACAAAGAGGGAACCTCATCAAATTAGTATTTATGACGGTCGGCGTTCGGATGGAATTACGATGGAGCGAAGCGTGCCAAATCCCCGTATAATTAAACTTTTAATAAAACTCCGAGTTGTCGATTTCAAAAAAATATGTATATATATATATATATATATATATATAAAGCTGTGGGGCCAGAAATAAATACGACAAACGGCGGAAACACAAGCCGGAGTCTGCAGACACAGGAAGCCCTGTCGTCCGATTATTTATTATTATGGTTGCGTACCATTTGGGGGGGGAGGGACCATTGTGTCTGGAGCTGGGACTGCTTCTTTTATTACGTTTTTATTGCGCCGAAAATTGTGTTCCACTAATGGGGCTTAATAACCGATTTTAAATTAATGGAACTGTGGGGCAGCCACCCCCGTGGACGTTCTCTTTGTTTTGCCCCCGTTTTCCATTTTTTGCCTGTTTAATAAACACTTTTACACACACTTTTAGTGCGTGGGCAATTGGTAAGTTTCTTCTAACATGTAATAATCCGTGGAATGCATAAACAACTTACCGTTTTATGTGCTATTTATAGAGGCTCCACGGAGGTAAAAATAATTAAAAGGAAGCACCCGTCAGATCTTTGATGACCACCGAACATGTGTAATATAAACTACTGTGGCCAAACGTAAATATCCTTGAGTTATTAAAGAAACAACCCCATTAATAAAGAATATTCAGTTGATTTTCAACATCAGCAGGAATAAAATTACTAGACTAGATTTTACGAGGTGTTGAAGTGGCGAATGATAAAGGGGAGCGAAAAGATTGAATCACTGAAAGAAAAACCGACCGAGCGTTCCGAGAATAGAAAACACGGCCACTACAAAGTGATTAAGCCGGCAGGATTTATTCGGCTAGTTTCCTGCTAGTTCGGATCTATGAATCATACTTACCATCATGTCCAGCCGACGCCTCCACCGCCAAACCGCCAAGGAACAATTGAACATCACTTGGCATTCTCGGTGACCTGATTCCACTGAGTCAGACATGTTAAAATAACATTAACGTGGGGTGTATTAAAATTGCAGCCGGTGTAATGCAAGTTTGGCATACGTGTGTGTTACCTGGGAGTTGGGAACTCATCAGCCCGTCAATTTCCGTTCAGCTGCACCAGATTCCTGATTAATCTTAGCAAACACATCAGTCAGACGGGACAACAACAGTCGATAAAGCTGAATCATTTATGAGTGGGTTAATTCATAATTAATTTTCAACCAGCTACAACACGACGAGACTCATGATACTCCCGTACTTAATAGACGGTGCGTCTTCGCCATAAAACACACTTCATTAAGTCCCAAAGGGGTGGTACGCACTCGACAATGCAAATTTTTTGGTTCCCAATAGACACCCATTAAAACAATCAGCCCGAAATGAAAACGGAGCGTGCTACAGTCGTAAATTTGGAATTTAATAGGTCCAAATTAGAAGTGACGTTCACGATAAATACTCACAAATTATCCAATTGATCCACCCACCAGGACTGTAAGGGTAAAAATCGTCCCACCCCGGTACAGGGGGGGTCTAATTAATAGCCCACTTCTGGACTGATCGATACATAATCGCCCCCATTGTCCGAGCAATCTGCGATAGCGGTTGCAATCTTGCAATTGTGCAAGGTAAATAGGGGTAGGTGTTTTAAATTATTGACGGCGCAGGCAAATATTGGGGGGAAACGCCGGAATTAAATGAGGGACAATGACTGGCTTGTTTGGTTTTTGAATTTTATAGCAAATTAGATGTGGAGTTGGGCAACCAAGGGCAAAGTCAACAAAGAGCATAAGTTGGGGTCGATGTTGACCTCAAAGATACACTTCAATAATAACTGATATTTATTTTTTAACATTTTTTATTGAAGTTTTATTTGAAATTAATTAATTTAATTTAAAAAATAGATTTTTATATTTTTTCCTTTACTTTTTAAAAATTTACATTAATTTTTATTTGAATTAATTAATTTGTTCATCATTTTTTAATTCATATCATAATAAATATTGGAGTTTTTACCCCTTTTCTAAAAGAACTTGCTTTAATTTGTATGTTAAAGCAGTTACATTAATTCAAACTCATAAATTGTAAATATTGCCTGTTACTTTGTTATTTATTTACAACAACATTAGAAAAATAACAATAAAATAAGTCAAATCTCCATAAAGCATTTAAAAGGCCTAAAATACCTGTATAAGTATGTACATATATTTAAATGAATTTAAAACGATTTATTAACGTTATAATGACCTATTACATGGCAGTTATACACAAAAACTTTTAAAAACGCAGTTTAAATTATGGCCACATATACAAAGTTTATTACACATAACACGACACAAAACTCTCACTTTTTACCCATTTTAGGTAAACGTCCACAAACCGTATTTATTTATAAAACCAGGAGCGTCCAATTTCAATATGAATACGTTCTTTAAACACGAATTTCTCACACACACATTTTCCTATCCGCATTAATTGTCGGTTATGATCTCGACGGCGCGATAAATAACGCACACTGATATTTATTGCCGAGTTGCAAACTAGTAGTAAATGAAATTATGGCTTTTGCGTGGGTTAGTCATTTGGGCACCGTTTTTGTGTCGGATGATTTAAATGTAAATGCGAGCTGCACGCTGATCCGCGGTGCACTTTTCAATTGAACGGGAAACAAGGCACAAAAGATGGCAAATTGTCCTCCTTAGTAACTGCCACGAGCTGCGTCTGGCTTATTTATGGTCCATATTTTTCTGGCATGATAATGCGACAATGGCAACACGAAAAGAAGTATAAAGAATAGTGTTTTAAAGCGGATATAAACAAGTATCCATCCCCCCAATCGAATGTGTGAGGAGCATTTCAAAAAAACTGGAATGAATCATCAACATCATCATTAAGGGTATTGTACCCACGTGTGCCACGAGTGGAGGAAAAAATCGTTCGGAGAGCATTTCCTGCACATTTCCAACCCCGCGCCCCCAATTCCGAATTGATTTAAATGCCATTTAGCATATTTCTGCGGATTTTTCGCACTCCCCCAAAACCGAGGAGCGGTGACATTGGAAGCGGGTTCCGCCGGAATTCCCGGCATTCTCGTCTGCCCCGCTAATTGCCGCATACACCACCACCACCCTCCCTGTCCGTCTCACTCTCTCGTACCACCCCGACACTCACGTACGGACCATCTTTCAACGCCATGTGTTCAGCTTCAAATTTCTAATTCCGTCTGTATCAGATTTTGTCAATTTTCCCCCCGGAATTGCGTCGGTGGAGGTCGGCCGCGGAGAGTGGCTTAATTTATCGGAACGACGAGGGTTATTATTCGGGGATTATTCTTTTTGTGAGTTGTCGAGTGTCATAATAAGGTATTAGTGGGGATTACGCGGGGAAAAGGTAATTGCCAATTATGTGGCGGGTAATTGATTGCGAGGTTGACAAAGTTGACGCTCTTATCACTTTTAATTGACAATTTATAAATACTATGCCGAGCTACAAAATATCACCGCTTAATTCCTGATAATATTGAAACAGCTTCAACAATTTATGTTTAATCCATAAAACTTTCCTTCTTTTTAGGCTCTTAATAAAAAATATAAAGTAATTTTTAATATGTGTTCTAAAAAATTTAATTAAGTATAGATGTAATTGTGGTTGCCGAATAATAAGGCATGAAAGTGTCGCCCCCTGTTGAATTACTTCTTTACAATAATTCATATTTCTATTGATTTTTGCCATTTAAGAAACTACTTTGATTTCCACTTAACTAATAAAAATTATATGGGATTTCAAAATTTCTTTAGGTCCAATTTGTTGATCCTATTTTGTATTATACATAACAAAATATTTGAAATACAAATATATAATATTAAAATAATATCAATTTGGATGTAATTGGAATTGCCTAACTATGAATCATGTCAAGAGTCACCATCTATTGACTTCTTTACAATATAATTTTACTAGTTTTGGTTATTCATTAAACTATTGTAATAAAATACATATATAGAATTTCGTTGAGTCTAGTCTGTATCGGTACGTTTCTCAATCAAGCATTGTCTCTTTAAGTACAAGCTTCAACATTGTCCCTTCTGTTTTTTCCCGTATTATTTCGTGTTTGAAACGGCAAAGGGAAAAAAGTAACCGATTCCAAATCTAATTAATTAACACCCTGGCACGGGAACTAATCCATTTAAGTGAACGTAGCGTCTGTGCTGTCAGTATTAGTGAACAGTACAAGATCACGGTTCACGGCTACGTCCCATTTGTCCTGTTTTTTTTTTTTTACCCGTCGTTCCTTTCGTTTCCACTTTCCTCTTGTTCATCCCGGCGGCACGGGGACATATTACAAGGCCATTTTTCGTGGTGGCTCGATCTAGATAAATTGGCGCGCCGCGTTTGTCTCTAACAACAACTAATAGACTTCGGACGTTTTATTTTACGCACAGCCTCCGGGGATACGTGGCTTTTTTGCCTGCACGTGTCACGCACAAAGCTCAGTATCGGGCTTTCAAAATTCACCCAACGAATTGGGAATCTGTTCGTCGAATGGTATTTTATTGCAAACCTTTATTGTCTTTTGGAGACGGACGGAATAAACAAATACATTTGTATTTGTACATCCTCCAGGTGGTCTTGAATAATAGAAAAACATTGTTCCACATTGGAATTCATTGAAAGATTTTTGTTTTTGGTATTAAAATGGAACTTATCGACAATCTAAACTAAATGCAACTGACGTTTCCACCCCTGATATCGCTTAAGAAATAAAATTTACGACCCAGGCCAGTTGTTCCTGCAACTGCCTACCGAAAATTCTAAAGTGTTTAGTTTTTCCGCATTTCGGAATCGGAAACGACTTCCAGCTAATAAATTCGACAGCCAGAAGGGTGAAAGGTTGCGGGGTGTTTAGGCACATGTGTCGACCGTGGCGCGTGAGGGTCCAGTCTCACCCCTGCGTCAAGGGCCACCTTGTTAGGCGAATTCGCATTCAAAACAATGTTACCCGATAAAATAAATGAAATAATTATTTTTTTTTTGTTTTGTTTGGGATTCCACCTGGTTTTTATGGCGACCCAATAAATTTTCGCTGATACCTGCATAATACCGTAGTTTTACCTTTTTCTAGTTAAATCCCGCGAGCTCGGCCATATGTCACATTCCCCCCGTGCTTTGTACATGGCACGTGGACTACCCAAAAAATGTTATTTCATCCCCCGGTTTCGGTTCCATTCATTCCACTTGGCCATTTGAAATAATATTTGTGTCTGGTGTTAGCATCGCAATTCGGCGGGAGATCTATGGGGAAAATTTAATTTTGAGCTGGAATATTCGTTTTTAGCGATTTGGTGTTGAGTTTTGTGTCTAAAAATACGACCGGATAAATATATTAAAAGTGACTTCTTGCGAAAACAGGCAAGTTCATCGTAAATTCTCCTGTCATAGTAAAATGTTTAATGTTTATTTAATGGTGGTCAAATAAGCTTTGCGATACACTTACTCTTCGTACTAGTTTGGTGATCACATTGATTATTACACTGTTCTAAGAAATTAACTCATCACCTATAACTTTGTAAATATTTTTTTTAAGTGAATAAATTGTACATTGTGTGTATTAACTTTGAAACACCCTCGTATATGATTTTCCTTTTTAATTTTCGTTAATTGTCAATATGCAACGATAATCTAGAAATTCCATACTTTTTTCCACCATTATACATATGTTATATATTCACAGATTTAAACTCCACAGATGTATGTATAATGGTGGAAAAAAGTATGGAATATTATTTTATTTTTGATCAGTTGTCAGTTGATTTTAGCCCTTTTATCATACCGTATATGAAATTATTTTTAATCTAGGGAAAGACCCGGTGACCAGGTCGCCATATTTATTATTTATAATTTATTAAAATAAATATTAATATTCATACACATATTATATTTCCAAAAATTAATTAATTTGTAATAAAAATTTATTAATGATATATATATATATCAGTATAACTGACCAAAAATAAAATAATCCATATTCTTTTCCACCATTGTACATAACATGTATGTATTCACAGACGTATGTATAATGGCGGAAAAAAGTATGGAATATTATATTATTTTTGGTCAGTTGTACTTAACGTGGCAAAAACATAAAATATTACTCATTTCTTAATTTCAATAGAAAATATTTTTAATAAATATAAACAATTTATACTCTTTATTATATTAAATTGATTTAATGGTATAAAAATTCTATAATAAAACGTGAAAAAACTTAATATAACCAATTTATACCTTTTTATTTTTAAAATTATTTAAGTATTTTTAATATTAGTATAATTAACCTAAAGTAACAGAACAGTAAGAATTTTTTTTATCCTGATGTTACCAATTAGTAATACAAAATTTAACAAAGTAGAAGATATATGTATATTTTAAGAATAAATAAACAATCTATTCATGTTACATAAGAAGATTAGTAACACCAAAGCATTGTTTCTTAAAATCACCTGCCCTAATCCGTCGTCAAATAAATTCATTGATTAATTCCGGCCTCAAGAATAATATTTAAGTCGGCTTAAACCATCGTCGTAAATCACGAATTCTTATTGCCTTAATATGAACGATTTTACGACTCGCATTAAACGTTTTTTTGTTGTAATGCCAGTGAACTAAATTGAAATAGTTGACCGATTTTATTGTGACAGCCACCAGTCCCGGAATGGACGTATTCAGACTTATGGATGATAAAATGAATTATGAACTATAATATTATTACTAGTGGAGACGTTTATTAAATATTTTATTGCGTTTTCGGTGCCGTTAAAATATTTATGCTTTAAGACGATTTAAATACGTCCGTTTTTTACAATTCGGTTTATATAGAATAGTTCCGTGGATAAAAACCATTCATTTTATGCGGCGTTAAAGGTCAATTCGATTTCAGATTTGTGGCCATCCGCATCGTTCCGAGTGCGTTGTGGTTGTTAAACACGGAATCGGTACTTTTTATTGGTCTTTTGTGCCGGATCCGTGAGAAACAGTGCGGCACACCACTTTGCACGGGCGAATATATTCGAACTGTACGTTTATTTCAACAAAATACGACTTGGCCGTGACATCGGGGACATAAATCTAACGTTTGTTCATACACACACACACACATGCATGCGGCTTAAAGGCTCCGCCGTTATTACCACTTTTGCAATAAAAAGTTTTAAACGTCGGGTTATGCATATGTGGGGTTATCTAATTTAATAAAACGGTCTTGGATTTAATAACGTGGACAGTTCGGTTAATTTATTCCAGCAATTTGGGATTTGCCCGGTTTCATAGCTCCCAGTTTCAGTCCGCTTCCCGGTTTCAGCCCGAAACACGTCCTGAAATAATGATTAAAAACCAAACGAAACAAAAAGCACACTTAGTGCGCCTCGTGACAGGTGAAGTTAGCAGTCGAGCCGGACAATAAACCCCCCCGAACAATGCACCCATCATCCGACTTAACAGCACCAGGAAACTGCGGGTCTCAGGTGCGACGGTCGTCCCCGCTCATTCAAAACCTTCAGCGAACGTCTCCCGGCATTGTGTGTGCGCTATTGTGCTGTAGGCGAATAAAAATCCGGGCGACCGGACCGAAGAAATGACATTATAGAAGCTTGTTCTTGACGGCTCTCGAACGCTGCGACCGCCGCTAATTGCTCGGCGAATGCGCCGCGTGGGCATTTGATATGGTCACGGGCTCGCTTTTCTATATTTGCCACGCTGAATGGGAAAAAAACGCCACGGGAATTAATTTTAGTCTGGGAACGTGGGCGCCGTGCGAACGCCGCTGTGAGAATCTTCGGATGCCGTGAAATTCGCCGAGAACTGCAAATAATATACAATGCACATTGTTCTAAGCCAGTTTTAAGCTTTAAATATTCATTATGACTAAATAATCAATAAGAATTGATCATTAGATGGCGACACATCTTGTATGCTACCTTTAGGCAACCCAGTTAACACGAATACTTCTTTTACTAATTTCAACTGTGTTGTATAAAAATTGAATTTCCTTCATTAGTAGGAAATAAACCTTTTGGTAACCAAGGCAATCTAATATTAATAAAGGACACACCTTAGGAAATTAAGTTAACATAACTTTAAAAGGACTTTATTTAGAATATCCGCTGTAAAATATTTTAAATTTTAAATCTGTATTACAATTCTATATTTAAAATATTCATTTCATTAAGTATTTAATAAAAAATGCATTAATAAACGACGGTGGTCTAGTAGATGATGACATACTTTATGTATTATAATTACAGAAGCAGGGCAACATAATTTTAAAAGGATTTTACTCGATAAATGCGCTGCATAATGTTTTACGTCATTATTCATTACGATTATATATTTAAGAAGTTTAATAACGGACATTTTTAATACAAAATATACTTATAAACAACATTTGTCCATTAGATGGCGACACATCTTGAATTCTATTGTTAGGCAACTAAGTTAACATTAATTTAAAACAATTTCATATAATGTATCCACTATATAATATTTTATATCATTATAAAATTTAAATGCTCATTACAATTCTGTATATTTAGTATAAATTTCACTAATATCTTGTTTTAAATATTCATTATGACAACATTTTTAATATAAAATACACTTATAAAGGACATTTGTCCGTTAGATGGCGACACATCTTGATTCCTATCGTTAGGCAACTAAGTTAACATGATTTTAAATGAATTTCATTTAAATTATCAATTTCATTATGTTTTAAATGTTCATCATGAGAGATATTCATGCAATAGATGGCGACACATCATGTGTGCAACCGTTGGGCAACTGAGTTAACATAATTTAAAAGTTAAACTAAAACCATATTAAATTGTAGCGAAGAAATATGACTCCCGACATCTTTCAAATTGAGAGCCAATCTCGCTGAAACGCCCAAGGCCTACGTATATTGAAACCTCAGTGGCAGCACTAATAAACCCCGGCAAATTGTGAGTCACATATTGCAAACATAGAGCAAAAATGGCACTTGATATCTAGGGCGGGCCATATAACTTATATATAAAGTTCTCCGGGTTCATATTCCGGAGTATTTCATTTTTCTGTTGCCGGGCCTCTTCCGCATCTATTATTCACACATTTTCGGCGCCGTAAAAATCCCCCCACGAAAGTGACAAAACACAGAAATATTTTTTGCTCGAGATGAATCCGTTTCTATTTTTTAGGAGCACTTTACCAACTTCCCAGTGGTAGTGTATATGCCATGTTTTTTGATTAGGCACTCTCATAATTTGATTGAAGGAGCATTTTGTAAAAGACGTATTTATAAAGCTTAATTTTGAGAGGGTTCCGCCGTAATTTATGTTATTAGCATGACAAGCTTGTAACATGATGACGGAAGCCTGCTAAATATGCCGCTCGATAATTGATTCATTACTTAAACCTCGCTTTGTCGTGCGAGACAAAGGCTTTAAGCTTATAAACATAAGCCCATCACATGAAACTGCGCTCTTTTATTATTTTATTCGCAGTTAGTAGTTTGTAATGGGAGCTTTGACCTCGGTTTTTATGCCATCGGTGCATCAGGAGTTCTAATGTCACTCAAAACTTGAAAGTTTTAAATGAATTTTTAATTAAGTGAATCTCTAAAAAATTAATTAGATACTGAAGCCATCTGCAAACTTGGATAAAATGTTGCCAAGTTTGTACCGATGATTTCATCAGCAAGTACATCAGTTATTCCTAATTAAAGTTTTAAATATCCTGCTTTAATTTTAACTGTTAACTAATTCTGTGTCGTTTGTTTCAGGTATGAATGATTGATCTACTTACTAGGCTAAGTATAATTCCTCATATTCAACGTGACAGTGTCCCTGGCCAGTAATATTTTTTAAATTGGTAATTCCTCCTCATTTATCTACGCAACTGAATATTTATCAGAGATGGGGAAACGTCCCTCTGACATATTAGGGAACGTAACATATGCGCACCATAAGTCATTAGTGTCAAATATTCAAAACACGTCAGATTTTAACTACACCTTCGCATCACTTTAGACGCCTAATTGGGGTGTTTTGAATATCGGCCACCCTTTCGATACGTACACGATCGCATCCTGCATAAAAATACTATCAGGCTGATTGCTTTTATGTAAAAATATGAATTTATTCTTTTTGTTCGGGCCCCATGCATATTTATAAGTACTAGATGTCACCACTTCGTAGGCGCTGTAATAGGCAACCGAGTTTACGCGTTGTGCAATTGCCATTATGTAAAACTATAAGTTTATTCTTATTGGTGTAACGCATGCATACTAACGACTTTCAGCGATGAGAAAAGACACGCTTTGGCTCATTTACATGTCTAATCGGGTTACACAATTAAATATTTTAATGAACATAGCCACGGAGGTGTGTAAATTGAATTTGATTGCTTCGAGGCTGCTACAATAAATTTAATTAGGGATTACTTTCAGGAATTTGGATCAGGAGTAATAAAATTTGAATTAACAATGTATGAGTGCTGTGTTAATTTTTTTGCGGTCAACTGATTGAAGGTATGTTCCGGCACCGGAAGCCGGAGTCTGAAAACTCACTTACGTCAATAAGAAGAATTCAATCCTCCGATCCGGGAACGAAATAAAATTCCCCGGGAGATTGTGAAAAGAAGGCCGGGGGCCGTGAAATTTCCTGTCCGCTATTTACACATAAATATCTCAATCGAATTTTCAGAACATAGAGAGAGAGTGTGGCGGAGCGCCTCAATCTGTGTTTGGTTTTCAGTTAGCCGGCGGACCGTGGGCTATATTACTTCCGGCTGACCAAACTGCACAAATAAATGAATCAGTGAGGGTGAATTTGGGTTAAATGCGGCGGCCGGGCAAAGGGTTGGCGCCTTCGAGGTTAACTAATAGTCCTTCGCCCGTCCGGACGAGAATTATGGCGAGGATAAGTAATTTACATTCGAGGACTGGAGATCGCGGTGTAATCTTACTAATATCTAAGTACTACATTTGTTGCCGGATTTATGGTTATGGTCCGGTTGTCATTGGTGTATCGGATTACTCTTGTGCTTGTACGCCTTCGTTTTCGTTTCTTTAATGGAGACATCGATCCTTATGGACTCGATAAGGAACGTACATGCGGCGCAATTTATAAATTGTTGCCAAGCTTTAATTTAAGGCCCTTTTACGTCCAAGCTTCCGCCACTCTTAGCTACATTTTAATTAATACCTCTGATGTATTTAATTCACCCACAGTGCGAGATAAATAACACGAACCCGAGTTGCGTACATTCTTTTTTTCCAACTGGAACAGTAAAATATTCCCGGAGCTTAGACAATAAGATCGATTGGCCGGATTGATCTATGGCACGGGAGGTGGAAGCCCCGTTGCGGCTTATTATAGAGCAGCTGTTTAAGTGATTCCGAGTGCGATTTATGTCCTTAGATTCAGATTGTGCGGTTGCAAGACGAGAACTACAATCTACTTCGGCGTTGCGCCCAAGGAAATCCCGTTTTTCGCTCCTCGTTCAAAGATCCATCTTGGAAATTTTATACTAATTCTTCTCTAACTTGGTTTTGATGGAACAAGGCCAATGAAGAAGGCGAGAACTTAAAAAAGTGTTTCTAAACAGTGTAGAGTAGGTTAGTAAAGCAAAATATCTACTTTACCGACTCTAATGTCAAACTCCCACATTGTAGGTTAGACTGACCTAAACTTTAACTCTTTATTTATTTATTTAATTAATGTAAAATAACAGTTAGTCTTTAAAGAAATACTCTTTTAATTTGTTAAAATTATATGTAAATGTAAAAAAAGTGTGGAGTAGGTTAGTAAAGCAAACTCCCACATTGTAGGTTAGTCTGATCTAAACTTTAACTCTTTATTTATTTAATTAATGTAAAATAACAGTTGCAACTTAGTCTTTAAAGAAATATTCTTTTAATTTGTTAAAATCATATATAAATGTAAAAAAATATTTCTAAACAATGCGGAATAGGTTAGTAAAGCAAAATATTTACTTTACCGACTCTAATGTCTAACTCCCACGTTGTAGGTTAGACTGACCTTAACTTTAACACTTTATTTATTTAATTAATGTAAAGTAACAATTGCAACTTAGTCTTTAAAGAAATATTCTTTTAATTTATTAAAATTATATGTAAATATAAAAAAGTATTTATAAACAATGTAGAGTAGGTTAATAAAGCAAAATATCTACTTTACCGACTCTAGTGTCAAACTGCCACATTGCAGGTTAGACTGACCTAACCTTTAACTCTTTATTTAATTAATTAATGCAACTAAGTCTTTAAAGTAATAGTCTTTTAATTTGTTATAACCATATAGATTAATTTAATAGATTAAGTACAGTGTAGTAATTTTGTTTTTTTAGTTTATGTAGTGAGTTGTTTAAGCTTATAGTTGAACTTCTCTAACTAGTTATTTTCTTGATCTATTAATCAAGTTGTCTGTATGAAACAATTACTTTAAAGCAATTTTCCTTTGGGAATAGAACTATGAAATGTGCCTTTTATGTTCCCTGTCGTCTTATCAGATTCTTAAAAGTTCTTTCTTACGATCGTTGTTCCCTCGAATAAATAGCAAAAGTTGACTTTCAATAAAAGTAATTTACTCGAATAAAGTGCACTTGACATTGACAACTCATTTTGTTGAACCCCAAGCTTACTTGGTTTTCTAGGAACCATAAGCGCACGGATATAAACCTCGAGCCGGGGCAATAAGGAAAGAATAAATTACTGGATAACCAGATATTAATGCCGGGTTCGAGTGCAGCCATTCTGAGTCACGGCACCATTTAAGGCCGCATCATTTGTTTCCATATTTTGTTAGACGGGCCGGATCAAGATAGAACCGTTGGAAATGTATCGTCACGCGTCGCTGTTCCTCGTTAGACGCTGGCCAAGAGGCCGACACACAAATGGCGAGTCAATAAAGTGTTTTGACAAATAGTTTTATAAATGTTAATTATATTCGCCTCCTTGGAATATGGTCGTACCACGGAGATCCTAATCAATTTCGTATTATATTTGCACGGTTCGGTGTCAAAGAGATTATTCTGGTATGCGAGTGCGTTCTACAAGATGGGTTTGTGATACTATCGGCGCATCGTGGAGCAATGGGGTGGATCGTAAAAGTTTCAAATCGTCTTCAAACATGACTAAATGGAAATAAATTCATCTTGCGATAGAAATGCATTAATTAGTTTGAATATGGAGGACGCTCTCTCATTGATGTGACGTCAGTAGCTTTAGTACTAAGTACCAGGACATAATATATTATATATATATATAAGTAATATTTTATATTTTTGCTACCTTAACTACAACTACCAAAAATATAATAATATTCCATACTTTTGTCCACCATTATACATATATGTTCACAGATTTAAACTCCACAGATGTATGTATAATGGTGGAAAAAAGTATGGAATATTATTTTATTTTTGGTCACTTGTCAGATAATTTTAGTGCCCTTTTATCATACCGTATATGAAATATTATATATATAAGTAATATTTTATGTTTTTGCCACGTTACGTACAACTGACCAAAAATAAAATAATATTCCATACTTTTTTCCACCATTATACATATCATGTATATATTCACAGATGTATGCATAATGGTGGACAAAAGTATGGAATATTATTTTATTTTTGATCACATGGACTTAACATGGCAAAACATAAAATATTACTCATTTCTTAATTTCAATTAATTTGGCCATAGAAAATACTTTTGATAAATTTACAATTTAAATAACAAAATAATTAATTATTGATTTATAAACATATAAACATATATTATTGAATTCTATACCTGCGACCTCGAATTAGATAGTTCAGTAAAAAATTGTAGTTTAGTGAACCCCCCTATCGTGTTACAGAACAATTTAACCGCGATTTTTGGCAAGAACGTGCACCGATTCGGAAAGTAGAACACCCCCCATCTAAAAAATAACCCCATCAACATCCGTTATCCGGGAACGACCCGCCGTTTGAAAGGCCCAAAAACACCCCCGCATTTATTTGGTGTACACAGTCGCAGGAAATCGGGGCGCCGGTTATTGGAATCGAACGCGGGAATTTTCGTCGAACGGTTATTACGTGACCGAAGGGGTTAAGGAGTCGACTTTTATGCAGAAACGCGGACGCGGAATATAAAGCGGCGCTTAAACGGCGCCCCCCGAACCCCCATACGTGTCGGTGCAGATGTTTTATATGTATTTATCGGGGGGCGAAATATATAAGCTTTACGCAGAACGAAACGGGCGTGATCGCATTTCCAAGTGGCCGGCGTAATTAAATTTAAAGCGCCGACCGGTGTAGGTGGACACATTTATTAAAAATGCTTTATGGCCGATTCGGACGGTTCTCGGAGACCGTTCGGCCTTTGAAACAAACTCGGTTTTGTTTCTTTATTTTTTTTAGTAAGGGCTTAAACGGATTACGGCACACAAATAGTCTTTTAGACAAACGTAATTTTCTGCTCTTTGAAAGTAACGGCTCCGCAGTTTCCCCAAACGTCAGGAATTTTAATCAGGCATCTTGCTTCGTTAGTGAATTTCGCGTATCCTTTGACATGACGCTTCTGAAAGTTCCCAAGTATTCCCGGATCACCGTATGGCGAACTCCGGGCCAGATTGAAGTAAACGGTATTACACGACTTTGTTAGTTTATCTAGTAAAATTGAAAATAAGACCATGAAATTGCTTTCAGGCTGCGGATTACATCCGTAACGGCACCGACAAAAAACAACTGCCGACGCCGCATACTTTGTAGGCAGCTGTTTCTAATTAAAATATATCAAAAAATTAATCGATCGATCATAATTATCCAATTAATAAAAACTAATCCGTACGGACGCAACCATCCAGTTAAGCAGAATTTATATACATATATATATTTTTTTTTGAGCCGATCAGCAATTTAATACAAACATAAATGCCTATAAATTTATTGTTTACATATCTCCACTAGATGTAAATTGGTACTTTATTCAAGATCGTTCGTAATCTTTTCTGTTCTAACGGGTTAATTAGCCTTATTTATGTTATTACTTCTTCTATTAATACATGATAATTTTACATGTGTTCACTAAATTGACTATAAATTAATTTTAATGGCAGATAATTTTATGCTTATCTTGACTTAGAGCCATTTAATAATTAAAGAAAAAAACACAGATCGTGTGGAGTTTAATGAGCAGTTACGAGCACTCAATTTTATTAACTGGACCTTGTTAAATATGTCTGATCCTTTACAAAGTACACAATTTGATTCATTTTCAAATATTAAAATTCCAAGTAAACAAGAATATGCCAATAATGTAGTGAAGAGAACATTTTAAAAAACACTGATATTTTTAGAACACAGTGCATAATAAAAAAATTGATGAAAAGCTTGAATGATATATTTCTAAAAAAATCTGATAATCAGAAACTAAAATAGTAAATTTGATGATAAGCTTCTTGTATGAAATATTTCTAAAAAGACTGATACTTATTGGAAATTAAAATATATAACAAACAAAGTATAATTCCAAAAATATAGGAACAAAAAATAGTAAATTTGATGATAAGCTTGTATGAAATATTTCTAAAGAGACTGACAATTTTTAGAAATTAAAAAGCTAAGAAACAAAGTATAATTCCAAAAATATATGAACAAGAAAAAAAAAAACAGCAAATTTGATGTAAAGCTTCAATTAAATATTTCTAAAGAGACTGATAATTATTAGAAATTAAAATATGTAGCAAACAAAGTATAATTCCAAAAATAGAGGTGAAAAAAATAGTAAATTTGATGATAAGCTTGTATGAAATATTTCTAAAGAGACTGACAATTTTTAAAAATTAAAAAGCTAAGAAACAAAGTATAATTCCAAAAATATATGAACAAGAAAAAAAAAACAGCAAATTTGATGTAAAGCTTCAATTAAATATTTCTAAAGAGACTGATAATTATTAGAAATTAAAATATGTAGCAAACAAAGTTAATTCCAAAAATAGAGGTGAAAAAAATAGTAAATTTGATGATAAGCTTGTATGAAATATTTCTAAAGAGACTGACAATTTTTAGAAATTAAAAAGCTAAGAAACAAAGTATAATTCCAAAAGTATATGAACAAGAAAAAAAAAACAGCAAATTTGATGTAAAGCTTCAATTAAATATTTCTAAAGAGACTGATAATTATTAGAAATTAAAATATGTAGCAAACAAAGTGTAATTCCAAAAATAGAGGAATAAAAAATAGTAAATTTGATGATAAGCTTGTATGAAATATTTCTAAAGAGACTGATAATTTTTAGAAATTAAAAAGCTAAGAAACAAAGTTTAATTCCAAAAATATATGAACAAGAAAATAAACAGCAAATTTGATGTAAAGCTTCAATCAGATATTTCTAAAGAGACTGATAATTATTAGAAATTAAAATATGTAGCAAACAAAGTGTAATTCCAAAAATAGAGGAAGAAAAAATAGTAAATTTGATAATAAGCTTGTATGAAATATTTCTAAAGAGACTGACAATTTTTAGAAATTAAAAAGCTAAGAAACAAAGTATAATTCCAAAAATATATGAACAAGAAAAAAAAAACAGCAAATTTGATGTAAAGCTTCAATTAAATATTTCTAAAGAGACTGATAATTATTAGAAATTAAAATATGTAGCAAACAAAGTATAATTCCAAAAATAGAGGTGAAAAAAATAGTAAATTTGATGATAAGCTTGTATGAAATATTTCTAAAGAGACTGACAATTTTTAGAAATTAAAAAGCTAAGAAACAAAGTATAATTCCAAAAATATATGAACAAGAAAAAAAAACAGCAAATTTGATGTAAAGCTTCAATTAAATATTTCTAAAGAGACTGATAATTATTAGAAATTAAAATATGTAGCAAACAAAGTGTAATTCCAAAAATAGAGGAAGAAAAAATAGTAAATTTGATGATAAGCTTGTATGAAATATTTCTAAAGAGACTGACAATTTTTAGAAATTAAAAAGCTAAGAAACAAAGTATAATTCCAAAAATATATGAACAAGAAAAAAAAACAGCAAATTTGATGTAAAGCTTCAATTAAATATTTCTAAAGAGACTGATAATTATTAGAAATTAAAATATGTAGCAAACAAAGTTAATTCCAAAAATAGAGGTGAAAAAAATAGTAAATTTGATGATAAGCTTGTATGAAATATTTCTAAAGAGACTGACAATTTTTAGAAATTAAAAAGCTAAGAAACAAAGTATAATTCCAAAAATATATGAACAAGAAAAAAAAAACAGCAAATTTGATGTAAAGCTTCAATTAAATATTTCTAAAGAGACTGATAATTATTAGAAATTAAAATATGTAGCAAACAAAGTGTAATTCCAAAAATAGAGGAAGAAAAAATAGTAAATTTGATGATAAGCTTGTATGAAATATTTCTAAAGACACTGATAATTTTTAGAAATTAAAAAGTTAAGAAACAAAGTATAATTCCAAAAATATATGAACAAGAAAAAAAAACAGCAAATTTGATGTAAAGCTTGAACAAAATATTAGAAATATTTTGTAACTGATAATTTTTAGAAATTAAAATATAGTAAGAGGTAAAATGAGTGTTAAACCTGATGGAAATATTTCTAAAAAGACTAATTTTTAGAAATTAAAATACGTAGGAAACTAAGTATAATTTTTAAAAATATAATAACAAGAAAATATGACAAATTTGATAAAAGCATGAAGGAACATTTCAAAAGAGACTAATTGTTTTTCAACATCCCGTGTTCATTAAATATTCTTGTACAGTCTGGTAGCACCACACGATAATTAGTCCGGTGAGAACTTCATAGCAAACAATTATGCCTGGTGGTGTATGAACGTAAACAATAACGTACTAATAGCAAACTCTTGTTTAAAGTCGTTAATAAAGTGCACCGCCGTTCACATTATTATAATTGTGATTTATGCGGTGGACGGGGCGAAAGTTTCGTGCCTCGTTGCTGTACAACAAATATGTGGCGAATTACCCAAACAGGCCAAACACATTAACAAACAAACCGTCGAAATAAAGGGGACGGTTCGCTTCCCGACGTCGCACAACATTGTTATTCCCGAAGACACACAATGCTCGTCGCATATCAATTCGATAAACCTTAAAAGTTTCCCAGCGGTTGAACAGATTCCATTTTGTACGAAAGCCGAAAGGAAAAACACAGCCGCGCCGATACACCGGGACACGAAAACTTGCCAAGTGAATATTTAAAGCCGAAAACCCATCAATAAGCCGATGGAAAATGCCGAAGTTGCAGGAAATTCCTGAATGGATCGTTACGGTGATTTGAAAGGACGGCTGAACGGTCCTGCCCTTAGATTTCCACTCCGATATGCCGTGTTTAATGGGAAACTAAGGAGGCAGCCGCCGTTTGCCGTGTATCGAACAGTCAGTTGAATGATGATTGCAAAACAGAGGCGACTTTGATGTTTAGTGAACCCCGGACCGGACGGCTTCTTATGCAAAGTGCACCAACCCCCGAAACTTTGTACGCGGATTTGCAGTCCTGTATATTACTGGTAATGGATATCCGATACGTTTTCAATTGGCCCGCATTATTCCTCTACATTACGTTTGCTACGCGGACCGATAATGGTTTCATTACTCCTGGTCTGGGACTGTTTCGTATCATTTGGCGCTGTACATTAGTTCATATTCCTCAATAAGGCGTAATTCGGGAATTATGGTACTGCCGGGCGAAACGATGTGGAATTTATTATATTTTATTTCTTAGGAATGCTGTTGAAGTAAAAAGAAAGATGGCCTATCCAATGAACTGACATCTCAATCCTGGTCCTGAGAAGTTTTATTAGACACCATATTCTCGTCTGAATTTACTTAATCAAATAATGGGCATGATATCATTTTAAATACCAAATTCCTACAGTTAAACATGGTGGCAGAAGAATTAAAAATTAACTAAAGGGAAGGACACCTAAAAAGCTGATAAATAATGGAAGTGTTTCACTTAAATATCATTTGAGGAGGTCATATAAAACTAGATTTTTATACATCAATTTAGAAGACAAGATGTTTTCATGTAAAATCTTAAAATTAAGGTCTTGTAAATTGTGTATTGTTAAAGAAGATGTGATGATATTAATATTACATACTTAAAAAATTAACTAAAAGGAAGGACACCTAAAAATCTGATAAATAATGGAAGTGTTTCACTTAAATATCATTTGAGGAGGTCATATAAAACTAGATTTTTATACATAAATTTAGAAGACAAGATTTTTTCATGTAAAATCTTAAAATTAAGGTCTTGTAAATTGTGTATTATTAAGGAAGATGTGGTGATATTAATATTACATACTTAAAAAAATAACTAAAGGGAAGGACACCTAAAAATCTGAAAAATAATGGAAATGTTTCACTTAAATATCATTTGAGGAGGTCATATAAAACTAGATTTTTATACATCAATTTAGAAGACAAGATGTTTTCATGTAAAATCTTAAAATTAAGGTCTTGTAAATTGTGTATTGTTAAGGAAGATGTGATGATATTAATATTACATACTTAAAAAATTAACTAAAAGGAAGGACACCTAAAAATCTGATAAATAATGGAAGTGTTTCACTTAAATATCATTTGAGGAGGTCATATAAAACTAGATTTTTATACATAAATTTAGAAGACAAGATTTTTTCATGTAAAATCTTAAAATTAAGGTCTTGTAAATTGTGTATTATTAAGGAAGATGTGGTGATATTAATATTACATACTTAAAAAAATAACTAAAGGGAAGGACACCTAAAAATCTGAAAAATAATGGAAATGTTTCACTTAAATATCATTTGAGGAGGTCATATAAAACTAGATTTTTATACATCAATTTAGAAGACAAGATGTTTTCATGTAAAATCTTAAAATTAAGGTCTTGTAAATTGTGTATTATTAAGGAAGATGTGGTGATATTAATATTACATACTTAAAAAAATAACTAAAGGGAAGGACACCTAAAAATCTGAAAAATAATGGAAGTGTTTCACTTAAATATCATTTGAGGAGGTCATATAAAACTAGATTTTTATACATCAATTTAGAAGACAAGATGTTTTCATGTAAAATCTTAAAATTAAGGTCTTGTAAATTGTGTATTGTTAAAGAAGATGTGATGATATTAATATTACATACTTAAAAAATTAACTAAAAGGAAGGACACCTAAAAATCTGATAAATAATGGAAGTGTTTCACTTAAATATCATTTGAGGAGGTCATACAAAACTAGATTTTTCTATATAAATTAAGAAGCTTTTCTCACGTAAAATATTAAAATTAAGTCAAAGATTGGGCCACAAATATCGAAATATTTCAGTTATTATTAATTTTTTATGAATATTAATAAAATATTCCATACTTTTTTTCAGACCAAATTGATTTTTTATTAAAAAAAAGTAAAAAGCTGTTAATATAATGATCATTGTTATTACTGGGTTGACCTTACAGTAAATTAAATTTGTTCAGATTTACAACAAATTAGAGAAAACATTAAGTAACAATTAATAAATATTCCATATTTTTTTCCACCACTATAAGTATCTTCTTTTGTCCAGGACCTTCTAATGGCCCATTAACGTGATACATACTATATATTAATGATATCGTTATATAAATATTTTGATTATTCCCCTCAATCATTCCCATAATCTATTTGAAATAAAATAGGTCAAAATTAATGGACATGAAAACTAATGAACACCACTAAACGAAGGACGAAAAAATTATCCTATTGTTAAAGGAAATGACCCAAAATGAACCAACGAATTGACCCATTTATCGGCCCGTTGTTTTCCAAATTCATCAGATTTCACCCCTAAAGAAGTGAAAGTAGCCGTTCAATCTTAGTTCCTTTCATCACGCCCCTCCTGCGGCACCTCCAAGACCCCTTTTTCTCCACCTAACTGACAAATTACGTAAAGCAGCGAACACATTATAAACAAAGAACCGTGGGGGGAATTCCAGGTCAGGAAAAACAGAAGGACCTCCTCATCTTTCGGTCGACAGCTGCCTTAATTAA
Source organism: Aethina tumida (assembly GCF_024364675.1). Taxonomy (NCBI): domain Eukaryota; kingdom Metazoa; phylum Arthropoda; class Insecta; order Coleoptera; family Nitidulidae; genus Aethina; species Aethina tumida. The sequence continues at coordinate 4,909,717 of NC_065438.1, forward strand.
TGGTCCGCCGCTGAGCCATTCAGCATCCAGGAAGTGTTCCGTGCCCGATTACCCCCCTTTAATTAATCCCAAAATAGGGCCTTTTAACTTGTTCTTTTTTAATCGTTGTTTTATGGATTTGGCGAACTACAATTATTGGCCGCTTATTTTTACGCCGCCATTAATTTATGGGCGTCTTCGTGCAACGGGTGTTTAACTGTTTTATTTTCTTTTGCAGAGAACAGCCAACGCACCCAGAACGACATACTCTTGTACATGAGTATATCCGTCGCCCTGTTTTTGGTCTGCATCCTGTCGTTTTTCGTCGTCAGGATCTACAGAAAGAAAGGACAGCACCAAAGTTTGTACAACATGGCGTCGAACGGTAAGGAAAACTTTCGCCCGTCAACTACATTTTCATATTTACTCGTAAAACAACACGAAAAAGCCGAAAGCTGAACTTGATGAATTGCGCCACGTCCTTGCCTGGATTTTAACTTTTGCAACTTTACGAGATGTTATTCCATCGAATAATACTAAAGCAATTCATTAACGGAGAATGGAATCGATCGTGCAAACACGAGTGGCTATTTGTGTCGTTTTTATTTGTTTTTCATTTCTTTCCCATTTCGCTGGACGCCTGAAAAAAGGTCAATTGAGTTATACGCTACCGTACGTGTTCTGACCCATATCGAGATTTTATTGCACAAGTCGCCAGTGCGACTGGTTTAGTGTTTTATTCGAAACGGTTTACTACAAAATACTACAACCGTAATCGATAGAGACATCAACCTTTTGAAAGAATGTGTTTCACTTACATTTTATTTGAAGAGGTTCATATAAAATTAGATTTCTCTATATAAAGTAAGAAAATCTATTTACAGGTAAAGTCTTTATATTAAGATTATATAAATTATATAATGGTTTGGACGATGAAATGAGAGAACATCTGAAAATATGAAAATTAATGGAAGTGTATCACTTAAATATCATTTAAGGAGGTCCTATAAAACTAGATTTTTCTACATAAATTATAAAGAAAAGCTGTTTTTACGTAAAATCTTAAAATTAAGGTCTTGTATATTATGTATTGTTAAGGAAGATGTGATGATATTAATATTACACACTTAAAAAATTAACTAAAGGGAAGGACACATAAAAATCTGAAAAATAATGGAAGTGTTTCACTTAAATATCATTTGAGGAGGTCATATAAAACTAGATTTTTATACATAAATTTAGAAGACAAGATGTTTTCATGTAAAATCTTAAAATTAAGGTCTTGTAAATTGTGTATTGTTAAGGAAGATGTGATGATATTAATATTACATACTTAAAAAATTAACTAAAAGGAAGGACACCTAAAAATCTGATAAATAATGGAAGTGTTTCACTTAAATATCATTTGAGGAGGTCATATAAAACTAGATTTTTATACATAAATTTAGAAGACAAGATTTTTTCATGTAAAATCTTAAAATTAAGGTCTTGTAAATTGTGTATTGTTAAGGAAGATGTGATGATATTAATATTACATACTTAAAAAATTAACTAAAGGGAAGGACACATAAAAATCTGAAAAATAATGGAAGTGTTTCACTTAAATATCATTTGAGGAGGTCATATAAAACTAGATTTTTATACATAAATTTAGAAGACAAGATGTTTTCATGTAAAATCTTAAAATTAAGGTCTTGTAAATTGTGTATTGTTAAGGAAGATGTGATGATATTAATATTACATACTTAAAAAATTAACTAAAGGGAAGGACACATAAAAATCTGAAAAATAATGGAAGTGTTTCACTTAAATATCATTTGAGGAGGTCATATAAAACCAGATTTTTCTTCATAAATTATGGAGAAAAGCTGTTTTCACGTAAAATCTTAAAATTAAGGTCTTGTAAACTGTGTAATGTTAAGGAAGATGTGATGATATTAATATTATACACTTAAAAAAATTAGCTAAAGAGGAGTATACCTGAAAATCTGATAAATAATTGAAGTATTTCACTTAAATATCATTTGAGGAGGTCATATAAAACCAAATTTTTCTATATAAATTAAGAAGAAAAGCTGTTTTCACGTAAAATCTTAAAATTAAGGTCTTGTATATTGTGTATTGTTAAGGAAGATGTGATGATATTAACATTACACACTTAAAAAAATTAACTAAAGGGGAGGGCACCTAAAAATCTGATAAATAATGAAAGTGTTCCACTTAAATATCATTTGAGGAGGTCATATAAAACCAGATTTTTCTTCATAAATTATGAAGAAAAGCTGTTTTCACGTAAAATCTTAAAATTAAGGTCTTGTAAACTGTGTAATGTTAAGGAAGATGTGATGATATTAATATTATACACTTAAAAATATTAGCTAAAGAGGAGTACACCTGAAAATCTGATAAATAATTGAAGTATTTCACTTAAATATCATTTGAGGAGGTCATATAAAACCAAATTTTTCTATATAAATTAAGAAGAAAGGCTGTTTTCACGTAAAATCTTAAAATTAAGGTCTTGTAAATTGTGTAATGTTAAGGAAGATGTGATGATATTAATATTACACACTTACAAATTAAGAACACCTGAAAATCTGAAAATCTTCATCATTCATCATATGAGGAGGTCATACCAAATTAGATTTTTTTAGATAAATTAAGAAGAAAATCTAGTTACATGTAAAACTGAAACTGAAAATCGGAGAAGAGTGTCACTTAAATATCATTTAAGGAGGTTATAGAAAACTTTAGATAATTTAGGTAAATTTTTATATAAAATGGATCAGCAGGCTTAGTGTAAATTTTATAATAAAATAAACACAGACGGTGCGCATAAAAATTAAAAACCGTGTTCAATTAATTAACGAACGTCTAAAAACAGTTTAAATACGTGCTTCAAATAATCGAGTTAATAATTAATCAGCATTACGTCCGCACAAGTTTTTTTTCGATTTCCTGTAATTAAATCGAACCTTATCTCGCATCGTCGCGGCTCTTGCACAATATTAATACACGAATCGAACAAAAAGCTTCTGTTGCATGTTGCGAAACTGTTAAATCACTCGGCGAATTCACCCGCCATCAATTTTTATTAAGGCCTTACTTCATCATTGCCCGGCTCAACAAAGCGTGTACGTATCATTGCACGGAATGAAATTAATTTTCATGTCCGGATTGTTTCTTGCACATTGAAAATTAATTCGAGTAAAACACAAGTGCAGACGTTTTATTGCCCGTAATTATTTAATTTATGTATCTCGGGTTGTTGCACTTTTACACTTGAACACATCGCACGATGGTCGACGCTCCTCCACACACATCACAATTAAACACGAACTTTTATTTTAGTTTTGGCCTTTATCTGGCGGCGAAATCGCCGACTTTCAGACGTTTCTTTTCAAATAACGCCCACGCTTCTGAGTTTAATTACTATTAGGAAACGCCGGACGTCATATTTTTTTATTTATCGCATATATAAATAAAATTAATAAGTTGCGTGAAAGCTGGATGTACGGAGAGCCTTTTTTAAAAATGAGCCACATAAATATGGGTGTCAAATGCGGTTTAATTGCGAGGTCTACCGAAATAAACGGCGGCAATCGGTCATATTTTCGGTGATGCCGGGGAAAATTTAAAATGTCGCCGGCAAGATCGATTGTGTGCACAAAATTTGACTGTAAATAGACTTGTGACACGCCGCGAGAAAAATGCTCCGCATTTCCTTTTACGTCGTCACATGTGGAATTAATTTGGTGGTTCGTTAAAAGGCTCGTAAAATTCTTTAGCCAGACTTTAATTGACCGTCGAGTATTTATCATAAAATTTTATATTTCACCGGGCCGGAATTAAACATTGTCCTTATTTATGTTTTACATGCCTAACGTCCCGATTAAATCATTTACACCGGTTGCCCTCATTATTTATGAAGGTATTCGGGTTTCGGACAGATGTTTCATGTTAATTCAACTAATAAAGTGCATTTTTGGGCCACGTGGTGTATGTTTAAAGGTTTTATGGCCGATTTACATTTAAATACGTCGACCGTTTGTTTTCTGACTAGGAAACTAGGATTTTATTCAAATGTTTACAGTAACAAACCATGTTTTCAATGCTTGTTACCAAGAAATACCATTCTGATTAATTTTGGCTTTTATTACATACAAGTAGGTTAAAATATTTAACATAGTTTTCATTAAATACGTTCATTCATACAAAATTAGACTCTTATTTATGTTTTCTAGATTCTATCTATTTGCTCCATGGCACAGTTCAGTTGAAATCAGATATTTCCAGATTTAAAATTAGTTTCAGCCACTCTGTCAAAAAAAGACATGGCTCATTACATCACATACTTCATCTACGAGTGCACAAAAGAAGACACTTCCATGACATGTTATATTATCAATTCATCTTCCTCCTCTATCATAAAATATTTATTACCAATGTCTGCTTCAGCTAATTTTTTTCTTAATATTTAAATGAAACATTTCCATTATTTTTCAGATTTTCAGGTTTTCCCCTTTAGTTATTATTATTTTTTTAATTTCAACTTAAATTTGTTTATTAACTTTAATTTTATTTTGAATTTCAGTGTACATTTGTATACAAACATTCATTTCAATTTAAATATCCATTTTCCCATAATTTTTAACATTTACTTTCAATTTTAACTAATCAATAACTTAAAAAACGATATTTTTTTATTTATTGTCAAATTAGAAATTGTAAGCAATTCTTTACTAGATATTAAACGTTTAAAGTTAAATAATGCACAATACAGCTTTAATTTCAATTTTAGTTTCAGTTTTAATTTCAACATGAATTTGTATGACAACTTTAATTTTAATTTAAGTTTCTAGTAGATTATATATTTCAACCTTAATTTCTTAATTTCAATTTAAATATTTTTGTTTAAATTTTAATTTCAACCTTATTTTCTTAATTTCAACTTTATTTTCTTAATTTCAACTTAAATTCCTATTTTATTATCCATTTCAAACTTAATTTTTTAGTTTCAACTTTAATTTCAACATTAATTTCAATCTTAATTTCTTTCTTTCAACTTCAATTTCATTTAGATTTGAAATTTAATTTGAATTTAAATTTCTATTTAATCATACATTTTAATTTCTATTTAAATATGAGTTTTAATTTCAACTTTATTTCAATTTAAAGTTGATTTTTATACATTTTAATTTATATTTTAGTTTTAATTTTAATTTAAATATAAATCAACTTTAATTTCAATTTAAATATCAATTTTAATTTCAATTTAAGTCTAAATTTTCAGTTCTATCTTAATTTCAACTTTATTTAGATTTTATAATTTAATTTCAATCAAATTTAAAATTTATTTTAGTTTTAAACTTCTGTATAATTATACATTTTGATTTTTAATTTTGTTTAAATTCTAGTTTATATTTTTATGTCAACTTTAATTCCAGTTTGAATATCAACTTCAATTTTAATTACTATTTTAATAAGAAAATCTTAATTCGTTTTATATTTCGTGATTACAATAAAATATAAAACAACTAATTGATTTGAAATGAAATAGGCCCGTACATTTTACCAATAAACTCCGACAACATTAAGTAATTGCCCCGTTGACCGTCGAGCCATATTTCCAGGACTCCCATAATCTGCAACAATATCCTTAATCCCAACATTGGCTACAATATTGACAGTTTGTCCCGAACTTAATTTTGCTAAGCACTGCCGTCAATCCGGTAACGCATTTATCCCGTCATAAAATTGACATCCCCGGACCGTACTTAATCCGCATCTCGGTCTCCGTCCGTTCTTTTTACCTACCGACATTATTTTTACACTCCCATCTATTTATGGCTAAACACAAGCAATAATTTCGTTGCGATGCTTTCAAGCAGATTAGTTCCTTGGGTGGCGTGGAGAAATTGGCGCTTCCGACGTGATGGATCGTCCGGCAACTTTCCCGGAGATGACTTATGGTATTCTAACTTCATTTGTTGAGCGGTTATTAATGCGAATAGGTCCGGCCTGTCTAATTGATCCCGATGTTTTGTTCTGTTTTCTTCAAACGGGCTTCGGCGAATTTGTATGTCGCAATTAAAGTCGGAATTAAATCGTGACTGTTGTTTTATGACTTGTTTTGAGGTCGGAGATGTTATATTTATCATTTATATTCGCTGGCGGTGAGTTAAATTCACATTCCCGCAGGTTCTGGTTACTAAAAACTGCCTAAATCCGATTATCTAAACAACGGAGCTTTGTTTCCATCCTAAGAGTTTATAATTGTATTCAAATTTTCATTCCAATGATGAAGAAATGTTGTTGGGGAATTAGGGGCTTTGGTGTAGTAAAAAGCAGATTGTGCGACACTTAAAGTACTCCCATGTAATATAAATTCCCTAAACCCACGACTGATTGTGAACGTTGATTAAGCTATATTGTTATCTTTTGACAAAACGCCGAACACTCAGCACTGAGTGGAAAGGTGCTTTAATGCCGATAATCATAAATGGTCAACTTTCAAATGAGTCGTTGACTTGAGAGTAAAAACCAACGTGTGGGATTTTATTAATATTTATGTAAATGCAATTTTCTTTATCTGCTCGTTACAAGCTGAACTACTTTATTAGTGCATTATTCAATCAGGGCATTTCAACGCTTTGATAGAATCGATCCTATTGATTAGAATATGTGGGCATGTTTAGCCCACTCACTCACATTATATGTATTGAAATAACTAATTTGTATTTGTTTGTTTTACAGAGTACCACCCGGAGTTTTTTCCTGAGCACGATAAGAAGTCGTTAAGTCTACAACCTGATTTGACCCAAACAGTTCCTCCATGCTACGAATATCCTTATACAACCCCAGCAACTTCTGTGACTAGATCCGTGTCGGAGCACCACTACGATGTACCCCATTTGGCTTCAGGAAGTGACATCCAGATGTCCCCAGCAACTAGCTCCACCTTGGAGTCTTCGAGTGGCAAAAGAAGCCAACTTAGTGGCTTCACCAACAACTGTAAGTCAAATCACCGCCCCCCTTGTAAAAAACTAAACTTCTTCTACGTTACAGCTGACTCTACCTATGAAGTGGCGACCGAATCAGTGACTCTACCCTTGCCAGCTGCGTACGCAGTGACACCTACAACCAGTGGCAACTACTCAAGTTCCACGGTTACCCACAGTGGCGCTTTTCTGAACCTGGCCGAGTCCGGCGTTAGCCTTTTGATACCCGAAGGAGCAGTCTCCAGATCTAGGAAGCAGGAACTGTTCTTGTCCATCCTCAACGAAGATTGTTTCCGGCCCAAACTAGCCGAAAATATAACCCAATTAAGCCCTGTAGTTTCATGCGGACCTAATGTTTCTCTCAACAAAGCCGTTGTTTTGAAGATACCCCATTGTGCTGAGCTCACCCGAAACAACTGGTCCATTTCGGTCCTCCAGAGTGACTGCAGTGACTCCCAGTGGCAGAACGCCGTGACTCTAGGACAGGAAACTATAAACACCAACGTATTTTGCCAACTAGACAAGGATGCTTCGTATTTAGTCACTGAATGTCTATCTAGGTTTGTTATAGTTGGTAGGTCCACCAATGGGAACGCCATTAAACGTCTGAAATTGGCCGTGTTTGCCCCCAAGTTGTGTTTCCAGTCTTCCTCCGAGTACAGCATCAGAGTATACATACTGGAAGACACTGATAGCTCCATGGAGACTGTTTACGGCCAGGAAAAGCGCCTGGGAGGCTACTTATTGGACGAACCCCGTTCCATAACCTTCCAAGACGGCGGAAGCAACCTGTGCATGAACATAGAGTGTCTCAGCGAAGGCTGGAAGATCAAAAACTTATCCGAGTACCAAGAAATCCCCTTCAGACAGATATGGCAGGCCAACAGCAACAGCCTGCACTGCTCCTACACTTTAGAATCGTTGGACGTAAACAGGGATCTCAGCTTCAAAATCCGCATCAATCAAAAAGGCTTCGACTACCACCAGGTGTTCGACATCACCTGCAAGGACGATGGCGAGACCATCAGCAACAAAACTAGCTCGGTGAAGCTGCACCACAACGAACTAGTGCCAAAAATAACGATACAAAGTGAGACCAGCAAATCGAGTGACTCTAAGAAATCGGTCGAGTTCTCCCATTCCCCCAAGAGTGCCAAAAGTTTCAAAGTAGCCAACGCGGACGAGATCTCCTCGAAGCTAGCCAAAAACTTAATTCTGACAGATAGAGGTGTGTCGACCTGTGATGATTTCAATTTTAGGTTAAGTAAACAATTAAGGAAACAGTTGTGTCAATGTCTGGATCCCCCGACGCAGAGGGGCAACGACTGGCGCATGCTTGCACATGCTTTAAATGTGGATAGGTATATTAATTTCTTCGCAACGAAACCTTCTCCGACGGACTGCATATTGGACCTGTGGGAGGCCAGAAATCGGGAGAGCAACGCTTTGACTGAGATAAGACAAATTTTCAACGATATGGAACGTTACGATGCTGTCACCGTTTTAGACAATTGTTTGGGGCCTAATTGGTTGTAATTTGTTTTTGTGTACATATAGTTATTTGAAAGACTTGATTGAATGAAATTTTAATGTTAAGGAAGACACCACTGCTTTATTTAAAGATTGCTTTTGACATAAAACGAATTTATATTTATGTAAAATATAAAAGTTATTTTATTATAAGTTGTTATATATTGTATATTATTATATTGTCTTTTGTTAGACAAAAAATACAAGGACCACGATCCGGAACGTAAATTTGTGCAATTGTGAAAATTAAATTATAGAGTTTCGAATTTATATTTTACGAATATTTTCAATTTAAACCACAAGGTTTTATTTAAGTCTTACTGTATTATCCTCATATTTTTGTAAAACGACTTAATGAATGTGTATTTAAATTTTAGTTGGAAATATTCGTTCACTTGTTATATAGGGCACCAGATAATCGAATCGGAAAAAAAACATACAATTAAAAAAGTATCTTTAGATTATAATACTGTAAAACATATAATGAAGAAAAACGAATATATAATGTAGAGTTTTATACAGAAAATCAAAAGTAGTTTTCTAGATATTTTAGAATGTTTTGTACAAAGTAATTAATATTCATGTAAACTAGATACAGTTCTGCGTTGATAATGTACTATGTATTTTAGATTATATATAATGATGTATATAGTCAATATATTGACATTTTTTTAACAAAGGAGTTTTATTCCCAACCCCAATAACTTAGTTCCTATACAATATTAAATTTTTTTGCCTCTTCTACAACTCAGTAAAATATTTTTTAATAATCATTCAAATTAAATATAAAACATATTTCAAAGGTAAAACTCTTGAAGAATGCATTATAAATGTAATAACTACGAGAAGTAAGTAATAAACAATAATTGAGAAATCCTGAAATGAAATTTTAAGTGGCAATATTCGAAATTACATATTACATTACTAAAGAGTAATTTAAATAAATTACTCAAATATTTCCTGCAGAAATATTTGAATCTATTCAAAATAATCGGCCACCTATTTAAAGCTTTCTAAACTACAAATATACAACTCCAGACATTTATCCCAAAAGCTTTAAAGCTTTTAACTCTTGTTGAAGTTTACTGTACTGAGTGACTGTGTATCGTCAGCGCCATCACTTAACAGTGGCTGAAAGTTATAAATAAGGGTGGCGCCCTCTATGTAACAATAGAGAAAGTATCTGATTTGATCCTCATGCTCATAAGTTACACGCATGTTTGGATAGATGACACTAATTACAGTTTTAATAGGTAAATTACTAAATATATATACAGTGATGGAAAAAAATGAGGAACATTTTTAAAAATTGGTTATATATATTATTGGATATGTTTATTGACTTGGAAAAAAGTATGGAATATTATTTTATTTGCGGTCAGTTGTAATTAAATTCTCAACATTTTCGATCAGTTTCAAAGTAGTTAGCCCAAATTTTTCACCTCAATTTAGGAAAAATATTGTTGAACTTTGTTACTCAAGCACTCGAGATGTTTGAATGGCCGTCTCAGACTCCCGATTTAAATCCTATTGAGCAACTTTGTGAAGTATTAGACCGACGCATCCAAACAAAAAACATCAAAAGCAAGCAAGAACTTTTTCAAACCATTAAGAAGCAAAAAAATGAAAATAAGTCTGATTTAGAAAGAATCATTACGACAGTATTAATTAATTAGATGTTAAAAAGTACTAAAAACTAAGAGCTTTCAACAAATCTTCCATTTTATTAACACTACCCTTAAAAGCTTATCAATAAAATCCAATAATCCAAGTTGCATACAATTGAAATCTCCAGTTTTTGCCAATTCCCATCACACATTTGGCCAATTAACAAGTGCTTAAAGTAGATTTAAGCTAGTCCGTCCGTCAGACCCTCTGCTATCTGATTACATCAGTATTCCGTCCACAGTCCCACTCAACTTGGCCACAAATGTGTCCGTTTCGTCGCCGAACCTCTTCGCCAGTCAATTCCAACATTTTATCCTTAGGGTTCAATTTGTGGACTTGTGAGCAATATGCGGGGGACAACGATATTTTTTTTTTTTCCTTCGAATACTTAATGAGGTGGTGCGAATTAAAATCGTTATTCATGACCGGTTTATCTACAAATAGGGTTGGTGATAGTATTAATGTGTAATAAATTAGAGCTAATATAAATCTAACTATTGCTGCTTCGGGCGTCGATGTAAAACAGCAATAAATTGTAGGTTTTTGCTTTACTGGAATTGTCCCTGGCCAGAGCAGATAAATTAAAATTAGCACTTCGCACAGTGGCGAAAACTGGAAATCACAAAGGATAACTAAGTAATTGTAGTTTTAACGTTAAGTTCTACTTTTATTTAGGGATAATAATACAGACGTAACCAGGAATTCAAGTCCAAGTATAATATTAATAATAAAATTAGTAAAATAATTGTTTTTTATAGAACTGATTTATCCTTCAATGTGTTATTTAGAGTCTCTTGTTATCCAAACTGTAATGATGAGCTATTTTGTAAAAATATTATTAAGAGGCATTTCTACCAAGAAGAAGACCTAAAAATCCACAAAATGAGTAAATATTTGAGGAGGACATGACATTCTTCTAACAGCTTATTACTTCTTAAGATTGGAATGAATGTTTAGGTTTTTTAGATTAGATATTGAGGAGACAAGAATTCGCCCATGGTGCGCCGGAATCATATTGGGTAACCATTAATCAGACAGGACCCAGCGTTGATCCGCTTTGCGTTGACGCGATTAGTGCGATTAGCGGTCGCAAACGGGATAACCGCCCGATGACAGTGTGTCGTGATTCGAAAACTGGAAGCTGCTCACCATCCCGCAGACACGAACGATTCGACGTCGTCCTGTCACAACCACCTTGCACATTCTCATCGTCGGACCCGAACGGCTACGCCCACTTGATCCCCGTGTTTTGCTTATGCTCCGCAGGAATTAGAGCTGTTCGGATGGTATTATATTAATAGGTTATGAATATCCGATGCCTCATCCGATATTGGTGCGGCGGAGGCCTGGGTCCGGCCATCTGGACTGTTTTATGGGGGGTGGGTTTGATTAGGATTCAATTTACTTAAAAAAATTATAATCACAATACGGTAACTACTTCTTGTAAGCTTTCAATGAATATTTGATTAAGTTTAATTGTTTTTTTTCGTTTCAAACAATTTTCATTTATCAACAACAGTCAATTTTTTGTTTTTGTTTTATTTGAGCTGCCACTTTTACATGAAATGTTAGTCACTAGAGACAACGTGTTGTATCTTCACGACAACGCAAGAACACATGTTACATTAGAGGCTTAAAAAAGCTTCGTAATCTTAATGACAAGTTCTAATTCATCCATCTTCTAGTCCAGAATTTTGACTACTTTTTATTTCGGTCATTGGTCATTGGTGATACGGTATTTAAAAGAAGTTTTATCAAATAAAATTCCTCATGATTGTGTGAGGGAATATGGAAGAAGTTTTACAAAATTAACCACCTACCAAGAGATTAAATCATCAATACAACTCTCCACTGGTTACAAATTAACAAAACGAATTTTTTTAGTCACTAGAAAAAACGTTCTGTATCTTTATGACAACGCAAGAACACATGTTGCATTGGAGGCTGAAAAAAGCTTCGGAATATTAAATGACAAGTTCTAATTCATCCACATTCTAGTCCAGAATTTTTATTTCGGTCATTGGTCATTGGTGGTACAGTATTTAAAAGTAGTTTTAGTCAAATAAAATTTCTGATGGTTGTGTGAGGGAATGTGGAAGAAATTTTACAAAATTAACCACCTACCAAGAGATTAAACCATCAATACAACTCTCCACTGGTTACAAATTGACAAAACGAATTTTTTTAGTCACTAGAAAAAACGTTCTGTATCTTTATGACAACGCAAGAACACATGTTGCATTGGAGGCTGAAAAAAGCTTCGGGATATTAAATGACAAGTTCTAATTCATCCAGATTCTAGTCCAGAATTTTGACTACTTTTTATTTCGGTCATTGGTCATTGGTGGTACAGTATTTATAAGAAGTTTTAGTCAAATAAAATTTCTGATGGTTGTGTGAGGGAATGTGGAAGAAATTTTACCAAATTAACCACCTACCAAGAGATTAAACCATCAATACAACTCTCCACTGGTTATAAATTGACAAAACGAATTTTTTTAGTCACTAGAAAAAACGTTCTGTATCTTTATGACAACGCAAGAGCACATGTTGCATTGGAGGCTCAAAAAAGCTTCGGAATATTAAATGACAAGTTCTAATTCATCCAGATTCTAGTCCAGAATTTTGACTACTTTTTATTTCTGTCATTGGTCATTGGTGGTACAGTATTTATAAGAAGTTTTAGTCAAATAAAATTTCTGATGGCTGTGTGAGGGAATGTGGAAGAAGTTTTACAAAATTAACCACCTACAAGAGATTAAACCATCAATACAACTCTCCACTGGTTACAAATTGACAAAACGAATTTTTTTAGTCACTAGAAAAAACGTTCTGTATCTTTATGACAACGCAAGAACTCATGTTGCATTGGAGGCTGAAAAAAGCTTCGGGATATTAAATGACAAGTTCTAATTCATCCAGATTCTAGTCCAGAATTTTGACTACTTTTTATTTCGGTCATTGGTCATTGGTGGTACAGTATTTATAAGAAGTTTTAGTCAAATAAAATTTCTGATGGTTGTGTGAGGGAATGTGGAAGAAATTTTACAAAATTAACCACCTACCAAGAGATTAAACCATCAATACAACTCTCCACTGGTTATAAATTGACAAAACGAATTTTTTTAGTCACTAGAAAAAACGTTCTGTATCTTTATGACAACGCAAGAGCACATGTTGCATTGGAGGCTCAAAAAAGCTTCGGAATATTAAATGACAAGTTCTAATTCATCCAGATTCTAGTCCAGAATTTTGACTACTTTTTATTTCTGTCATTGGTCATTGGTGGTACAGTATTTATAAGAAGTTTTAGTCAAATAAAATTTCTGATGGCTGTGTGAGGGAATGTGGAAGAAGTTTTACAAAATTAACCACCTACAAGAGATTAAACCATCAATACAACTCTCCACTGGTTACAAATTGACAAAACGAATTTTTTTAGTCACTAGAAAAAACGTTCTGTATCTTTATGACAACGCAAGAACTCATGTTGCATTGGAGGCTGAAAAAAGCTTCGGGATATTAAATGACAAGTTCTAATTCATCCAGATTCTAGTCCAGAATTTTGACTACTTTTTATTTCGGTCATTGGTCATTGGTGGTACAGTATTTATAAGAAGTTTTAGTCAAATAAAATTTCTGATGGTTGTGTGAGGGAATGTGGAAGAAATTTTACAAAATTAACCACCTACCAAGAGATTAAACCATCAATACAACTCTCCACTGGTTATAAATTGACAAAAGAAGTTTTAGTCAAATAAAATTTCTGATGGCTGTGTAAGGGAATGTGGAAGAAGTTTTACAAAATTAACCACCTACCAAGAGATTAAACCATCAATACAACACTCCACTGGTTACAAATTGACAAAACGAATTTTTTTAGTCACTAGAAAAAACGTTCTGTATCTTTATGACAACGCAAGAACTCATATTGCATTGGAGGCTGAAAAAAGCTTCGGGATATTAAATGACAAGTTCTAATTCATCCAGATTCTAGTCCAGAATTTTGACTACTTTTTATTTCGGTCATTGGTCATTGGTGGTACAGTATTTAAAAGTAGTTTTAGTCAAATAAAATTTCTGATGGTTGTGTGAGGGAATGTGGGAGAAATTTTACAAAATTAACCACCTACCAAGAGATTAAACCACCAATACAACTCTCCACTGATGGTTATGTGATGGAATTTGTAAATATAAATTGTGATGACTGTATAGAATATTTTGTTAAATAAAAGTTTAATTTTTTTAAGTTTTCTCTGACAGTTCTCTGTGATTATAAAGATTTACCCACTTTAGATGGAGTCTGGTTTTGAATGAACACCCCCAATTTTATCGACAACGTTACCACTTTGTTTTATTATCCCGGTGTCAATAATTTCCTGTCAACCGTAACGACCACTATTTTGACTGATGCCAATAAACATGCGAGTGGTGCGGCCATAACTGTTACACCATCAAAAAAAAAACCCGATTTAGATGCTATCTTAATGCCCGACGATAAATAAAAAATCGACTAATCTGGGACAAGTGTCGAGTTTCCGCGTCGCTTTTGCGGCCCCGACAGATTCCCGTTTAATATTTTTTAACCGCCGTAATCTGATATTGTTCCTTCGGGTCGGGCGCGATGCGCAACGGGGCTCAGCTCACTGTCCGGAAAATTAAGTTTGCTCTCTGGAAAAAAGGTCGAACAAGTGTTAAAACACTGCTTACCCGCTCACTCGTTCGTTTCGCTGCTGCGATATTGGGGAGATGGATTTTTTTTTTATTTATTTTCGTGTTGGGATTGATGGAAAAAGTCGCGGACAGGGTGGGAATTTAATTACAACGGCGTAACAGATTATGGCGATTTTTTTACACAATATTTTGTTTGTAGATTATGTGAATTGCTCAAAAAACAACAAATACTCACAAAATACGAATTATCAAATGTAAAAAAATTAGTCCTTATAATTTTTTAATATAAAACTATAAAATACTCCACAATTTTAATTGTCAAACGTAAGAAACTCGACTAAACTAAAAATTAAATGTATTAAAAAAGTTTTTAATCGAATAAATTGTTCAAAATGATTACTTTAAATTCAAAAAATATAAAATACTCTATAAATTTTAATTGTTTAATGTAAGAAATTTGAAAAAAATTAATTGTTAATATCTGATCTATATATCTTAGAATATACTTGAAAGCTGAAAACTTTTTAATCCAATAAATTGTTCAAAATAATTTTTTTAGTGTCAAAAAATATAAAATACTGCACAAATTTCAATTGTTAAAACGTAAAATATTTGAAAAAAATTAATTGTTAATTAGATGTATCGAATATTCTTAAAATCTAAAAGTTTATTTTAAGTTTTTAATTGAATAAATTGTTCAAAATAAGTTTTTTAATGTCAAAAATATAAAATATTTCACAAATTTCAATTGTTAAACGTAAAATAGTTGGAAAAAAATAATTGTTAATTAGATGTTTCAAATATCTTTAAATCTCAAAGTTTATTTTATGTTTTTAATCGAATAAATTGTTCAAAATAAGCTTTTTAATGTCAAGAATATAAAATATTTCACAATTTTTAATTGTTAAACATAAAAATCTTAAAAAAATTAATTGTTAATTAGATGAATTGAATATTCTTGAAACCTGAAAGATTATTTTAAGTTTTTAATTCAATAAATTGTTCAAAATATTTTTTTTAATGTCAAAAAATATAAAATACTGCACAATATTTAATTGCTAAATGTAAAAAAACTTTAAAAAATTAACTGTTAATTAGATGTATTGAATACTCTTGAAATGTGAAAGCTTATTTAAAGTTTTTAATCGAATAAATTGTTCAAAATAATTTTTTTAATGCTAAAAATTTAAAATACTCCACAAATTTCAATTGTTAAAAATAAAATATTTGAAAAAAATTAATCGTTAATTAGATGTATCGAATATTCTTGAATCCTGAAAGATTATTTTAAGTTTTTAATCCAATAAATTGTTCAAAATAATTTTTTTTAGTGTCAAAAAATATAAAATTCTGCACAACATGTAATTGTTAAACGTAAAAAGCTTTAAAAAATTAATTGTTAATTAGATGTATTGAATACTCTTGAAATGTGAAAGCTTATTTAAAGTTTATAATCGAATAAATTGTTCAAAATAAGTTTTTTAATGTCAAAAATATAAAATATTTCACAAATTTTAATTGTTAAACATAAAAAAACTTAAAAAAATAATTGTTAATTAGATGTATCGAATATTCTTAAAATCTAAAAGTTTATTTTAAGTTTTTAATCGAATAAATTGTTCAAAATAAGCTTTTCAATGTCAAAAATATAAAATATTTCACAAATTTTAATTGTTAAACATAAAAATCTTACAAAAAATTAATTGTTAATTAGATGAATTGAATATTCTTGAAACCTGAAAGATTATTTTAAGTTTTTAATCCAATAAATTGTTCAAAATAATTTTTTTAATGTCAAAAAATATAAAATACTGCACAATATTTAATTGCTAAATGTAAAAAACTTTAAAAAATTAATTGTTAATTAGATGTATCGAATACTCTTGAAATGTGAAAGCTTATTTTAATAAAATTGAAAAGTACTTAAATAATCTAAAGAATGTAATAAATAAAATAACAAAACAATTTAAAAAAAGCTTTAAGTTTCTCTCTAAGCTTCATCTACAGAAGATTAAATAGGCAATTGTTAAATAACCATTTCGGAGAGAATTCTCGCATCAATTTTTTTTTACATAAATGAAATGAAACGATCCAATATATCACTTTATGACTTCACCGAGTCAATTTAGTTGTTTGCACTCACCGGCAATAAATATCGGACAATAAAAACGGACACGGTCTAGAATAAAGACTTCGTCTATTGCTTTTAGTAAATTGAATATTACTTCTGAAGAGCCGTCTATAATGTAAGTATAAAGAATAGTTGCAGAACGATATATATCTTGAGATTGCCCCCGGGGTAGAACTTTACCAATATGACAGCTCATAAAATAACCGAATGTCCATCCACGGGGCGAGTAATAGAATTGAGATTGCCACCTAGGATAGCCCGGTCCCCCGGGGACGAGGATTTAAACTGGTTTCCACGATGTTGCCTTCCACTGATCGTCAATGGGGGTGTCCATGTTCGTCCGAATATGTAGCGATGCGTGTGTACATATGTTGGTTTGTTTGGGGAAGCGACGATCCGATGTGACTCACTTCGGCGACACAAAAATAAACTTGTTCTGCATTCTGGGATTTAATTAATGCACGAAACGTCCGACTTAATTAAGAAGGCGATTAGCAAAACCGAACGATATTAAAACAAATATTTGTAATTAAATTAGTAACGAACCACATCGTTTATCTGCATTTGAAACGGCATAAATTAATAGAAGCAAACGCGACGCGATAAATCATGACGCGATAGTGAGTCCCTCTTTATTACACTTTTATTCCGCGAATAAGTGTATCTCACTCGTAGAAAGGGTTTAGGTAATTAACTTAATGGTCTCGAAACAAGATTGCATTCGGTTAGCAGTTCAACTGTTTTACTGATAAAATTGTTCCTTTATCTTATGAAGTGGTGAATAATGGTCCCCCAAAGCTCGAACGTCGCGAATAAGAAGTGTCTCATTTAGGATTTTGGCGGTTCGCATTTTTCAAGCCGGGAAATATGAAACGATAATGCTTACGGCTAATTTTCGCAAATTCGCTTTTTATTTCTGTTCACAACAGTTTTGAATAACTGCCCGCTTTAAAATTAATGAAAATTGCCAGGTAATTATTTTCTTTATAAATCATTCTTCTCAAGAAAACTCTACTTTATCACCAGAATTGTTTTTAAATATTTATAATTGTTATATCATTATTTATACTGTTACTAACTCTCTAAGTTTTTATTAAATCTTTGCATTTCAAAGATAATTTATACTTTCTGCACTTGTTAAAAATTTTCAAATATTTGAGTCCTTTAAAATTTTGGTTTCTCTGGACTCTTTAGACCATTAAATATTTTATTCTCTACAGACATAAATCTTTATATTTTACAGAATAGTAAGGATAATTTATATTCTCTGCACATTTTAAAAATTTTCAAATGTTTGGAATATTTTGAGTCCCTAGAAAATATCCTATAAATTTTTATAGGTTACTTTGGACTCTTTATACCCTTAATATTTTATTCTCAATAGACATAAATCTTTATATTTCACAGAATAGTAAGGATAATTTATATTCTCCGCACTTTTTAAAAATTTTCAAATGTTTGGAATATTTTGAGTCCTTAGAAAATATCCTATAAATTTTTATAGGTTTATTTGGACTTTTTAGACCCTTAATATTTTATTCTCAATAGACATAAATCTTTATATTTCACAGAATTGTAAGGATAATTTATATTTTCTGCATTTTTTAAAAATTTTCAAATCTTTGGAATGTTTTGAGTCCTTAGAAAATATCCCTTAAATTTTTGATGAGTTTCTTTGGACTCTTTAGACCCTTAAATAATTTTATTCTCTATAGACATAAATCTATATATTTCACAGAATAGTAAAGATAATTTATATTTTTTGCACTTTTTAAAAATGTTCAAATGTTTGGAACATTTTGAGTCCTTAGAAAATATCCTTTAAAGTTTTATAGGTTTCTTTGAAGTGTTTAGACCCTTAAATATTTTATTCTCTATAGACATAATTCTTTATATTTCACAGAATAGTAAGAATAATTTACATTCTCTGCATTTTTTAAAAATTTTCAAATGTTTGGAATATTTTGAGCCCTTAGAAAATATCCTTTAAAGTTTTATAGGTTTCTTTGGACTCTTTAGACCCTTAAATATTTTATTTTCTATATATATTTCTTTATATTTAACAGAACAGTAAGGATAATTTATATTCTCTGCACTTTTTAAAAATGTTCAAATGTTTAAAATATTTTGGGTCCTTAGAAAATATCCTATAAATTTTTGACAGGTTACTTTGGACTCTTTAGACCCTTAAATATTTTATTCTCTACAGACATAAATCTTTACTTTTCACAAAATAGTAAGGATAATCTATCTTCTCTGCACTTTTTAAAAATGTTCAAATGTTTGAAATATTTTGGGTCCTTAGAAAATATCCTTTACATTTTTATAGGTTTCTTTGGACTCTTTAGACCCTTAAAAAGTTTTTTTTCTATAGACATAAATCTTTATATTTCACAGAATAGAAAGGATAATGTACATTCTCTACAATTTTTAAAAAATTTCAAATGTTTGAAATGTTTTGAGTCCTTAGAAAATATCTTTTAAATTTTTGATGGGTTTCTTTGGACTCTTTAGACCCTTAAATAATTTTATTCTCTATAGACATAAATCTATATATTTCACAGAATAGTAAAGATAATTTATATTTTCTGTACTTTTTAAAAATTTTCAAATATTTGGAAGATTTTGAGTCCTTAGAAAATATCCTTTAAAGTTTTATAGGTTTCTTTGAAGTGTTTAGACCCTTAAATATTTTATTCTCTATAGACATAATTCTTTATATTTCACAGAATAGTAAGAATAATTTACATTCTCTGCATTTTTTAAAAATTTTCAAATGTTTGGAATATTTTGAGCCCTTAGAAAATATCCTTTAAAGTTTTATAGGTTTCTTTGAAGTGTTTAGACCCTTAAATATTTTATTCTCTATAGACATAATTCTTTATAGTTCACAGAATAGTAAGAATAATTTACATTCGCTGCATTTTTTAAAATTTTCAAATGTTTGGAATATTTTGAGCCCTTAGAAAATATCCTTTAAAGTTTTATAGGTTTCTTTGGACTCTTTAGACCCTTAAATATTTTATTTTCTATATATATTTCTTTATATTTAACAGAACAGTAAGGATAATTTATATTCTCTGCACTTTTTAAAAATTTTCAAATGTTTGGAATATTTTGAGTCCTTAGAAAATATCCTATAAATTTTTATAGGTTACTTTGGACTCTTTAGACCCTTAATATTTTATTCTCAATAGACATAAATCTTTATATTTCACAGAATAGAAAGGATAATTTATATTCTCTGCACTTTTTAAAAATTTTCAAATGTTTGGAATGTTTTGAGTCCTTAGAAAATATCCTTTACATTTTTATAGGTTTCTTTGAACTCTTTAGACCCTTAAATAGTTTATTTTCTATAGACATAAATCTTTATATTTCACAGAATAGTAAAGATAATTTATATTTTCTGTACTTTTTAAAAATTTTCAAATATTTGGAACATTTTGAGTCCTTAGAAAATATCCTTTAAAGTTTTATAGGTTTCTTTGAAGTGTTTAGACCCTTAAATATTTTATTCTCTATAGACATAATTTTATTTAGAAAATATCCTTTAATTTTTTGACAGGTTTCTTTGGAGTCGTTAAACTCTTAAATATTTTATTCTCTATACATTTCCAACTTTATATTTCACAGATAATTTAGATTTTCTGAACTCTTTAAATATTTCCAACTATTTGGATTTTCAACTCTTTAGATCCAGATTTTTTTAAATCTTTAGATTATAAAATATTTATACATCAAACAAAATAGGTTTTTTGAAATCTTTAAAAGTTTTCAAATGTTTTAATTCATTGAAGCCTCTATCTTCATATTTTAAAGATAATTTAGGTTTTGTTGAATTCTTTAAATATTTCCATGTTTGAAGTTTTTCAGATTTTTATAATTCTTTAGACTATTAAATTTTTATATATCAAACATAATTTAGATGTTTTGAATTCTTTAGAAGTCGAATTTTTTGAAAATGTTTGGAATCTTTGAAAACTTTGGATTCTTCAGATATTTTAAATTCTTTAAATTATTAAATCTTTATATATCAAACATTATTTAGATTTGTGGATCCTTTAAAAGTTTTCAAATGTTTAAATTATTTGAACTCTTTAGGTTCTTTAAGTTTTTTAAATTCTTAAGAGTCTTTTTTATATCGAAAATAATTTAGATTTTTTGAATTTTTAAAATATTTTTGAATGTTTGGAATCTTTGAACACTTTGGATTCCACTTTTTAAATTCTTTAGACTACTAAATCTTTATATATCAAACATAATTTAGATTTTTTGGATTTTCTAACAGTTTTTTTGGTATCTTTATATCATTTATATTTCAAGATTTTTTTTCAACAGAAATTCTTTATAAATATCTTTAGTCTGGAATAATTTAGTTGATTTTTACTTCGAAACTATATACATTTTTCTGGAAAGGAATTTTAGGGTTTTCAAATATTTCAATTCTTTGGATTCTTTAGTTTCTACAGATGTTTAAAATTCTTTAGATTATTTCAAAGACAATTTAGACTTTTTGAAAAAACTTTGGTATTGACAATTTCTTCCTATCCTTTACATTTCGCAGATTCAAACGACCTTCTAATCAAAGCCCCTGATTATTTCTAAATAAAGAAAAATACATTATTCAAATGACCCATTTCGTCCCCAATACGTTGGCCTTTGACTCGTCCTCCTCCCGTTCGCTATCCGGCCGTCCCCGTGAAAAATAGACCGTTTCCAAATGAAAGAACTCTGCATATCGGCATACATTATTGGTCAAAAGGCGCAGCCAGCGTATTCCGATTGTGAATTATGATCGTCGAGTGCGAAGCGAATCATATTTTCTTTCGATTCTCAAAAGACCCTTCCGTCCTTCTCTCTCGTGCGCCCGTTTCGTCGGCGTTTCGGCACATTGGAACGGCCACAAATTACGGAAAGTCTCTTTTGTGGAACCTATTGAAGTCGTAAGCGTAAAAATTATTATTGATATGTTGCACTTTGAGGGTGCCAAATAGACATGTTATATTCATAAGTGGGGTGCGTCTGTGTTTAGTTCTACCACTCTTTACTTGTGTGCCCCACGGGGGTGTCGGTTTAATGTCTCGGGCATATTTAACTTTAATTTATTATTGGCCTAAACTATTTCAAATTGACAACTCCATTCTGGTCATAATTATGTATTACTTGGTAAGGATGCTGCTTCGAAAATTTTGTGTAAATTCCACACTTAAGGTGGTGTTGAAATTCGACGCAACCCAGGACACCCCCAAAAAACCACCCCCAAAATAGATATGACTAAAAAGTTTTGTACATTCTTCAAATATTTTAGATTTCTCTTTAGATCCATTGAATATTATAATTTTTTAACTTTTACTTCTGATTAATTCCATCAAAATCCAAATGATTTTAGTCATTTTTAGAAAAAATCCTAATTAAAAATGAAATATTTCACGTGGTGTTGTTGTTTTCGTATTTATCCTAAATAATTTTGCAATTCATAAACTTTTATGTGTCCGTAACCCCAATTAATAACCACTTTAATGTTAATTTAATGACACGTGCACAATTTTTATATTAGTTCATCTGCATTTAAAATGAGTTCGGATCCAGTGTCCCGGTTCTTCTGGGGCACATTCCTGCAGCAGACGTCAGAAAAGCACAATAATATGGGAATTTTTTTTTTTCTGGGGTAGGGGGCGACGGGAACTGAGGTTGCCACAAATGACGGGAAACCGGAACTGGGGATATTCTTTTAGCGAATATTTTTATAGAGCTGTTTTACATTTTAAACTCCAATTTGAATGCTTTCTGCTGACTAGAATAACCATATTTCAGGACGCAAAATTCCGACTTACACCGACCGCAAGACATTCCTTTTCAAATTCGGAAATATATGGGCCGGGATTTTTACATGCAACATTGTCTTCCACTTGGTAAGGTAGAAAAAGGTTTTTTCTAAAAGTCGCATCGTCCTTAAATTATGTTAGAAAGAACATTGTGCGGAAGGGTTTCGAGAGGTGATTTACTTTCGGAGCTCGGAGAATGAAAATGTGTAATTTTTCAGTCGTGGAGCGTTGACCCCATTCCAACGGGATTATCACTTCAAAGCTGATAAACAAAATGCGATTTTGAAACTGTGTGGAAAACGTCAGAAGAACGACGCTAGATTTGATTAGGGGCCGTTCAATGGGGTCGCTAAGCTGATTTAAACGGTCCTCAGTTCTAAAAATCGGAGTAAAAGCGGTCTGTCGCCGTGATATACTCTTTAAATAACACCCAATAAATGACGTCAGCTACCATATAGCCTTTCTCCATCTTAGAATATGGGGTTCGTGATCATTTCACTTCTAACGGATTATTATCCTTTGGGCTTGGGCATAAAGTTTTTTTGCTTTCGTATCTGTCGAGACCAGACGTCTTCTTTTAAGTCTCGGCCGTTTCGTAAAATTAAAATTGATCATTACTTAGGGAAATGTTACTTTTATTTCTTTGTTTTTTAAATTAAAACCCAATTGAATAAATAAAAAAAATATGTCTAGTAAAATTGTTTATGGAATATTTAAATATTGCACAAAATTTATTTACGAGTATAAAAATCTATAAAATTTGAAGAATTTAATGAATCTGAAAACACAATGAATTAAAAACTTTAATAAATAAAAAGAATTAAAGAATATAAATATGCCAAGACTCAAAAAATTTTTGTAAACAAAAAAATGTTTAAAAATTGTACATAATTTATTAAAGAGTATAAAAATCTGTACAAAACAAAGAATTTAATGGATCTGAAAATATAAGGAAAAGGAAAAGTCTAATATATCTAAAAAATATAATAAATCTAAAGAATCTAAAGAATCTAAAGGATTTTTTGAAGAAATCTAAAATATTTAAATAACGAATAAAATTTATTAAAGAATAAAAAGAAAGAAAAGAAATTTGTAGAAATCGAAGAATTAAAAAAAAAATACTATGTATAAAAGTTGAAAAAATTAAAAGTTTAAAATATTTAAAGAATATAAAAATCACATTCTAAAGATTCTTAGAAAAACATCTTAAATATTTAAGGTTTGTATATGACTTATTTATGTACAACATTTATTAAAGATTCTAAAATTTTACAGAAATTTAATGAATGAAAAAATATAATGAACTAAAAGATTTAATGAATCCAAATGAGTTAAAGTATATAAAACTTCTAAAGAATCTAAAGAATTAAAAATATATATGATATAAAAATTAAGAAATTTCTAAGTCTAATAATTTCGAATAATTTAAACAATTTAAAATTATCAAGAATCTAAAGAATTAACAACTTTAATAATGGGTTTTCCTGATATCTTTATCATTGATCAATCATCAACATCAATGAATTATCTTCACTAAAGCCTATAAATTGTTGAAATCCTCCAAAATTTCTGCATTTTTCAGACGTTTCAGGACTTTGATTTTAATTTCCCGGATCCATTTCATCGCTAAAACAGTTCCATGTTTTCGTTTCGCATAACGCAAAGCCGAGACGCGAGAAATAGATAATAGTAGATGAATGGAAAACAGAATTCGCATAAGTCAAGGGGAAAGATGGCGACGTGGACCTCGCGACGCTGCATCATTTGCATAGAGCGTCGCCTTTATGCTAATGCCGCTGATTTATGGTTATTTTTATTTGATTCTCGGAATTATTATATGGACTGTATCCGTATGGATGAAAATCATATTTTATACGGCGAGAAGGAGCTCTCAGCGGTCCGGAATCGATTTCCGAGTGCGAATTACTTTTGTGGCTTGTTTTTTTTATGGCTGTTTTATATGTTTATATGTTGCGATGTCTGTACGGTTTCTCTGCTGTGTGTGGAAGATTTTCCACAGAAATATGTTTTTATTTCGTGGCTTATATTTGTTTATTGCGCCATAAGTTGGATTAGGTTTTCGCAATTTCACTTGGATTATTTCTTGTGGCGACAATGTGGGAACAAAATATCATAATGATGTTAAAAGTGTAGTAACTCTATCGAATCTGATATTCTAAAATACTTATACTATTATATATTGATAGATATGTTGTTCTTTTAACAAAATCGTGACTACTGGAGAAAAATTCATCCAAACATTATTGAAGATTGTAAAAAATATAAGAGAAAATATATACAAGAAAATTATCTCATCATAAAAAATTTTAGAAACAATTGTTTGACTGCTAAAAAAAAATTTCTAGAGTCAAAAAAAATTGATAAAAAAGTCTCAAGAATCCTGGGGCATAAAAATTAATATTTTAAAAAAATTGTAAAAGTTTCAAATTATCTGTAACAACTAATCGAAAGCTTTAAATAATTCATATAATAAATAAGTTATATAAAAACTATTAGTTAAGTATAAAAAATTCTAAAAGTACAAAGAAAAAATATTTAGAATGTTTAGTATGATAAAAATCTCTATGAATGTTAAATTAAGAGCATATAAAAATATTTAAAACTTATTATTATTAAATTATTAATTAAATTAAAAATAAAATACTAAGAAAGTATAAAAAATTTTAGAAATCTAAAGAATTTTAAGTACAAGAATATCTAAAATGTTGGAATATATTAAAAAGTTTACTAAAAAGTCAAAAAAATCTTTGAAAATTATAAAATTTAACACGTTTAAAAATATTTAAAACTAGAAATAAAATGATCTGAAGTGTTTGAGTTTTATAAAGTTGGCTAAAGGATAAAAAGTGTATAAATTATAAAATTTAAATAAAAATATACAAAACTTCATTAAGTAATTAATAAGTTATTTTTTATTATAAACTAAATTATAAAAAATTTCAGGAATTCAAAGAATTTTAACAACAAAAATATCCAGAATGTTGGAATCTTTTAAAAAGTTTACTAAAGAGTCATAAATTCTTTATAAATTAAATAACTAATAAGTTATAAAAAAATTCGAGAAATCCAAAATATTTTCAGAACAAAAATATATGAAAAAGTGAAATATTTTTAAATTTAAAGCATTTAAAAATATTTAAAACCTTAATAAATAATTAATAAGTTAAAAAAACTAAAATATACAAAATTGAAGGAATAATTTTAGGAATAAACATATCTAAAAGGTAAAAAATTCAAAAAATCATTATAAATTATATAATTTAAAGCATTTAAAAATATTTAAAACACTTTTAAAAGTTAAAAATACTAAATTATAAAAATTCCAAGAATTCAAAGAATTTTAGAAATATAAATATCTGAAATGCTTGAATCTTATAAAAGTTAACTAAAGGGTAAAAAAACTATATTAATTCTAAAATATTAAAAATTTTTATTAAATAATATTTTATTAAATAATTAGTAAGAACAAAATATAACAAAAGTGTATAAAATATCAACATTTTTTAAAATAATAATCAATAATTTGAAGAGCAGAATAAAAAAATATTTAAATATTGTAAAAATTTGAATAAAAAGTCAATATAAAAAATGTGAATAAAGAAATTAAAAATTTTACTAAGATCAATGAACTTGGAATCAAAAAAATAGTCAAAAAAGGAATGTAATAATAAAAATCAATAAATACCAATCCAAATAAATTAAAGACTTTAAAAAATTCAAAGAATATGATCAATATGTTTGAATATTGTAAAAATAAGTTAAAAACTATAAAATGTTACCAAAAACAAAAAACTTGAATATTCAAAAAATTTCCAAAACCCAAAGAATTTGAATAAAAAAAGTCTAAAATGTTTAAAGTATTACAAAAAATTGTTAAAATTGACAGAATTATTAAAATTAAATTAAAAGAATTTTTGAAAATTTGTTAAAAATAATCAAAAAATCTTGGAAATATTTGAACTTAAAAAAATCTAAAGGATCTATTAAAAAATAAGGAATTAAAAACTTAAAGAATTTTGAAATATAATTAAAACATTTAATAATTGTTTAAAATTATATAATTTTATGAATCTACAAAATATAAAAGTTTTGTTTTTGACAGTATATATAAAAAATTAAAGAATCTAAAAAATCCCCCAACAATTTTATGAATATAAAAATGTTTAGTAATTGTAAATATATGTAAAATCTAAAAGAATATCAATTCGCCGAAATTAAGGGTTTAAAAAAATGGAATTTAAACATTTAAAATATCTAGTAAAAATAACAATTATTTAAATTATATTTTAAAATCAAAGAATCGTAAAAACATTGACCATAATATGCAGCTAATTTATTTCCCCTCAACTCATATTGGGACACGTTTAGTTGGTCCTCCATCATGCCCCGATACCGTACGAGCATACTGAAAACGAACGGCGCACCACCTCCAACGCCGCCGCCCCCCGAAAACCAAGAAAATCCGATTGTGTTATCTTTTTTGCCATTCCCGATTATGGCGTCCCGCGCACGCCGCCCCCCCGCAACCCCAATAAATTACTCCCGTGACTCCGGCTTGATTTCGACCGCAAGTTCGGGCGGTTATTTTTCGCAATTTATCGCCGCTAAGAACTCACCGCAGAAGCGCGGCGCTAGACGACGCGTCTGTCCCCGTTCTCCCGATTATTTTTAATGGTAGGTGATTTATTCGGTGGCGGCGAATTCGGGACGTGGCGAAGCTTGATGCATCGGCCTGTGGCCGATACTTTTCGAATAGAATTCAATAAAATCGCTCCTCAATGTGCATTAAAATCTGTTCCGGCGATACCATAATGATATGTTGGTGTTAAGTGGTCCAATTCTCCGGAGCACGTGGACTATGGAGGCAATGAATACTTGGCAATATGTTCGGAGTGGCTCCCTCATCTCACCCCGTGGGTGTCCTCTATTTAAATCGAACTAGACCATATGTGTAAGGCCACATCGCAGGTGTTTAGTTTACGGTGACACCCCAGAGAACTGCTATTATAGTGCCATATTGGCGGATTACTGGGTTGTGATTAAATGCGGACAAAAAACTCACAATGTGGTTTCACCCTCTTCACAAAAATAACTAAATTGACTTCGCAAACGTTGAAGTATGGATAAAAATGGCATTTTTTCTATTATAACCAACCATACGAACGTTTATCTGGAGAAAATTAATGGACGTCATGCAAAAACAAAGGCTGAGCAAATGTGTAAAACAAAAGCACAAGTCCGGAATTCTTTTGGTCGATTAACTTATGGTGTTGGTTCTGTAGCATATAGTGGAGGGACGGTCGTTAATCATTTTTCATAATGAAACTGCAATTTCCAACACAACGGCAGGATTGATTGCTGATCTCATCGCTAATGGACCGGGCTGACTTTTTAAAAGTCGCTCGCGAAATATTACCGATATCATTAATATAAATGGGACGCCATGTTTCGATGCAAAATGATGGAATTTGTTTAAGTACTTAGAACGAAGAGAAAATCATAATAAATGCCCTCTCTGTATTAGACAATGATATTAAACAAAATCAACTTAAATAACAAATACTGTAACATTTTATTTTCTTCCATACAGTATCGAAAGGTGATTGGATATGTCTTGTTTCAGCCCATTTGCTGAAACTGATTTAAAGTTTCTATATGTACTGATTTTGACTAAATTATTTAAATTTAAAGATTTAAATGAAATTGATCTACATTTTATATAATTTGATATTGACAATTTCCTAAATTGTTAGAATCTAGGGAAACCACTCAATTTCCATAAAATCTAAAAAGTGGAGTTCCTCATTTATATGCAGCAAAATTAAATTAATGATTAGTTCTAGAAAAATTGTTGTAAAAAAGATTCATATTTAAGGTCCAACTTTAAACAACTTAACTTATTTTAAAATAATTTTGATTCAATAAAATAATGAATAACTTCAGTCATGTGAGTCCCATAGATGCCATTTGTGGTCTTGCTTTGCCCTGAAAAAGTAGCATACCACTTCTATTGGCTAAGAACTTTGTCATGAGGAGAAATATCTACCTAAAGCTTCTTTTAAGTGACTAATGCTACTTATAGTCTTGAATTGTCATGAAGAAGCAAAATATCTCTTCTATTGGCTAAAAACTTGGTCATATGGAGAAATATTTGGACTATATGGTGGATGAGAAGGATCTCACATCACAATTTTGAAGCTTCCTTTAAGTCTGTAAATCCACTCGTGATCTTAAGTTGTCATGAAGAAATAAAATGCTACTTCTATTGACTAAATACTTTGTCATATGAAGAAATATTTGGACTGTATGGTGGATAAGGAAGAACTTCCCATTTATATTTCTTCCTTTGAGTCACTAATGCCACTTGTGATTTTACGTTGTCATGAAGAAACAAAGTATCTATTCCAATGTCTAAAGACTTCGTTATATGAAGAAATATTTGGTTATGTGGAAGATGAGGAACATCTTCCTATCTAACATTTTGAAGATTTTTAAGTCTTTAATGCTACTTGTGGTCTTGTGTTGTCATAATGAAAGAAAATATCTCTTCTATTGTTTAAAGACTTTGCCATATAGAGAAATATTTGGACTATATGGTGGATGAAAAAGTTCTCATTTCACATTTTGAAGCTTCCTTTAAGACTGTAAATCCATTCGTGGTCTTAAGTTATCATAAAGAAACAAAATGCCTCTTCTATTGACTAAATACTTAGCCATATGAAGAAATTTGTGGACTGTATGGTGGATAACGAAGAACTTCCCATTTAATATTTTGAATCTTTCTTTGAGTCACTAATGCCACTTGTGGCTTTACGTTGTCATGAAGAAACGAAGTACCTATTCCTTTGTCTAAAGACTTCGTTATATGAAGAAGTATTTGGTTATGTGGAAGATGAGAAACAACTTCCTCTTCAACATTTTGAATATTCCTTTAAGTCTTTCATGCCACTTGTGGTACTTCGTTGTCATCTTGAAAGAAAATATCTCTTCTCTTGCTTAAAGACTTTGTTATATAGAGAAATATTTGGACTTTATGGTGGATGAGAAAGATCTCATTTCACATTTTGAAGCTTCTATTAAGTCTGTAAATTCACCCGTGGTCTTAAGTTGTCATGAAGAAACAAAATGCCTCTATTGATTAAATACTTAATCATATGGAGAAATCTGTGGACTGTATGATGGATAAGGAAGAACTTCCCATTTAATATTTTGAGTCTTCCTTTGAGTCACTAACGCCACTTGTGGTTTTTCGTTGTCATGAAGAAACAAAATATCTCTTCCATGTCTAAAGACTTCGTTATATGAAGAAGTATTTGGTTATGTGGAAGATGAGGAAGAATTTCCTATTTAACATTTTGAAGATTCCTTTAAGTCTTTAATGCCACTTGTAGTCTTGCATTGTCATGATGAAAGAAAATATCTCTTCTAATGTTTAAAAACTTTGTCATATGGAGAAATATTTGGACTATATGGTGGATGAGAAAGATCTCATTTCACATTTTGAAGCTTTCTGTAAGTCTATAAATCCACTCGTGGTCTTAAGTTGTCATGAAGAAATAAAATGCAACTTCTGGGTTAAGCTATTTTTTTAAATATTGTTTACCAGCTTCAACCCTATGTCCATACGAGAATGGTTAATCAACTTAGTTTTGCATAGAGTTTATTTCTAATGATGATTCATCATAGTTTAATGACAGGCCCATTTTCAAACATGTTACCAAAGTTTTTTGTAAGAAATATTCCTTAATTTCTTCGTTAGTGCAGATGTCAAGATGACCTTGACATCGTTGTTCATCTTCAATCCAGTCACCATCATTTTTAAATCAACAAAAACAAAATTGGGCAACTCTGTAACTTACAGAATCTATTGTTTTAAGTAGGTTTTTTAACTGAATTCAAATTTTCTTCTCATTTTTAATCCAAAAAACGTTTTAAATATAATATACAAAATAAATTAATGGATGAGAAGAGAGAAATGATTATTCAAATAAATTATTTCTTTCTCCATTACTGTATTCTTAAGTTAAGCTGTGTTAGATGTGATATTCGAGTATAGGAGCTCTAATCAATTTCCTGTCGACACAATCACGTGAAATCTGCATTTTTACAGTCCCAGAAGAGAAATTGAATCAATAACTCAAAATAAATGGAATGTAGCATAAACCGTTCGGCGCACAAACACTGGAAATGCACCATAAACACAAAATAAATCATAACTTCCAAACCGTAATCTCCCGTTGACTGGTCCGAACGGTCCACGGTCGATGGGATGCGGCTAGATAATATTGACAATTAATCTGGGTACGCGTTTTAAGCAAAGGCTAGCAGGTTGATATGGGGGACGCCATTCATACGCATTAGGGCAACATATGGACAAGTGGTGTTATGCACAACCCAGGAGACCTGTCAAAACCTATTTATATGCCATACAATACGTATTTGGGGTCCACTCGTATATGAATGCCCTTCGGAACGGCCGCCAGCGAAAACAACCTAGATATGAATGCTGGATGCAACTTTGCCCAATGCATGAATAATAATTATTCGATGTAATTCGATGAGCCAGCACTTTTTTTGTGTAGCCCATCACTTGATACTTTTAATGGATCCATTCAGGATTCAAAAAGTAATTTTTTATATAGGGGGGGGTGGCCAAAAATTGTGACAAAAAACCTTTTTATTTTCCAATAAAGCCCTTCCAATTCCGGGATCATTATTACAGTTGTCGTCCAATCCATCGTGAAAAATCACACACTAGTTGTAGCTGCGGGGGGAGATTGATGCGAACACCTTTGGTTTCTTTGAGATCCCGATCTCTGGAGAGACCAGGCAATTATAAGCACATGTGACCTTTGAGGAATCGATCAATCACTTTGCCAACTTTCCGGACAACTCTAGTAAATCACTTTTTTAACCCCAGATTGGCAATAATGGAACTTTAATTGAACTATACTACACTACAAAGTTGAAATTGTGGAATAAAAATGATTTCCTATCCCATAACCATGATGTTACAAACATTCTGGCAGTATTTTTCGTATTATTCATTACTCTTTTAAATCAAATTATCGCGGATTTCCATTTAATCCCGACCCTTCATAGTTAACAAATCGATGCTAAATATGTTACTTACGGCATTGTCCTGGCAGCGTGACAGGTTTTTTGGTTTGTACAGTCAATTTAAGCCGATTTTTGTCCGTACGATGAGCGCACCCAAAGCACAAAGGATCCCTAAACTTTAATACCAGTCACTACTTTTCAATAAGAATCGTATAACCTGCACATATGTTCAAATGCAGAATGGGAAGTCAGTTTTGGCTTTGGTAGGGGATTGGTGCCTGTATGTTGGACATGGGGATGGTTCTATACTTGTTTCTACCCTAGTTTACACTACGGGGGTTGCTAATTCGTATAAGGCTTTGAGAGCATTTATTCGTTTGAGGCTGTGGACCAGGAATACACTCTTAATAATGGGGTGGCGATCGCCAGGGGCGTAGAAAATGTAACTAATTAGGGTGCACAATCCCAAAAGATAACTAGACTCCACTTTTAGATACCATGACTAAGAAAAAAAAAAGTCAAAAGACACCAAAATTGTAAAATAAATTTGTTTTCAACAATTTTTGATATGCCTTTAAGTGTTTCAAAATATTCTGAAAATTACAAAGGACTTAATTAATTAAATTTTAAGACAAATAATGAATTTAAGATACTCTGAATCAATTTTGATGATTAATTTTGAATTTAAAACTCATGATTATAGTCCGTGTCATTTTTAAACCCGCCACACATTTACACCCCCCCGTTTTCAAATCGTACCACATACGCCCCTGGCTGTTTTTGAGACACGGTCTTGCAACCTACCATATGTTGGTCCCGGCCGCGAACAACCGAACAGATGGGCCTTGTACGCCAAAAAGTCATTAGCCGATATTGTGCCGGATTGGACAAGTGCTTTTCCTAAACACCACTTTATTACTAGATTTGAATGCGGTTGATTTACAATCTGCTTATTCTGACTCGATACGAATGTTATTTCTTTCTATTTGATACGAGAAGAAAGGTCAAATATATTTTTTTCTATAGGTCAGTAGCTTTTTATTAAAAAATTATGTAACGAGAATGATTTTAAATGTTCAATCAACTATTAAGAATTTATTTTCGGTTACAGTTTATAAAAAAAAAATAGTAAAATAATCTAAAACCTAGATTTTCAGGATCTAAACAAATTTGTTCATAAAAAAATACACAATTTTCTTCAATGAAAAAGGTATATATGATAATAAAAAACTTTTTTTAATAATTAATTAAGTAATTAATTATTTAACATCTACAAAATAAAATTAGAAATATACAGATATAAAATATACAAAAAAGAATAATTGTATTGTATTTTTTATTAAAATACTTTAAATGATTTATTTAAAACATATAAAAATATTAATATAAAAAAAAATGTTTAGTTAATTTTACATTATTTTTATTTATACCCAAAAATAATGATTATTTAATAAAAAATAAGTATTTTACAAATATTAAATTATATACTACAATTTAAATAAAAAAAATTTATAGATTTTCAATATTTAATGTAATTAAAACTTTGTTTATAAAAAGGATAAATACTAATACTACTAAATAATAATAATACTTTTAATTTCTTTTTTTCCATATTTGATAATATAAAACAAATATTAAAATTTTTTTAATCATGTTTTTTCAAAATTACAAATTTTCAAAATAATTGTAGAAATTTGAAAAAAATCAGATGCATAAATATATAAAATTCTTAAACTTAAAATTCTTAAAACTTAAAATATTCTTAAATATATAAATTTTTGAATTTTTAATTATTTCACACATTAGATAAATTTATTAGAATTTAATTAAAGTAATAAATAATAGGAAAAGAATTAAATTAATTTAAATATATATTAACCCATATAATTTTAAAATCATATTTATTTAATTTTATATAATTTTATTGAGACTGACAAAAGTTTTTATAACATATATAAAAGGTTTTTATTACAAATTTTAAAGGTTTTTAAAAAATACAAATATTCAAAAAAAATGTAGATGTTGAGATGTATAATACATAAAATATTGAAATAAATTATAAAAGGAAAGATAATTTAATTAATATTATTAATATTAATAAAAATATAATAATTATTATTGTTACTTATACTACATTGTATTTTTTAAAATTAAAAATATTAATAAAAATATTTATAATTTCATTATTTCCATAATTTATATTATAAAATAATTAATAAAAGTTTTGTAATCGTGTTTTTCAAAAATTAAATATTTATGGAAATTTGATCTAAAATTTACTTAAATATTAAATAATAAATATTTTTAATTATTTCACGCTTTAGATAAACTTCTTCGAATTTAATTAAAAAATAATTATTCAATTTTAAATAAATATTAAGTAATTTAAGTATGAAATATAAATATTATTAATTATTGTTATTTATATACTATTTTATTTTTTTACTATTATTATTTTATTATATTTAATATTTATTTTATGTGTTAATAAAATTGTTAATTAAAATACATTTTATATATTGATACCTGTCACAGAACAACAGAAGTGATAAGGTAAAAAAATATATTTACTTACATTTGTTGTTGTTTGGTCCAAGTATCTAAAAAAGAAATTAAATTATTAATATTATTATTATTAAATTATTAATTTTAGTTTTCAAAATGATTCAATAAAAAATAATAAAATAGATTTAGTTTGATTAATATTAACCTTCCTCAACTTAAAATACATTAATTATTCATATTACTTTAAAAACTGGTGAATGATTTTTTTTAGTACATAAATTATTTTACTCAAAAATCTTTAAGGAAAAAATTAATTATTAATTATTATTAATATTACTAAATTATTAATATTAATCGAAATGTTAAAAATAAAATAAAAGATAAAAAAATATTAAAAAAATATATAATTTTGATAAATACTGTGTATCAATAATTAATCAAATGTCTCGAAAAATTATTAAATTGAGATATAAAATAATAAAATGTGTAAAACTATTTCTATTTTAAATAATAACTTAATTATTATTAATTACCATTTATTTTTACTAAATTATTAATAATGTCAAAAATAAAATAACTTAAAAATTGAATTATTTTACTTAACTTAAAGAAAAAAATTAAATTATTAATTAACATTATTAATATTAAATTATTAATATTAATTAAAAATAAAAACGAATATAATTAAAATAATATAATTTTACTAAATATTGTGGATGAATAATTAATCAAATGCCTCCAAAAATAATTATTAATTATTAAATTGGGGCAAAATAAAATAATGTATAAAACTATTTCTTGAATTATTTTGTTAATTAACTTAAGTAACTCATCTTAAAATATATTAATTTTATCTTAAAATTGATGAATTTTTTTCAGTAAATAATTTAAAAATTTAATTATTTTACTTAAGTAACTTAAAGAAAAAAATTAAATTACTAATTTATTAATACTATTAAATTTAATAATGTTAATCAAATTGTTAAAAATAAAATAAAAAGTATATAATAAAAAATAATATAATTTTGCTACATAAAGTATATTAATAATTAATCAAACACCCACAAAAATAATGATTAATTATTAAATTGGGACAATATAAAATATTAAACTGTTTCTTAAAATATTTATTAATTAAGTTATATTTTATAAATCGATATCTGCCACAACAACATAAGTGTTAAAATAAAAGAACCGTCTTAAGTAATCCACAAATCAAAATCCATCATTAAAAAACCGTAGCGATTCGCATTAACATACAATCTGTCCATCCTAAATACATTTTAAACCTGATTCGGAAAACGGCATTCACATTCTAACCCCGCAGACATTGAAAACCGTATTGGATGAACGTATTTCATGGCCCCGCCCATCTCTAAAACACTATTGGTCTGTACGTTCCCCAAAACTTACGTTCACCCCTATAGGAAGGTTTTAGCAGCCGAACGAAATACGGTTTTCTAAATGCGCGCCGTCCATCCCTCTCGCACCCACCCCCACGGCCGTGGTGTCGTCTCTTTTTTACGTAAGGGTGGGATAGATTTTCGTTACAGCTGCTTGAAGGGGTAGGTTGTAAAATCTGGCCGGTGTATGTTTTTCGCAGCATTATGTATTGTGTCGTCGGACGTTGAGGACGACGAAGACTGCCACTCCTGCTAGTGTGACTGTGTGATTGTGTGATCAACGATGGACGTAAGCAGGAAGGTCGAAGTAAAAAGTGAAATGCAGTGCGACGATACCGCCCAGATAACGGCAAGTAAAAAGCGGCCGTTCGATGTTGCATTCCTCATGTTGCCCGATGAGAAGCTCAAACAGAAACAGAACAAAATAGCCAAAAACTACGAGAGTGACGTTGATGTGTGTTTCAATAACAACGACGAAGACGAGGAGATTGAGATCGAGGACTTGCCGAGAGACTACAAGATTCCTGCAGGTCAGAAGTTCTACACCCAGAAGCAACAGATTTTCGACGACCCCAACTTAATTAAGGCCAGAAACTTGGAGGACTTAAGGTGTAAGAGCTTATCATCGTCTTCGGAGCAAAAAAGCGCCTTCACTAAGGTAAATTTAGCTTCTAAAGACTCCAGATTGTCGCCCAACTTGTCAATCAGCCCGGATCTCAGCTATCAAAACTCTCTGAGCCCATCACCACCAATCATCAACCGCAACTACCAAAACTTCTCAACTAATATGTTGTCACCAACTCAAATCTTCAAAAACCACCAGTTCAGCGCATATCAGAATAGTTTCCTGCAAGAAAACTTCTCTCCCGCCACCGACAATCCATTCCTGGGCAAAACGGCCGAGCTAATCCAGCCCAACTTCCCCAAAATGCGTCCGGCCTACCGACCTGAACTAGCTTACAACTACCAGCAGTTCCCCAACCAAGAAATGCTGAAGATCGCCCAACCGGACCTCAAGTTCCCATCGAATCCAGCCGCCGCGATCCTGACGAGCCTGCTGCCGCCCTCGCTGGCCGCCCTGTCGCTGCCCGCTCAGAATGTTTGCGCCAAGTGTAACATCTCGTTCAGGATGACGTCCGATCTGGTGTACCACATGCGGTCGCATCACAAGAACGAGGCGACCGACATGAACAAGAGACGGAGGGAGGAGAAGCTCAAGTGTCCGGTTTGTGCCGAGTCGTTCAGGGAACGGCACCATCTGACCAGGCACATGACGGCGCATCAGGACAAGGAGGAGGATGGGAATTTGACCAGTAAAAAATAATTGATTTATGTATAAATAATGTATTTCGAGTATATCAGATTTTTTTGTATATATTAATTGTAAGTATTTGTGTATCGATATGGTAACACATAATGTATGATAGCAATAATGATTTTAAATGAATTGTCTAGTCGAAAAATGTGAAGATTTTTGTAAATATGTATATTGTGTATCTGTAGATATTTATTTGTTGATTATGTTATTAAAAATTGTGCAATATTATTGTTTTATCAAGTTAAATAAAAATTATAATTCAAAATTTTTGTTATGTTTTTAATTATTTATATTTTCAGTGTTAAAAACTTTATACAAATAAGTTAGATTTACGAGAAAATATTTATAATGTATATTTAGAATTATAATTTACCACATTTTACAAAATATTTATATTTTAAAATGAAAAATATTTAAGAATTAGTTTCAAATAATATTTAATACATATGCTTATTAAAATTATTAATTATTAATTACATTTTACCTAATTTGATATTAAAATTCAAATTCAATCAGACAAATATAAATTATAAAACAAATTAATTTATATAAAGAAAATTTTTTAAATTATTTTATAAAATTTAAATTTTAGTAATAAATAATAAATAAATAGAAGAGAATATTTTAATTATTTGATAGATATTTAAAAAATTATTATCATTAATAACTATTTTATTCACTTTCAAGTTATTAATAAAAAATAATCATTAAATAAAACAAAACATTTTGTTTGATTGATTTAAATATAAAAATTATTAAAATTATTAATTAATAAGCTCTATTTTACACATTTATTTTTAAAAATGTTACATATGTAATTATAAATAAATAAAATTCAATAAATAGAAGAATAGAATATTTCTATATTTAATTGATACAAATTTTACTTTTTACTTTTACTCACTATTTATTTATAAAAATTTAAATTATTTAAAAATAAATTATTAATAAAAAAATGTTTATTAAAAAAAATATATACTGTCTGATTTAAACACAAAAAATTATTAAAATTATTAATTATTAACTACTTTACTTACTATTTATTTTTAAAAATTTAAATTATTTGAAAAAAATTATTAATTATATTATATATTGTCTGATTTAAATAGAAAAAATTACTAAAATTATTAGTTACTAAGCTCTATTTTATACAATATTTATTTTTAAAAATTTTAAATATTTGATAATGAATAAAAAATAAATAAGAAGAGGATATTTTATCTTATTAACACAAATTTTAAACATTAATAAAATTGTTAATTATTAATAATTATTTTGTTTCCTATTTACTTTTAAAAATTTAAAAATAAGTTATTAATAAAAATTTGAAAATAATTTATTAAAAAATATATTTTTTAATTAAAAGAAAATATGTTATGTCTGATTAAACATAAAAAATGATTAAAATTATTAATTACTAAACTCTATTTTACAAAATATTTATTTTTAAAAATTTTAAATTTGTTACTGAATTAAAAATAAATCAAATTATATAAATAGAAGAGAATATTTTTTGTTTAATTGATATAAATTTTAAAAATTAAAAAAATTATTAATTAATAACAATTTTAGTCCCTATTTACTTTTAAAAATTTAAATTATTTGAAATTAACTTGTTAATAAAAAATATTATTTATTTTTAAAAGGGTTGAATATTTGATAATGAATTAAAAATAAATAATATTCAATAAATAGAAGAGAATATTTTATGTTTCTCATACAAATTTTAAAAATTAATAAAATTAATAATTATAACGAATTTATTTACTTTTAAAAATTAAATTATTTAAAAATAAGTTATTAATTAAAATATTTTATGTCTGATTGATTTTAACAAAAAAATTATTATTATTAAATTATTAATTATTAATTAATATTTTACTTACTACTTACTTTTAAAAATTTTAGCTATAAATAAAAATATTGACCAAAAGGAAGAAAATATTTTATGCCTAATTGATGTAAACTAAAATGTTATTAAAATTATGAATTACTAAGCTCAGTTTAACACAATATTTATTTTTTAAAATTTTAAATATTTAATAATCGCTTGTAAGTAGGTAATATTAAATGAATAAAAGAGAATATTTTATGTTTGATTGATACAAAAAATTATTAATTATTACCACTTTACTCACTACTACTTTTAAAAATTAAAAATATTTAAAAATTATTAATAAACAATAATCAATAAATAAAGAAAATATTTTATGTCTGATTGATTAAATATAAAACTAGCTCAGTTTTAGACATTATTTTAAAAATATTAAATATTTAATAATAAACTATAAATAAATAATATTCAATAAATAGAAAAAAATATTTTATATTTAATTAATTTAATTAAACATATATAAAAATTAAAATTTTATTATTCAAATTTTATTTTTAAAAATTTTAAATATTTATTATAAGTCACTTAAGGATAATAAATAAGAAAATATGATTGATTGATTTACACATTAAAAATTATTAATTATCGATTTAAATGTTGGTAGACAGTTAATGCCCAACATTCCCATGAAATCCATTTAAAAAACTTGTCAGCCGCAACGTCACGCCGATCACCAACGCATATGCCCTGTTGTTTTCTTGTTTTTGCACGCCGGAACACGTTCCCATGTCAACCGGTCCCCGCGACTTCCCCAAACATCTATATTTGGCCCGGCATTCCCCGGGACTCCCATGTAATCTCGTTTCACGGTACATTCGAACGGACCGCTCTTACAAGGCGAGACGAATCGATTCCCATTGGATGGCTGATAACGTTGAATGGCTTACGTATTGGTCACGCAGCGGCACGTGACTGCGTTATTTGTTCGACGTTACTTGTTAGCGGATCGTTCATAGCTCATTGCTCTTTAATGGTACACAACAGATTTCTGCAAATTAGTTTATAGAGACGTTAAGATTTGGACGTCGTGCGACTGATATAAATTTGATTAACGATGCCGTGACCGTAAAGTGTCGCTTTCTGTATGTTAGATTTAGTGGGATAATGTGGTTAAGTCTGAAGAGGTCCGGTTACGATGATAAATCTACAATTACGTCTGTTACGATTAGAAACATGTCGTTTACCAATTGAGAAACGGTTGACGTTGAAGAGAATTTTTTAAAAATTTAAATTGTTGTTTAAGTTTTAAATAAGTTAGGTTAGATTAGGTTTTTAGGTTATTTAATAATAAACTATAAATAAATAAAATTCAATAAACAGAAGAGAATATTTTGTGTTTGATTGATGTAAATTTTAAAAATCCATAAAATTAATAATTGTTATTAACTATTTTACTCACTATTTACTTTTAAAAATTTAGTTATTTAAAAATAAGTTATTAAAAAAATATTTATTAAATAGAAGAATATATTTTATGTCTGATTTAAACATTAAAAAATTGTTAAAATTATTAGTTACTAATTTTAAATATTTAATAATAAATTATAAATATATAATATTCAATAAGAGAGATTCAAATTTTAAAAATTAATAAAATTATTAATTATTAATAACTATTTTACTCACTACTTGCTTTTAAAAATTTAAATAAAATAAAAATAGATTATTAATAAAATATTTATTAAATAGAAGCAAATATTTTAAGTTTGAAAAAAACAGAAAAAATTATAAAAATTATTAATTATCAAGCTCTATTTTACACAATATTTATTTTTAAAAATTTTAAATATTAGATAATGAATTAAAAATAACTAATATTCAATAAACGGAAAAGAATTTGGTTGATACAAATTTTAAAAATTAATAAAATTATTAAAAAATAAAATATTTTATGATAAAAATTAAAGAAATTATTAATTATTAATTACAATTTTACTTACTATTTACTTCTAAAAATTAAAAAAAATTAAAAATATTATAAATAAAAATATTCATTAAAAAAAGAAAATATTTTATGTCTAATTGATGTATACAAAAAAAGTTTTAAAATTATTAATTACTAAGCTCTGTTTTACACAATATTTATTTTTAAAAATTTTAAATATTTAATAATAATTTGTAAATAAATAATATTAAATAAATAGATGAGAATATTTTATGTTGGATTGATACAAATTAAAAATTTATTAAAATTATTAATTATTAATTACTACTTTACTCACTATTACTTTTAAAAATTTCAAATATTTAAAAATAAGTTATTAATAAAAAATATTTATTAAATAGAGAAAAATATTTTATGTCTGATTGATTTAAACACAAAAAAATATTAAAATTATTAATCACTAACGTCTATTTTACCAAATACTTATTTTTAAAAATTTTAAATATGAATTAAAATAAATAATATGAAATATGAATTAAAATAAATAATATTCAATAAATAGAAGAGAATATTTTTTGTTTGATTGACATAAATTTTAAATTATTAAAAAATAAGTTATTAAAAAAAATATTTATTAAACAGTAGAAAATATTTTGTCAGATTGAATTAAACAGAAAAAATTATTAAAATTATTAATTAATGAACACAATTTTACCATATGTATATATATATATATATATATATATATATATATGTATATATATATATATATATATATATATATATATATATATATATATATATATATATATATATATATATATTTAATTTCGAAAATTTTAAATATTTAATAATAAATTATAAATAAATAATATTCAATAAATAGAAGAGAATATTGTATGTTTGATATAAATTTTAAAAATTAATAAAATTATTAATTATTAATTATTAATAACTATTTTAGTCACTATTTGCATTTAAAAAATTAAATTATTTAAAAATAAGTTATTATTAAAAATATTTATTAAATAGAAGAAAATATTTTATGTCTGATTGATTTAAACAGAAAAAATTATTAAAATTATTAATTACTAAACTCTATTTTATACAATATTTAATTTTGAAAATTTTAATTATTTAATAATAAATTATAAATTAATAATATTCAATAAGTAGAAGAGAATATTTTATGTTTGAATGATATAAATTTTAAAAAATTAATAAAATTATTAATAACTATTTCCAAATGTACAGGAATTAAGATGTATTATTTTATAAATATTGAAGAATAATGAAATATATTTTTTAAACCCACTAAACAAAATTTGAATTAAATCCTTTTATAAAAAATCTTTTACAAAATGATTTTAAATTTTTGTGCTATTTTTGTGGCACCACACCGCACATTTTGATTTTTTTTAATCTAGTTATAGCGGATACGTTTGTACGTATAATTCCGGAATATATTTTTATAAAAACACCATAAAAAATACATTTTTAATTGAATTTTTTATCGGGAAGATTTATGACGTATTCATACAAAAAAAAGGCCAGAGAAAAATAATAATAAAACCCCGTTCTGCTCAAAAACCTATAAAAATCCAGCAGTAAAAACAAATACGATCCCATTATCAGTTAGTTTATAACATTGCAGAACTGTCCGTTCTGGTTGTTTTTTTTTTTTAAATTCCACCAATAAAGACTATTATCGTCCGCCGCCGCACATTTAATCTTCCAATCGAATTGATGATTGTTTTAATAGGTATCATCGGCGGTTTTAGTATTTGTGCCAAATATGAATATAATATAGATTTTAA
This sequence comes from Aethina tumida, assembly GCF_024364675.1. NCBI lineage: Eukaryota > Metazoa > Arthropoda > Insecta > Coleoptera > Nitidulidae > Aethina > Aethina tumida. Next base: position 4,952,431 of record NC_065438.1, read on the forward strand.
AACGAGATTAAATCCGTAAATTGAATCCGAATGAAAATCCGGAATGAACGCATTGGAACAAGAAGATTAGATAAGTGTAATTACTGATTTATTAGCGCGAACAGGCGGCCGGAAAAGGGTGTGACGTGGCGACAAAGCTTGGCCCAGCTTCACCCGCAACAACTTCCCACCTCGCACTTGAAAAAAACCATTAAAATCACTGTTTTCTTCGGTCAATAATTAAGTAACAGTGCGTGAATTGTAACACAAACAAACAAACAAACGGAGGTTAAAAAAAATGTTTGGCGATTAGTGAAATAAATTGGTATTAGCCGTTATCGGTTTTCTTTTGGGTTTCGGTTTGAGATAATCTGCTAATCACCCCCACACCAATGTCCCCCCTTAAACGTCGGTTTATGCGCCATATAAAACACCGAAGTCAGATACCGATGATAAGCCTTTGTTTCATTAAATCCTAAATCGGATTTTTAAGGTTATTATTCGGGGGCTAATAAATTTTAATGTTCACCGTAAATTGTTCCCCTTAAATTTGAATTAGTTGAATTTATATTTGTAATATTAATATCAAAATAATAGAAAATCATTCATTAAGAAAATATAAAAATAATCATCGAAATATTTAAGTAGAATTATGAAAACAAAATTTATTTTAATTTAGTAAATTTTAGAAAAAAATTAAGAAAAATTAAAGTAAGTTTTTAAATATATTTTCATTTATATTAAAAAATTCAAAATATTTAATAACAGTTATAAATAAATATAATTAATATTCAATAAATAAAATTATTAATTATTAATAACAAAATTATATTTAACATAATATTTATGTGTGAAAATTGATTTTTTAAATAATAAATTATAAAAAAATTGAAATTTACTTTAATTTATTAAATATTAGAAATTATTTACTTTTTATTTTGCCAAAAATTATGTAAAAGTTCCATATTTATTGTTTATTTATTTATTTTAAAAATAATTTATCTAACATTTATAAATTTATATTAAAAAAACTAATTATTTAAGTCAAAACTAAAATTTGAAGTATTATGAACTTTTGAATAAAAAAGTAGAAATATAAAATTTATTTTAATTTAGTAAAAATTAAAAAAAAAAAAATAGTTAAAAATTAAGAAAAAAGTAAAGTAAGTTTTTAAACATTTTTAAATTTATATTAAAAAAATCCTAAAAATATTTTTTCAGGGAAATTTTTGAATTATAAAAAAATTAAAATTAACTTCAATTTATTAAATATTAGAAATAATTTATTTTTTATATTGCCAAAAATTATGAAAAAGTACAATATATATTATTTAATTTTAAACATTAAAAATAATTTATATAAGTTTTTAAACACATTTAAATTTACATTAAAAATATTTAATATAAAATATTAAATATTAAAAATATTCATTTTTATAATTTAAAAATTTTTTAAATATTTTTGTTTAAAATAAATATAAAAAACTTAAAATTAAAATATTTAATAATCAGTTATAAATGTATAAAATTAATATTAAATAAATAAAATTATTTATTACACAAAATTCATTAAATTTTACACAATATTTATATATGAATATTCAATTTTTGAATAATAAATTAAAAGAAAACTTAAAATTTATTTTAATTTATTAAATACTAAAAATAATTTAAGTTTTATTTTGCTAAAAATTAAAAAAAATGCAACATTTATTTATTAGTTATTTTAAATATTAAAAATAATTTATATAGTTTAACATATATAAATTCATATTAAAAAATATTTTCTTTTATAATAATAATTAATTAATACTTATAATAAAGTTTTTAAACATATTTAAATATTTATTTAAAAGATTTATTATAAAATATTTAATATTGAAAATACTTTCTTTTATAATATAAAAATATTTTAAATAATTTAAAATTAAGAAAATATTTATTTATCATTTATTTTAAAAATTAAAAATATATATTACCCTATATTAAGTTCAAATTTTTGTTAATTTTTAATTTTTTTAGAAAAAGATTTTTTGTAACAATTGTAAATAAAAACCTATTTTTAAATAAATATACAAAGAGTGTGGACATTTTCACAAAATATTAATAATAATAATGAATTATTATTGATTTTTTGGAAGAGTGTATATTTTGGAGACTAAAAAACCATCAGGAAAGTTTGGAATACAAAAAATTAATAGAAAAATAAAAATTGTTGGTTACTAGTAGAGACATCTGACTTACTACAAACAGTAATGCCATTTCGAAGTGACATTTCTCAGTACCCATCTCATTTAAAAATCAAAATTAATTTCGTAACATGGCCGCGAAGCATCTGATTATCAAGAAAATGATCACCAACGGCAAAAAGGATTTGCGTGTGTCGGGTTTGAGCGAGGTGCGCGACGAACACATCGAAATCTTACGAAAATCCTACGTTCTGGACCTGTCGAGCAACGGCATATCCCATTTGCCGCCGTCGTTCTCCACACTGATCACCATCAGGGCGATGGACCTGGGCCAGAACAAGCTGACCGAATTGCCCGACAACTTTGGCGATCTGGTCAAGCTCAAGTATTTAAATTTGCGCCAGAACAAACTGGAACATCTGCCTCAGAGCTTTCGCAACTTGAAACAACTTATATGGCTGAACTTACGAGATAATCCACTGTTACCGACTGTCGCGTTGATCGCCGGACCTTGTCTGGATCTCAGACAGTGTCTGAGGTGTGCCGAAAATGTTGTCAATCTAATCGCAAAATTCCAGTGGAAAATTAAGTTGGAACTGGCCCAAAGGCACAGGCATAAATTGAAACAATTGGAAATGATAATACGGGAGAAACAACATGACGAAGAGAAGGCAAAGATAGGCAATCAAGTTGCAGTTCCTCAGGAAACGAGGAGTTTTATTTGGATATTTCTAAATTACATTAATAGCATTGCTATTGTAGCCAGTGTTTTACTGAGCAAGATACGGGGGATATATTATTCTATGGTAACGAAATTATGTAATTCAATAATATGGCACTATTAATTATAAAGAGTAAAATACTATGGTATTTGGTCATTTGAAGCGAAATTAATTTATATTATTAGAGTTTTTTAAAAATTACTTGTACGCTATACATTACATTAATATACATATTAAACCAAATTGTTTTTATTTGATTTTATTAAAAATTAAAAATGCCTCCCCACCCCATAATTGTGCCACCAACAAATAAGGTGGTCTTCGGACAAAATCTAGATTCATCTATAGAGAATGTAACTTCTTGTAGTATATAACATGATGGAGGACTTTTCTTTTCCTTCGACTTAAGATTCTCTTTGGCCTTCCATAGTTTGTTTTGATGGTTAATTTTTTGTGAGTTTGACTTTCCTCTTCTTTATTTTTAATCCTTTATTCTTTCTTCATCTTAGGTTTTTACCCTTATTTACATATCTTTTTTACATCTTTTACTTTTGATGCATTATTTTCAATCAATTTCCTTTACGGTCTTCCATCTACTGTTTTCCTTTTTCTCTTCATTTTTTTCTTTATAATGAAAAACGAAGAGCTATGTTTTTTCTTAGTTAATAAATTTATGTAATTCATTAATCATTTTATACTCCTACGTACGATTAAAGTTTGTCATGATACAATATGAGATTGGTGATGAAATTATAACCAACAATCCTTGTTAGTTGTAACTTCTTAGACTTCTAAAGATACTTCTAAAGAAATTGTCTTTTTCTTCTGTTTTTAAAGTCTTTTGCCCCTTTGCTATTGTATTTATCTGTTCAGTTCATTCTACCTTTGTCTTCTTTTCTTTTTCTTCGAGTTAAGGTTCTCTTTGATCTTCCATAGAGTTTGACTTTTCTCTTCTTTATGTTTAATCCTTTATTCTTTCTTCATCTTAGGTTTTTACCCTTATTTACATATCTTTTTTACATCTTTTACTTTTGATGCATTATTTTCAATCAATTTCCTCTACGGTCTTCCATCTACTGTTTTCCCTTTTGTCTTCATTTTCTCTTTATAATGAAAAACAAAGAGCTATGTTTTTTCTTAGTTAATAAATTTATGTAATTCATTAATCATTTTATACTCCTGCGTACGATTAAAGTTTGTCATGATACAATATGAGATTGGTGAAGAAATTATAACCAACAATCCCTGTTAGTTGTAACTTCTTAAACTTCTAAAGATACTTCTAAAGAAATTATCTTTTTTTTCTGTTTTTAAAGTCTTCTGCCCCTTTGCTATTGTATTTATCTGTTCAGTTCATTCTACCTTTGTCTTCTTTTCTTTTTCTTCGAGTTAAGGTTGTCTTTGATCTTCCATAGTTTGTTTTGATGGTTATTTTTTTGTGAGTTTGACTTTTCTCATCTTTATTTTTAATCCTTTATTCTTTCTTCATCTTAGGTTTTTACCCTTATTCACATATCTTTTTTACTTCTACTTTTGATGCATTATTTTCAATCAATTTCCTCTATAGTCTTCCATCTACTGTTTTCCCTTTTTTCTTCATTTTCTCTTTATAATGAAAAACAAAGACCTATGTTTTTTCTTAGTTAATAAATTTATGTAATTCATTAATCATTTTATACTCCTACGTACGATTAAAGTTTTTCATGATACAATATGAGATTGGGGAAGAAATTATAACCAACAATCCTTAGTAGTTGTAACTTCTTAAACTCCTAAAGATACTTCTAAAGAAATTGTCTTTTTCTTCTGTTTTTAAAATCTTCTGCCCCTTTGATATTGTATTTATCTGTTCAGTTCATTCTACTTCTTTTTTCTTTTCTTTTTCTTCGGGTTAAGATTCTCTTTGACCTTCCATAGTTTGTTTTGATGGTTATTTTTTTGTGAGTTTGACTTTTCTCATCTTTATATTTAATCCTTTATTCTTTCTTCATTTTGAGTTTTTGCCCTTATTTATATATATATTTTACGTCTTCTTTTGATGCATTATTTTTAATTAATTTTCTCTAGTGTTTCCTCTTTTCTCTTCATTGTTCTCTTTATAAAGAAAGACAAAATGGATTTGTTTTTTGTCAGTTAATACATATAAGCCACTTATTGTGGTCACAACCTTTGCCTCAGTAAAAAGTCTCAAAAAAAAAATCTTGGATAGGAGTTGTAGCCCGATTTCTACCCTGACCTGGTCTCCTTGTATGGTCACCAATCTCCACGTACCGTTGTATCATACAGGAAGTGGATAGAAATAATAGAAAAAATTATTTACAAAATCATAGGTGGTCCTTGGAACGGCGAAGTATAAAACACTATGGAGGACTTTAAACCCGTGCAGGATGTTCTGTCGACGGCGTCGGCCGAAGGGCGGGGGCGTCGGGCGGCCGGAGTTTTGGGGGGTAGGTTCGTGAACGGCTGAAACAGGACAACGAGCTGCACATTTCCGGTAACGGTTTGAGCGGAAACCCCGCCATTGTGCGCTACGTCGTAATTAACAAACTAAACTTAACATGTGCTTTCCTGTCGCCATTGTACTCTTCTAAATTAATGAGCCGGTTTCCTTTCAATACCACTCGTATATCAAGTGACCCGTGCCGCGGCCGGGCCCCGAAAATCCCGAAACGATGTCCTGCGTTGGTGTGCCGGAATGAGTTTTACCGATTATTTATTGTTGTTGGCCGGTTTGCATCAAACGTTTTTGTCCTTGCTTCCTGAAGTCACGGACTAAAACTGCAATTACGTCAACATTGTCGATTGTTTGAAGTCCAGACTTCAGGGCAGTCGCATTTATTGCAGGAATCCTCGATAATGCCGGAGGGAAAAACAAGGAGATGATCGATTGTAATGGTGGTTATTGTACGATATTTGTCACAAAGAAAACAACATATTTTTAGTTTTATTTTCAATAAGGCAATCGCAAAGAGTGACGTAAATCAAACTGATGGTCGTAGATTATATAGTTCGGTCGTCAAAAATACATAGTCTGATTGATATTTGGCAATTTCGTTTGATTGCGCCGCCACTTCATCACCGGTTCGAAAACGATCAACGGGTTATATGGCCGATCAATAACTGAACAAAGGCCATAACTATTTTACAAGTTTGTTTTCAGTTAATAAATTGATTTGATAGATAAATGATTTTATAGTCCTATTTCCGAATAAAGTTTCTTAACACCCAGGAGGAAATTGGAAAAGAAATAATAATCGATAATCACTGATAATTAAAACTTCGTAAACATTATTAAATAATATCTAAAATTGGTATTTCTTTTATTCCGAAACAAGATTATCTTTAGTCTTCCAATATTTGTTTTAATTGTACTTTTTTATCTTATCTTTCTCTTATATTTAGTTTTTGTTTTCATTTTTAATTAGTTAAAAAGTTTAAAAGAAATTGCCTTTGTTTTACTTTTATTTTTTAAACCTTTCTGTCCCAGTCCTTCATTGATGCATTTAGTTCTTCTAACATATCTTCTACTTTTCATGTATTTTGTGAATTTTCCTTATAGTCAAATCTGTCTTTGTTTGTGTCTTTATTTTTAATTAATTCATTTAATTTATTTATTTATAACTAAAAATCATTGTTTGTTTCAAATTTTTAAAGAAATTTTCTTTTTCTTTTGTTTTATGAATTATCCTGATGTATTTATTTCCCCTGTCTCTTCTACTTCTGACATCATTTTTGTTTTCCTTCAAATCAACATTCTTCTTGCTCTTCCTTTGTGTGTTTCTATAATTTTTTAATATTATAATTATTTTGTTTTTTCTCTCTTTTGTGGTCTTATCCTGTTCGTCTTTATTTAACTTTGGTTTTTACCTTTATTTCCAGTTATTAAGAAAGCTCTAAAGAAATTGTCTTTTAGGTTTGTTTTTATTTCTTAAACTCCTCAGTCCCTTTCTTCTTGTTAGTACATCTAGTGTTGCATTTAGCTTTTCTATATCTTCTATCATTCATGCCTTTTGTGTATTTTCTTTCTAATCAAATTTATTTATGGTCTTCCATTGGCTTTTCTCTTTTCTATCAATTACTCTGTTTACATTATTAAATAATATTTCAAAGGGGTTTAAAGTTCTAAAAATCTTCTCTATTTCTTATATTTTTTGAATTCTTCTGACTCTTCATTGATATAGTCTTTCCTCTATGATATTTATCTCTCTCGTCTCTTTTACTTTTGACATCATTTTTGTTTCCTTTTAAATCAAGATTCCCCTTGTTCTTCTTTTGATTGTTTAGATGTTTTTTTATATTAATATTTTTTTTCTCTCTTTTGTAGTTTTATCCCGTTTTTCCTTATTTAACTTTAGTTTTTACTTTTATTTCCAGTTACTAAAAAGGTTTTAAAAAAATTGTCTTTTAGTTTTGTTTTTATTTCTTAAAATCTTCTGTTCCTTTCTTGTTGTTAGTACTTCTAGTGTTGCATTTAACTTTTCTACATCTTCTACCATTCATGACTTTTGTGTATTTTCTTTCTAATCAAATTTATTTATGGTCTTCCATTGGCTTTTCTCTTTTCTATCAATTATACTGTTTACACTATTAAATAATGTTTCAAAGGGGCTTAAAGTTATAAAAATCTTCTCTTTTTCTGATGTTTTTTGAATTCTTCTGATTCTTCATTGATAATAGTCTTTCCTCAATGATATTTATCTCATTCGTCTCTTTTATTTTTGACACCATTATTGTTTTCTTTTAAATCAAGATTCCCCTTGTTCTTCCTTTGATTGTTACCGATGATTTTTTATATTATTATTTCTTCCTTTGTTTGTTTCGATTGTTTTTTTTTATTATAATTACTTTGTTTTTTCTCTGTTTTGTTGTTTTATCCTATTTTTCTTTATTAATTTGGTTTTTGCCTTTATTTTCAGTCATTAAAAAAGTTTCAAAGAAACTCTCTTTTAGTTTTGTTTTCATTTCTTTATTTATTTCTATTTATTTTAATAATTCTGTTTTAGTTATTAAATAATGTTTCAAAAAGGTTTAAAATTCTAAAGAAATTCTGTTTTTCTTTGTTTTCCGAATTCTTCTTTCTCTTCTTTTATTGTATTTCTCCTGTCTCTTCTACTTTTGACATCATTTTTGTGTTTCTTCAAATCAAAATTTTCTTTACACTTCAATTGTTTGTTTCATTGGTTTCTGTTTTATTTTGTCTGTATTTTTTGTTGTTTTTATTCCATTTTATTCCATTTAACTTTGATTTTGCCTTTATTTTCAGTTAGTAAGAAAATTTTAAAGAAAAATCTTTTTATTTAGTTTTTATTTCTTTACCTCTTCTGTCCTTTCTTGTTGTTAATATTTTCAGTGTTATATATATTCTTCTATATCTTCTAACTTTGTTCCAGTATGTTTTCTTTTCAATAAAATTTCTCTATGGCCTTCTATTGACTGTTTTTATCAGTATTTTTATTTTTTTCTTAATTGTTCTCTTCATTCCTTTTATCTTTCTTAATTTTTGACATTGTTTTTAGTTGATAAATTTAATTTGTTGTCTTAATTTTTGATAAAGTTTATCATGTATAATAGTCCTCTGTCTCTTTCTAGCTATTGGTCTAGTCTTTCCATCTATTTGTAGATCATATCTATCAATTCATATTAATCTAATTTGACTTTGATTTCTACGTTTTACACTTCTTTGTTAGTGTCTGAATAGGCTTTTTTGGTGTTAAGTATATGAGAAAACATAATGACCATAACTCAAATCTAGACTAATGAAAAAACCTTCCACACTTCCGCATAAATCAGACCGTGGCTCATTTAATAAAGCATATTATATTTAAATATGGCCCTCATCCCGAGTGGGGAGTTATCATCCAGACGAAAAAATCGAGTAGAAGAAAACAAAAAGGTGGCGTTGTAGCCGCGCTCTTATCTGCGCAAATAAAAATGCATTTAAATGTTTAGAGTATAGTCGCGTTTGGCGGCGGCGGCGTCCCGGGGCGTCCGGGGGTGTACGGAGACGAATATCGCCGACTGCAGCCCGCTTATCACGGCACTCTCGGACCATTAATTCCAAATCACGTTACCGGATTCAAACATTATAAAATGATCAGTTCATTTCACAGCCACCTATTGTTTAAGAGAGGGTTAAATAATTGAATCAGTCCGTTTCCGGTCTGGCTGGCTCTCAGCTCTCTCTCTCTCCGGCACTCCAGAATCGACGTACGTTCCACTCATTAGCGACGGCACATTAACTTGGGAACAGTATGGCCTATACGACCGTCCAATATGCTTGGGCTCGCCGCCTTTTTTAAAATTACCTTTAAAAACGGGCCAGATCAAAGAGCACTTCGTCTTATTTACGACGTTCGTAATTTTCCTTAACGGTTTTAATTTGCTTCCAGTTTTCTTTACGGTCTCCCTCCTTCGTATAGGATTTATGTGAGAATAATCCGCTAATCCCATCGGCACAAACAAACCGAATTATAATGGAGAAAGAACCGGGCCAAATGAATTTCGTTTAAATGTGTGACGTTCAAAACCAACTTCGCCACGAGTTTAACTTATCAAATAACCTCGAACACAAGCGGAGAGAGAGGAGTTTCTGAAACTCTCTTATTCCACGAGCCAGGAACTGTTATCCTGTTATCTAGTCGCAAACACCGTTAGTCTCTTGTGTGAAGCAAGTTGGAGCGTTTCGCAGATTGTTCACAGGAAAACTTGCTACTGGTTTTTGCTACGGACAAACTTTAACAATGACTCCGCTTCGGGCCACGTATGTTATCAAAACAAATTCTCGTGGTTTTAAAATTACACTCCCGAGATTATGCGGCGTTCATTTGCATAATCCCGGAGTGGAGGAGTGTGTGTTTTTGTTTACCGTGCTGCTGTGGAGCTGAAGCTGGATGTGGGAATATTGAAAGTTCCGAAGATTTGCAAAAAACGTCTTAGAATATTGAACAGTTTTTTTTATTATAAAATAGTCGTCATTTAATGCCAATAAAAATAATTTATTACAACCAAAATTTAAGAAATTTATACGTCATCAAATGTATAAGAAATGTCAAATAAATTCTTCCCGTTCATCCTCATTGAACACTTCAAAGTCTTAATTGTTTTTCTTCTATTACTGTATATTTTATTGTTTATGTTTTCAGATAATAAATTGATTTAATAGATAAATGATTTTATAATCTTATTTCCGAATAGTTTTTTAAGATGGAGGAGGAAATTGGGAATGAAAGAAACAAATAATGGAAGAAAATAATGAAGGAGATTTATTATTGTCGATTAATATTTATCTTCAGTTTTTCTCTTTATTTTTAGTTAGAATTTAATTAGTTAGAACCCTTTGTTGCCTGTTTCTTGTTTTTAGTTCTAGTTCTAGTATTATATTTGTATCTTCTAAATCTTGAATCTTTGATGCGTACTCTCTAATAAACTTTTATTAATTAGATCACTGTTACTAAAAATTTTTAAACACTGTTAAATAGAATCTAAAAATGATATAACTCCTTTGTAGCTTTCTTCTTATTATTCTTCTTTTTTTCCTTTTTTTTCCTTTTATTTTCAACTAATATAAAATTTTAAAGAAAACATCTTTACCTTTTGTGCCTTTTGTGTGTTCGCTTTGTAATAAAATTTTGTGATGGTCCCCCATTAATTGTTTTCATCAGTTTCATCACTGCCAATTAAAATATATCCAAAAATAATAAATGTTCTTTGTTCTTTCTTTTCGTATTTTCTTTATTTTTCTATGCTTTTTTTATCTCCAGTAAATACAATTTTTTAAATAAATTGTCTTCCAGTTTTATTATTATTTTTTAAACTCTTCTGCCTGTTTCTTGTTTTTAGTTCTTTTAATATTGCATTTATTTCTTCTATATCTTCTAATTTTGGTGCCTTTTCTGTGTCCTTTTTCTAATAAAATTTTGTTATGATCCCTTGATTGTTTTCATTAGTTTCATCACTGTTAATTAAAATTTCTTAATATCTAGAAATTATATAACTCGATTGATCCTTTCCTCCTTTTCTTCTTTCTTGTTCTTTGCTTTTTTCTTTTATTTTTAGTCAGAACAAAATTTTAAATAAGTTGGCTTCTTGTTTTGGTATTATTTATTAAACTCTTCTGCCTCTTTCTTTTTATTATTCTAATGTTGCATTTATCTCTTCTATATCTTCTAACTTTGATGTCTTTTTTTTGTAAAATTTTGTGATGATCTCCCATTGATTGTTTTCATCAGTTTCATCAATTCAAGTTTATTAATATCTAAAAATGATATAACTCGTTTGTTCCTTTCCACCTTTTCTTCTTTATTTTTCTTTGCATTTTCTCATTATTTTCAGTTTAAAACAAAATTTTAAACTCTTCTGTATGTTTCTTGTTGTTTGTTTTTCTAATATCACATTTACATCTTCTATATCTTTTAACTTTGATACTTCTTGTGTGTTTTCTCTTCAGTCAATTTTTTCTATGATTTTCTATTGACTGTTTCATACATTTTGACTTTCGTAATTTTTGGTTTTTGTTTTTATTTTGAGTTAATAAATTTATTCAATTCATTAATGATTTTATATCCCTATTTTAAAACAAAATTTGTCACGATACAGATGAACTTGAAAAAAACACGTTTTAAAATGATGAACAGTTTATATTATGAATAATAATAAATTATTACAACAAATTTTAAGAAATATATACATTATCAAGCTTTAAATATGTCATCAGTTTTTTATATAATAATATTATGACACATCCATACCAGAAATGTTAAAAGAACTTTTTTAAAAACTCATCTTCCTCCCGTTCACCTTCATCGTCCTCTTCATAACCCTTATTGGTTTCAGGTGTTACAACCTGAACATACTCCTTAATTTGTTCTTCTTGTATTTCTGGTTTCATCCAGCATGAATTGTAATATTCCCGAGGATCTAAACGTCTTGGAGGAACTGGAAGCGGCGGTATTTTTTTTGGTTTCTTCTCTACCACATTAATTCCGTTCCACTTTTCCTCAATTTCTATTTCCGCATTCCACATCGCCAGTTGCGTCTCCGAAAGATACCCCGACCTCAAAGCGGCTATGTCGTTTTGCGTTTGCATATACTCAGCCTTGTCCTGTTCCATCAACTTCTTCAGCTCAACTTGCCTTTGCTGCGAGAGCACTTTCACAAGTTCTTCAGCGAGGTCGGCCTCACGGCCGTGGTGGGTCCGTTTCCTTGATAGTGTTTCCAGTTCCCGGATCATGACTCGATATTGTAGCTTGCACTTTTTGTAATGGCACCAGTACGACGGACGATTTGGTTCTATAAAATTTTTCACCACCTTGCTGATCAACTTCCAGTTGTCGGTGCCGTAACGTGCTACTGCTGAAGCCAAAACCAGTTTTTCTTTGAGGCTCCAGTTTCCAATTAGACGGTTTTCATCTATTGTCGCCATCGTTTCAATTATTAATTCTAGGCAACCGACCTGCTCTCACTTCTGTTAATGTCAAATTTGACGTTTCGGTAACGTAGCAACTAATAATAATTTAATAAACAGCGGGAAATAATCGTAAATAATAAAAAGATTTAAATAAATGAAGCTACAAAAGATATTTTAAAAAAAGTATAAATCAAAAGGTTCCGGACTGAACAATCTTGAAATGAATTTTTTGTTTTATCTCTGCTTTGCATAGAGGAATTTATGCTAAAAATTTGTATATGCACGATATAAATTGTATATTTTATTTGTGACTCGACCATATTTTAATAGAAAATTGAAATCAAGAACAGAACGGAACAGAAATCATATATCAAGCACAATAAGATATATGAATGAGTGAGACACATTTTATGTAAATCAAGGAAAATCTCATACATAGAGATTGGCGCTGGTTGGAAATTAGTCCCTATGAAGAGTCTGAATAGGAGTAAACTGTAAAACGTTAGGTCACGCAGACTGCTTACAATTCGCTTTTGAGCATATATCCATATTAATGTTACCATATTTCATTATCTCATTCATATGGAAATCTCAAACAATTAGTCAAAATTCCACCGGCAACAGTGGGCCTTCTCTTATTTAGTATTTACCCGCCACAAAACAATCCGCAGCGGCGATAATTGTTTTTGGTACCGAATGCAAATATCAATCTCATACATAAATTAAATCTGCACAAAACAGGGACCCCATATCGGGGTAATATACAATTTACATTCATCGCCGACACTTGACAAATTACAGGTTACCTGTATTTACATTTTGAATTGATCTGTTTTAAGCCAACATCAGAACATCACCATTAATATTAATTTGCTATTTGTTTTTCGTCTAAAGAATGTGAATAATATGATTGTATATAACTTCCTCATATTTTATTTCCTAAACACAAAAGGAAGGACAATAAAAGAAAAAATATCTATACAATTCAATAAAGATAAAAACAATGTAAATGACATTAATTATAAAAAATGTCTTTGATCAAAATAAACAGAAGAATCTTGAAATAACAAATGCTAAAAAACTGAAATAAATGAAGAACTTAAATGAATACTTCTAAAAATACAAAGTCTCCCCAAAATGTATAATAAAATGCACTGTAAAAATGTGTATGAACAAGTCAAATGAAGAAATTGAGTGAATACTTGTAAAATTCAAAAGATTTACTCCAATTCTCCCTCTACATCTCTGAATTTTGTTAATAATATTGAAAAGTTTAATTAAATGCACTGTAAAAATGTTTATGAACATGTCAAATGATGCAATTGAACGAATACTTGTAAAATTAAGTTTTTCTTCAATTTTAATCAGAAAAACTCTAGTGAATTTGAATTTTGTATATAATATTGAAAAGTAAAATAAAATGCACTGTAAAAATGTTTATGAACAAGTTAAATAAAGAAATTGAACGAACACTTGTAAAATTTAAATGCTTTTCTTTAATTTTAATCAGAAAAGCTTTACTGAATCTAAATTTTGTATATAATATTGAAAAATATAATAAAATGCACTGTAAAAATGTTTATGAACATGTCAAATGAAGCAATTGACGAATACTTGTAAAATTATAAATCTTTTCTTCAAATTTAATCAGAAAAGCTCTACTGAATCTGAATTTTATAAATAATATTGAAAAGTATAATAAAATACACTTTTAAAATGTTTATGAACAAACCAAGTGAAGAAATTGAACGAATACTTGTAAAATTTAAAAGCTTTTCTACAATTTTAATCAGAAAAGCTTTACTGAATCAAAATTTTGTTAATAATATTGAAAAGTTTAATAAAATGCACAGTAAAAATGTTTATGAACATGTCAAATGATGCAATTGAACGAAAACTTGTAAAAATTTAAAAGCATTTCTTCAATTTTAATCAGAAAAGCTTTACTGAATCTAAATTTTGTACATAATATTGAAAATATATAATAAAATGCACTGTAAAAATGTTTATGAACAAGTCAAATGAAGAAATTGAACGAATACTTGTAAAATTTAAAAGCATTTCTTCAATTTTAATCAGAAAGGCTTTACTGAATCTATATTTTGTACATAATATTGAAAAATATAATAAAATGCACTGTAAAAATGTTTATGAACAAGTTAAATGAAGAAACTGAACGAATACTTGTAAAATTTAAAAGCATTTCTTTAATTTTAATCAGAAAAACTTTACTGAACCTAAATTTTGTACATAATATTGAAAATATATAATAAAATGCACTGTAAAAATATTTATGAACAAGTCAAATGAAGAAATTGAACGAATACTTGTAAAATTTAAAAGCATTTCTTCAATTTTAATCAGAAAGGCTTTACTGAATCTATATTTTGTACATAATATTGAAAAATATAATAAAATGCACTGTAAAAATGTTTATGAACAAGTTAAATGAAGAAACTGAACGAATACTTGTAAAATTTAAAAGCATTTCTTTAATTTTAATCAGAAAAACTTTACTGAACCTAAATTTTGTACATAATATTGAAAATATATAATAAAATGCACTGTAAAAATGTTTATGAACAAGTCAAATGAAGAAATTGAACGAATACTTGTAAAATTTAAAAGCATTTCTTCAATTTTAATCAGAAAGGCTTTACTGAATCTATATTTTGTACATAATATTGAAAAATATAATAAAATGCACTGTAAAAATGTTTATGAACAAGTCAAATGAAGAAATTGAACGAATACTTGTAAAATTTAAAAGCATTTCTTCAATTTTAATCAGAAAGGCTTTACTGAATCTATATTTTGTACATAATATTGAAAAATATAATAAAATGCACTGTAAAAATATTTATGAACAAGTCAAATGAAGAAACTGAACGAATACTTGTAAAATTTAAAAGCATTTCTTCAATTTTAATCAGAAAGGCTTTACTGAATCTAAATTTTGTACATAATATTGAAAAATATAATAAAATGCGCTGTAAAAATGTTTATGAACAAATCAAATGAAGAAATTGAACGAATACTTGTAAAATTTAAAAGTTTTTCTTCAATTTTAATCAGAAAAGCTTTACTGAATCTAAATTTTGATAATAATATTGAAAAGTTTAATAAAATGCACTGTAAAAATGTTTATGAACATGTCAAATGAAGCAATTGAACGATTACTTGTAAAAATTTAAAACCATTTCTTCAATTTTAATCAGAAAAGCTTTACTGAATCTAAATTTTGTACATAATATGGAAAAATATAATAAAATGCTCTGTAAAAATATTTATGAACAAGTCAAATGAAGAAATTGAATAAATACTTATAAAATTAAAGTATGTTTTCAATTTTGATAAGATAATGAGAAAAAACTCTGTGAAAAATGTTTGTACAGAATTCCTATGGAATAAATTTATTTTTGAAACGTGTCGTGGAAAGTCGGATTAGGAAATGCGAAGTGCATTAGTTCGATGTGTGCCAGATTTTCCATTTGTCCACCCCACACCTCCATAAATCAAAAACCGAAACACGGCACATTAAGAAAATGAATGCAAAAGATGCGGACGTGAAATACGGCCGAGTTAAGACTTTGTTTTAATGCGGCCGTGGATTTGTGGCGTTCGTCCGTTCTGGTTTCGGTCGCGCAATCACTAAATCACGCCGCGGACCCGAGTCACGGAGCAGCGGCAGCTTTTTGCTTTTAAAATATTTTCTACATAACGTAACTATCCACTTAGCCAGAGACCGAGCGGACATATGTGACAACTCTCCATTCCGCTACAATGAATCACAAATTTAATCTCGCAAATGGAAACCGACCGCATTTCGCCACGGCGACGAACGGCCATATTGCCCCGCGCATACGTCATCCTTTTTGGTAACCTCAAATATGTCCGGCATAAATATTGATGGGGCCCTTAGACGGTTCTTCGCTCCCGATATCAATCCAATTAACCAGAATTAGGGTCTGCTCCAGACTTGAGACATTTATGAAATTATTACTTTGTATACATCAAACAGCTCCTTTTATACTTGATTGAAATGATCCAAGTCTTTAAGAAAGCAACAAACCAACAACTTTGTTTAAAAATGCTTCTTTTAATTTATAATTTGATGGCTTCAAGTCCTGTACTTTCAGTCTTATGGTTAAGTAAATCCAAGAATGAACCTTGGTCACCATGAAAGTCATTTGTCTGTAAGAGTTGACCCTAAGAAGACAAGAAGAAAGTTTCAAAACCTTGAAACTCAATTATTGTCATTAAAAATTAACCGTCACACCGTCTAGGGTTTTGTTCAGTGTTCACAATTTCGATTGTTTATTGGTAAAACAAATTCATCCGACACTTTATCACAATTTGCTCCATTTAACTGGCTTCCTTGGGAAGAGCCACGGTCCCGTTTAGCGGCGACGACACCCCCCTTATTCGGGAGCAGCGCACTTCTCGTATTAAGGGGCCAGTGATGAACGAACGGGGGGTGCATACATTTCAGGCAACCCATACATATGTATATCTTCAAATTGATTTGTCACGGACGAGCCGGATAGCGGTTGTTATGTTTTTTAGAATGATAACAATCAATTAGTAAGACAGATTCAGAATTAAATCATTTTAAATTACATGTGAAAATGTTTTCACAATAAAAATTCTATGTTATGGTTATGTCTTATATTTAAAAATACTACATAAAATATTTTCCTAACAACAAAAATGATTTTATTTAAATAATGTGATTAACAAAATTCGAGGTAAACATTTTTAATTAATTAAATATAAAACAATGAAATATATACATTACAAATTTACAAGTAAAAAACTTTCGAAAATATTTGAAAATTTAATTTTTATTTAAAATAATTTAAATAACAAAAAAAATTATAAGGAAAATCATGATAAAAAATTTTAAGCAGTTAATACTAAAAATTATTATACATTTTTTTAGTCAATTAAATAAAAAGCCACAATGAAACAAAAAAACCTCAAAATTAGTTATAAGATAAAAAAAATCACCTTTTAAATATTAGAGAGTGTTTGTTTAATAATTAATAGAAAGATACAGTCAAATGAAGCAACTAAAATCATTTTAAAAATGTTTAGTCAATTAAATAAAAAGCTAAAACAAGAAATGCACATTTAAACTTAAGAAAAACAGTTTTTTGTTTAAAATTATGTAAATAATAAAGAGAATTTTAAAATAATTGTAATGCAAGTATTTAACTAAATTTAACAAAAATATTCAGAAACTAAAATTGTAAAAGTGTCAATTATATAAAAAGCTCCAATAAAATGCAGTATCTTCAAAAATATTTAAAAACAAGGAAAGCACCTTTAAACATTACAAAATTCTTTTTATTTCAAATTATATAAGTAATAAAGACAATTATAAAAAATTGTAATAAAAGTACTTCAGCAAGTTTAATAGAAATATTCAGTCAAATAGAAAGTTTCATAATGTAAAAATGTTTAGTCAATTAAATAAAAAGCTCAAATGAAATACAGAAACTTCAAAAAGACCTATAAAACAAGTTTTTTGTTTAAAAGTATGTAAATAATAAAGAGAACTATAAAAAATTATAATAAAAGTATTTAAAATAATTTAAATGAATAAAAAGTTTCAATGAAACGCAGAATCCTTAAAAATATTTATAAATCAAGGAAGGCACTTTTTAAAACATTACAATAAGATGTTTTTTTGATTAAAAATTGAATAAATAATAAAGAAAATTATAACAGAAAATTATAAGTTGTCTTTAAACAATGAAAATAGCAAAGAATAGTACAATAAAATTCATTAAGTTAAGCAAATAATATAAAAATACCTGTAAAACTGGTGGATAACATTTCACCCATTTTAATAACAAAAATCTTGCTTTTTATGAATTATTTGTTTCTTCCTTGTTAAACAAATAAAGTAATTATCTGTTATATTAAACCATGTGCACGTAAAATTAACAAAATATAAACATTAATACATAAATCCATATATCAAAGCTTTTGACATTAGTTAAAATTCAATATGCGATATTGTCCGTAACATGTTTTGTGTCCTTAATTTATTAATTTAATTGTAATTAGTTTAAAATATGCAAAACAAATTTATTACAGTGAAATTGCATTGTGTTGCGTCGACAGTTTATTGAATTATCGCCATTTTATTTAAATAAACACATGCGAAACAATGCCGAATCCATAATCCAATATTTTCTGTTGATTTTTGAAAAGTGCAAAAAATTCCAGTAATTATTGTTGAGGGTGCAGCGGAAAAATAAACGAATGATGAGATTTCCCATCGTTTTTCATACTATACAGTTTGCAGGCGACAAATCTAGTTTTTGCCGCGGCAATATTTTTTCGTACGCAGCACAAATGTCAACGTGTGCCGATTCGTAAATGTTTATTCAGCAGAACGTTCGATAAGTTTGTCAGGTGCCATAAATTTCCCCCGCGACATAACGATGATGTGATGAGTTAAAAGATTGGATTTTTGAAATATCACCGCCAATGCTAAAACAATCCAAATGAATTATTACCATCAAACTCTAATTCATCCCCATTTGTTACACGTCACACTTTTTAACTTCCTGATTGTTTTTGTTAAATTTTAATTTTATTTATTTAACGGCCCAATTTGTGATTGATTAGTTTGACAGTATCTAAATACATAATTCCCCGATTGATTCAAATTATTCGGTTCCTCTTCATCCCCCATCCGCCCATCCCAATGAATCAGACGGCGGTCTCGCAAATTTTTCTCCCGCTCGCGCTTCCTCCGATAAAAGGACGCAACACTAAATAGACGAAATAAAATATTAAATACGA
The DNA here is from genome assembly GCF_024364675.1 of Aethina tumida. Taxonomy (NCBI): domain Eukaryota; kingdom Metazoa; phylum Arthropoda; class Insecta; order Coleoptera; family Nitidulidae; genus Aethina; species Aethina tumida. Next base: position 4,971,546 of record NC_065438.1, read on the forward strand.
TTTGTATCAGAAATTTATTAGCGGAATGTCGGGTTCAGATAACTTTCTATTGCTAAATACAGTCGTCAATGTTTTTCGAGGGGGTCCATCATCCGGACGCGGTTGGGGTTCCTTAAATGTTTTCGCCTTCACACGCGCCGTCGGGGTGTCGGAATCGGATTAGGGCCCTGAATAAAAAAACGGGGAACGAGACTGTTTCGAGCTATTTATGTTTCATGTGTAATATTGCACAGACAAATGAGTTTCAATAAAAAATGAAAATTGTCTGTTGGTCTACGTCGCAAAAAGTCTGAATGGATTGAGTCAATCAATTTCTAATGTTCTTTTACATATTTTACTAATTTATCGTTTTATATATTTTTAAATAAAAAAAATTAGAAAGGCTAAAAGCAATAAATGAGGCACTTTCAAAAATTAATAAAAAAGTACTAAAAAAATTAATATAAACAATTATTAATAATTTAAATAAAAAGTCACCTTAATTATTTTATATCATGTTAAATTATTTATTTAGTTAGTTTTATTTAAATATTATAATAAGGAAGACTTATTAAATTATTTAATTTAATATTTATTTAAATATATTGGTCTAGATTATACAAAACCTGAAAGAATTAATCATTAAATATCTTCAGTTTTTTGTATATCTTAATAAAATATCAATTTATTTAATTTCAAATGAACAATGTAATATGAAAGTCTTTTTATAGATAATTAGCAAAGTAAATAAAGCACCAATTTATTTAATTTATTGATTATTTAAATATGTTGGTCCTAATCACCTAAAACCTGGATAATTTCGTTACTCATTTTCCTCAGTTCTTTTTATGTTTTAGTTATTTTTATGTAAATATTATAAAAAGAAAGACTTGTTACAAACAATTTTTATATAAACAAGGCACCAAATTATTTAATTTATTATTTATTTAAATGTATTGATCTAGATCACACAAATATGGAAGATTTATGTTCAGTTTTTTGTATATCTTAGTAAAATATAAATTTCTTTATTTTTAAATGAACAATATAATATAAAAATCTTTTTCTAGTTAATTAGCAAAGTAAATAAAGCACCAATTTATTTAATTTATTGATTATTTAAATATGTTGGTCCTAATCACCTAAAACCTGGATAATTTCGTTACTCATTTTCCTCAGTTCTTTATATGTTTTAGTTATTTTTATGTAAATATTATAAAAAGAAAGACTTGTTACAAGCAATTTTTATATAAACAAGGCACCAAATTATTTAATTTATTATTTATTTAAATGTATCGATCCAGATCACACAAAAACTGGAAGATTTATGTTTAGTTTTTTGTATATCTTAGTAAAATATCAATTTATTTATTTTTAAATGAACAATATAATATAAAAATCTTTTTACAGTTAATTAGCAAAGTAAATAAAGCACTAATTTATTTAATTTATTGAGTTTTTAAATGTGTTGGTCCTAATCACCTAAAACCAGGATGATTTCGTTATTCAATTTCCTCAGTTCTTTATATATTTTAGTAATTTATTTATTTAATTATGTTTATTTAAACATTACAGTAAAAAAGACTTGGTTGATTTAGTCATCCAATTTCTTCAATTCTTTATATATATTATTATATATATAGAAATAATTCTAATTTGGAACTTTTTAAAAACGAAAAAAAATATATCACAATGAAATAATATAGGCATTTATACCGAAGCAATAAAATAAACAAAGCACCAATTTATTTAGAGCATTACATGAAACCCATAGAGCAAAACGGATAAACATTTCATCGTCATAATAACCGCAAGCTCACTTCCATTAGTTAATAAATGTGCAAGTGCGAATGCCCATTTGGTGTGGCGGTGGTGTTTTCCGACGGGGCGAAACTAAAATCTCCCGTCATATTCGGCTGCATGGTGTAACAACTTAGTACTCCAATCAATCTAATAGATCCGTTCAACGATACCAATAACTCAACAGTTCGCACTCGTCGAACTCAACGTTATGTCGTCGAGCACTAAGGGTTGGAATTGTTGGTGGCAAATCCGTGAATATGGCTGTATCGTATATTATCATAAAACGTCGTTTATTAGATTTATTAAATCATATTTCCGAATTGAAGCCGGTTAAAGAGAGAGGTAATCATTTTTAGAGGACGCTTATGGATGTGCACGGTTTCTCTAATTCGATTGACTGGGGCAGTTTTGCGAAAAAATCGTACGTAGTGTCGACGCCATTTCGGCCGGATTAAATTTTCAATATGTGATTTCGGTGAGTAGCATATTTTCTGCTGATTTATTAATTTTGTTTAATGAATATTTTGGGATTACTGATCAAATCAGTTCGGCAATAAACGCTGCCATAAATATTAAACGGCGATATTAACAATTAAATTAAATAATAAAACTAAATAATATATTATTTTTCGTTTTTAATTAATAACACTTAAAGTATTCAGTAAAATCAATATAATTCAACAAAATAGACAATAAATACGTATTGTATATTTATTTAAAAACAGGTTTTTGTTTATAATTCTTACAAAAAATCTTAAAAAATATTTTTTTTTTCTGAAAAAATTAATAATTAACAAGAATTTATGTTTATAAAAAATAAAAATTTTAACTTAATATGGGATAAATTATAAAAATGGATACCAACTATTTTCATGTATCCACCATAAATCTCCCTTTGTCTAATTTAAATAAGGGAATATATTTTTTCACAGATAAATATTTTTTTCGATTTCCCATAAAATTATTTACACCGATCCGAGGTTGGCCCATTTATGGTCAGTACAAGCCATTACATTATCAATGTGCCATAAAACCGACCGAAACATCCATACCATAAAACCTAAATCGCCAATAAAAAAGTAAATTTTAAATCTAGGAAAACAAAATAAATCAAATGAAGTGGCCGGGAGCCTGGACGGTTCCCATGGGTCTCTGGATGGAAAGCGGGCATGTAAAATAAGAGGGCATTGTCGATATTGGTTCCGGGGGTTCGTAGTTGGTCAGAGGCCAATATGTGCTGTACGAAAATAGCTTTCAGGAAAATATGGAGCTGCGAGTATTGAATTTCCGCCCACAAATATTGCATATTGGCCGGCACTTTATCACCGTACACTTTTCGAATCGGAGGTGAACGAAATATGCTGATGTCCGATGGATAAATTGGACTTTTCATTCTTGTGTCTTGTTAAAGAGAATTTCTCTTTTGTACTTTTATATCTTGTATCAGATAATAAGTTGTTAAATTTATATTGGAGGCTACATAAGATCCTGACCAATCAAATTGATGAGGAGCAATCCATTTAATGATGTTCATTGTTTCAGTACTAATTAATTGAAGAATAAATAATAGGTAATAGGAAATCTCAAAAAATAGTCAACCAAAACTTGTGAATTTCAAATTGGAAACCAAAAAACATAAGATCCTGACCAATTAAACTGATGAGGAACAGCTCGTTTAATGATGTTCATTGACTCAATATTAATTAACTGAAAAATAAAACTGGGTAATAGGAAATCTCAAAAAATAATCAACCAAAACGTGTGAATTTCAAATTGGAAACAAAAAAATAAGATCCTGACCAATTAAATTGATGAGGAGCAATTAGTTTAACGATGTTCATTGACACAGTATTAATTAACTGAAAAATAAAACTGGGTAATAGGAAATCTCAACAAATAATCAACCAAAACTTGTGAATTTCAAATTGGAAACCAAAAAACATAAGATCCTGACCAATTAAATTGATGAAGAGCAATTGGTTTAATGGTATTCATTGACTCAATACTAATTAACTGAAGAATGAAACTGGGTAATAGAAAATCTCACAAAATAATCAACCAAAACGTGTGAATTTCAAATTGGAAACAAAAAAATAAGATCCTGACCAATTAAATTGATGAGGAGCAATTAGTTTAACGATGTTCATTGACACAGTATTAATTAACTGAAAAATAAAACTGGGTAATAGGAAATCTCAACAAATAATCAACCAAAACTTGTGAATTTCAAATTGGAAACCAAAAAACATAAGATCGTGACCAATTAAATTGATGAAGAGCAATTGGTTTAATGGTATTCATTGACTCAATACTAATTAACTGAAGAATGAAACTGGGTAATAGAAAATCTCACAAAATAATCAACCAAAACGTGTGAATTTCAAATTGGAAACAAAAAAATAAGATCCTGACCAATTAAATTGATGAGGAGCAATTAGTTTAACGATGTTCATTGACACAGTATTAATTAACTGAAAAATAAAACTGGGTAATATGAAATCTCAACAAATAATCAACCAAAACTTGTGAATTTCAAATTGGAAACCAAAAACATAAGATCCTGACCAATTATATTGATGAGGAGCAATTCGTTTAATGATGCTCATTGACTCAATACTAATTAACTGAAGAATGAAACTGGGTAATAAGAAATCTCAAAAATAATCAATCAAAACTTGTGAATTTCAAATTAGAAACCAAAGAGATAAGATCCTGACCAATTAAATTGATGAGGAGCAATGATGTTTAATAAACTGAAGAATAAAACTGGATAATACTCAATCTGGAAAGTTAATCAGCCTAAAACTGAAGAATTTTAAATTGGAACCCAAACAATAGGTTGAAGAAAGAAGAAGTTGAAATAACATGTAATGTCAATGTCAAGAAATGATGACAAGACGACTCACATCATCTAATAGGCAACTTAGAAAATGAAGAAGTGTATTGCAAAAAGAAGGGTACCCTGGAATAAAGGGTAAGTAATATTAATATCATCTAAGATTTTTACGTATTTCATCTCAGTCGTATATGAAGATGACTGTTTTAAAATATCTCACTTAAAAGTAATTGACTAGCCAATAAATTTTGAGGTTAGATTGATTAATGTCAGTTATATCAGCTTACAACTAACTAATTGGTATGTAAATTATTGTATTTGTGTATTTTATATTAATACTTGGTAACACCTCTATAAAAAACATAAAATTGACATAATAATAGTATAATTATTAGTTATTCTGTAAAGAAAACACCCCCTAAGGGAAAATTTGATGTTTGAATGTTCACTAAAGTATTTTATTGTGTTAAAAACTATCTGCTTTGCCCTAATAGCCAGTTGATGAGTATTTAAATTGATGTGCCAGTCAGTTATTAGCACTATTAGCATCAGTTTCAACAAGGCCTTCATTAGTTCTAAATCTGTTAAAAATCAATTTCTATAAAAGTTCATTTTTAGGTTAAAAAGAAAATCATACAAATATGCCAAGATGGTTATCCAAGATGCCCCACTGAAAAAATTGAGCAGTGCTGAAAGAAGAAGCAAAGAAATATCAATGGAAAGTTCCTCCACGCAGAATTCTTCCGGAAGCCGGACCTCAAATCAAATAAACGTCAATCAAGAGGTCTTTAACTCAGGTGGCGTGCTTCAAAATGCCACTCCAGCAAGGAAAAGCCTAAAGGCAAAAAGAAGGCTTCATCAGCAAACTGATGTTAATGACTATCAGTTATGGAAAGAGTGTTTTGAAAAGCTCAATTCCCAATCTAGGAGGTGTTCAACACCAGTTAGGTTTGTATAACATATGTATGTCAGTTTAGACATGTGTTAAATAAATAGACAATTTAAAAAATTATTGAGTTTTATTAACTGTCAGGGCGACAAGAAGTTACCAACATAAACCAACAAAAAATAAATAAAAACAGGCAAAGAGAAACAAGGAGACGCGTAGACACTCGGGGCAACATCAAAAATGTATTTTCCATAGATTATTCGGTCTGAGATATTTTCCCATTATAAATCGTTTAGCGTTTCGGGGGTTATATGACGCTTGGTAATATAGCGGAAAGCGACCGAACAACCTCGGTCGCAGCTCCGGGCTATCGGTATAATGAACTGAAATAACTGCTCTTCCTGTTTTATAAACGCGTCCCTTCTTTCCTCTCTTTCCGACACATGGATCCCGCTACGAACTCCTTCACAGTGACGCGAAACCAGGAAAAATGCTTTACTAGCCGACAAAAAAACAACTAGATACATTATTTGTAAAAAATGTTCTTACAAGGGAATGATGGGATTAGACACGAAGTCAAACTTTAAATTTGAAAGATTACTCTGTTTGAAAAACATTTATTTGATGAGAAAAATTAATTAAAGTTAGAGAATATCAATCAATGAATCTTGCTAAACCTAAAAAGTTGAACTAATAAGTCAAAAAGAAAGGTACTTACATAGGAATGATGAAATTTTCAGACAAATCGTTTGAGTTCAAATTCAAAATGTTACTTCAGTTGTATAATATCTATCTGCTAAAAAACTATAAAGAAAAAAGAGTACATTCATTGATTGATATGTTGATTATTCATCACAGAAGAAAGTAGTAGAAAATCTAAATCTTGAAATCTTTAAATAAGCCAAAAAGAGAAATGGGTTTCTACTCCTCAACTTTTTACCTATATGTAAAAATTCTTTCATGAAATTGAAAAAATTATCATACAAAATATCCAAAATTTAATTCAAAAAGTTACTATAAGTCTAAACTATGAAAAGATTAAGAGAAAAGAATATATTTCTTGATGGTGAGTATTTATTATGGAAGAAAGAGTAAATCAATATCAATTGTCAATCAATAAATCCTGCTACATCTAAAAAGTTGAACTAATAAAACAAAATGAAAGACACTTACATAGGAATGATGAAATTTTCAGACAAATCGTTTGTCAAATTCAAAAAGTTACTTCAGCTGTAAAATATCTATCTGCCAAAAAGTTATCAAGAAAATGGGGTATATCTATTGATTGATCTCTTGAGTATTCATCATAGAATAAAGTGCTAGAGAATCTAAATCTTGAAATTTTTAAACAAGCCAAAAAGTTTCTACTCTTCAACTTTTTACGTAATAAATTAAAAAATATATATGTAAAAAATCTTTCATGAAATTGAAAAAATTATCATACAAAATATCCAAAATTTAATTCAAAAAGTTACTATAACTCTAAACTAAGAAAAGATTAAGAGGTAAGAATATATTTCTTGATGGAGAGTATTTATTATGGAAGAAAGAGTAAGGCAATATCATTTGCCAATCAATAAATCCTGCTACATCTAAAAAGTTGAGCTAATTAAACAAAAAGAAAGACACTTACATAGGAATGATGAAATTTTCAGACAAATCATTTGAGTTCAAATTCAAAAGTTACTTCAGCTGTAAAATATCTATCTGCCAAAAAGTTATCAAGAAAAAGGGGTATATTTATTGATTGAAATGTTGAGTATTCATCATAGAAGAAAGTGCTAGAGAATCTAAATCTTGAAATTTTTAAACAACCCAAAAAGAGATATGGGTTTCTACTCTTCCACTTTTTACCTTGTATACTAAAAATATATATATATGTAAAAATTCATTCATGAAGTTGAAAAAATTATCATACAAAATATCCAAAATTTAATTCAAAAAGTTACTATAAGTCTAAACTAAGAAAAAGTTAAGAGAAAAGAATGTATTTCTTGATGGTGAGTGTTTATTATGGAAGAAAGAGTAAGACAATATCAATTGTCAATCATTAAATCCTGCTACATTAAAAAAGTTGAACTAATAAAACAAAAAGAAAGGCACTTACATAGATGATGAAATTTTCAGACAAATCGTTTGAGTTCAAATTCAAAAGTTGCTGCAGCTGTAAAATATCTATCTGCCAAAAAGTTATCAAGAAAAAGGGGTATATTTATTGATTGAAATGTTGAGTATTCATCATAGAAAAAAGTGCTAGAGAATCTAAATCTTGAAATTTTTAAACAACCCAAAACAAGATATGGGTTTCTACTCTTCAACAATTAAAAAATATATATATGAGAAAATTCTTTCATGAAATTGTAAAAATTATCATACAAAATATCCAAAATTTAATTCAAAATGTTACTATAACTCTAAACAAAGTAATGAATTAATGAAACAATTTTATCCTTCGTTTTCAAATATGAGCAGAGATTTGGTTGTTTCGTCGCATGGTGCGGATTCGGTTGCCGAAACGGCCGCGAAACACTTGACAATCAATTCGGCAGACCGTCGATTCGAGTGGAGAATGGGAATTTTCGGAAATACGATTACTGTCACTCCAAGTGGTTTCGGCTTAATATGGCTTAGATCGCAGGTAAGCTGATTACAACTAGCCTTAATGATCGCCGAGAATTCGACGGTCGGTTTTGTTAACTACGTCCTTGGGGTACTTGAATTATTTTTTTTTTTTTGCGTGTTGAGTCACAAAATCACGTAGATGTTAAAATGTATGGTTTTTTTTACTGTTGGAAATTAATTGCGTCACATAAATCAGTAAGAAAAACGCTTGTAATTTCTCAAAAAAGCCCACTTTTTAATTAAACCCGTTCCAATTAATTAAATTTAGTTACACCGTGCCGCGCACTAAAATGAAACATGCCCCTTCCGGTGGTGCCATTTTCTTAATTCGGTATTCAATGTGGGTTTCGTTCAGATATTAAGCAAGACAGAAGATGGTATCGCGGCCGAATCACTCCTAAGTGATACCAAGACAACTTGGCACTAAGTGCGCCATTTTCCTTTTAATTATGATGAGATGCTTAATTGCCTAACGTGCTGTTTCTGCTGTTACCGGGGGATTTTCTCTGGTACACTGCTAAAAATATTCAACGGTGTTTTTGAGGACTTCATTAAAGAATGTAAGAAAATATTGGTCAAATTTAATTTACATTAATTAGGCAATATTTTTTCACAATTAAATACCGTTTGATCATTTATTAAATTTTTAAGAATTATTAAATCTAAGAATTTAGATAATATTATTTATTAAAACTACTATCAAATAGTCATTTCAAACTGTAATTTCTATGATTTTTATATATTTTCTCCTAAATAAAAAGACAAAAATGATGATATATTTAGTATCATTTGAATATTTATTAAAAAATATAATTCCTGAATTGTATTTTTTATCAATTATATTAATATGTTAATAAAAAGCAATATATACTTTTTCTAATATAATATTTCTAATATTGTAAGATTTTAAATATGTACATTTTTTATATAAATATTATTAGAATTTTTATTTCTATCCAATTACATTTAAAAACAATTGAAGAATTAATTATTTAAGTACTATGAAAATTAAATAAATGATATTCTTTTATATTTTTTTTAAAATACTGAGATTTATTTGAATATCTATATAAAGATATATTTTTTTTTTTTAAATATTTTTTATATATTATAAAATATTTAGTTAATATTTGAATTTGTGAGAACAATATTTCAATATAAAAATTATTAGAATTTTTTTTAAATGTGTGTTTTCATTACGTTTACACTAAAAATCCTATGAAAACTATGACAAGTAAATATTTAAAATAAATTTAATAAATTTTTATTTAAAGATCTTTAATTCTGTCAATTTTAATTACAATCTCTCAATTTTAATTATTGTAATTATTATTATCAATTAATCAATTGAACTTTAATTTATTATTGTGTCCATATTATTCTTAAATATGATAATGATTTTAATGTTATTTTAATAAAAAAAAAAATAAAAATGTTTATAAAAAGTAAACAAAATGGATGATATGGTATATTATTTTTATATATAAATTTCTTGTAAAAAATTGAATTGAATTTGAATTTCTGTATTTATTATTATCAATTAATCAATTCTTATAAAATATACTTTTTTTTAATACAAGTCTGGCCAAATTAAGTAAGTAAAAGTAATCAATGATATTTAATAACTCCTTTCTTTTAGAAATTTCATGAAATTATGGATTATTTGAACAGGCAGCTTAACTTTGGCTAAAAAAATTTTAATATATTTTTTTATTTATTATTGTGGCCATATTGTTATGTATGATAATTTTAATATAATTTTAATTATTAAAAATAAATAATCCATTGAAAATACTAAGAAAATAAAGGAAAATTATCATATGTTTCTCAATTTTTCATTAAAATTAAAAAACTGTGCTTTTTATTATTTGTAAATCAGAATTTGTATAAGAATTTAGAAATATTATCCTTTAAAATATGTTTTTTCTTTATACAATGAGAAAATATACAAAAATTACAAATTCAATAGAACATTTTAAATTAAAACTAAATTTTATAATATTTATTTAAAATAATTAATATTAATTTTTGACACACACTTTTAACTTTAATGAAATAAAAAATTTATTACTTTTTATTAAAATTAAAAATAATTAATACTGATTACCATACAGGTAACAATGAGAGCATTACCTGCGTTTATTTAAATTATACCTATACTTATGTAGGTGTATATAAATACACAACAAGTTATACTTTTAACATTATCTTCTATAATACATATTATTTCACCATGGAATCTAAAATCTTATGCAGAATAAATTTGACTAAGTTTGAGCCTAATGGTAAGCGTTGCAGAAAGGATATCGAAAGACAAAATCCGAAGAGGATCAAGCTAATGGAAGTAAGCACATCTACAGATGCTCTTCCATCAACTGTTGACAAATCAGAACCAGATACAGACTTGTATCAAACTTGTAATGACACAACACCTTTAGAGGATATCTCCATTTGCAGCAGTCAGGTAGAAGAAAAAAGAGTTGTGGAAGCACCCCGAAGAAAGTATTTGCATGGCAAGAGGAGAGTTATGAAGAATCTATTTGTAAAAGATGAGTACAACTTGTGGAAGGATGAATTGGATGGTTTAAAGTTGGAGTCCAATATTTTATCCACTCCCAAGTGGACGAGAGTACGACCCTCTACCCCACACATTAAACGGTCACATTTAGTGAGAATGTTACTGGACGATGAATAAGTATTTTTAATATTGTATAAAAATAAATATTTTTGATACGAACTACTTTTATTTGGTTATTATTATAGATAAAGGCATTCTATACAAAAGGGTGTCTGACAACATATTAGAAGAAGAAAAAAAAAGAATTTAATTTACACATGGAGTTTATATTATTTCTGTGTAATTATTGTTTATTCTATTCAGATTAATTTTTTAAATTCATGTAACATTCTACAAATATAGAAAAAATTCTAATTAAAATTCTCTGTGATTATTCGAATTAGAGATTAAATTTTTGTTTGTTATATTAATATACTATTTTTATTTTATTTATTATTGTAAATGATCTTTAGATTATGTAAGAAATATCTATGTGGTGGATGAAATACTAATAATTTTTTGCATTAATGAATTTTTTTTTATATTTTCTTTATGTACATAAATAACATTTGTTTGTTTAAATAACTATATAAACAAAAACAATATATGTAAAAACTTAATATTCAAAATAAACAAATTTAATCTGTTTGAAAAGTAAAGTAATATATATTTAAAAAAACAGATTTTGTAAATAATTAAATATGAAAAATGTAAATATTTATAATAAAATTAAATCTTCTTGAAACAATAAGAGAAAGAAAGAAATTTTATAGGTTTTAGCATCTAATTCATATTTGAATTGTACTGTTGTACAGCTTTTAATATATTTTTTTAAGTTGCTATAGTAATGACCACACGTATGTATATAGTTTCTTATAAGAAATCATCAATATTTTTAATTGTTACTGAATTACTGAAAAAAGCACATATTAGAAACAAGGGTGTTTCTTGCAGGTCTGTGGTCAAACGAACCCTTATCCATCTTCTCCGTTCTTGTAAAGCAATATTAAATAAGACAAATATAAAATTCATAGTTTTGACAAGTGTCTACAATTTTGATATCCATATTTTGATTAATACTTAAAAAGAGTAAAATTATTTTTAATGTCAAATATTTAGTTTTGAAACTTTTATTCTCATACAAATTTTGTAAATAAATAATATATAAATCATCTTAAAAAATAAAAAAAATTAACAAAAATCAAAAATAATATATTAGATACATCAAATGTCTAAAATTTATCAGAGGTATAGAAATATAGCTGAAAATATATTTTATCGACAAATATCTATCGGTAATTGTCTTCTTGTAGTCCAATAAAATAAAAATCAAAGTGGAAAAACGTGAAAATTGAATCGAATTTGAAGAGCGTGATAAACGACTTCGCATCACCCCCCAAAACCTCACACACACACACACACACCGGTTAACATTGTCTGTTTTTATTAGCTTACATGCGACAGGCCGCGTAATAATAAGGTGTTTTACATGTTTATTGCATTGGAATGGAAGCTATTTAAAGTGTCCCCGGGGCGCCGGCACTGCCTCCCAATTCGCCGTGGCAAAACGCCACCGCCACCAATACACCGTGTCGCGCGGGGCGGCAGACACGCGCCTAACACTGTTACCAACCTATCGTTCACCGTTCCCGCTGCCGTTCCCGGTTGCCGCTCCTGCCTCCCCTTCGTCGGCCACCGACTTTTAATGCACAATTAAAATACTGTTTCCATAATCCAACTTGCCTAACAACATTGTTCCAAACTCCGCTAATTCGATTTACTCTCTATAGAAACCTCAATAAGGCTCCGCTTGTCCCTTTGCTCCTTGTTCGGTGAGTACAAGGATTTGTTGCGATAATATTATCGTACAATAGGTATTTTTGCAAGGGTTAATTCTGTGTATGTTGTTATTATCATGTTTTCTAAGTTTAATAAATAATTTTTCACTGAAAATATATTTTTTTCTATTTTAAACTTCAATACTTCAATCAATCAATAATAAGTCTAATCTGCTTAACTCTATATTATTTTCCAATAGATCCAATTTTTTGTCTGATTTATTAAGGAATGATTTTTTTTGTAATTGAAGAGTCTTCGTAATTAATTTTTATTAAAATAAAAAATCAAATAATTAGAGTTAATCTGTGGATAATGGGATTATTACCTGTATTATATCACTCTTTATTTAAATTATACCTGTACTTATGTAGGTGCATATAAATACTCAACAAACTGCACTTTCAACATTACATCAAAACTTTTCATCATGGCATCTGTTACTTCTAAAATCTTATGCAGAATAATTCTGACTAAGTTTGAGCCTAATGGCAAGCGTTCCAGAAAGGATATCAAAAGACAAAATCCGAAGAGGATCAAGCTAATGGAAGTAAGCACATCTACAGATGCTCTTCCATCAACCGTTGACAAATCAGAACCAGATACAGACTTGTATAAAACTTGTAATGACACAACACCTCTAAAGGATATCTCCATTTGCAGCAGTCAGGTAGAAGAAAAAAGAGTTGAAGAAGCACCCCGAAGAAAGTATTTGTATGGCAAGAGGAGAGTTATGAAGAACCTATTTGTAAAAGATGAGTACAACTCGTGGAAGGATGAATTGGAGGGTTTAAAGTCGGAGTCAAATGTTTTATCCACTCCCAAGTGGACGAGAGTACGACCCTCTACCCCACACATTAAACGGTCACATTTAGTGAGAATGTTACTGGACGATGAATAAGTATTTTTAATATTGTACAAAAATAAATATATTGATACGAACTACTTTTATTTTATTTTAATTTTTCTACATTAAGTAAATTACTTTCTATATATTGGAAAGGTATTTCTGATATGCTTTTTATATTTGAATATAAAAATAGACATTGTCTTAATTTTAATTAGAGTTTTTCTGTATTTATTACTTTTACTTTTTATTAAGAAATGCTTAAAACGTTTTTCTGTTTTTCTAGAAGAAACAATAATTATACAGAGAAAATATATAATGACTGAAATGAAAATAAATTATATGAACTACTATATGAAAAAAACTTTTATTTACATCAATACATAATTTAAGAATTGATGAATGAATTGAAAAACAATATTTTCTTCTTCCATTAAAATAATATGAAAAATGGAATAATAATATTTAAAATTAAAACAACCAAATCCAAATGAAATTCTTTAGGGAAAGTAATTTATATTCCCTTATTTGTTAATTAGTATTAATATTGCTATAGGAAAAATAAAAAAGGTTCTATTTTTACCACAATAAAATCAATATGACAATTTTCAGTTGAATTTTAGCCCTTAAATGTCACATAAATCCTGACGTAAAAAATTTTTCTTAAAAAGAACAATTTTAAGAAGTACGACATAACTTTTCCTTGTTTAAGAGGTAATAATAATTTTAACATTATTTAAATCTATATGAAAAATTAATATTAATCTATAAATTTTCAGTAATTTCACAGACATTTTTCTATAGTTAATTTCAATTAGAATTATTCTATATTTATTAGTTTATTTTCTATATTGAAATTTGAAATATTTTTTATAGAATCTATAATAAATTTTAATAATAATGTCAAATATACTTATATAATATAATATATAAAAAATAACTAAATAAACAATAATTACATAGAAACAATATATAATTAATTTATTTTTGTTTAATATTACCATTATTCAAATAAATATTTTCATTTTGAGGTATCTATAAATGGAAGTTAGCTGCTAAAAAGAATATGAATATTGTTATTGGTTTAACAGTAAAATAGTAATAAATATACACGTTCAAAGACATTCTCAATTTACATTTTCAGCAGGATAAAGATAATTGATATGAAAGTAGTTAATCATAACTTCTAATTCTTTAATTAATTATGGATGTAAATAGTAATAAGGGAATTTAACAGAATCAAATGTATATAACAAAATAAAAATAAGTATTAACCTAATTGGAATAAACTTTCAATAATTTCGTAGACCTTTTTATATATTTATCTTTTGGTAACAATCTCCATTAAATATACGGATGATAATAATATATGATATTATGGATAAAATAACAAGACAATTTAACAGAATTAAATGAATGTAACAAAAAAAATAAATCTATAAACTTTCAGTCATTTCATAGACATTTTTCTATACTTAATTTCAATTAGAATTAATCTATATTTATTAGTTTATTATATACCTGAATATAAAAATTTATATAAAAATATTGAAGAATAATTACATAGAAAAAATATATAATTAATTCAGAACGTTTAAATTTGTTTAATAACATTTAATATAAATTAAAATAAATAAAAGGTAATTCTTGAACAGATATTTTTTGTTTAATACTAATATTACAATTTATTGGAATAAAATGAATATATTATATGAACATTTTTGCGTAATTTTTTAGTGTTTTAGCGTTTTAATTTTAAATAATTAATATATCAATATAATATGTTAAAAAGAT
Organism: Aethina tumida; assembly: GCF_024364675.1. Taxonomy (NCBI): domain Eukaryota; kingdom Metazoa; phylum Arthropoda; class Insecta; order Coleoptera; family Nitidulidae; genus Aethina; species Aethina tumida. The sequence goes on from NC_065438.1 coordinate 4,986,709, forward strand.
CATTATTATATATAATATTTCATTATAAAACAAAATAAATTTTAAGATAATTCAATAAATATGCATTGGAAGAAACATTCAATAATTACATATTTAAATTTTATTCTAATTACCATTAATTTTGTAAATTTTTTGTATGTTATGTCTTAATTATCATTACCAGGAATCTATTTATAATTATTTAATTTGTGTCTCTTATCAATATCATACATATCTACATATTTGAGAACAAAATTGGAAAAGCAATTTATCTGTAACTTTTTAATAAGATCGCCATAAAGATCGGCGTAACGCAGATCCGAAATTTAAATAAAATCTGTTTAAAATAAATTATTCAAATTCCTCCCTCGGCCGTAACATAAAATTATCCGTGGTCTAGTAATACGAAATTAGCCGCATAAAACTACAATGTAGCGTTCGCAGCGCGACGTTCCCTTAGCATAAAAGGGGATTAAATCATTATTTTATCAGCGGCCGTAGACAGTTCCTGGTTCGACGGGTGGCGTGGTGGAGACCTCGAAACCGCTCAAAACAAATCCTCCAGGCCGCGGGGGTGGACCTTGTTTTTATGCCGGTATCTGCATAATCGAATGATTTCGGAGAATATTTAAAATAACTGCCGTTCCCAACAAATATTTTCATAAATCTGTCATCGGTGATTGCCGTTGCGGAACGGCGGAACGGAATAAAGTCGCCGCGACGTTTGCTGTCTGGGCGCAGTTTGCCCACGCCACCAGATCTCGTTCCGCCCGAAATTTATGTCGCCTCGTTTACGGGGGAGCTTTAAATTTTTGCGCAAATATGCCCGCGATATTATGCATGGAAATACATGGAAATCGTTCGCGTTGTTTTTCGGACTGGGCGTTTTTTTTTTTTATTGCAATTCGAACAGCCACGCGGCCGGAAGTAATTTCATTGGGGAAATTTTCCCGCCGGTCATAAGTCAAAGCATTTGAATATCAAATCACTACTTCGGTTTTATATTTGCAATAATCGTTTGGTGCGTAAGTTGTGGACGGATTTATTACCTCTTAACCAAGGAAAAGTTATGTCGTACTTCTTAAAATTGTTCTTTTTAAGAAAAACTTTTTACGTCAAGATTTATGTGACATTTAAGGGCTGAAATTCAATTGAAAATTGTCGTGTTGATTTTATTGTGGTATATATAAAATCATTTTTGTTTTTCCTATACAAATATTTATACTAATTAAGAAATAAGGAAATGTAAGTATTTAATTTGGATTTGGTTGATTTAATTTTAAATATTATTATTATACTTTCCATATTATTTTAAAGAAAGAAGAAAATATTGTTTTTCAAATCATATTCTTAAATTATGTGTTGATGTATACAAAAAGCCTTTTTTTCTTATAGTATTTTAATAAATTATATAATTTATTAAAATAAAAATTATAGAAAAATGGTAAAAGAAATTAAATATACAAAAAGGTCTGTGAAATTACTGAAAGTTTCTTATAATTAGCTTAATATTTATTTATTATTATTATTATTATTATTTTGATAAATTTATTTAATTCTGTTAAATTGTCTTATCATTTTTCCATTTAGATTTAAATAATAATAAAATTAAAGAAAAATATTTTATCAAAGAATATTATTTAATAAAAAACAGTTTTGAACAAAATTCAAAATAATTTCTAAATTAATTATATATTTTTTCTATGTAATTATTGTTTCTACTTTTTAGATAATTTTTTATATTCAAATATATTATTATTAAAATTTAAAAAGGCTTTCTACAAAAAATACTTCAAGTTTCAATATAGAAAGTAAACTAATAAATATAGAATAATTTAAATTGAAATTAAATATAGAAAAATGTCTATGAAATTACTGAAAGAAACTACATTAATATTTATTGTTTGATATATTCATTTAATTTTGTTACATTGTCTTGTTGCTTTATCCATATAGTTTTATTTATTATAACATTAAATAAATATACTTGATCAAGAAAGTGTATTTATTTAATGGAGATTATTACTAAAATTTAAAAAATATTTAAAATTCCAATATAAAAGATCTATGAAATTATTGAAAATTTCTTTCAATTAGTTTAATATTTATTTTTTTTTTTTCGTTATATTTCCAACTATAATTCATTAAAGAAATAGAATTTATGATTAATTACTCTCATAATCAATTATCTTAAACCTGCTGAAAATATAAATTGAGAAGGTCTTTAAACGTGCATATTTATTATTATTTTATTATTCAAACCAATAACAATATTGATATTCTTTTTAACAGCCAACCTCCATTTATAGATACCTCAAAGTGAAAATATTTATTTAAATAAATTAATTATATATTTTTTCTATGTAATTATTGTTTTTTCTATTTAGATATTTTAGATATTTATATTCAAGCATATTTAATTGACATAATCATTAAAATTTATAAAGACTTTCTACAAAAAATATTTCAAGTTTCAATATAGAAAATAAATTAATAAATATAGATTAATATTTATTTTTCTGTAATATTTATTTAATTCTGTTAAGTTATCCATATAGATTTAAATAATGATAAAATTCAAAAAATATTTTATCAAAGAATATTATTTAATATTAATATAAAATATTATTAAACAAAATTAAATTTAATTAATACTTATTTTTAATTTAATATATTAAAAATAGAATTTATCTACTAAATCTACTGGAAATTTGATGAGGTTTTTGTACGTTCATATTTATTAATCTCTCATAATCAATTATATTAAGAATATTATTTAATATTAATAAAAAATATTATTAAACAAAATTAAACTTAATTAATATTTATTTTTAATTTTTTATATTAGAAATAGAATTTATAACTAATTTCTTTCATTAATAATAACTTTTTCTTTTTAGCATCTAACCTCCATTTATAGACACCTTAAAGTAAAAATATTTATTTAAATAATAATAATATTAAACAAAAATAAATTAATTATATATTTTTTCTATGTAATTATTGTTTCTTCTATTTAGATATTTTTTTATATTCAAGTATATATGACATTATTATTAAAATTTATAAATACTTTTTACAAAAAATAAAAAGTTTCAATATAGAAAATAAATTAATAAATATAGAGTAGTTCTAATCAAAATTAAGTATAGAAAAATGTCTATGATATTACTGAAAGTTTATAGATTGATATTTATTTTTTTATTATATTCATTTAATTCTGTTAAATTGTCTTATCATTTTTTCCATATAGATTTAAATAATGATAAAATTAAAGAAAATTATACTTAATTTCTAAATTAATTATGTATTTTTTCTATGTAATTATTGAAGAAGAAAGTAAACTAATAAATATAGATTAAATTAATTTGAAATTAAATATACAAAAAGGTCTATAAAATTATTGAAAGTTTCTCTCAATTAGATTACTATTTATTTTTTTGATAGAGAGACTATTATCAAAATTTAAAAAATATTTCAAATTCCAATATAGAAAGTAAACTAAAAATTATAGAAAAATTCTAGAAGAAATTATATACAATATACAAAAAGGTCTATGAAATTATTGAAAGTTCCTTCCAATTAGATTAATATTTATTTCTTTTTTTTTTTTTTTTTTTGTTATATTCTTTTGATTCTGTTAAATTGTCTTATTACTATTTTCAACTATAATTTATTAAAAAATTTAAATATAGCTTACTATTAATTTATTACTTTATATGCTTAAAAATAAATAAATACTCTGGAAACAATACATGCAATAAAAATTCACATTTTTTAAGAAATTTATTTGTGCTTATTTCAATTAAAAATCCTCATTGCCAATGAGTTTTCTTACAATAGGTATATATATTACATTATTTATTATTTAATGTGTATAAATAGAAGTAAACCTGCATACAGTGGCAATATAATTTTAATATACAATCTCTTTCAACTACTGCATCCACAGCTTATTCTTGTATCACCAGGAAACGGTGGATTCCACATTAAGCTGTACACAATTACAGTAAAGAGAAAACACAAAACTTACATTATTACAACTGGGTTAATATCGCATTTTATGTGAATCTTTTACCCTCAACATTCGTAAGTGCATAAAATTTAACATCTATTTTTACGATGTCGCCACTGAGTACCATAGTCTAGAAAAATTTATTGTCCGCCGTTCCATCGAAGGCCCTTATTTCACTTAAAACTCGATCTCCGTCGGCACATCGTGAGACAACAGAAAACATCATTACGACCCCCAATCAAACTTTCACAATTTAAATTATTCGCCAAACCAATTCCGCCGGAGATCGTAACATCTTGTGTAACTACCCCCCATCTCATCGACACTTTTTTCCACACATTGTCGCCCCGGAGTTGTTTTGCTGGAGGACACAAGAAAACGTCGACTAGCTTAAAAGTGACTTCAAAGATGTTTTCGAACGCGCTTCCCGAGTAATAAACGTTTTATTGCTAATTGTCATTGGTTTATGGCTCAATATGGCGACCAGTCTAGTTTAAAGATGATTGGTCTCGAGGGAATGGTATCGTAAAGCCATTCCGGCCGTATAAAATGTAAGCGGATGCTACTATCCGAACGGAACTTATAAAACTTAATTGATTTTGGATATGTTTATCGGGGAATATTGTGCCGCTTTGGGCGCGATTGGATGTTGGTTGGAAACAAAACTTTGGCATTAAATTAGACTAGGGGAATCCATTTCGGTTTATACTATGAATATTATGTTGAAATATATATGAAAAATTGAATATGCTTCTAAACTTTATTGTTTATTGATCAGTAATCAAAATATTTTTTTAAATACTAATCTAAATAAAAATTTATGATATAAATACAAAAGATTTTTTACATTTTATTATTTTTTAAACTTACTCATATATAAAGACGTTTAAAAAAAAAAATATAATTTATAGTTAATCACTCACTTAATCAATTATTCTACTCTGCTGAAAATGTAAATTGAAAATACTTTTAGATGTAAATGTTTATTATTCTTTCACTATTAAATTAACAACAATATTAATGTAATTTTTAGCAATTAATCTCTATTTATATATTCCTTTTAAGAAGAAATAGAATTTATGATTAATTACTCTCTTAATCAATTACTTTAAACCTGCTGAAAATGTAAATTAAAAAGGACTTTGTATGTATATATTTATTATTCTTTTAGCAGTTAACCTCAATTAATATATGCCTTAAATTAGAAATAGAATTTATGATTAAATACTTTCATAATCAACCTTTTTTAAACCTACTGAAAATATATATTGAGGAGGTTTTTGTACATACATATTTATTAATTTCCTACTATTAAATCTACAGCAATATAAATGAGTCTTTTAGCAGCTAACCTCCATTTATAAATGTCTTAAAGTAGATATAAAATTTATGATTAATTACTCTCATAATCAATTATCTTAAACCTGTTGAAAATGTAAATTGAGAAGGTCTTTGAACTTGATTATTTATTATTATTTTATTATTAAACCAATAACAATATTAATATTCTACTTAGAATCTAACCTCCATTTACAGATACCTTAAAGTAGAAATAGAATTTATGATTAATTACTCTCATAATCAGTTATTTTAAACTTACTGAAAATATATATTGAGGAGGTTATTGTACGTACATATTTATTAATCTCCTACTATTAAATCTACAACAATATTAATGAGTTTTTTAGCAGATAACCTCCATTTATAGATGTTTAAAAATAGAAATAGAATTTATGATTAATCACTCTCATAATCAATTATCTTAAACCTACCGAAAATGCAAATTAAGGAGGTTTTTGTACGTACATATTTATTAATCTCCTACTATTAAATCTTCAACAATATTAATGATTTTTAGCAGCTAACCTCTATTTATAGATGTCTTAAAGTAGAAATAGAATTTATGATTAATTACTCTCATAATCAATTATTTTAAACCTATTGAAAATATATATTGAGGAGGTTTTTGTATGTTCATATTTATTAATTTCCTATTATTAAATCTACAGCAATATTAATGTGTTTTTTGCATCTAAGCTCCATTTATAAATACCTTAAAGTAGAAATAGAATTTATGATTAATTACTCTCATAATCAATTATTTTAAACCTCCTGAAAATGTTAATTAAGGAGGTCTTTGAACGTGCATATTTATTATTCTTTTACTATTAAATCAACAACAATATTAATGTAGTTTTTAACAGTTAACCTCCATTTATAGATACCTTAAAGTAGAAATAGAATTTATTATTAATTACTCTCATAATCAATTATTTTAAACGTCCTGAAAATGTTAATTAAGGAGGTCTTTGAACGTGCATATTTATTATTCTTTTACTATTAAATCAACAACAATATTAATGTAGTTTTTAACAGTTAACATCCATTTATAGATACCTTAAAGTAGAAATAGAATTTATGATTAATTACTCTCATAATCAATTATTTTAAACCTACTGAAAATATATATTAAGAAGGTTTTTGTATGTTCATATTTATTAATTTCCTATTATTAAATCTACAGCAATATTAATGAGTTTTTTAGCAGCTAACGTCCATTTATAGATGTCCTAAAGTAGAAATAGAATTTATGATTAATTACTCTCATAATCAATTATTTTAAACCTCCTGAAAATGTTAATAAGGAGGTCTTTGAACATGCATATTTATTATTCTTTTACTATTAAATCAACAACAATATTAACGTATTTTTAACAGTTTCCCTCCATTTATAGATACCTCAAAGTGGAAATAGAATTTATGATTAATTACTTTCTTAATTAATTAAGAAAATGTAAATTGAGAAGGTTTTTAAGCGTTTAATTATTTATTATAAATTAAAAATTTAATATTACTATTAAATCTTTAATTTAAATTTATTTATTATTATTTTATAACAAATTATATAATATCTTTAATTTTCAATTAAAATTAAATGTCTAAATTTTAGTTTAATTACTGGTTTCAGTGAGCACTATAAGGAATAACCCGAAAGAAAACCAGGAAAACCACCCCTAACAGCGTAAGTGTAGATATCTTATGGTTGTGCATGTCGGACGTTATCTTAACAGTGTAGACGTGATGCGAGTGTCTGTTCTTGGCTGGTGTTTGAATATTCGAAGCTTGTGCTACGCCGCGTCTAGTCGATTCCACCACATCCAAAGTGGCCCGTCTTCAGCCGCTAATTGTTCATATCTGAGCATTAACATGCTAATTGTTCCGCTGCTTTATTGCATCCTGCTGCCTGCAAAACCTGAACGCGAGCATCTCGCGTACGTGCATCCTTTGCTAACGGCCACGAAACGGATTTATACAACTGGAGCACCTGAACACTGAATCGTTTCATTTAACTTGGGGATATGTTTATGGTTTTATGTTTGCTAAAGAGACAGGGGGTGAGGGCCATTAATTGATAATTTTAAGAGATGCAGGCAAAATTATTAATATTACATCATATATAATAATATGAATAGAAATGTTTAGATAATATTTAAATTAAATTGTAGTTTTCTCAAATGAAAAAAATACTATTTATTAATAATATTTTATATATATTTCTTATATTAATATAATAATATAGAAAAATTCTAATTAAAATTTGAAATGAGGAATATATTTTTATATTGAATTCATTTTTATTATATAATGTGTTTTTCTAAATTAATTAATACATTTAAAAGAAAAATGTCCCTATTTAGTCTATTTAAAATAGATTAAAATAATAAATTAAATATCAAAAATAGTACATTCGTAACCAATATATTTATTATATAATGGGTATTACATTTACTATTCATCGTCCAGTAACATTCTCATTAAATGAGATCGTTTAATGTGTGGGGTAGAGGGTCGTACTCTCGTCCACTTGGGAGTGGATAAAACATTTGACTCCGACTTTAAACCCTCCAATTCATCCTTCCACGAGTTGTACTCATCTTTTACAAATAAGTTCTTCATCACTCGCCTCTTGCCATACAAATACTTTCTTCGGGGTGCTTCCTCTACTCTTTGTTCTTCTACCTGACTGCTGCAAATGGAGATATCTTCTAAAGGTGTCGTGTCATTGCAAGTTTGATACATGTCTGTATCTGGTTCTGATTTGTCAACAGTTGATGGAAGAGCATCTGTAGATGTGCTTACTTCCATTAACTTGATCCTCTTCGGATTTTGTCTTTCGATATCCTTTCTGGAACGCTTGCCATTGGGCTCTAACTTAATCAGATTTATTCTGCATAAGATTTTTGATGTAACAGATGCCATGATGAAAAACTTGGAGATATTGTTGAAAGTACAGATTGTTGTGTATTTATATACACCTAGACAAGTACAGGTATAACTTAAATAAAAAGTGATATGATATACCTGTGATAATCCCATTATCGACAGATTATCTTATAATTATAATCAGGATTTGATTTTTTATTTTAATAAAAATTAATTACGAAGACTTTTGTTCAATTAAAAAACATACTTTTCATTATTTATTCTTTAAAATCACAGGAAAAATTTTATCAGAGGCGACATCTACTAGAAAGTAGCATAAAATTAAGTGTCAAGAATATAGAAAACTGTAATGCGTCCTGTAGAGTTACAATTTTCCTTTAATAGATGGCGGTAATGCATCAATTTTGTTCAAACATAAAATGAAACCAGAACAGTTGATAACTATACTTTAGTATTATTTAAATTAATAACATTTCCGTTTTAAATTAATAGAATTAAATATAGAATACGTAATTTTTATAACGGAAGCTGTAAAATAACAGAGGTTTCGTCTTTAAATTTATCTATTTACATCTTCTCAACAATAGATGTCGACATTAAATTCAAAAATTAGTTTAAAAATATACTATTTTAAGATTAATTTTAATTGAATGTTAATTTTCTAAAATAGTTGAATGACACACACACATATGTCAATTTATCTTAAGCAAACACAGCTTCAATCAATTAGATTGTTTAGTGTTTTGATAAAAAAATGGTAAACCACTAAAAGACATATTTAACAAAATAAAACAGCGATTCTCACGTCTATTATGCGGCCGGTGGTCCCATCCCTCTAAGAACCTACCCGCATCTCCTTCATACACCTTAGGCCCGTCACAGTCTAACATAAAAAAATAATATTTGCTCGACATATTAGTGAACGGTAGACGAGGGGATCCAAAAGGGCGTTACTCCAAAGAGTCCCGATCTATTTTTATTTGAATAGTGGTGAAATCCGTGAGAAATGTACCCGACACGGATCCCATATTAAGAACGAAGTCACATGTGTGGCGCAATCGATTTGTTTGTTTGTGTGCCGATTGCGAAATTGGTTTTAAAAATGGGGAAATCCCAGAGGTACCTGTTTCGTCCAGGAACACTTGTTCGAGCTGGGTTTTTCCAAGGTTTTAAGGTGCTTTGATGATGGTTATTGAGTGTAATTCGATTTGTTTGAGACCAGCCCTTCAATTTGCATTATACGATCCTAGATTATCATTGTAAAGGGCAAGGTGGAAGTCAGGTGACTAATTGTTCCTAATAAGATTGTAATCACCAGATTATTTATTTTATGAGGTATAGTTACGACTTTCAAACATACTTCTATTTACTCGTCTCCTGGCAAGTAAAATTTGTTCCAAGGTGTCCCTTCATTTACAATCTTTATGGCGACCTTATTAAATAGCTTCAGATAAAATATACTAATTCATTATCTTTATCATCTAATGTAATTTATGGCACGTGTGCTAAACATGGCAATAGTAATTCAATAAATAATATTGATCTCATTGAAATAAGAATTGTAAAAGATAAATTATAGGACCTTCTGCAGTAATGTGTCCAATTTATCGTTTAAATTGAAATTGATTATAATTAACCCTTACCAAAAGCGATAGAAACAAGAAGTCAATCATTCCCCGAATTATTAAAAAATTGGCGAAGTGGCAGTTACGAAAAAATGTCTGAATTCGAAAAACTTCAAAAATTTTTTTCATACACTTCATGATTTTATATATATATATATATTTTTTTTCATAGAATCTTTTATAGATTTTTTCATAAATTTTATACATTTTTTTTATAGAGTTCATAATTTTTTTCGTAAATATCATAAATTTTTTGATAGATTCCACAGATTTTTGTATAGATTTCATAGATTTTTCCACAGTTTTCACAGAATTTTTCATAGATTTTATAAATTACATAGATTTTGTCATAAATTTCTTCAAAAATTTCATAAATTTTTTTTTTTTCATAGATTTAATAGAATTTTTCATGGATTTAATAGATTTGTTTTTAAATTTCATAGATTTTATTTTTTTTTTGTTCATAGATTTTATAGATTTTTCATAGATCTCATAAATTTTTTCATAGATTCCACTGATTTTATATAGTTTTCACAGAATTTTTCATAGATTTTATAGATTACATAGATTTGTTCATAAATTTCATAGATTTCAAAGATTTTTTCATTGATTTTATAGATTTTTTTGTAGATTTTTCTATAGTTAGTAAGATTTTTTGATAGATTTAATAGAATTTTTTATAGATTTCATATTTTTTTCATAGATTTCACAGATTTTTCCATAGTTTTAACAGAATTTTTCATAGATTTATTTATAAATTTCATAGATTTCAAAGATTTTTTCATCGATTTCAAAGAATCTTTCATAGATTTATATATTTCTTTAAACAATTCATAGATGTTTTATATTTTTCTAAAGATTTCATTGATTTTTTCATAGATTTCAAAGATTTTTTCATTGATTTCATAGAATTTTTTATAGATTTTATATATTTCTTCAAACAATTTATTAATTTCAAAGATGTTTCCATAGATTTAATAGAATTTTTCATAGATTTTTTCATAAATTTCATAATTTTATTCGTAGGTTTTATAGATTTTTCATAGATTTCATAAATTTTTTTAGATTCCACAGATTTTTCTCATAGATTTTATAGATTTGTTCATAAATTTCAGAGATTTCAAAGATTTTTTCATTGACTTCATAAACTCTTAGAATTTTTTATAGATTTTATATATTTCTTCAAACAATTCATAGATTATATATATTTTTCCATAGATTTCACAGATTTTTTCATATATTTCATAGATTTTTTCATAAATTTAATTTATATGTTTAAAATTATAAAATTGATTTTAAACATCTTACAGGGACAAAATTACATAAAAAGTTTGTTATTCCAACAGAGAAACACGGTAGAAGTTCAATTATGTTATGGGGATGGTTCAATTCTTCTGGCGAGGCCCCCTTAGACTGATTTATGTACAGAGATATATTAAACATATATATTGAAGAAATGATGCTCTTAATAAATGTGTAATAATTCTGCAATATTTCATAAATATCATTTTATAGAATAATAATAAATAATATTATTTTATGTAAAAACTATATTTTGTTGTAAAATATATTTCTGCAGGTGGTTAAACGGTGCGTTGCGAAAAGGACAATTGTGCAAGTCAAACAGTTGGGAAAAAAAGTTTTTATTGGGTCGGTTCCCACCTTGCACTTTATGTTAAAGAACGTGACCATAACTGCCCATTTATTAGGACTTTGTGGCCCACACTCAACAATACAAAGGCTTCCGGTTTACGCTTCGTTCATTTAAACACACATTTGCATAGTACGCCGAAAATCTGACAAATGATGCTGCACAACGTCACAATGATCGTCGGCAAAAAAGTAAAAGACAAATTTCGAAAAAATCGCCATTTACAACGTCAGATACGTCAGGTACATCCGTTAATCCTCCGTCGTTGTGTCGCTGGCACGAAATCAGTTTCTCACAAATCTTATTTAGTGAAAGGTGTTTAGATTTGTACCAACAATTAGTCGGACCGCAAAGGGAGAAATGGATTATTATGCCGGGACGATTGTGTGCCGAGTTTTTAAACACCGTGTGAATGACAGTTTTGATTCTTTACTTATCTTGTTTGTCTGCAAGGAAATGGGCTGTTCATGAAATTTGCTGTAATCGTTTATTGTTCGTACTTAAACACCCTTTAAATTTACTTATAATATTTTATTTAAAAGGTCTATTTCAAACTAACTGATCCATTAGGTTCATAATTTTATTTATTTTTTAGATAATTTTTCAAAAAAATTAATTTAATTAATTTTAATATTTTAAAAAAAAACTAATTAAGTTTCAAAATATAAAGTACTCTTCTACTACAAAATATATAATTTATTATTTAAAAAATATATAATTTTGTATTTAAAATGTATACAATTTTTTTTGTAATTAAATTTCTATATATTCATTTTTCAAGATCAAATAATAAATCTTTATTTTTCTAATTAATTAACAGATTAATTGACAAGCTATTAAATTAATTTTATATATATAATTTGACAAATATATTATTAATTTTATAGATTTTTTCAGTTTTCATAATTTTTTTCCTCGATTTCATAAATAGTTTTATAATTTTCATGGATTTTTTATATATTTCATAGAATTTTTCATAGATTTTATAATTTCCATATTTTTTTTCCCAGATTTCATAGATTATTTCATAGTTTTTATAGATTTTTTAATATATAGATTTTTTTATAGGTCTCAAAGATTTTTTCATAAATTTCATAGAATTTTTTATAGATTTTACAAATTTGTTCATAAATTTCATAATTTATAATTTGACAAATATATATATTTTATTAATTTTATAGATTTTTTAATATATTTCATAGATTTTTCCATAGATTTTGTCGATTTTATAGATTTTTTATAGATTTCACATATTTCTTCATAATTTCATAGAATTTTTCATTAATTTTATAGATTTGTTCATAAATTTCATAATTTCAAAGATTTTTTCATAGATTTCAAATATTTTTTCATAGATTTTATAAATTTTTTCATAGATTTCATAGATTTTATCATAAATTTCGTAGATTTTATGTATGTTTTCTTAGATTTCATTGATTTTTTCATACATTTCATAAATATCATAGATTTTAAATTTTTTTCGTAAATTTCATAAAATTGTTGATAGATTTTTTCATAGATATTATAGATTTTTATATAATTTTCGTGGATTTCATAGATTTTTTCATAAATTTTATAGATTCTATAGATTTTTCCATAGATTTCATAGATTTTTTTCATAGATTTCATAGATTTTTTCATAAATTTTATAGAAATTTTTATAGATTTTATAAATTTGTTAATAAATTTCGCATTTCAAAGATTTTTTCATAGATTTCACAAAATTTTTCATAGATTTTATAAATTTTATCATGGATTTCATTGATTTTTTTATAGATTTCACATATTTTTTTATAAT